>NC_042995.1:23273769-24473769 GCF_901001165.1 Salmo trutta | reverse complement strand
AGATCCATCTCACAGTCTTGGTGTCACTGGGGTCAGTATTCTGTCCCAGAATAGTCCTTGTGGCGGCTTTAAACAAACCGATGTTCTAGTCTCGGGCTAGGCACAAAGAGTCAGTGTTTTGGCAGTCATTCACTCATTGTACCTTGTAAACATTGAGGTGAAGGAGACTTGTTGACAGGTGAGGGTTTTTTAGTTGCCCTCTCCTTGTACTTTTGTCAAACACAATTTGTGTGTGTGTGAGAGACACTGTTTCTCTGTGTGTGAGGCCTCATTCATGTTACGCGTCCCTTGGAGGTGGCATCCGTGCCAATGTCTTTCATGAGTTTGGCTAGTCGCTCCGCAGGTCAGAAAAACAAGTGAGACCGTTGTTTACTAGATGCCAGGTAATGACGAGGTGTCACACTCAGAATTCCTGTCTGTGTTGCAAAGGCTGCTGGGAGGGATGGGTCAACTGAACACTATTGGGTTTTTGTTCCCTATTGGCCCAGTGAGGGGCCTGAATTGGGGGGATGTCCAACCTTTTTATTTTCCAATGAGGCCCGGGATGGGGCAAAAAAACCCATCAAAACATGTACATGTGGACTCGCATGGACACAGTACATATGACAGAGGTGGTTGCTGTTGTTGTTGGCAGGTGATGTAATTGTTGTAATGGTTACCTGTGTCAAAACTATTAGGTCTGATTTTATTGAAGTGATAATGCCCTTGAAGCTGGTGTTTGGAGGATATATTGGCACAGATGTTGTTAGGCAAACCGTGCCAATATATCCTCCAAACACCGGCTTCGAGGGCATTATCACTTTTATACAACGGGTTACCAACATTGAATTTTTAAAAATGTTTTATTTTTATTTATTCATACTATTTCATCCTTCCACAAGATATAGTCCTACCCAAGCTGGCTGGTCGTTCGTTCTATCGGTTCGGTTTCCAGAGATGCGACCCAGTCGTTCAGTCTTTTTGTTCTGTATCTATGGACGCGACCCAGATGCTCGTTCTAAATGTTCCATTGCCATACTTGCTAGCTAGCCAACTGCGACTAACTTAGTCACGACAAAAAGTGCAGCCAGAGTAACAGCAAAGTAGCAACGTTTGCATTTGTTTAACCTTTCTGGCGCAGGCGTTCCGCTAGCGACCCACCCCGACAACATCCGGTGAAATTGCAGAGTGCCAAATTCAAAATACAGAAATAGTCATAATAAACATTCATAAAAAATACAAGTGTTATACATCGGCTTAAAGATGAACTTCTTGTTAATCCAGCCGCTTTGTCAGATTTCAAAAAGGCTTTACGGCGAAAGCATACCATGTGATTTATCTGAGGACAGCGCCCTGCTTACAAAAGCATACAAACATTTTACAACCAAGTAAAGGAATTACAAAAGTCAGAAATAGCGATAAAATGAATCACTTACATTTGAAGATCTTCATATGGTTGCAGTCACAAGAGTCCCAGCTACACATAAATGTTCGCTTTGTTCGATAAAGTCCCTCTTTATATTCCAAAAACTCAGTTTTGTTGGCGCGTTTTGTTCAGTAATCCACTGGCTCCAAGGCGGTCAAAACATGCAGACGCATACATCCTAATAGTACCGGTAAAGTTTGTTGAAACATGTCAAACGATGTTTATAATTAATCCTCAGGTTGTCAATTGTCTAAATAATCTATAATATTTCAACCGGACAATGGCGTATTCAATAGAAAGGAAAAAGAACGAAGGGCGCGCAATCGGTCACGCGCGCAAACCAGCTCTGCATTCTTCCTCAGTCCACTGACGACAAGGTCTCATTCTTCTTCATTTTTCAGAAAACAAGGCTGAAACAATGTCTAAAGACTGACATCTAGTGAAAGCCATAGGAACTGCAATCTGGGTCCTAACCCATTAAATACTGTGTGGGGTACAGAGATGAGGTAGTCATTAAAAAATCATGTTAAACACTATTATTTCACAGTCCATGCAATTTATTATGTGACTTCTTATGCACAAAGAGGTTGAATACTTATTGACTCAAGACATTTCAGCTTTTAATTTTTAATTAATTTGTAAAAATGTCTAAAAACAATTATATTTAAACATTATTGGGTATAGGCCAGTGACCCAAAATCTCAATTGAATCCATTTTAAATGTAGGTTGTAACACAACAATGTGAAAAAAGTAATGGGGTGTGAATACTTTCTGAAGGCATTGTATATGTGACTACAGCACGCCGGATGCTTTTAAAAGCAACAAGCAAACCCAATTGTGAGGCGACCGAACAAGGTGTACAGCCTCGGCGGCAAATTGAGCTAATCGGTTGTTTACTGAACTGTCTGTCGGCCCCGATAGCGAACTGGAGCGCTCAAAGTGCTTCAAGGTACACTAAACAGTACATGCTTTTGTATGTGGACATCCCTTCAAATTAGTGGATTTGGCTATTTTCGCCACTCCTGTTGCTGACAGGTGTATGAAATCGAGCACACAGCCATGCAATCTCCATAGACAAACATTGTCAGTAGAATGGCCTTACTGAAGAGCTCAGTGACATTCAACGTGGCACCGTCATAGGATGCCACCTTCCCAACATGTCAGTTCGTAAAATTGCTGCCCCGGTCAACTGTAAGTGCTGTTATTGTGAAGTTGAAATGTCTAGGAGTAACAACGGTTCAGCCACGAAGTGGTAGGCCATTGCAAGCTCACAGAACGGGACCACCGAGTGCTGAAGCACGTAGAGCGTAAAACATAGTCTGTCCTTGGTTGTAACACTCACTACCGGGTTTCAAACTGCCTCTGGAAGCAAGTCAGCACAAGAACTGTTCGTCGGGAACTTCATTAAATGGGTTTCCATAGCCAAGTAGCCGCACATAAGCCTAAGATCACCATGCGCAATGCCAATCGTCCATACAGAAATAGTTTGTCAAGATCGGTGTGGAAGAGCTTGACTGGCCTGCACAGAGCCCTGACCTCAACCCCATCGAACATCTTTGGGATGAGTTGGAACGCCGACTGCGAGCCAGGCCTAATTGCCCGACCTTATTAATTCTCTTGTGGCTAAATGGAAGCAAGTCCCCGCAACAATGTTCCAACATCTAGTGGAAAGCCTTCCAAGATGAGTGGAGGCTGTTCTAGCAGCATAGGAGGGACCAACTCCATATTAATGCCCATGATTTTGGAATGAGATGTCCGACGAGCAGGTGGCCATATATTTTGGTGACTTCTCGCTAGTCAGAGGCCTAATACGGTGTTTATCATTCAACTTCAAAGCCACACAATGAATGAATGAGTGGGAGGAGAGGGAGAGAGACATGGCGGTTTTGCTAGGTACCAACCCAGCTCCAGCCATTCCAGGTATTTAGCACCTCCCCGACATCATGTGCATCTGCCTGGAATGCCACCACAGGATTGTTTTTGGTCAAACGGCACCCCTCAGGCAAACTCACAAACTCCCTCTTCTCTCTCCGTCACTGTCAATCAGTCAAAGGAGTTGGGACTCGGTGGTGACATTGTTGATAGATATTTTGTGTGATTATCTAGACGACAGTCGGTTGAATAAATAGAGAGGTCACAGGGACAGTCACTGTGTTTGTTTCTTTTCTGCCTCATCAGCAGGCCAGGGCACCAACTCTGTTTACCTCTGTGTGCTAATGTAAACCCTATCACAATGACCTAAGAGTGTGCTAACGTGAGCTAACCCCATCTATCCCCATGATCTGGGCACTCATCCTATGTGAACAAGGTGTTCAGAGATTAGTAGACGTGGCAGGCAGAGGCTAGGTTTAGGGACGTCTCTGTCTCTTCCTCTCTGGAGGCTAATAGCCTTTTATCTGATTAGGTGTCTCTCTCTCCTTTCGCTCTCTCATATATATTTGACCACACTCTCCGGGATTTGAAGTAAGGTGTTTTGCCCTAATGGCTGTCAGCAGCGAGGGTAAACACCCAGAGTGTTTTTGCGTGCAGACACACACACTTGGGCCTCCTTGAGAGGGGAGTGCGTGCTCCTATGAGCGGCGCGCGGTGAAAACGGCAAACTCTTCTTGAGTGGTGGCAGATGGCTCTGCATCCGGGAGGAAGGGAGGGTAATACACCTGCCGTGCACCACTATCTTACCCTCAACCCCCACCTTTGCCCCCTCCTCCACCCCCACTACCTCCACCTCATTACCGATGGACCACGAGCATGTAGCACACATGTGGCTCTGTCCCAAATTGCACCCTATATGATGCACTACTTTTAATAAGAGTGCAATGGGCCCTGGCCAAAAGTAGTGCACTATATAGAGAATAGGGTGCCATTTGGGATGTAGGAACGAGCATTAGTCACTGGTGAGCACTGGACAGTGCCTTGCACGCCAGTCAAGGCAGGCTAGCACCTCCCACTACTATACACTAATGACTACACGCCATGTGCTGCCTCTGCTGCTGCAGGTGCAGCCCAGGGGCCAGTCTAATGTCCATCAACCCGGAGTGAAGGGGGGGAGAGAGGTGGGGGGGATGAAGCCGTAACCAGTAGCTCACACTCTAGCACAGCTCTCTGATATCCACCCCATCCATCCTATCCGTGACTGTGAATCCGAGCCGCGATTGTTCATCTCCAGAGTGCGTGTTGAATCGGATGTGATCAAAGATCATCATCGTCAGCATTTGTCAGTGCTGCTTTCGGTTTTAGAAACACGCAAATACAGTAGAATAGTGGAACATCACGCGCGCCAGATGCAGATTATTTTCGCTCTGTGCCAGGCCCAGTGTGTGTGTTATGTGTTTTGTTTGTTCTTAGAAGAGGTGATCTGGTTTCAAAAGCACAACACACACTCTCCCCTCCCCACCTCTTTTACTTTCTCTCTCTCTCACTCCGGGATCAGAAGTCAGGGAGCATGCTCAATGAGGCTCTGCTTTCATTTCGAAAGTAGATGAGATCATAGAGAAGAGAATGTTGTTGTTGCTTACTCTGTGCTACCTCTCTTTGCATGTTTTTCTCTCACTCACTCTGTTTGGTAGTACACACAAACATCCCAACCCAACACACGCACTGCTGTGTCAGAGTTTCCAGCAGGTGGCGGTTGGTGCAGACGCTGTGACACGGTGACTAAACTAGGCCAGGATGTTCCCGGCTCCAGATAACCCACGCGGCAGGCGTCGCCAGGCAGCGCTCCCTTACATTTAGCCTCAGCAGCAGCAGCCATGGTTAGAGTTAGAGATGAGATTATACACTGTGTGTGGCTGGGGATTAGACACCGCCACCGTGTCTAGGTTGCTTGTTATGGAGGTGGGATGAAAGCGTGCATACACACTCTCAATCTCTCTCTCTCTCTCTGCCTGAGACTCAAGTAAACACACACCATCTTCCAAAACCATTCACAAATTTCCTTTAGTTGTTAGCTGCGCTGAAGTTCTGTTTCGGCATTGTAAACTGCCGAAGTCCACCATAGTGGCATGTGTATTATATGTGAATAAGCAGTCTATAAGGTGTACAATCACTGAACAGCAACATATCAGAGCCTTTGTAGTGAGGTACAAGGGCCTCTGCCCCAACTGTGCCGTCTGTAATGAGGTTTGCAGCGCCACTCTGCTCTCCTGCTCTGCTCTCTAAGCCCCTACTACCATCACCGGTGGCCGCGCCCATTCTTGGAAGACCCAGATGGCATAGAGGAGCTCCACAACTGAAGGTGCTTTATCCCCCTACTGCAGTACTCCTAACCCCCCTCCTCCCTCCTCAGCCCCTACAAAGCAGCTGCTGCTTGCTTGGCGTGATACCGTCCAAAACGCATCGCCCCACTGAGCTATAATAATAACCCTCCTTTTTCTTGATTTCCTTATTCTTATTATTATTATTATTATTGATATGATAATCATATTATAATAATAAGTAATGTCATTATCATTAGTAGGCTTAATATTGAAGCCTTGTATAACCACCACTGACTGAGCTGTAGGCCTAAGAGTGCATCCTGTTTAGTCTTAATACCGTAACTTACTTAGGCCTATATTTCAATACTTACAGTATATAAGCTACAGTAATGTATCAGCTACAGTAATGTATCAATCATTAATTAATTCATGTCATCACACAGCATACGAGTCATTCATGATTTGAAATGCAATCAAGCCTTTAGTTTTAAAATAAAATAGCAAAGCGACTCTTGAATAATTAGCATAAACAATAAATTAATAAACCGTGCATTTTGGAAATTGCATTCACTAATGAATGCGACTGGTTTTAATCTCCGCTGTAATAAAGGCTTTGCAAAAAACAACAGACTCTGTGGTATGCTTGTAATTTATTTAGTGTTCCAAACGGTCAGAGAAATTATAGTACCTGTTTGGCACACATAATATGCACGCGGCGCTTGCTCCTTACCTTATTTTTCTTGATCTCCAGTATTTTCCACAACAAGTCAAATTTATTCCAAACATCTGACTTCCCCTTTACCTCGTTAGCAACCAGTAAACAGTCCCCTATTTCGAGTTTGTCAAGTACTCTGCATCCATTTTGCTGTCACGTGTTAAGGCGTTCGGAGTTTGTTGAATTTATTGATATGATTATGATATGCTATAGGTCAGGCCCTATTGGTCACATGCGATGCATACATGTGTCACGTAAAGAGAACAAGGTTTGAGGGAATAAGGAATGTTTTTCCTTAAAAAATGAGGGATTTCGGTAACAGACTTTTTCAGTCACAAATGGCTGTAGTTATATTGCAGCTTCAGCAACACAGACAACGTGATAAACACATTTGATGTTATGTGGTGGTAGCTCCTGCAGGGAGGAGAGTGAGACAATGGGTGCAAGTCACAGTCACTCGCTGTAATGTTTTGTAACACAGCGTATCAAGTTTGAGCCCGGCCCGATCAAATCAATTGCGGTCGGACTCCCTCTAGTCCTGTGTGAGAGGTGCGACGCACACTTGCTGTTCCAGTTGTCTAGCTTTTTTTCCCCGACAGCTACAGATGTTGGATGTTAATTTGAGCCAGTTTACTACAGCAGGAGATTAATCCCGCAGCAACAGGAAATGTGGATTATAGTTAATGGAAATGTTTTGTAGGGGTTGATTTCTTTGTTAGGGCCTTGACCCAGAGTCTGACATTTTAAAGTGGAAATTACAAACTTTAGCAGCCTTTTTAAACCTTGAATACACTACAAGTTTGCTGCGCAGGAAAATTCTCAGAAACAAAAGACTGATCAAATTAACATCCTACATCCTAGAATTCAAAATGTGTTAACTCTCCGAGGATGGAATGAATGGTAACAGGAGGCTGTTTTATATCTATCACTCTCCCAATGTCAGATGCCAGCATGGGTTTTTTGGTCTATAGGAGTTGATTGTGGTAGCAATAGAAACTAAGAACCCTAACTTGAGGTAGCTTGACTAACTAATCATAGGAAATCTAAGAGATTTATAAGAAATCCAAGAATTTAAGCTAATTGGAGTCTGTACTGCTCTATCTAATGCAATGATACTTAACATGCTCTTCTTTCATTCTCCCCCAGACTGAACAGGACAGTGGACAATCCAAGCCCTCATCATCCTTGCTCTGAGACGGACAGTCGTACATTGGGGTGGCCGAGACAACCTGCTGCTGTAAATGAAGTCAATCTGTGCCTCGTGACCCAACAAACACCCACACCATGACTAACTCTCTCGCCCATGAAGGGGAATCCTAACACTGGTGCTGTCCCAGAGACTATGTACTAAAAAGTAGATGGGGGTAGAGGCTCCTGTATGTGGGGGGCCTCTGTATGTGTCTAGAGGCTATATTTCTAGCTCTGTTTATTTGTTTAGAATTTTCACTCTGGTTTTTGGTTTTGGCTCGTGGACTGTGAGTAGCCTGTCTCTTGACCCCCAGGACATGTAAAGCAAACCCTGGTAAGGCACAGTATGTGTACTTACACCCTCCTCAAAAGACTAGTCACCCCCCCCCACACACACGGTACGTAGTTATTATTTATTTGCTTACATGAGTTCAAAGTTTGTCTGTGTGTGTAAAAACGGACACCTTGATCGTTTCAGTAACATATTCACTAACAAAGCTTTTAAAATAATCCAATCCCTACCTCAGAAAGAGCAAGGCCGCTTACTGAGAAACGTATAGATATATTTAGATGTATTTATTTTGGAATGTTTCATATAGACCAACCCAAAGCCTTGTTGTCTCTGTGGTAGTATTTGTACGGCATAACAAAGAAAATCTATTTTATCTGCTATTTTCTTAAATCTAATTTAATTTTAGCATGCTTTATCATGCTACAGTTGAAGTCGGAAGTTTACATACACCTTAGCCAAATACATTTAAACTCAGTTTTTCACGATTCCTCAGTTAGGATCACCACTTTATTTTAAGAATGTGAAATGTCAGAATAACAGTAGAGAGAATGATTTATTTCAGCTTTTATTTCTTTCATCACATTCCCAGTGGGTCAGAAGTTTACGTACACTCAAATAGTATTTAGTAGCATTGCCTTTAAATTGTTTAACTTGGGTCAAACGTTTCGGGTAGCCTTCCACAAGCTTCCCACAATAAGTTGGGTGAATTTTGGCCCATTCCTCCAGACAGAGCTGGTGTAACTGAGTCAGGTTTGTGCACACTTTTTCAGTTCTGCCCACAAATATTCTATAGGATTGAGGTCAGGGCTTTGTGATGGCCACTCCAATACCTTGACTTTGTTGTCCTTAAGCCATTTTGCCATAACTTTGGAAGTATGCTTGGAGTCATTGTCCATTTGGAAGACCCATTTGCGACCAGGCTTTAGCTTCCTGACTGATGTCTTGAGATGTTGCTTCAATATATCCAACAGATTTTCCCTTCCTCATGATGCCATCTATTTTGTGAAGTGCACCAGTCCTTCCTGCAGCAAAGCACTCCAACCACATGATGCTGCCACCCCCGTGTTTCACGGTTGGGATGGTGTCCTTCGGCTTGCAAGCCTACCCTTTTTTCCTCCAAACATAACGATGGTCATTATGGCCAAACAGTTCTATTTGTGTTTCATCAGACCAGAGGACATTTCTCCAAAAAGTATGATCTTTGTCCCCATGTGCAGTTGCAAACCGTAGTCTGGCTTTTTTATGCCGGTTTTGGAGCAGTGGCTTCTTCTTCCTTGCTGAGCGGCCGTTCAGGTTATGTCGATATAGGACTCGTTTTACTGTGGATATAGATACTTTTTTACCTGTTTCCTCCAGCATCTTCACAAAGTCCTTTGCTGTTGTTCTGGGATTGATTTGCACTTTTCGCACCAAAGTACGTTCATCTCTAGGAGACAGAATGTGTCTCCTTCCTGAGAGGTATGACGGCTGTGTGGTCCCATGGTGTTTATACTTGCGTACTATTGTTTGTACAGATGAACATGGTACCTTCAGGCATTTGGAAATTTCTCCCAAGGATGAACCAGACTTGTGGAGGTCTACAATTGTTTTCTGAGGTCTTGGCAGATTTCTTTTGATTTTCCCATGATGTCAAGCAAAGAGGCACTGAGTTTGGTAGGCCTTGAAATGCATCCACAGGTACACCTCCAATTGACTCAAATTATGTCAATTATCCAGAAGCTTCTAAAGCCATGACATGATTTTCTGGAATTTTCCAAGCTGTTTAAAGGCACAGTCAACGTAGTGTATGTAAACTTTTGACCCACTGGAATTTTGATACAGTGAATTATAAGCAAAATAATCTGTCTGTAAACAATTGTTGGAAAAATTACGTGTCATGCACAAAGTATATGTCCTAACTGACTTGCCAAAACTATAGTTTTTTTAACAAGAAATGTTTTGAGTGGTTGAAAAACGAGTTTTAATGACTCCAACCTAAGTGTATGTCAACTTCCGACTTCAACTGTGTTTGATATTGTGGGGATAATAATATGATACAACTTAAGAGGATTTATTACTAGTTCCAGTTAGGTGAGAAATGCATATTAAAGTACATTCATGTAGGAAGGACGCAAAGATGTTGGTCTGTGTACTTCCTAGTAGTAGTCAGAAACTCAGCTATCCCAGGCATTTACTGTATATGCAATACATTACCCATAATCCCTAGCTCTAACCTGATTACATGGTAGAACATCTCAATGATATAGTTATGGGGGTAGAACCACATGATTTTGGTTTCATGGGGATTGCCACTGCTGCTGTAAGCACGAGGAGTACCTAGTGTCAGGGTCCTGTTCATTAGGCATAAAATGGACTGAAACAACCAGAGACTACTTGGACTTATAAACGTTTGGTGCCCTAATGAGCACTACCCAATTTTCACACCCATTTCTCACAATTTGTTAGAGTGTAATACACTAGAGACACATCTGAATGTAGTAGAAAACGACAATTGAAAATGAAGTGGGAGGGGGAAACATTTATCAAACGGTATTATTTAATATGTACTACACTTATGATTTATTTTCTCTGCAAAGGCCTTTGTGTAGATTATGTACACAAGAGTTTATCTGAAATAGGCTGTCGATTTTGAAGAGATACATTTAGTCATGTTGCAATGAAATTACTAAACAATGTAAAGAAAGTATTTTTCAAAACTAGATGTTTTTGGATTGTAAATGTATGCTTTTACCTCCTCACAGTAACTTGTGAATACATCTATAATATTTAAAAAGTGAAATACCTTCAGTATATTTCGTTATCTTTGCCTTGTCGATAACAATTTACCCATATGGCATATGCAATAGTGAAATACATTAACTTAGTTTGGAACCAAATATTGATATATTTGTAAAAAAAAAATGGAATTAAGGAAACTATTTTGCCCTTTGTATATTTATTTCTGCCAACTTTTGATGCTGTTTTTGTTACTGGAAACGTATAGTGTATATATATTCAACAGTGCTCTCACTTTTAGTGTTTATCTTCTGTTTCTTACTTGAGAAGATTGAAATGTGAACTATACTGCCCTACCAAGCAAAAAGGCAGTAACTGCTCATTTAGTTGAAAATGAGTTGTCATTTTTGCTACATTAAATACATGCTTAATCATGTGGACAAGTATCCTGCCTCTAGTCTGTTTTGGAGAAAATGCAGGTCATGTTAGCTGTAACTGCATGAAGTTACTGTGAAAGCAAGGTTAATAAAAGCCATTTTTCTCAGTTCCACGCTATGAGCAGTTAGTGCCTTTTTGCTTGGTAGGGCAGTATACTGAGAGGGCACAGATTGAACATGTTGTATTCCATTGTACATACTTCATAATTGTTTATTGTGATGCTCTAAAGAGATGATTTAATTCTAAGTAGTTAAGTATTGCTTTTGTTTGTATTGATTATGGATAGCAACAGGCAATAATAAATTACTTTATTTAAAGAGATCTCTCTCTCTCATACAACACACAGGGTCGTAAACACCCCTGCCCCCAAGACACTCACATTCACATTCTCATTTACACATTTTTCTTCTACGTGGGTAATTCAGTTCAGATGTTTGTGCCAGTCTATATATAGGCTTTCAGGACAATCGCTATTGAGCACTGCACGCAACTACAGTCCCTATCCCAATTACCTCCGGTTTGTTTTTCAGGCAAGGGAGAGGTTACAGAACCAAGAACGCAAAATATACATAATGAAAACAAAGCATGAATAAAAGGGCTGCAACCCAAATGGCACCTAATGCCCTCTATAGTGCACTACTTCTACCATAGGGCTCCAAGGTATTGCTTTCAGATTAATGGATGCCAGAGCTAACATAAGACTTTATCAGCCATAATGTTGAATTTATTCGATTTAAAAAAAAAGTCAATGTCAAAGAATTTATACTGTACATCAGTGGAGGCTGTTGAGGGGAGGACGGCCCATGATAATGGCTGGAACGGCGAATGGAATGGCATCAAACATGGAACCATGTGTTTGATGTATTTGATACCATTCCACTGATCCCGCTCCAGCCATTACGACGAGCCCATCCTCCCCAATTAAGTTGCCACTGACCTCCTGTGCTGTACATTCTGCGTTGTTGGCGTTCTCTGATGGTACTAAGTGGAAAATGAATACAGTCAGTATCACCAACTAACACGTTTTTATTGTCTCAAATGGCACCCTATTTCCTATGTAGTGTACTACTTTGATCATGGCCAATAGTGCACTACTTTTCACCAGAGCCCTATGTAGGAAATAGGGTGCATTTGGGACTCAATGGACAAACTCATGTAATGGGTTGAAAGGAAAAGAACCCTCCCTCCCATCAGGATATTCCAGGCTTTTGAGCCTTTTTCTGCTGCTTGAAAACATTTCTCCTTTTAGAAGGAGACCATATATTCAGCAAATAACTTCCTTCCTGGTTAGTGTCGGACACAGGGCTTAATAGGGCAGCCAGAGGGTCAAGAGGGTTCTTTCTCTCACACACACACCACAACACTCTCACATCAATAGGCCAACTGCTCCAGTTGTCAACCATGGTGCACAGAGTACTCGGCTATATTGTCCCTGAAGAAGCTCTATCCGTCTTTGGTACGCTTGATGGAACAAACAACACGCCACTACGAAAAAACACGTAACAGAGACAATGTTCTCTCTCCATTCAAAATATACCAGCACATTTGCATCCCCATACCTCCCATCAGGATATTCCCGGGCTTCCAAGTATCGTTGCCTTTTCCTGCTGCCTGCAAACATTTCCCCTTTTAGAAGGAGACCATAGGAAGCTCATGTTCAGCAAATTACTTACTTCCTGGTTACAGTATCGGACATCAGACACAGGGCTTAGTAAGGCAGCCAGAGAGGGTCTCTCTCACACACACACATGCAATACTTGATGACTGGAGCTCAGCAGTCAGGCAGAAATGCAGTCTTATGTGTTCTGTACCCCCACTGAGCTACTGTTCTGTTCCAGTCTCACAGGCCCTGTTTATGGGCATATTTGTTCAAAACTACAACAGGAAAGAAAGGATGGATGAGAAAAGAAAAGAAAGGGGCCCTTGAGTCTTCTTTGAGAGTGTGATCAAAGTGTGTTGTCCTTTGATAAATACAAGGGTATGACCGCTGGTGGAGTGTGTTGGGGAAATTGTTTAAAAAGATCACTTTATCACCATCTGGAGGATATGGGAAAACATGATTGTTTACTGCTGCTGCACACACACACACACACACACACACACACACACACACACACACACACACACACACACACACACACACACACACACACACACACACACACACACACACACACACACACACACACACACACACACACACACACACACACACACACACACACACAAAATGACAACCACAATAACCAAACCCTTTCTCGGTCTCATTCTCTTTTGCCCTTACACCTACGCACCCAGCTGAAAGGAACATAGAAACACAAATAGAACCCCACTTGAAACAACCCCAGCTGCCTCGGTTTTCTTTTGACCCTGGGTCCTGACCGGAGATTGAACCACACGACCGAATGTGGTCAAAGAACGCTGACCTCTACAAAAGGACCACACCACGACCGCAGAGTTACAGTGACATTTGGCCCCTCAAATTAGGGTTCCTGTGGGTCCCTTCAACGGTCCTTCAAGTTCTCTCCATCTCCCAACATCTGGTCTCGTTAACTCCACTGCTAAATCAGAGATTTCCGAACAGTTCCAGACCATTAACTGTAAGAATACACATCCACCATCTGCCATCTGCCTTTTCAGGCTTTCAACTTACTCTTGAAAGTTGCAATAGTAGAATGCACAAGGTGCATTTTCTAAATTGGGAAGTGCATGAGCAGTTTTCCTCTTATCATGTCAGTCATGGCAAACCTTAGAGATTATTTATAAATGTCCAGATCAACTACCCACTGGGCACAGATGCCAGTTTAATGTCTAGTTTTGATTTAATTTGGTTGAATTGTTAACTAATGTGAATTTAATGTGAAATCAACAAATATAGGTTCAAAGTTGGGTGAAAAAAAGACAAAATTCCCATACTCCCATACTTCCCATACTCCCGATTGGCGCAGCGATCTAAGGTACTGCATCTCAGTCCTAGAGGAGTTACTACAGACCCTGGTTCAATCCGGTATGTATCACAACCGACCGTCATTGGGAGTCCCTTAGGGCAGCGCACAATTGGCCCAGTGTCGTCTGGGTTTGTCCGGGGTAGGCCGTCATTATAAAATTAAGAATTTGTACTTAACTGACTTTTCTATTTAGATAAAGGTGAAATAAAAAATGTATAAAAAAACGTTGATGACGTTTTAAAAATCCAATCATTTTCCCACGTTGATTCGACGTCATCACATATCATTTATTTGTTGAAATGACGTGGACAGTTTTTGCCCAGTGGGTAGCCCATATCTACCCCCACTGGATCTAAATAAATATCTAAATAGAAAAGTCAGTTAAGTACAAATTCTTAATTTTATAATGACGGCCTACCCCGGCCAAACCCAGACGACACTGGGCCATAAGACTGCTACAGTAAATAGTTAACCAAATAGCTACCTGGACTATCTGCATGGACTCTTTTTGCACAAACTCTTTTGACTCATCACATACATTGCTGCTACTGTTTATTATCTCTCATGTTGCCTCGTCAATTTACACCTAACTATATGTATGTACAGTGCATTCGGAAAGTATTCAGACCTCTTTGACTTTTTACACATTTTGTTACGTTATTTCTAACCTTATTCTAAAATGGATTAAATTATTATGTTTTCATCAATCTACACACAAAACCCCATAATGACAAAGCAAAAACAGTTTGTAAAAAAAAATGTATATCACATTTACATAAGTATTCAGACCCTTTACTCAGGACTTTGTTGAAGCACCTTTGGCAGCGATTACAGCCCAGTGGCAGTTCTAGACCATTTCAACTGGGGGGGCCAAGCTGGGGCCAGTTGTACTGCTAGAGGGGCCAGTTACATTAGACGTTATTGTTGTCATATCATTTTCTTCACTGCATTGCAGGCATTAGCAGGCAAAAGACCATGTTCATAATCATTAGTGTTCTGCGTTGCCACTGTCTAATAACGGATGTAAAAGAAGAACGATAGCAAAAATTAGTTATGTAAAAATTATTTCATACTCCACATTTAGGGGGGCCACAAGGGGGTCCAAAATTGTTGTCACAGGGGCACTGCCCCCCCCGCCCCCAGAACCACCCCTGTTACAGCCTCGAGTCTTCTTGGGTATGACACTACAAACTTGGCACACCTATATTTGGGGAGTTTCTCCCATTCTTCTCTGCGGATTCTCTCAAGCTCTGTCAGGTTGGATGGGGAGCATCGCTGCACAGCTATTTTCAGATCTCTCCAGAGATGTTCGATTGGGTTCAAGTCCGGGCTATGGCTGGGCCACTCAAGGACATTCAGAGACTTGTCCTGAAGCCACTCCTGCATTCTCTTGGCTGTGTGCTTAGGGTTGTTGCGCTCTGGAGGAGGTTTTCATTAAGGATCTCTCTGTACTTTGCTCCATTCATCTTTCCCTCGATCCTGACTAGTCTCCCAGTCCCTGCCGCTGAAAAACATCCCCACAGCATGGTGCTGCCACCACCATGGTTCATCATAGGGATGGTGCCAGGATTCCTCCAGACATGATGCTTGGCATTCAGGTCAAAGAGTTCAATCTTGGTTTCATCAGACCAGAGAATCTTTTTTCTCATGGTCTGAGAGTCCTTTAGGCAGTGGTGGAAAAAGTACCCAACTGTCATACTTGAGTAAAAGTAAAGATACCTTAACAGAAAATGACTCACAAATTAAAGTGAAAGTCACCCAGTAAAATACTACTTGAGTAAAAGTAGTTGGTTTAAAATATACTTAAGTATCAAAGTAAATGTAATTTCAAAAATAAACTTAAGTATCAAAGTAAAAGTATAAATCATTTCAAATTTCTTATATTGAGCAAACCAGACGACACCATATTCTTGTTTATTTATTTAAGTCAGGGGCACACTCCAACACTCAGGCATAATTTACAAATGAAGCATTTGTGTTTAGTGAGTCCGCCAAATCAGAGGCAGTAGGGATGACCGGGCATGTTCTCTTGATAAGTGCGTAATTGGACAATTTTTGTGTCCTATGAAGCATTCAAAATGTAACGAGTGCTATTCGGTGTCAGGGAAAATGCATGGTAAAGTAAAGTACAGGTACCAAAAGAAACGACTTAAGTACTTTACACAACTGCCTTTAAGCGGGCTGTCAAGTGCTTTTTACTAAGGAGTGGCTTCCATCTGGCCACTCTACCATAAAGGCCTGATTGGTGGAGTGCTGCAGAGATGGTTGTCCTTCTGGAAGGTTCTCCCATCTCCACAGAGGAACTCTGGAGCTCTGTCAGCGTGGCCATCAGGTTCTTGGTCACCTCCCTCACAAAGACCCTTCTCCCCCGATTGTTTAGTTTGGCCAGACGGCCAGCTTTAGGAAGAGTCTTGGTGGTTCCAAACTTCTTTCATTGAAGAATGATGGCCACTGTGTTCTTGGGGACCTTCAATGCCTCAACACAATCCTGTCTCAGAGCTCTAAGGACAATACCTTCGACCTCATGGTTTGGTCTTTTGCTCTGACATGCACTGTTAACTGTGGGACCTTATACAGTGACTCGCGAAAGTATTCACCCCATTTGGCATATTTCCTATTTTGATGCCTTACTTCCTGGAATTAAAAATGATTTTGGGGGGTTTGTATCATTTAATTTACACAACATGTCTACCACTTTAAATATGAAAAATATTTTTGTTGTTGTGAAACAAACAAGAAATAAGACAAAAAAACTGAAAACTTGAGTGTGCATAACTATTCACCCCCCAAAGTCAATACTTTGTAGAGCCACCTTTTGCAGCAATTACAGCTGCAAGTCTCTTGGGGTATGTCTCTATAAGTGTTAAGGGATTTTTTAAATCCCAATAATGCATTTAATCTTTAACCAATTCAACGAGGTTTGTAAGACCCTTGATTCACTAATAATTGGGCAAAGTCTCAGATTTTATAAAAAAGGTTCAACGATCTTTATTCATGAAAGCTCTAAAGTCAAAAATGAGGACTCAGTCCTTTTATAATACACATATACATTCCTATCTTTAGACCACTCCCGTCTCAAACAACCAGTACTTTTCCACTAACCACTAAGAACCATAAAAGTTACACATTCTTCAAGGCTTTCACCTACCCTCCCCCGTTGGGACCCTCTTGGTTTGAAACCCTGTAACGGCTGTCGTTGGGTAGAGCGGACCAAGGCGCAGCGGATTGCGTGCTCATCATATTAATTTATTAAATAAATGTGAACACGGGAAAAACAATAAACAAAAGAACGACAGAAGACAGTTTAACAGGCTATACTTACTACAGCAGTGCTAAAGACAACTACCCACAATTAACAAACAAAACACATCCCTATATATAGGACTCTCAATCAAAGGCAACTACAAACACCTGCCTTCAATTGAGAGTCCAACACCCAATTACCTAACATAGAAAATACTAAACTAGAAAGCACATAGAAATACAAAAACATAGAACATAACCCAAAACCCGGAAATAATAAATCAAACACCCTTCTAAACAAACCACCACCCCGAACCACATAAAACAAATACCCTCTGCCACGTCCTGACCAAACTACAATAACAAATAACCCATATCTTGGTCAGGATGTGACAAACCCTCTAATGATTTTCTATTATCTACTCTACAACTTCACTCTGTTTACATCCCTACTAAAGGATATAACATCAAAGTATTACAATCCTAACAGATCTATCCACATCCTGGTTTTATCTTCCCATGATTCTCAAACATTTCACCCTATCCTGTAATGACAGAGTGGAACAATTTAGTCATTATTCTAACACATACAAATTATTCTAACAATAAGCTTGGCACATCTAGCCACTGGGATTTTTGCCTATTCTTCAAGGCAAAACTGCTCCAGCTCCTTCAAGTTGGATGGGTTCTGCTGGTGTACAGCAATCTTTAAGTCATACCACAGATTCTCAATTGGATTGAGGTCTGGGCTTTGACTAGGCCATTCCAAGACATTTAAATGTTTCACCTTAAACCACTCGAGTGTTGCTTTAGCAGTATGCGTAGGGTCATTGTCCTGCTGGAAGGTGAACCTCCGTCCCAGTCTCAAATCTCTGGAAGACTGAAACAGGTTTCCCTCAAAAATGTCCCCGTATTTAGTGCCATCCATCATTCCATTATTTTAATTCTGACCAGTTTCCCAGTCCCTGGCGATGAAAAACATCCCCACAGCATGATGCTGCCACTATCATGCTTCACTGTGGGGATGGTGTTCTCGGGGTGATGAGAGGTGTTGTGTTTGCGCCAGACATAGTGTTTTCTGACCAGAGTGCCTTCTGACCAGAGTACCTTCTTCTGTATGTTTGGGGAGTCTCCCACATGCCTTTTGGCAAACACCAAACATGTTTGCTTATTATTTTCTGGTCACTCTTCCATAAAGCCCAGCTCTTTGGAGTGTACGTCTTAAAGTTGTCCTATGGACAGATACTCCCATCTCCGCTGTGGAGCTTTACAGCTCCTTCAGGGTTATCTTTGGCCTCTTTGTTGCCTCTCTGATTAATGCCCTCCTTGCCTGGTCTGTGAGGTTTGGTAGGCAGCCCTCTCTTGGCAGGTTTGTTGTGGTGCCATGTTCTTTCCATTTTTTAATAATGGATTTAATGGTGCTCCGTGGGATGTTCAAAGTTTCTGATATTTTTTTATAACCCAACCCTGATCTGTACTTCCCTGACCTGTTTGGAGAGCTCCTTGGTCTTCATAGTGCCGATTGCTTGGTGGTGCCCCTTGCTTTGTGGTGTTGCAGACTCTGGGGCCTTTCAGAACAGGTGTAGATATACTGAGATCATGTGACAGATAATGTAACATTTAGATTGCACACAGGTGGACGTTATTTAACTAATTACATGACTTCTGAAGGTAATTGGTTGCACCAGATCATATTTAGGGGCTTCATAGCAAAGGGGGTGAATACATATCCACGCACCACTTTTCCATTTTTTTTTATATATACTGCTCAAAAAAATAAAGGGAACACTTAAACAACACATCATAGATCTGAATGAAAGAAATAATCTTATTAAATACTTTTTTCTTTACATAGTTGAATGTGCTGACAACAAAATCACACAAAAATAATCAATGGAAATCCAATTTATCAACCCATGGAGGTCTGGATTTGGAATCACACTCAAAATTAAAGTGGAAAACCACACTACAGGCTGATCCAACTTTGATGTAATGTCCTTAAAACAAGTCAAAATGAGGCTCAGTAGTGTGTGTGGCCTCCACGTGCCTGTATGACCTCCCTACAACGCCTGGGCATGCTCCTGATGAGGTGGCGGATGGTCTCCTGAGGGATCTCCTCCCAGACCTGGACTAAAGTATCCGCCAACTCCTGGACAGTCTGTGGTGCAACGTGGCGTTGGTGGATGGAGCGAGACATGATGTCCCAGATGTGCTCAATTGGATTCAGGTCTGGGGAACGGGCGGGCCAGTCCATAGCATCAATGC
Source organism: Salmo trutta (assembly GCF_901001165.1). Lineage (NCBI taxonomy): Eukaryota > Metazoa > Chordata > Actinopteri > Salmoniformes > Salmonidae > Salmo > Salmo trutta. Next base: position 24,454,363 of record NC_042995.1, on the reverse strand, counting down.
CTTCCTCTTGCAGGAACTGCTGACACACTCCAGCCACATGAGGTCTAGCATTGTCTTGCATTAGGAGGAACCCAGGGCCAACCGCACCAGCATATGGTCTCACAAGGGGTCTGAGGATCTCATCTCGGTACCTAATGGCAGTCAGGCTACCTCTGGCGAGCACATGGAGGGCTGTGCGGCCCCCCAAAGAAATGCCACCCCACACCATGACTGACCCACTGCCAAACCGGTCATGCTGGAGGATGTTGCAGGCAGCAGAACGTTCTCCACGGCGTCTCCAGACTCTGTCACGTCTGTCACATGTGCTCAGTGTGAACCTGCTTTCATCTGTGAAGAGCACAGGGCGTCAGTGGCGAATTTGCCAATCTTGGTGTTCTCTGGCAAATGCCAAACGTCCTGCATGGTGTTGGGCTGTAAGCACAACCCCCACCTGTGGACGTTGGGCCCTCATACCACCCTCATAGAGTCTGTTTCTGACCGTTTGAGCAGACACATGCACATTTGTGGCCTGCTGGAGGTCATTTTGCAGGGCTCTGGCAGTGCTTCTCCTGCTCCTCCTTGCACAAAGGTGGAGGTAGCGGTCCTGCTGCTGGGTTGTTGCCCTCCTACGGCCTCCTGCACGTCTCCTGATGTACTGGCCTGTCTCCTGGTAGCGCCTCCATGCTCTGGACAGTACGCTGACAGACACAGCAAACCTTCTTGCCACAGCTCGCATTGATGTGCCATCCTGGATGAGCTGCACTACCTTAGCCACTTGTGTGGGTTGTAGACTCCGTCTCATGCTACCACTAGAGTGAAAGCACTGCCAGCATGAAAAAGTCACCAAAACATCAGCCAGGAAGCATAGGGACTGAGAAGTGGTCTGTGGTCCCCACCTGCAGAACCACTCCTTTATTGGGGGTGTCTTGCTAATTGCCTATAATTTCCACCTGTTGTCTATTCCATTTGCACAACAGCATGTGAAATGTATTGTCAATCAGTGTTGCTTCCTAAGTGGACAGTTTGATTTCACAGAAGTGTGATTGACTTGGAGTTACATTGTGTTGTTTAAGTGTTCCCTTTATTTTTTTGAGCAGTGTATTTTTTTGAAACATGTAATTTTTTCAATTCACTTCACCAATTTGGACTATTTTGTGTATGTCTATTACATGAAATCCAAATAAAAATCTATTTACATTTGTCACGTCCTGACCAGTAAAGGGGTTATTTGGTATTATTGTTTGGTCAGGACGTGGCAGGGGGTATTTGTTTTATATGATTCAGAGTGTGTGTTTATGTATTCCGTGGTTTTTGGTTTAGTTCTATGTTGTATAGTTCTATGTCTGTTCTATGGTATTTAGATCTATGTTTAGGTAATTGGGATTGGGGCCTTCAATTGGAGGCAGCTGGTTATTTGTTGCCTCTGATTGAAGGTCCTATAATTAGGAGTATGTTTGTTTTGGGAATATTGGGAGGTTGTTCTTTGCACTGCTGTATTTAGCCTGCAAGACTGTTAGTTAGTTAGTTTCTTGTTTTGTTTATTTAAGTGTTCACTAATAAAGTTAAGGTGAGCACTCGACCCGCTGCGCCTTGGTCCATTCACTACGACGACCATGACAGAACCTCCCACCTCCAACGGACCAAGCAGCGGAGAAAGGAGCAGCAGGTGGACTATCGGGAGTTTTGGACTTGGGAGGAGATATTAGCCGGAGTGGGACCATGGAAAAAGGCTGAAGAGGACCGGGAACGCTACAGGGGAACATGGCTGGCAAGGAAGCCGGATAGGCAGCCACAAAAAAAATGTTTGGGGGGGCACACGGGTAGTTTGGCTAGGGCAGGCAGTAGACCTGAGCCAACTATCCATGCTTATTATGTGGAACAGAGGATCAGAGGTACTATGCGTACTATGCGGAAGTGCGCACGATCTCGCCTATGCGCACGAACAGTCCGGTGAAAATGATTCCAGCCCCTCGCAAGTGCCATGCTCGAGTGAGCACTCAGGCCGTAGGGGTTGTATGCTCCAGACTGCCAGTAATGCTTCACGGCCCAGTGTATCCTGTTCCCGCTCCTCGCACTAGCCCTGAGGTGCGTGTCTCCAGTCTGATACCTCCAGTACCAGCACCATGCACCAGGCTTCCAGTGCGTCAGCCCAGTCCAGTACGTCCTGTTCCCGCTCCTCGCACTAGCCTTGAGGTGTGTGTCTCCAGTCTGATACCTCCAGTACCAGCACCACGCACCAGGCTTCCAGTGCGTCAGCCCAGTCCAGTACGTCCTGTTCCCGCTCCTCGCACTAGCCTTGAGGTACGTGTCTCCAGTCTGATACCTCCAGTACCAGCACCACGCACCAGGCTTCCAGTGCGTCAGCCCAGTCCAGTACGTCCTGTTCCCGCTCCTCGCACTAGCCTTGAGGTACGTGTCTCCAGTCTGATACCTCCAGTACCAGCACCACGCACCAGGCTTCCAGTGCGTCAGTCCAGTCCAGTACGTCCTGTTCCCGCTCCTCACACTAGCCTTGAGGTGCGTGTCTCCAGTCTGATACCTCCAGTACCAGCCCCACGCACCAGGCTTCCAGTGCATCAGCCCAGTCCCGAGCTTCCGACGACAGTGCCTCGTCCAGAGTGTCCGGCAACAGTGCCTCGTCCAGAGTGTCCGGCAACAGTGCCTCGTCCAGAGTGTCCGGCAACAGTGCCTCGTCCAGAGTGTCCGGCAACAGTGCCTCGTCCAGAGCTTCCGGCGACAGTGCCCCGTATAGAGCCGGCCCACTGTCCCGAACCAAGAGAGACGGCCCACTGTCCCGAACCAAGAGAGACGGCCCACTGTCCGGAACCGAGTGAGTCGGCCCACTGTCCGGAACCGAGTGAGTCGCCCTACAGTCCGGAGCTCCCAGAATCGCCCTACAGTCCGGAGCTCCCAGAGTACAGTCCAGGGTCTACAGTGACATGCTTCAGGCCGAGGTATTCAGTAGGGGTGGACTGGTCAGGTGGGGGACTAAGGCCTGAGCCTGAGCCACCTCCACTGTAGGAGGTTTGGGGAGGGGGGGGTGTAGCACGGGAGCCGTCGGTGACGGCAGCCACCCTCCTTTCCCTCCGTTTAGTTTAGGGGTTTATTTAGTATATATATTTTTTTTTAGGTGCATCCAGGTTCTGCACCTTTGGGAGGTGGGAACTGTCACGTCCTGACCAGTAAAGGGGTTATTTGGTATTGTTGTTTGGTCAGGACGTGGCAGGGGGTATTTGTTTTATGTGGTTCAGGGTGTGTTTGAGTATGTGTTCATGTAGAGGGGTATTTGATTTATTAGTCCGGGGTTTTTTGGTTAGTTCTATGTTGTTAGTTCTATGTCTGTGCTAGGGTATTGTAATTCTATGTTTAGGTATGGGGATTGGGGCCTTCAATTGGAGGCAGCTGTCTATCGTTGCCTCTGATTGAAGGTCCTATATTTAGGAATGTGTTTATTGTGGGAGATTGTTTCTTGTTTTGCTGTATGCCTGACGAGACTGTCTAGTTTGTTTTTGTATACGTTGTTTGTGTTTTTCCTTCTTCACAAATAAAAAGAAGATGAGTATACATTTTCCCGCTTCGTTTTGGTCTACACCCTACGACACCTATGACAGAGGGGCGTTTGATTTATGTATTCCGGGGTTTTTGGTTTAGTTCTATGTTGTATAGTTCTATGTCTGTTCTAGGGTATTTAGATCTATGTTTAGGTAATTGGGATTGGGGCCTTCAATTGGAGGCAGCTGGTTATTCGTTGCCTCTGATTGAAGGTCCTATAATTAGGAGTATGTTTGTTTTGGGAATTGTGGGAGGTTGCTCTTAGCACTGCTGTATTTAGCCTGCAAGACTGTTAGTTAGTTTCTTGTTTTGTTTATTTAAGTGTTCACTAATAAAGTTAAGATGAGCATTCGACCCGCTGCGCCTTGGTCCATTCACTACGACGACCGTGACAACATTTCAAGTTGTAATGCAACAAAATAGGAAAAACGCCAAGGGGGTGAATACTTTTGCAAGGCACTGTATAGACAGATGTGTGCCTTTCCAAATCATGTTCAATCAATTGAATTTACTACAGGTGGACTCCAATCAGGCACAGTCAGGCCAAGGACCAGGTTACTACATGAATCCCTATGTGTTATTTCATAGTTCTGATGTCTTCACTATTATTCTACAATGTATAAAATAGTAAAAATAAAGAAAAACCCCTGAATGAGTAGGTGTTCTAAAACTTTTGACCGGTAGGGTACCTGTGTACATGTGACGCCTGCTGGACATTGAAGAGCGGGTGGTAAGACATCAATGACGACTATAATAAGAGCAGTGCACGCATGTGCACATGCACACACATACACACACATACTACATAAGCACTAGAGAAGTGCGTATCATCCCACAAACCCCATCAATATGATGTAGCAATCTACTCAGATGACTGCAAAAAAGTGTGGCTACTTTGACAGAAATGGTGTTCTGATGAGGAAATTGTGTTTTCACACCACTTCTGGGCAAGGCATTTGGTGCAGTGTATCTCAAGTTATCTTTCCAGTTACACTTCGACAAGAGATACTGAGGTTGGCACACAATGGTAGTATGGCAGGCCATCTTGGGTTCAACAAGACGTATGACCGTATCTTGGGTAACTTCTTCTGGTCTGGTATGAAACAGGATGTTGTGGCTAACTGTAAATCCTGTCGTGTTTGCTAGCGGACGGGTAAACCAAATTAAGCCATACCAGTTGCACCTTTGCAGCCTATTCCTGCTTTCGCCAAACCTTTCAGCAGTGTTATAGTGGAATGTGTTGGTCCTTCAAAACAAAGAGTGATAACCAGTTTTTCTCAACCATTATATGCGCTGCCACTCGTTTTCCTGAGGCCATTCCACTGAGGAAAATCTTGTCTCCCTGTATTGATAAGTTCCTGGTGAAATTATTTTCAACATTTGGACTTCCGCAGGTAGTGCAATCAGACCAAGGTTGTAATTTAATGTCAATGGTCTTCCAGCAAGTGCTACAGCGGTTGGGTGTTACCCAATGACCCTCTTGTGCCTACCACCTAGAGTCTAGACATGCTCTTGAGAGATTTCATCAGACTTTGAAGTCTATTTTAAGAGCTTACTGCTTTGAGTTTGAGAAAGACTGGGATGAAGGGGTTCCTCTTTGTGCGGTTTGCAGTGCTGGCGTTTGTTCAGTAATCTCTCGGTTTTAGTCCGAATGAGCTCGTATTTGGACATCATGTCAGAGGTCCCTTGAGCTTACTGAGAGAGAGGTTGTTGCTTAAACCTGAAAACAAATCTGTTGGAGCACGTTAGAGCCTTTTGATACAGATTGTGTGATAAAGACGTTAGCGCCTTTTGATACTCACTGTGCCTGTGAGTTTGCCAGTGAGAATCTGGAGAAGGCACAAATGAAAAGGAAAGTTTGGTACAATCGAAAGGCCCGAAGCCATCCTTTTCTTTTGGGGGGACCAAGTCCTGGTTGTGTTGCCCGTTCGGTGGTCACCGTTGCAAGCACACTTTTCAGGCCCTTACCCCATAGTGAAAAAAATTGTAATCTGGATTACCTCATCGCCACACCAGAGCATAGAAAAAAAACCTGCCTGTGTCATATCAATATGTTGAAACCATACTTCACCCGCTACGATCGGTCTGAGAAGTCTGTGGAAACCGGTAGGGATCTTCTGCCTGTGGCCACTGCTGTCACCGTTGACTATAGTCTTTCTCAAAAGCATGAGGAAAGTCCAGTACACCCTGTGCCTATGGGACAGCTGATTAACTCAGAGATTCTGGAAAACTTTGATGTCTTTTTGGCACAGCAATATCAGGGTTTATTCTCAGATGTGCCAACTCAGACAAATGTACTAGAGCATGTAATTGATGTTGGGAATTCTGCACCAATCAAACAACATGCCTATTGAGTGAATCCTGAAAAGAGAGAGAAACTCCTCAGTAAGTTCCTACTTGAGCAAGGCATTACACAACATGGCAACAGTCCGTGGCGTTCACCCTGTCTATTAGTACATAAGGTGGATGGGTCTCTGCAGTTTTGTTCAAATTTTCAGAAACTCATTGTCAGTGTCAGTTATGTGGAGGTGAGGATAGAGTCAAGCGCAGGACACAGAACTGAGTAAAATAACGTACTTTACTCTAAAAGAAACTCATAAGTCAAAATCCACACAGGGATAAATAATCCTGACACAAAACAACTAACACGATGACAAGCAAACAATCACGCACAAAACATAATGAGAACCGGAGGGTTAAATAGGGAGAATAATCATAATGAGATGGGAACCAGGTGTGAACAATCAAGACATAACAAATGGAAAAAGAAACGTGGATCGGTGGTAGCTAGAAAGCCGGTGACGATGACCGCCGAACGCCGCCCGAACAAGGAGAGGCACCAACTTCGGCGGAAGTCGTGACACTCGTACCCTTTGCCCAGGGTCAATGATTGTGTGGACCGTGTTGGCGCTGCTAAGTACATTAGCAAGTTCGATCTGCTGAAGGGATATTGGCAGGTTCCTCTAACTGGGCACGCCAAAGAGTCTGCTTTTGGTTTGTTTTCCTACCTTTGTCTTCCGTTCGGGTTACAAAATGTCGGAGCCATGTGTCAAAGGCTCTTGCACATCGTGCTACATGGTCTGGAAAATGCTGAGGCTTATTTGGATGATGTGGTGGTATTTAGTACCAACTGGCCAGAACACCTTCAGAATGTTAGGAGTCTGTTCGATCATTTTGCAGCTGCCAATTTGACAGCTAGCTTGTCAAACAGTGAAATTGCTCAAGCAACAGTGAAATATCTTGGGAAGGTGGTGGGGCAAGAGAAATTCCGACCGGTCCTGGCAAAAGTGGAGTCCATCAATAAACTTCCGGTACCAGCTTCTTTCCAGGAACTGCGCCAATTCTTGGAATGGCTAGTTACTACCAGACTTTTTGCAAGAACTTTGCCCTGGTTGTTGCACCACTAGCAGGTTTTACAAGTCCGAAAGTTCTTTTCCGTTGGGGCCCCGACTGTCAGGAGGCTTTTGAGAAGACAGAGCTGGCTGCTCCGGATTTTCATCATCCATTTGCTTTGTTCACCAATGCAAGCGATGTAGGAGCAGGGCCTGTGCTCCTTCAGAAAGACGATAACAATGTTGAACACCCTGTGGGTTAATTTTTTAAGAAAACACCTGTTAATTGAAATGCATTCCAGGTGACTACCTCATGATGCTGGTTGAGAGAATGCCAAGTGTGTGCAAAGCTGTCATCAAGGCAAAGGGTGGCTATTTTGATGAATCTGAAATCTAAAATATATTTAGATTTGTTTAATACTTCTTTGGTTACTACATGATTCCATATGTGTTATTACATAGTTTGATGCCTTCAATATTATTATACAATGTAGAAAATAGTAAAAATCAAGAAAAACCCTTGAATGAGTAGGTGTGTCCAAACTTTTGACTGGCACTGTACATCTCCATGCACCTGGATTAGTTGGTTGTATAACACAATTCTACCATTATTGTTTACAATGTCATTCATGAACATGATACCTTTCTTATACATTCTTTCCAATAATTATTTTTATCCGATATCAGTACATTGGAGTTTAGCCATAGTATTTGCTGTAATACACATTCTGCCTCGTCTGGAGGATTCAATTTGAATTGTAGCCAACACTGTATAGCTTCATTTAAAAATAAGAATACTCTAAACAGGGTTCCGTTGTCAATACACCAGCAATGTATAGTTTTAACCTGAATAACTGCAAGAGCCCCCTTTTAAACATTGGATGTGCCTCTCTTAGTAGCCTACTGGAAAACCAGTTTGGATTTAGATATCGTTTTAAAGAGAGAGGTTTAATGCCTTGATATTTAACAGTGTTCGCCCTCTAAACTCATATTCATTATATAAATATACCCATTTAACTTTATCTGGTTTTCCATTCCAAGTAAAATGAAATATTTTTGCCATCATAACTTGAAAGAAGATTCTTATGGAGTCGGTAGAATCATGAATAGATAGGTAAACGGTCATATCATTAGAGAATTATTCAGTTTCAAGATGCTATCTATGTTGCTAAGTTATCTATCAAAATTGATAGTTGCAAGATCATTCAACTTTTCAGGAACGTGTACACCAAGCACATCAGCTATACCATCCGCCCATTTATTTGGGAGATGTCACGCCTTGACCTGAGAGAGCCGTTTTATGTCTCTATTTAGGTTTGGTCAGGGTGTGATTTGGGTGGGCATTCTATGTCTGTGGTTCTATGTTTGGGATTGCTTTGTTTCGGGTATGGCTCCCAATCAGGAACAGCTGTACATCGTTGTTGCTGATTGGGAGTCATACTTAGGCAGCCTGTTTTTCCTTTGGGTTTTTGGGTAGATGTTATCTGTTTAGTGTGTTAGGATACCTGACAGGACTGTTTGGCTGTTGTCTGTGTTTCTTTGTGAAGTGCCTTTTTTCATCTACAATAAAAGATGAACAAATTCCACGCTGCACCTTGGTCTACTACTTCAGACAGCCGTTACAGGAGACCACATAGCAATTTAAAGTTTGTGTCTTTTAGAGTCCCAATCCATAATATAGTACACTTATCATAGTTGGGTTTTAATCCAGATAAAATGGAGAAATTCTAAAGGTCCTCAATAAAACAATTCAGGGTTGAAGATTTTGCACTCAAGAAAACCCATATTGATACCTTTGTTTATAATCTATTAATTTCTAACCCCTTAATTGTCATGTCCTGACCATAGAAAGCTGTTATTTTCTATGGTAGAGTAGGTCAGGGCGCGACAAGGGGGTTTTCTAGTTTCGTTTTTCTATGTTGTCATGTTCTAGTTTTGTATTTCTATGTTGGGTTTTGTTTGGGATGATCTCCAATTAGAGGCAGCTGGTCATTGTTGTCTCTAATTGGAGATCATACTTAAGTAGGTGTTTTTCCCACCTGGGGTTGTGGGAGATTGATTTTGAGTAATGTATGTTGTAACTATTCATCATGGTTTGTTGTTTTTGTTCATTTTGTATGTATTGCATAGTTTCACAGTTTAATAAAGAAAATGTGGAACGATACACACGCTGCGCTTTGGTCCGCTCCTTCATCCTACGACAACCGTGACATAAATTTTATCATTGGATCTGTTCAATGGCCATAACAAACACATTTGGTAGAGGGCAAACCTGTTTACATCTCTTAACAATTCAAAATTCTCAGAGAAGTAACCATTATTTATAATTTTACATAAAGGAGTGTTATACATTACTTTTATCCATTTTACAAGAGATTCTCTTAAATTGAAATAATCCAGGCACTTATTAAACATTTCTAGGCATACTTTATCGAAGGCTTTCTCAAAATCTGCTATAAGGATTATGCCTGGTTTCCCTGTGTTCTCATAGCATTAGACTATTAGAAATAATTGAAAACTATCTCCAACATATCTTCCTTTTAAGAATCCTGTCTGATTATGATGAAAAATATGAGTTAAGACTTTTTTAATTCTACAAGTCTTTTCTCTCTTGACTGAATCAGTTTTGTTTTAAAGGCATCCTATACTATACGTGTCAGAGTTGTCGTAAGGAGAGGACCAAAATGCAGCAGGGAAGTGTATACTCATCTTCTTTATTGACGGGAAAAGAAGGAAAAACCAAACAAACACGTATACAAAAATAACAAAACGATGAACGACGAACAACAGTCTTGAAGGCAACACAGCAATCCAATAACAATCTCCCACAAACACTAAACCAAACACATACCCATATATAGGACTCTCAGAGGCAACTATAAAACACCTGCCTCCAATTGACAGTCCAACCCCAATAAACTAGACATAGAAATACAAAAGACTAGAGACCACATAGAAATACAAACATAGAACATAACCCCAGAAAGCCGGAACTAACTAAACAAACACCCTACTAAATAAATCACCACCCCGAACCACATAAACAAAATACCCTCTGCCACGTCCTGACCAAACTACAATAACAAATAACCCTTATACTGGTCAGGACGTGACATTAGTGTCCTTGTGTAATATACAGTTGAAGTCGGAAGTTTACATACATTTAGGTTGGAGTCATTAAAACTCGTTTTTCAACCACTCCACAAATGTCTTGTTAACAAACCATAGTTTTGACAAGTCGGTGAGGACATATACTTTGTGCATCACACAAGTAATTTTTTCAACAATTGTTTACAGACAGATAATTTCACTTTTAGTTCACTGTATCACAATTCCAGTGGGTCAGAAGTTTACATACACTAAGTTGACTGTGCCTTTAAACAGCTTGGAATATTCCAGAAAATGATGTCATGGCTTTAGAAGCGTCTGATAGGCTAATTGACATAATTTGAGTCAATTGGAGGTGTACCTGTGGATGTATTTCAAGACCTACCTTCAAACTCAGTGCCTCTTTGCTTGATATCATGGGAAAATCAAAAGAAATCAGCCAAGACCTCAGAAAAAAATGGTAGACCTCCACAAGTCTGGTTCATCTTTGGGAGCAATTTCCAAATGCCGGAAGGTACCATGTTCATCTGTACAAACAATAGTACGCAAGTATAAACACCATGGGACCAGGCAGCCATCATACCGCTCAGGAAGGAGACGCATTCTGTCTCCAAGAGATGAACATACTTTGGTGCGAAAAGTGCAAATCAATCCCAGAACAACAGCAAAGGACCTTGTGAAGATGCTGGAGGAAACAGGTACAGAAGTATCTATATCCACAGTAAAACGAGTCCTATATCGACATAACTTGAAAGGCCGCTCAGCAAGGAAGAAGCCACTGCTCCAAAACCTCCATAAAAAAGCCAGACTACGGTTTGCAACTGCACATGTGGACAAAGATCATACTTTTTGGAGAAATGTCCTCTGGTCTGATGAAACAAAAATAGAACTGTTTGGCCATAATGTCCATCGTTATGTTTGGAGGAAAAAGGGGGAGGCTTGCAAGCCGAAGGACACCATCCCAACCGTGAAGCACGGGGGTCGCAGCATCATGTTGTGGGGGTGCTTTAATGCAGGAGGGACTGGTGCACTTCACAAAATAGATGACATCATGAGGATGGAAAATTATGTGGATATACTGAAGCAACATCTCAAGACATCAGTCAGGAAGTTAAAGCTTGGTCGCAAATGGGTCTTCCAAATGGACAATGACTCCAAGCATACTTCCAAAGTTGTAGCAAAATGGCTTAAGGACAACGAAGTCAAGGTATTGGAGTGGCCATCACAAAGCCTTTAGAAAAAGCCTATTTTCCTATAGAAAATTTGTGGGCAGAACTGAAAAAGCATGTGCGAGCAAGGAGGCCTAAAAACCTGACTCAGTTACACCAGCTCTGTCAGGAGGAATGGGCTAAATTCACCCAACTTATTGTGGAAGCTTGTGGAAGGCTACCGAAACGTTTGACCCAAGTTAAACAATTTAAAGGCAATGCTACCAAATACTAATTGAGTGTATGTAAACTTCTGACCTACTGGGAATGTAATAAAAGAAATAAAATCTGAAATAAATCAATCTCTCTACTATTATTCTGACATTTTACATTCTTAAAGTAAAGTGGTGATGCTAACTGACCTAAGAGAGGGTATTTTTACTAGGATTAAATGTCAGGAATTGTGAAAAACTGAGTTTAAATGTATTTGGCTAAGGTGTATGTCACGATTTCCGCCGAAGTCGGTTCCTCTCCTTGTTTAGGCGGCGCTCGGCGGTCAGCGTCGCCGGTCTTCTAGCCATCATCGATCCACTTTTCATTTTCCATTTGTTTTGTCTGGTCTTCCCACACACTTGGTTTCAACTCCCTCATTACATGTTGTGTATTTAACCCTCTGTTCCCCACATGTCCTTGTCCGGAATTGTTTGTTGTAAGTGCTTGTGCACGTTATGCTGGTGTGTGACGGGTTTTGTACCCATTTGATTTATTGTTCTGTTAACGGTGGTTTTTATTATTAAACTGCGCCGTTGTAAATCAGTTTTTGCTCTCCTGCGCCTGACTTCTCTGCCGCCAGTACGCACCCCTTACAGAATTCTGGATCAAACATATGGAGTCAGCAGGAGCAGGTACCCCGGGTATAGGGGTGGAGGAGCGCGTCCGGGAGCACGCAGCAATGCTCCAGCATCTTGGCACCGCCATGGACCGCATTGTCAAGACAATGGACCGCTAGGAGAGACAGGGATTTCTACCAACATCTCCACCAGCACAACCGGGGTCTCCACTACGCGGCCCTCCTTCTCCTGGTCCCAGTGGGTTTCGTCTCTCCCTTCCCCAGGAATACGATGGGACGGCTGCGAACTGCCAGGGGTTCCTGTTTCAGCTAGACTTATACCTGGCAACCGTCCACCCGGATCCTTCGGGCCGTGAGAGGGTGTCCGCCTTCGTCTCGTGCCTCACCGGGAAAGCCCTGGAGTGGGCCAACGCCGTGTGGAGAGAGGGAGATGTGGCATTGGACCAGTTTGAGAAGTTCACCCGCCGCTTCTGGGCAGTCTTCGACCACACGCCCGAGGGTAGAGCGGGTGAATGCCTCCTCCATCTGAGGCAGGGGATGAGGAGTGCGCAGGAGTTCGCCCTGGAGTTTCGGACCCTGGCTGCCGGCGCGGGATGGAACGACAGGACCCTGATGGACCATTATCGCTGCAGTCTGCGTGAGGACATCCGTCAGGAGTTGGCCTGCAGAGACACCGCCCTCACATTCGACCAGCTGGTGGACCTGTCCATTCGGCTGGATAACCTGCTGGCTACCCGCGGACGTTCAGATCAGGGTCTGTTGGTTCCATCCCCCCGCACCCCCTCTCCAATACCCATGGAGCTGGGAGGGGCGGTGCACAGGGAGACCGGAGGGGGTTCCAGCTCGTGCACCATCTGTGGCCGCAGAGGTCACACTGCCGGTCGGTGCCGGGTTGGTTCCTCTGGGTATCGAGGCAGCAGGCAGGGCGCTCTGGCGTCACGCCAGGTGAGCCGGCACCATTCTCACCCAGAGCCCTCTGTTGCACATATGTTTTTGTATGTCACTTTTCCTGAGTTTTCCCCGCATTCCCAGCATAAGGTGCTCGTCGATTCAGGCGCGGCTAGGAATTTTATAGATCGTTCGCCCATAGTTTAGGCATCCCCATTGTTCCCATGGCTGTGCCCTTCCCCGTTCACGCCTTAGATAGTCGACTAATTAGGGTCAGGGTTGATTAGGGAGGCCACTGCTCCTCTAGGCATGGTGACGCAGGGGGGTCACAAGGAGAGAATTAGTCTCTTCCTTATTGACTCTCCTGTGTTTCCCGTTGTGCTAGGCCTACCCTGGTTAACTTGTCATGACCCCACTGTTTCTTGGCAACGAAGGGCTCTCACGGGGTGGTCGTGAGAGTGCTCGGGGAGGTGTTTAGGGGTTTCCGTTGGTGCTACTACGGTGGAAAGTCCAGACCAGGTCTCCACTGTGCGCATTCCCCCCTGAATATGCCGATTTTGCTCTCGCCTTCTCCAAAAAGAAGGCGACTCAATTACCACCCCATCGACTTTGCGATTATGCGATAAATCTCCTGGTAGACGCTGCACTTCCCAGGAGTCACGTGTATCCCCTCTCACAGTTGGAGACGGAGGCTATGGAAACATATGTCTCCGAATCCCTGCGTCAGGGGTACATTCGGTCCTCCACTTCACCCGCCTTCTCAAGTTTCTTTTTTTGTGAAGAAGAAGGAGGGAGGTCTGCGCCCATGTATTGACTATCGAAGTCTGAACCAGATCAATGTGAGGTATAGTTGCCCGCTACTGCTCATAGCCACAGCGATTGAGTCAATGCACGGGGCGTGCATCTTCACCAAACTAGATCTCAAGAGCGCTTACAACCTGGTGCGTATCCGGGAGACGAGTGGAAGACGGCTTTCAGTACCACCTCAGGGCACTATGAGTACATTGTCATGCCGTACGGGTTGATGAATGCGCCATCAGTTTTCCAAGCCTTTGTAGACAAGATTTTCAGGGATCTGCACTGGCAGGGTGTAGTGCTGTATATTGATGACATTCTGATGTTCTCCGCTACACGGGCCGAGCATGTGTCCCTGGTGCGCAGGGTGCTTGGTCACCTGTTGGAGCATGACCTGTACGTCAAGGCTGAGAAATGCCTGTTCTTCCAGCAGTCCGTCTCCTTCCTAGGGTATCGCATTTCCACCTCAGGGGTGGAGATGGAGAGTAACCGCATTTCAGCTGTGCATAATTGGCCGACCCCCACCATGGCAAAGGAGGAGCAGCGGTTCTTAGGGTTTGCCAACTACTACTGGAGGTTTATCCGGGGTTTTGGTCGGGTAGCGGCTCTCATTACCTCACTGCTGAAGGGGGGCCCGGTACGTTTGCAGTGGTCGGCTGAGGCGGACAGGGCTTTTGGTCACCCGAGGGCTCTGCTTACCTCGGCTCCCGTGCTGGCCCATCCGGATCCCTCTTTGGCGTTCATAGTAGAGGTGGACACGTCCGAGGCTGGGATGGGAGCTGTGCTCTCTCAGCGCTCAGGTATGCCACCGAAGCTCCGCCCCTGTGCTTTCTTCTCGAAGAAGCTCAGCTCGGCGGAGCGAAACTATGACGTGGGAGGCCAAGAGTTGTTGGCTGTCGTCAAGGCCTTGAAGGCGTGGAGACATTTGCTTGAGGGGGCTAAACACCCTTTTCTCATCTGGACTGACCACCGCAATCTGGAGTACATCCGGGCAGAGAGGAGACTGAACCCTCGCCAGGCAAGGTGAGCCATGTTTTTCACCCGTTTTGTGTTCACCCTTTCCTACAGACCAGGCTCCCAGAACGTGAAGGCAGACGCATTGTCCCGGCTGTATGACACAGAGGAGCGGCCCATGGATCCCACTCCCATACTCCCCGCATCCTGCCTGGTGGTGGTGGTAGTGTGGGAGCTGGACGCGGACATTGAGCAGGCGTTACGTGCAGAGCCCGCTCCCGTCCAGTGTCCCGCTGGGCGCCTGTACGTCCCAACTGCTGTTCGTGACCGGTTGATCTATTGGGCCCACACGTCACCCTCCTCTGGTCATCCTGGGATCGGTCGGACAGTGCGCTTTTTGAGCTGGAGGTACTGGTGGCCTACCTTGGCTAAGGATGTGAGGGTTTATGTTTCCTCCTGCTCGGTGTGTGCCCAGTGTAAGGCTCCTAGGCACCTGCCCAGAGGGAAGCTACACCCCTTACCCGTTCCACAATGGCCTTGGTCGCACCTGTCGGTGGAATTTCTTACCAATCTTCCCCCCTCACAGGGTAACACCATGATCCTGGTTGTTGTGGATCGGTTCTCTAAATCCTGTCGTCTCCTCCCTCTGCCCGGTCTCCCTACGGCCCTACAGACTGCGGAGGCCTTGTTTACGCACGTCTTCCGGCACTTCCTGCCCCTCTGCCTGCCCTGCCGGAAGCTGGGTCCGCTGTTTTAAAGTCCTGAGGAGAGTGAGCGAGGTTTGCTATAGGTTACAGCTTCCCCCCGATTACCGTATAAACCCCTCGTTCCATGTGTCTCTCCTCAGGCCGGTGGTGGCTGGCCCGCTCCAGGAGTCTGAGGTGCGGGAGGTTCCTCCACCTCCTCTGGACATCGAGGGGCCCCGGCGTACTCCGTTCGCTCCATACTGGATTCGAGGCGTCGGGCGAGGGGCCTTCAGTATCTCGTGGAGTGGGAGGGGTACGGTCCGGAGGAAAGGTGCTGGGTTCCGTTCGAGGACGTGTTGGACCCTTCAATGCTGCAGGAGTTCCACTGTCTTCGTCCGGATCGCCCTGCACCTCGCCCTCCGGGTTGTCCCCGAGGCCGCTGTCGGCGCGCTGCTGGAGCCGTGCGGCAAGGGGGGGTACTGTCACGACTTCCACTGAAGTCGGTTCCTCTCCTTGTTCGGGCGACGCTCGGCAGTCGGCGTCGCCGGTCTTCTAGCCATCATCGATCCACTTTTCATTTTTCTGTGCCGCCAGTACGCACCCCTTACAGTGTATGTAAACTTCCGACTTCAACTGTAGCTAGGTTAGTTGAATATGAAAGTAAAATTATTGGCTGTCATTTGTGCCTAGATAGAATTTATCTTCCATCAAAATAAATGTTAAATCAGGCCTTGAACAGAGTAGCTGTGTCACCGGATTCTCTGGACGTCTCTTTCCAATAGCTAAACAACTGTACTTTCTGCACATGTGCTCGTTCGGCTGACAAGAGGTGGAACTGGCTACTCTGATGAATTTCAGGCCTTCGTTGAGTTGCACTCAGAATGTCTAGTGAACGAAATAGGCCCACACATATTGAGGAGGGAGAACCACTCAGATCATACAGTAGCGTAATTTTAGAAAAATACAGAGCATTTTTTGGTAGCATTCTCACTTCAGTGCTTGTAAACACTATAGCCTATATTAATTGAAACATTGATGCATAGTTTTTTTTAAAGAAGGAAAAGAAACAACAACTTTCAAGGTAATGCAATTAATATGTGCATCTGTTTTTTTTATGCTGTCAACTTCATTTTCCTTGGATAGACTCCATTGTAAATCAGTTTAGCCTATACACTTATTTTTTTACCACTCTCTACCTACCTACCCAATAAATAATGTGCTTAGATGCCAACTTTACAATACAGTAGTAAATACAGAAACTCCCAAATTCTGTGTTCAACCAAACAGGTGATGGGGATAGTTGCTTTTCTCACCTTCCTTAACCTCCACACTTGTAGCTCTACAACTTATGACACAACATATCAGAGTCAAGAACCTTTGGATAATTTCCTTTTGCTTGGCAATGTATCGTTTATTAAAGTAGTTGAGACAAATTATTTTCAATATTATTGTCAGGCATGGAGGCCTCAGGGCTGCCAGTGTCAGCCCTGATAATACAAAAGTATATGTGTGTGTTTGTGGACACACAGGAACAGAGGAAGCAAAACAAACGTGTGAAGGACTGGTTGCTGGGAATCCTCTCGTTTGAGTATAGAAGGAGTGTCCGTGTTTGAAATATGGCCCGAGGACTGACATGTGAGTAGGAAAACAAACAAACAAACACACAGCACAGCAGGCTGCTGAGGGGAGGATGGCTCATAATAATGTCTGGAATGGAGCAAATGGAATAGCATCAAACACATGGAAACCATGTGTTTGATGTATTTGATATCATTCCATTTATTTCGCTCGAGCTATTACCACAAGCCCATCCTCCCCAATTAAGGTGCCACCAACCTCCTGTGACACACACACACACACACACACACACACAGTCATAGCCAGCCAGTGACTTCCCCTAGGAAAGTCTTGTATGCAAATCCCTAGCCTGACAACCCGATGTGTGACGACCTCTTATTTGCATAGATGCAAGCCAACCTTTTCAAATCAAAGGTCAAAGTAATCACTGTCTACTAGTCAAAGAGGAAAACTATTTTCTTTGAAAAACTTTATTTAAACAGCACAAACAACAATCATTAAAAAAGGAGGATGATGTGAGGAATAGAATATCAAAGACTATACTATTTTGTTTGAGCGTAAGTGTTTCACAGTTGTTTGTCCCCCCCAGTGTGGCTTGTATCTCCACAATAGAATACACACTGCTGGTATCTATAATATGTGATCCACTTTTTTCATGTCAACACAGGCCCTTCCTGTTGGATGAAATCATACACTTTTAAGCACTTTTTTGCTGTTGCAATCAGCTTGTTGACAATAACGCAGCAGAAAGGGGATTAAAAGTTGCAACAGCTTGTTATACTATATTTGACGGTAAAGCAGAGAGAGGGAGATACAGAGAGAGAACGAGAGGGAGAGTGAGAGAGTTAATGCGAAAGAGGCACCAGTTGTAGTTGTTTTTCTGCCAGCTGTAACCATATCAGCCTGAGTGCAACTCTGTTCCATGAGTCACTGTTCATTCTCAGTTTTCTCCTAGGCTTCACAGATGGGAAAGTATAGGAAGCCCTTGACAACACACTCAGGCTACATCCCAAAGGGCACTCTATTACTTATAAAATGCACTACTTTTGACCAGGGCCCTTATAGCGCTTTTATCTAAAGTAGTGCCATCAGTCTTCCAAGGCGGCACAGCAGCAGGGGGATGAGGGTGAGCACATTTCCATTGTCCTATGTAATGTAATGGACAATAAAGTTGTATTGTAATTAGTAGAATGTAGCAAAACGTTTTCCAACGGAAACATTTTTTTATGTTTTATTGGACAGGCGCAGGTAGTCCCTCCCTGTTGCAGTCCAAAGAGCTGTAGTTATAGTACAGAGAAACAATGACAAGAATCGAAAACAGGCTTTTTACTCTCTATGTTCTAGCTACAAGCAGGGGCGAAAATCTGATATCAACTTTGGAGGGGACAATTACATGAAATTTTCTCAAGAGCAATTCCTGAGGGGGACACCAAAAGTAGTGCTGTAACACATAGCCTACATTGTAATATGGTAAATGTATATTGAGGAACCAAAGAAATAAGGTGTTTGCCGTACTCCTAACTACCGGTACCCAAAACTACACAACTAATCACAACAGCAATAACATTGCCTTTAACAAATCTTAGTTCAGTCACCAGTTTAAGTTGAGAGTGGGGGTATCCATGGCATTTTCCAATTATGTTCCTATTTTACAAGTCAAAAAAATTGAGAAGCTTTCAAAATGTTGCCAAACAAAGACTCAACAAACTTACCTGAGACTCCCTGTCTGTGCCAGTCTGTCCCTGCATATCTGTCCCCAACTCTGCTGTCTGTGTGCCATCTGTTGCCTGCTCTGCCTAATGACATCATTGTGAAACATTTCCATTAGAATTTAGAGATATTAGAGATATTAGGCTATTAGGGTTCTTACTTTGCGTTTTGGTGTACTGAAAAATAATCTGATGTCCGTCTTTTATTTTTCTGCCATTTTTCTACCTGGCTGGCTGGCTGGCTGGCTACACACACACACAGTGTGTAGGTTATTTACAGTAGGAGATGGGCTTCTATCATCTTATCTTTTATCATTCTATTTGGGCTTCGATCTAAAAGGTAGCTAGCAAATGTGAAACGGATTAAAATGACAAGAGTTGACAGCTGTATGAGTTCACCATTTACACAACATATGCTGCAACCTTTTGTAATTTTAATAGTTTGTTTCATATTGGCTGGCTTCCAACAATAGCTGAATTTGCAAAGCTGGCGAGCACCAATTCCGTTTCAGTGGTGTTTGCTATAATCTTTGCTACCCGGGTTAAATAAAGGTGAAATAAAATAAATAAATAAAAGTTTCCTTGCGACAATTTAGCTTTTGTAACGAGACCATTAAATATATTTAAGACAATGGTAGAAGAGAGTGTAGTTCTGTTCAGTTTGGACTTCAGTTTATCGCTAACCTTATCACAGGGACTTTGAAGCACTAATTTACATCATCTGCATGCTGATCTTGGAATAAATTGACGATAGCAAAGATTCCATATTTGACGAGGCCACATAAATGGAATAGGTACTAGCTAGCTTAATAGGTAATATTTGCGCGCTAGCTCTGCATATTCAGCTAGTGTGTGCGCAATTGACTGGATTAACCTCACGTCAGTTACGTTCATTGAGTGCCTTTCAGACAGTAGATACAACCCCTCTGTTACCTTGCCAACTAAGGAACTGGCAGTGGATCAAACCATTGTGAGGCAAAGGGTGGGGGGGTCGCAATCTTTTGAAACTTAAAAACGCGCTATTAAGTGTCTATAATCAGCACAATTGCTTTCATTGCATATTATTAATATTATTTAAATTACATAGTTATGTTTCAGTGATATATTGGGGGGGACAAATCATATTTTTCCCAGGATGGGGGGTCGTGTCCCCCCTGTCCCCCCAGGATTTCCGCCCCTGGCTACAAGCCCTTTCTCAAAGCAAGTCTATGCTGGTCAACCAGCTGGTCAACTCTAAATGTAAAAAGTACTGTACGAAATGGAAATGACAACTGAAAATCAGAGGCTACTCTAAAGTCTATGTAAACTCACTATAGCTATTTAGTCTGCTCACATATGACTCCAACCCCACAGTATCATAAACAGAGAGCATGTTGTTTTTCTGAATGAATAAGTTTACAATCGGATGTCTTGTACTCAGAAGTATCAATTTCGTTTCCTTATAGCTACAAGTTATTGTACTGATATTTATGATGATAATAAAATATAACTATGTGCAGTCAGCAAGTTTCTGCACTGCATATGATCTTTCAACAAACTCTCTCTTATTGTTGTATACAGTAGCTGCTATAGTATTCCATAGCTGTAAGCTGCTGTAGTTGGTGCTGTCATTTAAATGAGCTCCTTTCTATTCCCTTCAGATAGTTCAGCTAGGTTCAAGGATAGATGGGATTTGATTTCGAAGATTTCCAGAGAGAAAGAAAGAGAGAGAATGAGAGAGAGTGGTTTGTTCTCATGACTGCAAACGTGCACTGCAGACATACCATGTAATGCCATCCTGTTCAATATCATAAGGCCAGTAAGTTCATATCAACATTCAAAATGCCTTTTATCAAAACAATGCCTCTGGACAGACAGTGTGTGGATAGAAGGGATATTTGTGTGTGTGTGTGTGTGTTCAGTGCCTCAGGAGGTACTCACTCCATACTACTTACCATTGCCCTGAAAATTGGGCGGCAGGTAACCTAGTGGTTAAGAGCGTTGGGCCAGTAACCAAAAGGTTGCTGGTTTGAATCCCCAAGCGAACTAGGTGAACCATCTGTCGATGTGACCTTGAGCATGACTTCACCACTTTGTTCAAAGAGACCTAGTGTTCCCTTTTTGTCCTCATCAAACTTTGATTGCACTTTGCCCGAATACCCTTACACTAACACTCTCTTATATGGTTATTATCGGCTTGTTATTTGTACTTTCATCAGTGACTGATAAGTGGTAACTATTATCCAATGACATTCCCCAGGTCAACATGGTTTATTATATGTAATAACTTCAAAGGTGATCAGTTATAGTGTATCATTAACGTTTCGGACCCTGTACTCCTAAAGGAAGTTTACCTGAAGAGAGGAATGTTACCTAATGCCATAGTCTATCATACAGGAAATGTTCTCCACACACACACAGTTCTTGGCAACTGGCCAGACTTTGACACTTGCGTGTCTGTATCTATATATATCTGTGTGCATGTGGGTGTGTGTGTGCGCGGATTTACTCAATGATATTGTGCTGCCTCCGTTTTATGATGTTTACACACTGATCGGGCTCAGTGTGTCCTGGAGCATAGCTCTTTTATGAGCCATAACCGGGTTTTTATGGTCATGCCAACGATAACAGCATAATTAGCTCACGCTGCTGAACATGGTGAAAACACACTCCTCAGGGCATGTTTACTGAGGAGTATCAACATTATGCTATGGGAAACACAGGAATGACAGATCTCAGATCAGCTTTGTTAATGAGTAGTCCCGTCATAAAGCTACGGCAAACAATGGCATTGTCATGACTTCCGCCGAAGTCGGTCCCTCTCCTTGTTCGGGCGGTGTTCGGCGGTCAACGTCACCGACCTTCTAGCCATCGCTGATCCATTTTTCATTTTCCATTGGTTTTGTCTTGTCTTCCTTCACAACTGGTTCCAATCCCATCAATTACATGTTGTGTATTTAACCCTCTGTTTCCCCTCATGTCCTTGTCGGAGATTGTTTATTGTAAGTGTTTGTGTACGTCTGTACTGGTGTGCATTGGGTTATGTTTACCCATTGATTTTTATTATTATGTTTTCCGGTGTTTTTTTTTGTAATAAGTTATTTCTCTCCTGCGTCTGACTTCTCTGCCGCCAGTTTAAAACCCCTTACAGGCATGATGGATCACAGATGAGCCTTATGTAATCCATACATAACATGATGATATATGACATGACTTATGACATAACATGATGACATATGACACAGTGTAGCGCTGTATGGTGGAGATCAAATAATGTGAACTAACTTACTCTCCCTGCCTGTGTCCCAAATTACACCCTATTCTCTACAGATGTAGGATCTTAATTTGAGCTAGTTTGCGATAGCTGGAAAATTATCCTGCAGCAACAGGAAATGTGAATTATAATTGATGGAAATTTGTGTAGGGGTTGACAACTTTTTTGTTAGGGCAAATCAAGTCTGACATTTTAAAGTGGACATTTCAACATTTAAAAGACTTTTAAAACCCTGAACACACTGCAAGTTTGCATTTCCTGCTGTGCAGGAAAATTCTCAGCAACAAAAGAGTGATCAAATTAAGATCCTACGTCTGTATATAGTGCACTACTTATGACCAGAGCTCTATTGATTCTGGTCAAAAGTAGTGCACTTCATAGGGAATAGTGTGCCATTCCCTCTCTTATTTCTTTAATCTGCGCTGATTTGAAAGGTATTTATCCAGATGTCTTCTCAGATCAGTGTAGGTTAAGAAAAGGAGAGGAGATGTACGGTAGAGTGTAGAGTAGTTTCCTCCATTTCTTAATCTACATCATGTACCCCATGTCTGTTCAGCTCTCCACTTGGGGGAGAACAGTATCATCCATCCTTCTGATTATATATCACTAATCCTCTCCTACTCTCTCGCCACAAAAAATATTTATATGCTCCTATCTTTGTGTTTGTTGCTGACCTTCGATAGCCACTGGCACACTGGAGAAGTTTGCTCTTCCCTGATTAATCCCTGTTTCAACTGTACCGGGCAGATGGCAGACAGCACGTATGGCATTGTATGGGCAAGCAGTTTGCTGATGTCAACGTTGTGAACAGAGTGCCCCATGGTGGCTATGGGGTTATGGCATGGGCAGGCATAAGCTACGGGTAACAAATACAATTGCATTTTATCGATGGCAATTTGAATGCACACAGATATCTTGATCAGATCCTGTTCGTGCATTGTCTTGCTATTCACCCGCCTCCATTACCTCATGTTTCAGCATGATAATGCACGGCCCCATGTCGCAAGGATCTGTACACAATTCCTGGATGCTGAAAATGTCCTAGTTCTTCCATGGCCTGCATACTCACCAGACATGTCACCCATTGAGCATGTTTGGGATGCTCTGGATCGACGTGTACGACAGCATGTTCCAGTTCCCGCCAATATCCAGAAACTTCGCACAGCCATTGAAGAGGAGTGGGACAACATTCCACAGGCCACAGTCAACAGCCTGATCAACACTATGTGAAGGAGATGTCGCGCTGCATGAGGCAAATGGTGGTCACAGATGCTGACTGTTTTTCTGGTCCATGCAATTACCTTATTTTTAAGGTACAGTATCTGTGACCAACTAATGCATATCTGTATTCCCAGTCATGTGAAATCCATAGATTAGGGCCTTATGAATTTATTTCAATTGACTGATGAGTTGGGGCGGCAGGGTAGCCTAGTGGTTAGAGCGTTAACCGAAAGGCTGCAAGTTCAAATCCCCGAGCTTACAAGGTACAAATCTGTCGGTCTGCCCCTGAACAAGGCAGTTAACCCACTGTTCCTAGGCCATCATTGAAAATAGGATTTTGTTCTTAACTGACTTGCCTAGTTAAATAAAGGTAAAATAAAAAAATAAACATGAACTGTAACTTTTTTCAGTGCATTTAGCCTACTAAATCTGCAACACTGTTAGGAAATGTAACCTAACCCCCTAGAGACGATGTCTGCGCCCCCGCGGAAATCTAATTATCATAATAAACATATTCCCATCAAAATCAGTCTGTTTAAACTGGAGAGATCTGTTTTTTTTACATGGCTCAATCCAACACATCCGCCAATGGCGGCCTTCCACATCTGCGGTGGAAGGTGGCCGAGCTACAGCAGTGTTTGTCAGACCATGAGACATCTAAAAAAATTGCTCTTCTCACGAAAATGTCTCGTGTCCAAATGGTTTAATATGACCACTCTAAGATGAGACTCTCACGAACACGATGGTTTTCCCGTTCTGCTCCACAAACGTCACGGTACCGCCGATCTGCCAACTTCTGTCTGTTGCGTCCAAACAGTTTGGCCTACACACTAGTATTACCCCTCTGTGGAAAGGTGAGACTCTCACAAACACATACGTACATGTTGTTTTTTATGCTCTAGGATGCCCACAAGCCTCACAAGACTCGTCTGAAGGTAGCCCAGTACCAGTTTGAAAAATTCATGTAAGTATATACTGAGTGTACAAAACATTAAGGGCACCATGACATATACTGACCAGGTGAATCCAGGTGAAAGCTATGATCCCTTATTGATGTCACTTGTTATATCCACTTCAATCAGTGCAGCTAAAGGGTAGGAGACAAGTAAACAAGGATTTTTAAGCCTTGAGACAATTGAGACATGGAGTATGTATGTGTGCCATTCAGAGGGTGAATAGGCAAGACAAAAGATTTAAACGCTAAACAGTTTCCTCTGTGTGTCAAGAATGGTCCACCACCCAAAGGACATCCAGCCAACTTGACACAAATGTGGGAAGCATTGACACGCTTTCGACACATTGTAGAGTCCATTCCCCGATTACTCAATATTAGGATATTTATTTAAATAATTTCCTGATCTTTTTTATATCGTACGAATCTGTTATTCAATGGGTTTGTATGGGCTAATAGCAGTTAGGCTAAATTCAGTGTTTCATCAAATCATCTTGTAATATATATTCTTTATACCTTAAGGGGTCCTACAATTAAAAATCTAACTTTAGCACTACCAAAGGACTCGTGACTCGACTCATGATTAGAGTATTACGGACTCTGACAATCAGATTTGGGACTCGCTCAGAATTGGGACTCGACCGGGACTTGACTGTTTAGCGACTTGACTACATCACTGCATGACCAAACCATGAACTGTGGTGTTGAATGTGGAGACCAAACTTTACACTTGGCTAATGATTGCCATTCTGCAGCCCAGGCTTTCCCTAATGGATCAGACACATTGGGAAGTCAAGTGCCAGTGAGTTCAGCAGTAAAGCTGAGTAGCTGATTTACATCAAAAATAACCACTGACTTACACAGTCTATCTGTCTGTCTTTTCTGTTTGTCACCACATTGCTTATGGTGGCTAAGGTTAGCTGAAGTTTGTAGTGGCTGTTTAAATAACTGAACCCTGGATTACATTTATTCTTGGCCAATAGACTACTATCAGGTTGAGGAACCATCTAACACCAAGTTGTAAAATAGGGAACTTTCCTTTAATGACATACATAACCTTTTGATATAACTAAAAGTATTCCTACCCTCTCATTACATTTAAATACACGCCATTGCTCTATGATTTGCATGTGAGCATAGCAGATACTAGATAGGCTACCCGCTACACATGGCTAGTGTAAAAGGTATGGAACTAGATACACGCTTGCTTCCTGGTTGGGTTCTATGAATGGCTTGCTATGCTTGTTTACAGATTAACAGACTCTAAAGGTCTTTACCAACTAACTGGTTTGAGAAGCGTGCCAAACATTTCAGATTGCGACTGCCGTGGACAAGCAGGGTGATTCCCTGATTCACCTCTACGCAGACGACACCATTCTGTATACATCTGGCCCTTCTTTGGACACTGTGTTAACTAACCTCCAAACAAGCTTCAATGCCATACAACACTCTTTCTGTGGCCTCCAACTGCTCTTAAACGCTAGCAAAACCAAATGCATGCTTTTCAACCGTTCGCTGCCCGCACCCGCCCGCCCGACTAGCATCACTACTCTGGACGGTTCTGACCTAGAATACGTGGATAACTACAAATACCTAGGTGTCTGGCTAGACTGTCAACTCTCTTTCCAGACTCATATCAAACATCTCCAATCCAAAATCAAATCTAGAATCGGCTTTCTATTTCGCAACAAAACCTCCTTCACTCACGCTGTCGAACTTACCCTAGTAAAACTGACTATCCTACCAATCCTCGACTTTGGCGATGTCATCTACAAAATAGCTTCCAATACTCTACTCAGCAAATTTGATGCAGTCTATCACAGTGCCATCCGTTTTGTTACCAAAGCGCCTTATCCCACCCACCACTGCGACCTGTATGCTCTAGTCGGCTGGCCCTCGCTACATATTCGTCGCCAGACCCACTGGCTCCAGGTCATCTATAAGTCTATGCTAGGTAAAGCTCCGCCTTATCTCAGCTCACTGGTCACGATAACAACACCCACCCGTAGCACGCGCTCCAGCAGGTATATCTCACTGGTCATCTCCAAAGCCAACACCTCCTTTGGATGCCTTTCCTTCCAGTTCTCTGCTGCCAGTGACTGGAACGAATTGCAAAAATCGCTGAAGCTGGAGACTTACATTTCCCTCACTAACTTTAAACATCAGCAATCTGAGCAGCTAACCGATCGCTGCAGCTGTACATAGTCCATCTGTAAATAGCCCACCCAATCTACCTACCTCATCCCCATATGGTTTTATTTACTTTGCTGCTCTTTTGCACACCAGTATCACTATTTACACACCACCATCTGCTCATCATCATCTGCTCATCTATCACTCCAGTGTTAATCTGCTTAATTGTAATTACTTTGCTACTATGGCCTATTTATTGCCTTACCTCCTCATGACATTTGCACACACTGTATGTAGACTTTCTTTATTTCTATTGTGTTATTGACTGTACGCTTGTTTATCCCATGTGTAACTCTGTGTTGTTGTTTCTGTCGCAATGCTTTGCTTTATCTTGGCCAGGTCGCAGTTGTAAATGTGAACTTGTTCTCAACTAGCTTACCTGGTTAAATAAAGGTGATATTTAAAAGCTTAAGGTATGATCATGGGAAGCGGCTCAAATAAATATTAAATACTCCTATAAAATGGGGACTGTGTGCCCATTTGCGAGCAGATCTTCAATTCCCCAAATGTTTTTTTTAATTCCCAGAGGCTAGCAGCTTCCCCATTGAGTTAAACTGATTAAATGCTAAACTAAGGTTCCCAGGTCGGCTTGTTTTTTTTCATTGATTACACTGCAGTCACAAGTCACACTTGATTGGCCAGGTCTATAACAGATGTAAGAACTGAATAGATTTAACATTCATTCATCTGCATTTCAGGTCTAGAGTGGCTAGACCATGTTTGCTAACTAACTCACTGTGATGGATATCTCAACTGATGCATATTGGATGGGCACATTGAAATAAAGCCTTCTAAAACATGACATTTGCTGAGGGGAATATATGCTTTCAATGGCATTGCAGCTGGATAAGGAAAACCTGCACTCACGGAAGTAAAACAAATGGTGGCATTGCCCAATATGTTGCCCCATCATGCTTATGTGATGAGTAAACTTGCCTGAGACTAGTATTAACTCCCCAAACTAATGCCCAGACTTTAGCTTAGCGGGCTAACACTGTCTTCTGGTGCACGGACAACCTGGGTTCAAAAC
Organism: Salmo trutta; assembly: GCF_901001165.1. Lineage (NCBI taxonomy): Eukaryota > Metazoa > Chordata > Actinopteri > Salmoniformes > Salmonidae > Salmo > Salmo trutta. The sequence continues at coordinate 24,427,135 of NC_042995.1, read as the reverse complement.
CCAGTTGGTCACATTAGGCGCATCAAGATCACAAAATACACAACAGCTATTTTATGAGAGACTCTAAATCAAGTGACAGGACTTGATAACAATTACGAGACAATGTCTTCTGAATTTCCAGCCTCTAACAACCCAAACATCCACCTGGTCTGTTTACTCAAGGACTGTGTCCCAAATGGCATCCTATTCCATATGTACTACATTACTTTTGACCCTCATGAAAAAGTACTACTGAATTACTACTCATCACTACTACACAAGATCTACACAAAACCTACTGGTTTTACTACTTGATTGCTATTGAGATGTGTAATAAACTGAGAGTGATTTATGTAGTAATTTAAGTAGTAATGAGTGATACATTGGGATGCTTCACTACTGGTGCACACTATGTATTTCCTATTTATTTCCATTCTCCCTTAATGACTACTGTGTAACTACTGAGCTTTTTGGTGTCTACTACCTAAAACTGTCACGCCCTGATCTGTTTCACCTGTCTTGGTGATTGTCTCTACCCACCTCCAGGTGTCTCCTGTTTTCCCCATTAGTGCCCGGTGTATTTATCCCTGTGTTTCCTGTCTCTCTGTGCCAGTTCATCTCGTTTTGCCAAGTCAACCAGTGTTTCTCCTAGCTCGTATTTTTCCCAGTCTCCATTTTTTCCTAGCCCTCCTGGTTTTGACCCTTGCCTGTCCTGATGCCGAATCTGCCTGCCTAACCATTCTGCCTGTTCTGACCTCGAGCCTGCCTATCCCCCTGTACTGTTTGGACCTGGTTTATGAACTCTCGCCTGTCCCAGACCTGCTGTTTGCCTACCCCTTTTGGTGTAATAAATGTCGGAGCTCAACCATCTGCCTCCTGTGTCTACATTTGGGTCTCGCCATGTGCCCTCATAAAAACCTACACAATTCCTACATGCTGTATGCCTACTCAATCCCTATTGAATTACTACTGCCATTTGTGTGTATAGTGTTGTGTCACTGCTGAATTGCTCCTGATCCTTTTTAATTAATATTGAAAACTGACATTTACCACTCATCTTGTTTCACTACTGTCAATACTAGACTAGTGCACGTTATTTCCTCAAGTTTCTAACTGTAGTTGTATAATCCAACAAATAATAAGCTAATACAAACTTAATTGAGATTTAGTTTTCATTAAATTGTCACGGCTGTCTGAAGAATGGGACCAAAGCGCATCGTGTGTACCGTTCCACATTTTATTTAAACGGAGAAACTATGCAAGACATACAAAACAACAAACCGTGACGAAGAGGTGCAACATACACTTACCGTAATTTCCGGACTATTGAGCGCACCTGAATATAAGCCGCACCCACTGAATTAAAAAAATAAAAATAAGCCGCACATGTCTAAGCCGCAGGCGCCTACCGGTACATTGAAACAAATTAACTTTACACAGGCTTTAACGAAACACGGCTTGTAACAAAAATAAATAGGCTTTAACGAAACACGGCTTGTAACAAAAATAAATAGGCTTTAACGAAAGACGGCTTGTAACAAAAAATAAAAATTAGCAGTAAACAGTAGCCTACCAAGAAAGTCATTGGTCACTATCTTCCTCCTCCTGTGCACTGAAACCACTGAAGTCATCTCCTTTCAAAAAAAATTGAAAGCGGGAAAAATCCATATATAGTGGGGGAAAAAAGTATTTGATCCCCTGCTGATTTTGTACGTTTGCCCACTTACAAAGAAATGATCAGTCTATAATTTTAATGGTAGGTTTATTTGAACAGTGAGAGACAGAATAACAACAAAAAAATCCAGAAAAACGCATGTCAAAAACGTTATAAAATTATTTGCATTTTAATGAGGGAAATAAGTATTTCACCCCTCTGCAAAACATGACTTAGTACTTGGTGGCAAAACCCTTGTTGGCAATCACAGAGGTCAGACGTTTCATGTAGTTGGCCACCAGGTTTGCATACATCTCAGGAGGGATTTTGTCCCACTCCTCTTTGAAGATCTTCTCCAAATCATTAAGGTTTCGAGGCTGACATTTGGCAACTCGAACCTTCAGCTCCCTCCACAGATTTTCTATGGGATTAAGGTCTGGAGACTGGCTAGGCCACTCCAGGACCTTAATGTGCTTCTTCTTGAGCTACTCCTTTGTTGCCTTGGCTGTGTGTTTTGGGTCATTGTCATGCTGGAATACCCATCCACGACCCATTTTCAATGCCCTGGCTGAGGGAAGGAGGTTCTCACCCAAGATTTGACGGTACATGGCCCCGTCCATCGTCCCTTTGATGCGGTGAAGTTGTCCTGTCCCCTTAGCAGAAAAACACCCCCAAAGCATAATGTTTCCACCTACATGTTTGACGGTGGAGATGGTGTTCTTGGGGTCATAGGCAGCATTCCTCCTCCTCCAAACACGGCGAGTTGAGTTGATGCCAAAGAGCTCAATTTTGGTCTCATCTGACCACAACACTTTCACTCAGTTGTCCTCTGAGTCATTCAGATGTTCATTGGCAAACTTCAGACGGGCATGTATATGTTTTCTTGAGCAGGGGGACCTTGCGGGCGCTGCAGGATTTCAGTCCTTCACGGCGTAGTGTCTTACCAATTGTTTTCTTGGTGACTATGGGCCCAACTGCCTTGAGATCATTGACAAGCTCCTTCCGTGTAGTTCTGGGATGATTCCTCACCGTTCTCATGATCATTGCAACGCCACGAGGTGAGATCTTGCATGGAGCCCCAGGCCGAGGGAGATTAACAGTTCTTTTGTGTTTCTTCCATTTGCGAATAATCGCACCAAATGTTGTCACCTTCTCACCAAGCTGCTTGGCGATGGTCTTGTTGCCCATTCCAGCCTTGTGTACATCTACAATCTTGTCCCTGACATCCTTGGAGAGCTCTTTGGTCTTGGCCATGGTGGAGAGTTTGGAATCTGATTGATTGATTGATTGCTTCTGTGGACAGGTGTCTTTTTTACAGGTAACAAGCTGCGGTTAGGAGCACTCCCTTTAAGAGTGTGCTCCTAATCTCAGCTCGTTACCTGTATAAAAGACACCTGGGAGCCAGAAATCTTTCTGATTGAGAGGGGGTCAAATACTTACTTCCCTCATTAAAATGCAAATCAATTTATAACATTTTTGACATGCATTTTTCTGGATATTTTTGTTGTTATTCTGTCTCTCACTATTCAAATAAATCTTACATTAAAATTATTGACTGATCCTTTCTTTGTCAGTGGGCAAATGTACAAAATCAGCAGGGGATCAAATACTTTTTTCCCCCACTGTATAAGCCGCGTCATTGTTAAAGCCGCGAGGTTCAAAGTGTGGGGAAAAAGTTGCGGCTTATAGTCCGGAAATTACGGTACTCAAAATACAATCTCCCACAAACCCAGGTGGGAAAAACAACTACTTAAGTATGATCTCCAGTTAGAGACAACAATGACCAGCTGCCTCTAATTGGAGATCATCCCTCCAAAAAACAACATAGAAATACAGAAACAAGAACATGACAACATAGAAAATCTAAACTAGACACAACCCCGTTACGCCCTGACCTACTCAACCATAGAAAATATGGTCAGGACGTGACATAAATACATATTATATATTTACACTTATGTTAATCCCTTTTATACCTTGTCTTCTTCAGCTTTGATTTAACTATCTTCAGATCCTCTTTTTTGTTGCGGCAACATTTCTCCACCACAGTATCCTTTTAGAAAATTAAGACAAGCACAAGAGGCAACAAATTATAAGCCATTATCAACAGAGGCCACATAAGACAACCCAGAAAAACTTTTGATAAACAATGTTAATCTTGCCAACAATGGCCTCCGGTATTCTTATTTCAAGGGCCTCCTTGGCAACATGTCAAAAGAGGTAAGTAGAATGAGTAAGTATACTAATATGAACATACTTTACATTTGCACACAAACACATACTTATTAATAAGCTAGCATTGTCACGCCTGCTCCTGCTCCCCCTCCCTGGCGCTCCAAGCGCCAGGCTCCCCAGCATTGCACACACCTGCCTTTCCCCATGTCACGTGTATCAGCGATTATTGGACTCATCTGGACTCAATCACCTCTGTCATTTCCTCCCCTATATCTGTCTGGTTCCCCACTCTGTTCCCTGCTTCAGCATTAATGTTCACATGTCCTTGTATACCCGTGTGCTGACGCTGTTCCTGTCTTGTTTCATAGCTGTTCCCGATTAAATGTTTGCCTCCCCAGACCTGCTTCTCATCTCCAGCGTCGGTCCTTGCAAGCATGATGAAATCAGTCTACATGGCTACATTTCAATGGGGCTAGCAAACAGCTAGGCTAAACACAAGACCGTTTTGGCTAGCAATCTTCTAGATGTGGTAAAAAGTTACATAAAAGACTAAATGACATGAAAGTTTTCATAAACCATAAAAGACTGTTATACTTACAGATGGTGAAAGTTAGGATAACAAAAATTGGAAGATGATTATAGTTAGCTAACAACTACTACTTCCTGTTTTGACTTCTTCTGTGGTTGCGAAAAGCTGGTAGTCTGGCTTTAGAGTAGTGACTACTTATTTACTACCAAGTAGTCAAAATCTCTACCTGATCACTACTGGAAACTACTGTTTTCCTACTGAACACGACAAAACTCTACTTGTGTATCTTGAGTAGTGCATAAACTACACGTTCACTGCATAGTCACTTCTGCTCAAATAGGTTTTGTGTAGTAGTTGGTTTTGTGTAGTAATTTACTAGTATTTTTCATGAGTGGGGTCTATAGGGCTCTGTTCAAAAGTAGTGTGCTAGGGAATATGGTGCCATTTGAGACACACCATGGTATTTTTACCCCTTGTACTTTAATTTTATATGTTTGTTTTTTGTACCAGAGCCTCCCTCCAATCACTGTTACTTTGTTTTGTACAATACCCCTTATTTTGACGTCAACACAAACGACTTCAATGATGGCAGTTTCAGATTGATCTATGTAGCGAACATAGAGCAGTGGAAGAATTCACTTTGATTCGTCAGGCAAATCTTTAAGGAGAGCCTGTGATATCTTGGGTAGCTTGCATAAGAGGGAGATGTCATGTGACCTCATGTCCATGGTTGTGGTGACTGGAACAAGTACTGGGACAAGTTCCAGTGTGTGTTGTAATGTGCTCAGTTGTTCTCAGTTCCCACCATAAATCCCAGAGGCCTGAAAAGGTATAGGGGAAAAAGGTTTGGAATGGGGAAAAAAGTCACAGTCAAAATTTGGAAATTCCACCCCTGGTCCTTGAATGTAAGTAACAGCATGTCACGACTTCCGCCGAAGTCGGTCCCTCTCCTTTTTCGGGCGGCGTTTGGCGGTCGACGTCACCAACCTTCTAGCCATCGCCGATCCACTTTTCATTTTCCATTGGTTTTGTCTTGTCTTGTCTGGTTCCAATTCCATCAATTACATGTTGTGTATTTAACCCTCTGTTCCCCCAATGTCCTTGTCTGTAATTGTTTGTTGTCAGTGCTTGTGCACGTTCTGTTCTGGTGTGCGTCGGGGTATGTACCCATTTATTTCATTGTTCTGTATCCAGTGGGTTTTGATGATTAAACTGAGCCGTTGGAAACACAGTTTTACTCTCCTGCGTCTGATTTCTCTGCCGCCAGTACGCACCCCTGACACAGCGTATGTACAAACCACCATTAAACCACCTTATCTCTTGACCGGTGATATATCCTTAGGGAGTAAGGGTTAACAGGAATCCTCTCCAATACCAAGAAAACAACATACATTTTTTAGCAGACACTCTTATCCAGAACGACTTACAGAAGCAATTAGGGTTAAGTGCCTTGCTCAATATTTTTTCTTGTTTTACCTAATTGGCTCCTGGATTCAAACCAGTGACCTTTTGGTTACTGGCCAACGCTCTTAATTGCTACATGGCTATTGCGGCCCACCCGCTCAATGACATGGTAGAGTAGGTCATTATTTGGCAATACCCAGCGTTATCGTAAATGTCTTCCATTTCCTGGTATCAATATAACACTATGCCTGTGGATGGACACCAGCACTCTCGTTGAACCGTCCAGTGTGGAGTAGTGTGGTGTAGTAGTCCATCTGTGCATTCCCACAGAGTGTAGTTCGTCCATCTGGTCCACCCCCATCCACTCCCGTCCGGACTGTTATCCCTTGCCATAAGCCAACAGGTCAAAGGTCAATGCGGGGGTCAGTGGAGAGCTGGCCACCCTGTTGACCTGTTGATCTCTCTCTGTTTAGCTACGGGCCAGCCAGCCGTATGATGTAACCACAGGGTGCTGTACAATTCAAATGACAAATAGCATCATGTCCAGTGGGAATGTGAGCGGGAGAGAGAAAGTGAGCGTTGAAATTCACATTGTGTAGACATCAGAATAGATACAGATGTAAGATCTTAATTTGAACCAGTTTGCTACAGCAGGATAATTATCCTGCAGCAACAGGATGTCATGTCCTGACCATAGTAAGATGTTATTTTCTATGGTAGAGTAGGTCAGGGCGTGACGGGGTGTTTTGTGTTTTTCTATGTTATCTATATCTATGTTTAATTCTAGTTTTCTATTTCTATGTTTTTTTGGGGGGGTAGATGATCTCCAATTAGAGGCAGCTGGTCCTCGTTGTCTCTAATTTGAGATCATACTTAAGTAGGGTTTTTTTCCACCTATGTTTGTGGGTAGTTGTATTCTGTTTAGTCTATGTACCTGACAAAACTGTGAGCTGATCGTTTTCGCTTTTGTTATTTTCTTTAGTGTTCTGTGTTAAAATAAAAAGTAATTATGAGCACTCAACACGCTGCGCTTTGGTCCCCTCTCTACGACAGTTGTTACACAGGAAATGTGAATTATTATGTTGATTATAACTAATGTACATTTTTAAAGTGGAATTTGCTAACTTCAGAAGCATTTTTAAACCTCAAATACACTGCATTGCAGAACAGTTATCCTGCAGCAGGGTGATCAAATTAAGATCCTACATCTGTAGATGATCTGGTGGAATGACAAGAAGATCAAAAGTGATGCTGACACGTATGCAGAAACACACACACACAGAAAGAGAGATTGTGTGGAGGTCAATCTAAATTTAATAGAAGTATGCTCTGCACTGTCTGGCTCTCCCTGCCAGTAGAATAAAGCAAACACAGCAGGACTACACACACCACTGACATACCACACGCCCTCACAACGCAGGGGGGACTATGACATCTTGGGAGCCTCCAACCCAATAATGTTTTGAGGGGGTTGGGGTCCAGGGGCCCTTTCCCTCCAGATAGCATATGAACACCTCATAAGCCATGTTCCTTGCTCAGACCTTGCAAGAGGGCCTCGCAAAACTGTAGCATGCCACTGACACACACACACACGGTATAATGTGTATATTTCATGAACTGACCTTGTCTCCGACCTGCCTGTTGTATAATGTTACGCTGCTGCAAATATAGATAGATGACCAGTATTTTCATAGAGACAGAATAAATCAAACCTGCCATGGCACTATATTTGTTTACACAACTACTGCCAGTAGCACATACCTGTAGGTGTCTCATTCTGAGAACTGGGAGCCTCCATCTGTGAGGCTTGGTATTTTTACCATAGTCAACACAATTTTGTACCAGGCCATATTTAAGCCCCAAAAAAGGCTAGAAGAAAATACGCCCAAAAGTGCTACTGTGAAAATTCTGCCATGTGGTTTGATGGAATTTTTGTCTTAGGACTTTTGTGTTTGTCTGTGACTTTGTTTTGTTTAACTTGTCTGTGGCACTTGTTTTCTGCAACAGTTTTAATGAGGGATGGATCATCATCACTGTTTCTGGGATGTAATTACTGCAGCAGGGCCGTATTCATAAAACGTCTCAGAGTAGGAGTGCTGATCTAGATTTGATAAATACCGCCCCTGGTATTGGAACCATAACAGTCACAGTAGAAGCTTAATTACAGTTAAGTCAAAATCCAAATATGTTCCATGTCCATATACTGTACCTCTATGAAGGATGAGCAGTACAAACCTGCCAGTCCCAGATGATACTACCCCGCCCCCCCACATACCCCTTCAAATCCTATCCTGCATTCCCCCCTCTCACACTGGAGCGAGCAGAAGCATGCCACGACATCGGCAGCAGCAGCTGACGTCACTTGTTTACCATCTTCTAGGTCGGCGCTCTCTCTACCACGCTCTCTGACTGTGGCATATAAAGCACTGTTACGCAACCGCTGTTATGAACCTGGCTAACTCTGCAGTACTACTGTGTAAAGTGAGACCTATGCTATGGCTGACTGTTGATGTTGGTTTGGCTCAAGCTTTTCATGACAGCAGACCATTGTATAGGCCTATATCCCTGTCAAGCATCTGCTCTACTGTATAAATGAGCCATGTGCCCCTACGATAAACCAGAGTGGAGTGTGTGTTTGTGTTCTCTGTCCTGCGGCTCCATCTCTTCCTGGCTGTCTCCACTACTGCAGCAGCAGCAGAACTGGATATAAACAACTCTGGCTGTGTGGTGACTCAGGACTGTGCGGCTCTCTCTCTCCCTCCCTCTCTCTCCCTCTCTCTCTTTCTAGCATGTAGAGGGAGAGGAGGCCCCCTAGTGGGCAAAGATTATTGCAAACCGGACGACCTACTTCAGAGGAAGAAGTTGCCCCCTAAGCACAGATCTAGGATCAGATTGCCCTACCCTGAATAATTACCTAAACCATTAGGAGTATGAAACAATATCTGACTTTCTATCAGTGTCAGGGTATTACCTACGAGTGCCTCTGCATCCACTGCACACCCTATAATTATTATTATATTATAATTAAATGGAGTGAAGATCCTGCTCGTCTCTTTATAGACATATTGGTCGCTGGTTAAACTACAGTACCAGTCAAAAGTTTGGACACACCTACTCATTCAAGGGTTTTTCTTTATTTTTACTATTTTCTACATTGTAGAATAATAATGAAGACATCAAAACCATGAAATAACACATATGGAATCATGTAGTAACCAAGAAAGTGTTAAACAAACCAAAATATATTTTCTATTTTTTTTAAATATTTTTTATTGCCTTAATGACAGCTTTGCACACTCTTGGCATTCTCTCAACCAGCTTCACCTGGAATGCTTTTCCAACAGTCTTGAAGGAGTTCCCACATATGCTGAGCACTTGTTGGCTGCTTTTCCTTCACGCTGCGGTCCAACTCATCCCAAACCATCTCAACTGGGTTGAGGTCGGGTGATTGTGGAGGCCAGGTCATCTGATGCAGCACTCCATCACTCTCCTTCATGGTCAAATAGCCCTTACACAGCCTTCAGGTGTGTTTTGGGTCACTGTCCTATTGAAAAACAAATGATAGTCCCACGAAGTGCAAACCAGAAGGGATGGCGTATCACTGCATGGCGTATCTCCATGCTTCACGGTGGGAACCACACATGCAAAGATAATCTGTTCACCTACTCTGCGTCTCTCAAAGACACTGCTGTTGGAACCAAAAATCTCTAATTTGGACTCATGCGACCAAAGGACAGATTTCCACCGGTCTAATGTCCATTGCTTGTGTTTCTTGGCCCAAACAAGTCTCTTCTTCTTATTGGTGTCCTTTAGTAGTGGTTTCTTTGCAGAAATTCAAACAAGAAGGACTGATTCACACAGTCTCCTCTGAACAGTTGAGATGTGTCTGTTACTTGAACTCTGTGAAGCATTATTTGGGCTGCAGTTTCTGAGGCTGGTAACTCTAATGAACTTATCCTCTGCAGCAGAGGTAACTCTGGGTATTCCTTGCCTGTGGTGGTCCTCATGAGAGCCAGTTTCATCATAGCGCTTGATGGTTTTTGCGACTGCACTTGAAGAAACTTTTAAAGTTCTTGAAATTCTCTTGATTGACTGACCTTCATGTCTTAAAGTAATGATGGACTGTCATTTCTCTTTGCTTATTTGAGCTGTTCTTGCCATAATATGGACTTGGTCTTTTACCAAATAGGGCTATCTTCTGTATACCACCCCTACCTTGTCACAACACAACTGATTGGTTCAAATCCATTAAGAAGGAAATTAATTCCACAAATGAACTTTTAACAAGGCACACCTGTTAATTGAAATGCATTTCAGGTGACTACCTCATGAAACTGGTTGAGAGAATGCCAAGAGTGTGCAAAGCTGTCATCAAGGCAAAGGGTGGCTAATTTGAAGAATCTTAAATATAAAATGTATTTTGATTTAACACTTTTTTGGCTACTACAGTGCATGATTCCATATGTGTTATTTCATAGTTTCAAATCAAATCAAATTGTATTTGTCACATGTGCCTAATACAACAGGTGTAGACCTTACAGTGAAATGCTTACTTACAAGCCCTTAACCAACAATGCAGTTTTAAGAAAATTAAGTGTTAAGTAAAAAATAGATAAGTAAAAAATGTAATTAAAAGTAACAAGTAATTAAAGAGCTGCAGTAAAATAATAGTGTGGCTATATACAGGGGGTACCGGTAAACAGTCAATGTGCGGGGGCACCGGTTAGTCGAGGTAATTGAGGCAGCATGTACATATAGGTAGAGTTAAAGTGACTATGCATAGATAAAAAAAAACAGAGAGTAGCAGCAGCGTAAAAGAGGGGGGGCAACACAAATAGTCTGGGTTGCCATTTGATTAGCTGTTCAGGAGTCATATGGCTTGGGGGTAGAAGCTGTTAAGAAGCCTTTTGGACCTAGACTTGGCGCTCCGGTACCGCTTGCCATGCGATAGCAGAGAGAACAGTACTTGACTAGGATGGCTGGAGTCTTTGACAATTTTTAGGGCCTTCCTCTGACACTGCCTGGTATAGAGGTCCTGGATGGCAGGAACTTGTCCCTAGTTATGTACTTACTGGACCGTATGCACTACCCTCTGTAAAAAAAACCTGAATGAGTAGATATGTCCAAACTTTTGACTGGTACTGTATATAGAATTCACTGTAAAGAGTAAGCACACATTTTTTTTTGGGTGTGCACACAATCTTCAGTCTAAAATACTTTCATTGATCTGCAGTGTACAATACTTTTTGGGGGAACTAAAGCACCACAGTTCATATTCATCTTTATCTTCATGTTTTGCTTGGTGCAGGGACTCTTGACCTCAAGCAAATCTGTTGGTTGACATGTGGAAAGGTTGTTTGTAGGCCTACATTGTGTGTTATGTTCAGGCCAGTCAGGCAGTGCACAGTGAGGAATTTGTATGAATTTCCAGACTATATAGTTTAATACAGCCGTGAGGTGTGTGTGTGTGTTGCATACTGTGTCAGGACTTAAATGACTTAACCCATTTTTATGGACATTGGAACATGAGTTTGATCAAATTCAAAGCTATTATAGAGGTGTGTTTACAAAATGAATATTGCTTAATGATTATTTTTCTGCATGTAACCAAAGGTATTGTGACCATGTGCTGTATCTGCATGCAATTAATATGTATCAAAATTAAATGTTTTACAGAAACATTGATAAAATGAATGTTATCCTATCATCTTTTTATATATATAAAAAAAGTTGCACACAAAATACAGGGCATTCTAATTAGCACTGCTCTAACATCAAATTTTTGCTACTCCTTCATTCAGCTGTGGTTTGACACATTTTTTTTTACATGTATCTGGCGCCCTCTCCTGACGTATGAAAGAATTGCTTTTCCCCAGGTCCATTATGTCTCTTGTGTTGTTTCCGTCTGAAGGTTTTACGTGGCTGACGGTTTCCGCTTTGTGAACAAGGAAGTGTTTTTTAGAAACTCATAAAACAGTAAGTAAATAATAATCAAAAACTGCTATGTTTATGTTTTGAGACCGAGAAGAAGTAATCAGGTAATTTGATACGTTATTTGTTGAATTTGAAATCACATCATACAACATGATAACATTAATGTATCTAACGTTAGTATCTGAGCTGACAAGGTAAAAATCTGTCGTTCTGCCCCGAACAAGGCAGTTAACCCACTGTTGCTAGGCCGTCATTGAAAATAAGAATTTGTTCTTAACTGACTTGCCTAGTTAAATAAAGGTAAATAATAAATAATCTAACAGCTGTGCCTATAGATTGCATGCTAGCTAGCATAGTTTACCGAAGTGGCCCAAACTGCATAACCATGCACCAATGCACAACCTCTGGCACAACAACGCTAACTAGCTGTGTTTAGCATTCAAGTGCTCAACTACTGTCAGGTTTGTTTCAGGTTCGTCAGGAAACGTATGATGGATGCAGTCATAACCCGGGCATGTCACAGCATGTTGTAGAGGAGGGATCCCCAAAGAGTTGCAAGACACTGACGAGTTGGCTGGTTGCTTTGAGGTAAGATAGCTAGCTAACTTGAGATGTTGTTTTCAATAAGTATTCAGGCTATGCATTGTATAGTGTACATTCTCGCTAACTAGTTTCTAAACATGTGGCTGGTGTGATGGATTAGGTCATACAGATTTTTTAAAACACATTCTCAAATTATGTTTTGTTTATTGAGTAGTCATTAGCTACGGAACTGTGAGTAATTTGGGAAATGTTGTTATACTCAATGTACTGTGCTGCGTATAATGGACAGGCTCCAGCACTGTATGTTGCAAATGAAGTAGTTACACTACTTACTGAAAGTACAGGGTAATTTTTCTATCAAATAACAACTACATAAACACCTGGATGAAAACTAAGAGCATCCATTAGAATCTATGGGTCATTAATGTTTGTTCTTTTTTTTTTTTTTTTTTAGCTTTTACAATGGAGGGAACCTCAAAAAGCAAATCTGCTGCTCCCCAGAGCTCTGTCGCTGCTCAAGTTCCATTTCTTCACCTGTGCACCACGCTTGAAAAAATACAGAAGACCAAACTCCGACCAGACAAATCAAAGTTTCTCCATGACTTCATAGACTCCTGGAGGAAGTTCCATGCGGCCCTCCACAAAGACAACCCTACCACCACAGACTCTTTCTACCCAGCCATGCGTCTCATAGTCCCCTCGTTCGAAAGGGAGCGCATGGCCTATGGCATTAAAGAGAGTATGTTAGCCAAGCTCTACATAGACGTCTTGGGTCTCCCCAAGAACGGACCGGAAGCCAACAAACTGTTGAATTACCGCACCCCCACCACATCTCAGGGGGAGGCGGGTGACTTCGCTCTTATGACCTACTTTGTGTTGAAGAAACGCTGCACAAGCCAGGGCAACCTCACCATCAGAGAAGTCAACGACTTTCTGGACTCGGTGGCCATCAACAATGCTGGTAAGCAGAAGGACCTGGTGAAGAAGAGCCTGCTGCACCTTATCACCCAGAGCACGGCACTGGAGCAGAAGTGGCTTATCCGCATGATCCTGAAGGACATGAAGCTGGGGGTCAGCAAAGAGACCGTGCTCCAGGTGTTCCACTTAGATGCGGCCGAGCTCTACAACGTCACCACAGACCTAAACAAGGTGTGCCGGCAGCTCCACGACCCCTCTGTGTCCCTCAGCGAAGTGTCCATTGGCCTGTTCTTTGCCTTCAAACCTATGCTGGCCGCCGTGGCCAACATGCGCCAGGTGGAGAAGCAGATGGGAAACAGCAACTTCTTCATAGAGACCAAGCTGGATGGAGAGCGCATCCAGCTGCACAAAGATGGCGACGTCTACAAGTACTTCACACGGAACTCCTTCGAGTACACCCAGCAGTTTGGTGCATCGCCGCTAGAGGGCTCCCTGACGCCTTTCATCCACAATGTCTTCAAGCCCCACGTATTCAATTGCATCCTGGATGGGGAGATGATGGCGTACAACCCCACTGCCGACACCTTCATGCAAAAAGGAAGCAAGTTTGACATCAAGAGGCTAGTGGATGACTCCGAGCTGCAGACGTGCTTTTGCGTTTTTGATGTACTTCTTGTGAACGACCGCAAGTTTGGCAACGAGACGTTGAAGGTGCGCCACGACAACCTTCAGACTGTCTTCACTCCTGTTAAAGGGAGGATACACGTGGTGCCGAAAACGGAGGCCAAAACTATGCAAGAGGTGGTGAACGCCCTCAATGAAGCCATTGACAACAGGGAAGAGGGCATCATGGTGAAAGATCCCTCATCCGTATACAAGCCCGATAAACGAGGTGAGGGCTGGCTCAAGATAAAGCCGGAGTACGTTGATGGCTTGATGGATGAGCTCGACCTGTTGATTGTCGGAGGCTACTGGGGAAAAGGAAGGCGAGGTGGCATGATGTCTCATTTTCTCGTTGCGGTTGCCGAAGCTCCGAAGCCTGGAGAGAAACCCTCCGTCTTCCACACGCTCTGTCGAATCGGTTCCGGCTACACCATGAAGGAGCTGTATGACTTGGGGCTGAAGCTGGCCAAGCACTGGAAAGTCTACCGGAAGAACGACCCTCCGGCCTCTATTCTGTGTGGGACGGAGAGACCAGAAGTCTACATTGACCCATGCAACTCGGTCATCATCCAGGTGAAGGCAGCAGAAATAGTCAGTAGTGACATGTACAAAACCAACTGCACTCTACGCTTCCCCAGAATCGAGAAGATCCGGGAGGATAAAGAGTGGCACCAGTGCATGACCCTAGCTGAGCTCGATCAGTTTCGCAACAAGGCGTCCGGGAAGTTGTTCTCGCGCCACCTCCGCATCAATGACAATGACGAGCCTGAAAAGAAGAAGAGCAAGTCGCTGGCAGCGGCCAAGCCCAAGAAAGCTGTCGGCGTCATCGACCACTTCAAGTCCCAGGACCTATCTGGCGTCACCAAGGAGACGGACATGTTCGAGGACGTGGAGTTCTGTGTTATGAATGGCAACGAGGCGCACCCCAAGGCGGAGCTGGAGAAAGCAGTGGCCCGATGTGGCGGTATTGTAGTCCAGAACCCGGGACCGGACACCTACTGTGTGATCGCCGCTGTGGAGAACATGCGTGTGAAGAACCTGATCTCTTCAGACCAGCACGACTTGGTGTGGGCTGCCTGGCTGCTGGAGTGCCTAGACAGGAAGCAGGTGGTGCCATGGCAACCGTGTCACATGATACACATGTCGCCCTCCACCAAGGAGCAGTTTGCCAAGGAATACGACTGCTACGGAGACAGCTACTTCGTGGACACGGACGAGCAGCAGCTGAGGGAAGTCTTCGGTCGGATTGGCAGAGCGGTCACTTTGACGGCACAGTGCATCGCTAAGTTGGAGGAACGCTACAGCTGGGACGACCTCCCCACTAGCATGTTCAGACCTTTCAGGGTCTATATGGACAGATACACAGACATAGGAGACCCTAAAAGCATCGTACCAGCAACTTGTCTGGACACGCGGGCTCTGGAATTCCGCTTCCACGGAGGGACAGTAGTGCAGAAGCTCGAGGAAGGGGTCTCTCATGTCATAGTGGTGGAGGAAACAAGAGTGTTGGCTTTAAGAACCCTCAGACGACTCTTTACCAAAAAGTTTAAGATTGTTAGAGAGTCATGGGTAACAGAGTCTATCAAAGCAGGGTTTTTGCGGAATGACAATGACTACCTAGTGTGATGGTTAAAGCCATCCATAAAGTTATCTAATGCAAGCACTGGACAATAAGCACGTTATGATTGACATATCTCTGGGATTGTAATATTTTGTTTTAATCCATTTTAGAGTGTAAATAAATGTTTGTTTTAAAGGGTTTTCTGAATCAGAAGGTAACGTTATCCAGTGTTTTTCTACACATTTGAATATGGATAAAGGGAACTCAAGGATATAGTGTAGGCCTATATCTAAAGGTGTATCTACTGTAATTGAGGTAAGCTATTTTAATGTCCTTACCAATGCAGACTATTGTGTTAAGATATTTTAAGACTCTCTTTCCCATAATTTCCCAAACTGTCAGCGAGACATCAAGGGGTGAACACTTTGGTTTTTGCCTTAACACTACACAGCTTGATGATTAGTTCATTATTTGCATCAGCTGTGTAGCGCTAGGGCAAAAACCAAAACATGTTACCCTTGGGGTCCCGAGGCCGAGTTTGGGAAAACCTGGTCTATCCACTAAACTATTTTTCATTTAATGCAAATTATATTATACTGTATGTTTTTTTTAAGTTAATCTTTTCAATTCTCATGTTTTGGAACTAAAATAAATATTTTGAATAAATATGGGAATTGGTATTAGAAGATTGTCTTTATGTATTGTCCAGGTATCTAAATATTTAAACTGTTGTTGCAATGTTAACTTCAGTAGATTAACTGACTTTAATGAAAAAATAGGGATTTTTATAAAGCTGTTAATTTGAGATAAAAAATAAGAAACCTGCACACTGCTCTTCCTATTATCACTGCGCTTTATTAAGCTTTACGTATCGGCCTCAAGGCCTTCTTCAGAGTTGGTAATTAAATTACATCTATACTGAACAAAAATATAAACGCAACAATTTCTATCATTTTACGTAGTAAAATATCATATAAGAAAATCAGTCAATTAAAATAAATTCATTAGGCCCTAATCTATGGATTTCGCATGAGGTGATGGGGTGGATGAATGGCACGACAATGGGCCTCAGGATCTCGTCACCGTATCTCTGCATTCAAATTGCCATCGATAAAATGCAATTGTGTTCTTTGTTCGTAGCTTATGCCTGCTCATACCATAACCCCACCGTCACCATGGGGCACTCTGTTCACAACTTTGACAGTTGACATCAGAAAACCGCTTGCCAAAACAATGTCATACACGTGGTCTGCGGTTGTGAGGCCGGTTGGACGTACTGCCAAAGTCTCTTAAATGACGTTGGGGGCGGGTTATGGTAGAAAAATGACCATTAAATTCTCTGGCAACAGCTCTTGTGTACATTCCTGCAGTCAGCATGCCAATAGCACGCTCCATCAACATTGAGGCATCAGTGGCATTGTGTTGTGTGACAAAACGGCAGTTGTCTTTTATTGTCCCCAGCACAAGGTGCACCTGTGTAATGATCATGCTGTTTAATCAGCTTCTTGATATGCCACACCTGTCAAGTAGCTGGATTATCTTGGCCAAGGAGAAATGCTCACTAACGGATGGAAAAAAATTGTGCAGAACATTTTAGAGAAATAAGCTTTTTGTGCGAATGAAACATTTCTGGGATCTTTTATTTCAGCTCATGAAACATGGGACCAACACTTTACATGTTGCGTTTATATTTTTGTTCAGTATAGATAAACAGTAAAAGTCAAAAGTTTGTGAACACCTACTCATTCAAGGGTTTTTATTTATTTGTACTGTTTTCTACATTATAGAATAATAGTGAAGACATCAAAACTATGAAATAACACATGGAATCATGTAGTAACCAAAAAAGTGTTAAACAAATCACAATATATTTTATATTTCATATTCTTCTAAGTAGCCACCCTTTGCCTTGATGACAGCTTTGCACATTGTTGGCATTCTCTCAACCAGCTTCATGAGGTAGTCACCTGGAATGCATTTCAATTAACAGGTGTGCCTTGTTAAAAGTTCATTTGTGGAATTTGTTTCCGTCTTAATGGATTTGAACCAATCAGTTGTGTTGTGACAAGGTAGGGGTGGTATACAGAAGATATATTGGAAAAGCATTCCAGGTGAAGCTGGTTGAGAGAATGCCAAGAGTGTGCAAAGCTGTCATCTAGGTAAAGGGTGGCTACTTTGAAGAATCTAAAATCAAACATATTTTGATTTATAAAAAAAATACAAAAAATTGTAAATGATTCCATGTGTTATTTCATAGTTTTGATGTCTTCACTATTATTCAACAATGTAGAAAATAGTAAAAAAGTAAGAAAAACCCTGGAATGAGTAGGTGTGTCCAAACATTTGACTGGCACTGTACATAACATGAAACAGCACATTAGTAAAGGCAGACAAATGACCTTGAATGAAGCTGTCTTTGCTGGTAAGCTGTTTTTTTTATGTTTGTACCTTCCAATCCACCTCCAGTTGCCATGCCTGTTGAGTGAGAGGAGAAAGAGTGCACTGCCTGGCCCTGCTTTGAGTAGAGTGAATCAGTGAGCCGTGGGGGGTTATTGATGGGTCCAGAAGGGAACGATGTGTCTGTCAGAGAGATGGGCAAGCCACAGGAGTCCTCCAAAACAGGATCCTCCTGGGGCTCTCTGCAAAGATGTTCCCTCTTGAGAAAAGGTCATAGAGGTACCGTGGGACTGAAAGTCTGTTGTTCCCTTCCCAACCAGTCCCTGTTGAGTGTATGGATTTGTCTCAAATGGCACTCTATTCCATATAAAGTGCACTACTTTTGACCAGGACCCATAAGGCTCCGGTCAAAAGTAGTGCACCATATAGGAAATAAGGTGCCATTTGAGATGCAGGCCATGTGTTTGGGGGCTTTTTTTCTCAACCAAGTAAACAGTGTGGTGGGATTAAATTGAGTCTTAGGAGTTATTGGGGGCCACATCGACAGCAAACTGTAAACTAGTTGGAACATTTTATTTTAAATAAGTGCCAAATACAGTGCCTTCGGAAAGTATTCAGACCCCTTGACTTTTTCCACATTTTGCTACGTTACAGCCTTGTTCTAAAATTGATTAAATAGTTTTTCCCCTCATCAATCTACACACAATACCCCACAATGACAAAGCAAAAACAAGTTTTAGAAAATCTTGGCCCCCCCAAAAATAATGAAATATTATATTTACATAAGTATTCAGACCCGTTATTCAGTACTTTGTTGAAGCTCCTTTGGCAGTGATTACAGCATTGAGTCTTCTTGGGTATGATGCTACAAGCTTGGCACACCTGTATTTGTGGAGATACTCACATTCTCTGCAGATCCTCTCAAGCTCTGTCAGGTTGGATGGGGAGTGTCGCTGCACAGCTATTTTCAGGTCTCTCCAGAGATGTTTGATCGGGTTCAAGTCCGAGCTCTGGCTGGGCCACTCAAGGACATTCAGAGACTTGTCCTGAAGTCACTCCTGCGTTGTCTTGGCTGTGCTTAGGGTCGTTGTCCTGTTGGAAGGTGAACCTTCGCCCCAGTCTGAGGTCCTGAGCGCTCTGGAGCAGGTTTTCATCAAGGATCTTTCTGTACTTTGCTCCGTTTATCTTTGCCTCGATCCCGACTAGTCTCCCAGTCCCTGCTGCTGAAAAACATCCCCAAGCAAGATGCTGCCACCACCATTTTCAACCTTAGGGATGGTGCCAGGTTTCCTCCAGACGTGACGCTTGGGATTGGGCCAAATATACTGCTCAAAAAAAGGGATCACTAAAATAACACATCCTAAATCTGATTGAATGAAATAATCTTATTAAATACTTTTTTCTTTACATAGTTGAATGTGCTGACAACAAAATCACACAAAAATAATCAATGGAAATCCAATTTATCAACCCATGGAGGTCTGGATTTGGAGTCACACTCAAAATTAAAGTGGAAAACCACACTACAGGCTGATCCAACTTTGATGTAATGTCCTTAAAACAAGTCAAAATGAGGCTCAGTAGTGTGTGTGGCCTCCACGTGCCTGTATGACCTCCCTACAATGCCTGGGCATGCTCCTGATGAGGTGGCGGATGGTCTCCTGAGGGATCTCCTCCCAGACCTGGACTAAAGCATCCGCCAACTCCTGGACAGTCTGTGGTGCAACGTGGCGTTGGTGGATGGAGCGAGACATGATGTCCCAGATGTGCTCAATTGGATTCAGGTCTGGGGAACGGGTGGTCCATAGCATCAATGCCTTCCTCTTGCAGGAACTGCTGACACACTCCAGCCACATGAGGTCAAGCATTGTCTTGCATTAGGAGGAACCCAGGGCCAACCGCACCAGCATATGGTCTCACAAGGGGTCTGAGGATCTCATCTCGGTACCTAATGGCAGTCAGGCTACCTCTGGCGAGCACATGGAGGGCTGTGCGGCCCCCCAAAGAAATGCCACCCCACACCATGATTGACCCACCGCCAAACCGGTCATGCTGGAGGATGTTGCAGGCAGCAGAACGTTCTCCACGGCGTCTCCAGACTCTGTCACATCTGTCACATGTGCTCAGTGTGAACCTGCTTTCATCTGTGAAGAGCACAGGGCGCCAGTGGTGAATTTGCCAATCTTGGTGTTCTCTGGAAAATGCCAAATGTCCTGCACGGTGTTGGGCTGTAAGCACAACCCCCACCTGTGGACGTCGGGCCCTCATACCACCCTCGTGGAGTCTGTTTCTGACCGTTTGAGCAGACACATGCACATTTATGGCCTGCTGGAGGTCATTTTGCAGGGCTCTGGCAGTGCTCCTCCTGCTCCTCCTTGCACAAAGGCGGAGGTTGCGGTCCTGCTGCTGGGTTGTTGCCCTCCTACGGCCTCCTGCACGTCTCCTGATGTACTGGCCTGTCTCCTGGTAGCGCCTCCATGCTCTGGACACTACGCTGACAGACACAGCAAACCTTCTTGCCACAGCTAGCATTGATGTGCCATCCTGGATGAGCTGCACTACCTGAGCCACTTGTGTGGGTTGTAGACTCCGTCTCATGCTACCACTAGAGTGAAAGCACTGCCAGCATGAAAAAGTCACCAAAACATCAGCCAGGAAGCATAGGAACTGAGAAGTGGTCTGTGGTCCCCACCTGCAGAACCACTCCTTTATTGGGGGTGTCTTGCTAATTGCCTATAATTTCCACCTGTTGTCTATTCCATTTGCACAACAGCATGTGAAATGTATTGTCAATCAGTGTTGCTTCCTAAGTGGACAGTTTGATTTCACAGAAGTGTGATTGACTTGGAGTTACATTGTGTTGTTTAAGTGTTCCCTTTATTTTTTTAGCAGTGTAGTTAAATCTTGGTATCATCTGACCAGAAAATCTTGATTCTAATGGTCTGAGAGTCTTCAGCTGTCTTTTGGCAAACTCCAAGTGGAGGAACTCTAGAGCTCTGTCAGTGACCAACGGGTTCTTTGTCACCTCCCTGACCAAGGCTCTTCTCCACCGATTGCTCAGTTTGGCCGGACGGCCAGCTCTAGGAAGAGTCTTGGTGGTTCCTAACTTCTTCCATTTAAGACTGATGGAGGCCACTGTGTTCTTGGGGACCTTCAATGCGGCAGAAATATTTTGGTACCCTTCCCCAGATCTGTGCCTCGACAGAATCCTGTCTCAGCGCTCTACGGATAATTCCTTTGACCTCATGGCTTGGTTTTTGCTCTGACATGCACTGTCAACTGTGGGACCTCATATAGACTGGTGTTTGCCTTTCTAAATCATGTCCAATCAATGGAATTTACCATAGGTGGACTCTAATCACGTTGTAGAAACATCTCAAGGATGATCAATGGAAACAGGATGCACCTGAGCTCATTTTTGAGTCTCATAGCAAAGGGTCTGAATACTTACAGTACCAGTTAAATATTTGGACACACCTACTTATTCGAGGGTTTTTCTTTATTTTTTACTATTTTCTACATTGTAAAAATAGTAGTGAAGACATCAAAACTACGAAATAACACATATGGAATCATGTAGTAACCAAAAAAGTGTTAAACAAATCAAAATGTTTTATATTTGAGTTTCTTCAAAGTAGCTACCCTTTGCCTTGATGATAACTTTGCACACTCTTGGCATTCTCTCAACCAACTTCATCTGGAATGCTTTTCCAACAGTCTTGAAGGAGTTCCCACATATGCTAAACACTTGTTGGCTGCTTTTCCTTCACTCTGTGGTCCAACTCATCCCAAACTATCTCAATTGGGTTGAGGTCGGGTAATTGTGGAGGCCAGGTCCTCTTATGCAGCCTGGAGGTGTGTTGGGTCATTGTCCTGTTGAAAAACAAATGATAGTCCCACTAAGCGAAAACCAGATCTGATTACATATTGGTGCAGAATGCTGTGGTAGTCATGCTGGTTACATGTGTTTTAGCAGTGTAGTTCTTAAATGACCTTATTTGTAACTTTGAAAATAATTTTGTCAAACAGAGAGTGAACCGAAAAATTGAAGTTTGATTCTTGAGGAGGGACAATGAATATACAAATAATTTGGTTAGAGTGTAGGGGCAGATTTATGTAATCTTGTCTTCAGGAGATTTGATTGTCTATTTACTTTATTTTGTCTGATCAGTGGAACAATTCTCATTATTAACATTGGTCTAAAATAAACAGTAATTAGTGAGCTTGTCAGCAAGAACACTACCATTATTCCTCACACTTATTTTATTATTACACTTCTTCTCAACTTTGCCAGTGTAATCTGATATGCCTACTTGTGTCTTTGAAAATGTATTATATGAAGATATGTAATATGGACAGTTTTGAAGAGGTCATACAAATAAGCATTGGATATTAAATGCGCCAAGAATCAAATGTAATTTTTCACATTTTAGTATTGTGCACATGCTTGGCAGAGATGGTAAGGGGACTCACAACTCATAAACATATTTTGTCTATGTAGAGTAAGATGATGGCACGGATCTTTAACTAATAGACATAAACCAGCTGAATATTGCTATTTATTATATTTTTCTTGAAGGTTGGATGATTTTCAGAAATTGTTATAACAAGAACATTTTCAAACACCCAGCACTTGAGAAACATAGATCAGGGATGGCCAACCCTCCTGGGGAGCAAGCAGGATTTTATTCGATACCTATTTTAAAGATAGAGTTCATCCAAATTGCAAAATACAAAATGTTTGTGTCCTTACCTTGAAAGCAGTCTATGGACAAGGAGACTGCAATCTATGATTTGGTTACCCACTGCCATCAACCATTAATATTATTATTTCCTGTGCAGAGCCTTGGTGTAGTGGTAACACACCCCTGCACATACAACTTTCCACCTGAGAACAGGATCAATCCCTGCTTCCAACTTTCCTACTGTTTCTAGCATTTGCCTTTCTCCCCACTTCATTACTGTCTGAAATAAAGTGTCAAACGACCTAAAGGAATATGTTAGCATTCTTAAAGTTTCATCCCACCAGTTTCAACATCAACAGTGAAGAGGCGACTGTGGGATGCTGGCCTTCTAGGCAGAATTGCTAAGAAAAAGCCATATCTCAGACTGGCCAATAAAAATAAAAGATTAAGATGTGCAAAAGAACACAGACATTGGACAGAGGAACTCTGCCTAGAAGGCCAGTATCCCGGAGTCGCCTCTTCACTGTTGACGTTGAGACTGGTGTTTTGCGGGAACTATTTAATGAAGCTGCCAGTTGAGGACTTGTGAGGCGTCTGTTTCTCAAACTAGACACTCTAATTTACTTGTCCTCTTGCTCAGTTGTGCACCGGGGCCTCCCACTCCTCTTTCTAGTCTGGTTAGAGCCAGTTTGCGCTGTTCTGTGAAGGGAGTAGTACACGGCGTTGTACGCAATCTTCAGTTTCTTGGCAATTTCTCGCATAGAATAGCCTTCATTTCTCAGAACAAGAATAGACTGATGAGTTTCAGAAGAAAGTTATTTGTTTCTGGCCACTTTGAGCCTGTAATCGAACCCACAAATGCTGACGCTCCAGATACTCAACTAGTCTAAAGAAGGCCAGTTTTTTGCTTCTTTAAATCAGCACAACAGTTTTAGCTGTGCTAACATAATTGCAAATGGGTTTTCTAATGATCAATTAGCCTGTTAAAAATGACAAACTTGGATAATCTAACACAACGTGCAATTGGAACACAGGGGTGATGGTTGCTGATAATGGGCCTCTGTACACCTATGTAGATATTACATATAAAATCTGCCGTTTCCAGCTACAATAGTCATTTACAACATTAACAATGTATACACTGTATTTCTGATCAATTTGAAGTTATTTTAATGGACAAAAAAATAGCTTTTCTATCAAACACAAGGAAATTTCTAAGTGAACCCAAACTTTTGAACGGTAGTGTAAGTAGGACACGTGACATCTGGACAACTTTGAGAAAAAACACTTTATATCGGAGTTGTGTGGAGATGGCTTTGCATATTCATGGCATGAGGCTTGTAGCATAGAATCTCTCTACATTGAATACAGGCGGTGGACGTCAACAACCCTCATCTAATATTCAAAAAGGATTACAATAAATACATATATCCACCAATCCAAACAAAGGATAGGTGGGAGCTAGTGTTGCTGCTTTGTGGACAACGACTCCCATTGTTGGAGCGGAGAGACATGTTTCTTGTCAGTATATACATAATCTTTGACTGCACTCACCGACTCCGCATGTGTTTCTTCTGGTGCTCATGAAATGCAGCAGCTATTACTGAAGCCCAAACAAGAGTTGTCTTTGGGGTGTGGTTTAATGTGGGTATTTCTTGGGTGTGTCTTTGCCGTTTAATCACAACAAACAAACGAGAGCAGTAGTGAGTAACTTAGTGACAACGAGGCTAGCTTTGCTATCAAGAGAAGTTTTGAAGTTGAGGACTTCTCCCCTCCTGAGTTCTGACTGACTGTCCATCTCAAGATGATCTGCTAATTGAGTTCTATGTGTAGGCTAAAGCCTGCGCTGACCTTTAGCCAACTTGACAGCAGCTAGCTAGCTTAGCTTGGGGATAGCTACAGCTGTCAAATCACAGTTATGCCAAGATAGCAAGAAGTACCAGTGTCTGGAATGTATTTCATGAGACACTCGTTCTACAAGACCTTTCTACGAAAGTAGCTTGCAACTTGAAGTTTTATCACATCATGTAAAGACATGTTACCATGGAAACTATATCAACAACTGCTAGTTGAATGCCTGGTTTCAGTCAGCTCAGCTGTCAACACGATATTCTATAACTGGCTAGTTTTGTCTCGTCATTCTTTATGTCTGCTGCTAGATCTTTCCTGGGGGACAAATCCCAGAACTACAGGTGTAGCTACATGTGTATATTGCACAAACACGGCCAGCTTGATTGTAGATACTGTAACGACCCTGGGTTTATAAGCGCGGAAATCGACTCTGCCGCTCGAGCATGCTTTTGCGGCACAGTCGATAGTGCGCCGGACTTCGGGCTTGAAGGTCGAGGGTTCGAGACCTGCTCCCTGCTGTTCATTACATTGGTGTCGGAAGTGATCGGACCTTGCATCCACGACAGTGCTTGTGCTTGGCCGGTGAGCGCGTTCCTGTAAGGCGTTCAGTCGCAAGCTAGCGCGAGGACACGCTCTTTGAAAGGAGGGAGTAGTGTAACGACCCTGGGTTTATAAGCGCGGAAATCGACTCTGCCGGACGAGCATGCTTTTGCGGCACAGTCGATAGCGCGCCGGACTTCGGGCTTGAAGGTCGAGGGTTCGAGACCTGCTCCCTGCCTGCTGTTTCATTACAATACATTGATTACATTTTTTTTTTAAAAGATGGTTGTGTTTGTTACAAAGACAAAACAGTGTCTGATGTAAATAGGTTGATAGGTTGATTTGCTTACAAAGATGGTATGCCTACACTTTACCTAGCAAATAAAAATAAGTTGTGTGTAGAGTACAACCACAGATAGAACAAAGAGCATAACAATCTTTGGTACAACTTCAGCTCTCCCAGAACTAGCATATTTCTATGGTCTATTCTATGGGTTTGGCTGTCTAACCACACACTGACATGCACAGCTCTCTGGGTGAGGTTCTGTCTTACAGTCTCCAGTAGGTGATGAAGTCCCTTCCATCTATGTAATGTATTACAGGTTATGGACAGGTGTAGTCGGGTGGCAGGAGGGGTGGAGTGCATGAAACTCCATCCTGGATATGACAGAGTTTGCCTCAACTCATGGGTCCAGCAGGCAGAGTTCAATAAATACAGGCAGGTGTGAGATGCAGGAAGATAGCATTCTTGTCATACCACTCTGTAGCTACTGACCAAGATTCTTCCAGGAGGGAGCTTTGAATCGGTCAGTAGCCTACAGAGTAATATGAGAAGAGTGAAACTGCTGAACTTATGTAGATATTCTAAACAGTGATTTGATAACTTGCAAGTGTAACAGTTCCATGTAAAATTAACCATCCTTCACATAATACTGTAGAAGCAATGTTCTGCTAATATAACAATGTGCAAATATTACATTTGATCATTCATTTTCTATTGTCATTCACAAGCGATACGGATACTGTACCTATCAGAATTTTGTCTGGTAATACATGTTAGTCGTCATCCCTTCATATGGTGTCCTATATACGACAGTTACCTGACATATTTGAAGAATACACAGGGTCCCCCAGCCCCCCTAACATTCAATAATAACACAAGACGATGAAGTGACAGATGTGTCTTGTATAGTTTTAATGCTGAGTGCAAGGTCTTTCCCAGTTCAGACATCTGTATCAACCTGTCTTTTAGTCAGGGGACTCCATGACAAACCATCTCTTCTATCCTCCATCTGTAGAAAAAAAGGTAGAGTTCGTACACATAGCACTGATTACATTATCAATGGATGTTAATTGAATTCCAGGACAGACAAGTGATAGTATTTTGATCTATGACCGAATCAAATGTAACCAACCTGAAGTGGGACTGGTGCCTGGCCATGTACTGCCCCAGCCTTCTGCTCCTGATGTGGTAAGGGGGTTCCCACAACACTGTGGAACAGTAAATCCACCAGGTTTTGTAAGTAGCCTGTGAATGAAATAAAATATTATTAATCAATGAACATATCTAGTTTGGAAGTAATTATACTAATACAGATTACTGCAATTACAGAATAGATTCAGACCAGTGACACTGACGCCAGCTGTGTAATGCTTGCTGACAGTGCTTGGGATGAAAGAAGTGCAGGAGCTGTCTTTTTCCAAGTCTGTCCATTGGACTATGTTCACCAAAATTCACAAATTATATTATGCTATATAGATACCTCTGATTATTCACTGTTAAGGGTTCATACACTTTTTCCATGACTTCTCCATGCCTTTTAACCAACTTTTCATGAATATTATTATAGCCTACAAGAAAAACAACTATTACTGACACTGGAAAGCTGCTGTGTCTGATCCCATGTAGGCCTACCATCTCCAGCTGTTGTGCCCTTGATCAAGGCACTTAACACCCTACAAAGTAGAACTGCACTGTTAGTCACATGTTGTCAACATGTGGTCAACGCTCTATCTGGAGAGGGTTGGCCTTTGATCCAGCCCTGAAACACCCAAGTCTGCTTTTCAAGGTCCTGTCGAGGAGCTGATATTTAGCCTGCAATGTGGTTAGACCAGGGCTTGAACAAAAGCATTTACACCCAGTAGCTGTCCTGGAGGATGGATGCTCCTCTTGATATAAAATTGTGCGATATTACAACCATACTTTTGTCTTTATAAAATTATTACCTCGTTCAATGAACCAGGGATCCAATCGATAAGGTAGGCAGCTTCAAAGCAAGGTATCTAACTAGACATGTTTATATATAAGGCTCAAATATTAATGTTTCAGGAGAGATCTATGCACAGCAAGTTATTTGTCAATTTGGCTTTAATAGAGGGAAATCCAAGCTTTCCAACTGTGCAGATTTACTTAGGCTATCTAGTGCCGGTGGAAAGGTGACAACAACATTAATGCTTAGTTAGCAATAGTTAACTAGCGAGAACTGCTACAAGTCATGTTTTGAATTTGCTATCTTGTTAGTCTGTCTGTCATTAATTTATACCAGCTGCTGCAATGTCGTGCTCTGTCTCCTTGGGCAACGGCCCACTCTGGCACACAAGCAGCACACAGACACACACTGAGGGGTCATTTCGATAATGGCTGATATGTAGATTTTAAGGGATTGATAATATTTCAAAGTGTGATTTACATTAACAAATTATGAAACTAATTTCCATGACTTTTCATAACCTTACAAACCCTAATTTGACAACTTGGAACAGCGCATCATGTGCATTCACATTGGTGCATTTTCAATCTGCACAATCTCGAACAGCCTACTGTCACGCACAGATTCACAGACTATCGGCAAATAAACTTGAACAAAGCAGATTCAGGAAATGAATGCCCACTCTCCATCGCTATTCAATGCTGATCCCGCCTTCATTCTGCTTTGATCAACCTTTTTTGCCTCAGTGTGTGACTCTGGGCCGGCGATAGGATACTTTGTTTAATAGATGAGCCAGTATGCAATTCCCCAAAAATTAGAAGTGCCGGTACAGCGCTCCGGACAGCTCCGGCCCAAGTCAAGCACTGCTTGCTGACATGTATTTATAGTGTCACGGCCCCTTCTCTGCAGTGCAGGGGCGGTTCCTCCTGCAGGCAGAGGAGGATCGTTAGTGATTGGAGCTGGCGTGATTGGAGCCACCTGGGCTCAGGGCATTTAACTGCTTCACTAACCTCTCTCTCCCTGCTCCTCCAGGTATGATCCTGTTTTGTTTGTTCCTTTGTAGGTTTACTTAGTTTCCACTCTTCTTCTTTACATGAAGTTAACCTAAAATGTGGTCTGGTAGAGGGTGATGTAGATGTTGGGGTTAGACCCCAGTTGCCAGTAGAGGGAGTCCACATGATTTTGGGGAGTGACTTGGCAGGTAGTAAGGTGTGGGCAGATGGCAAACTAAACACCTTTACGAAGCAACCTTCAGTGTCCCCAGCAAGGGTATCTCCAGATCGCAACTGTGGGTCTCCTGAGGTATTTCCAGTTTGTGCTGTTACCTGTGCTGCCTCTCGTAATAAGGTTGAGAGTAAGCCAAAACGTCTTGAGTTGCCAGTCAAACTCCAGACAGAACAGTTGACTAGTTCTAGAGATTCATTGATAGCTGAGCAAAAGGCTGATACTACCTTGGCTGATCTGTTTGATAAAGTTGTTCCTGATTCAGTGGTGAGGAATAGTGCTCAGTGTTATTTTCTTCTTGATGGGCTGTTGGTTAGGAAATGGGTTCCACACTATGATCAGGGTCTAGGACAGGGGTCGGCAACCCAAAATGTTGAAAGAGCCATATTGGACCAAAAAAAAACAAACAAATCTGTCTGGAGCCGCAAAAAATTAAAAGCCTTATATAAGCCTTATAATGAAGGCAACACATGCTGTAAGTGTCTATATTAGCCTACTATCAAAATGATAAGTAGGCTACAAATACATAATGAGCATTCATGATTAAACGTTTATTTTACCTGCAGCGCATCCTGGAGAGAATGACGCACCATGTGACTACTCTGCTGTACGATGGTGATTAAGTTTAACTTCCATTATAATATTAATGTATTATGTTTTGTTGCATTGATGAAATTATAGAAATACAATACAGAAATCAGATTTTTGATGTCATTTTTATTTTAGGATTCGAAAAAACAACAAAATGTGCAACGTGCATAATAGGCCTCCTGTAATTTCAGACCTCCCCATGGAAATAAAATGCAATCCTGTTCAATCCTCAATAATACGATACAATCCTCTTCTCTTTCCCCCCTTATCTGGGCAACAGACAGAGTGCAATAAAACAGCAGCCTTTTGAAAAGGTAAAGTATATAAAATTAAAATAATACAGTTTAAGTTCGATTTCTGTGCATTATCCTCTTCTCTTTAGTTTTCTGCAAATGTGCAAGGGTAAAATGCAGCAGCACCCTCATCTCTTTTGACACGCACAATACAATGCAGCCATCCTCGGACCTGAGCAACAAAACACAATAATATCCCTATGTGTCATTCCAAATATATATACTGACAAAAATCAGAAATCACTTTATAAAAACAGCCACTTTGTTACTAAATATGTGCCTATGACAGGATTGTGTTCTTACCCGTTTAATGTGACTTCTGTTTTTGGACATCACTGGACAGCTTCTCAACATCGGGCATGTAAGATGTAACTTTAATCTTCACGCAGGACTGCAAGCTCTCATCTGTGAGGCAGGTGCGGTATTTGGATTTTATGTAGTTCATGTTTGAGAATATCTGCTTGCACAGGTATGTTGATCCAAAGATGGATAATACTCCAAATGCATATTTCTTCATGTTCCTATAACTGTCAGGAAGAATGGAAATGTCTTTCCACGTTACTCTTTTTGTTATTTGACAACTTCTCATTACAAAGCAAACATGCAGGCAATCCTTCCGCATTGGCAATGAAAGCAAATGATTCAGTCCAAGAACTGTGGAATCCTCTGTTCTCCTCAGCTATCTTTCTCTTTTTCCCTTTGGGATCCATGGCCCATGACACACCCGCCGGTTTGTTTGCAACAGCCACCTGTCTGGCACTACGCCGAGCTGAAAGAAACGTGTGTCGCAGACAATGACGTAAATCTTCGTTGACAGAAATGTTGAAATTAAATATTTATTATACACATTTTTACAGCGTTGGATAATAAATTATATTAAAACAAAAAATATATTCACACCATCTTTTTCCATTTTCATATTTTTGAAAAAGCTCCAGGGAGCTACTAGGGCGGCGCTAAAGAGTCGCATGCGGCTCTAGAGCCGCGGGTTGCCGACCCCGGTCTAGGAGAACCAGTCTTTCAAATAGTTGTACCTACTACTTTGTGAAATAAAGTGTTGCAAACTTCACATGGTGATGTGGCAGGTCATATGGGTGTTCGTAAAACTTATGATCGCATACTCTGTTATTTTTTTCTGGCCACGTTTAAAGTGGGATGTAGCTCAGTTTATTAAAACTTGTGATATGTGTCAGCGCACAAGCAAGCCAAACCAGGTTGTAAAGCCAGCACCTTTATCCAATACCAGCTGTAGGGCAACCTTTTGAGCATCTTATTATCGATTGTGTTGGGCCTTTACCACGGTCCAAGTCAGGTCATAGCTACTTATTAACTGTTATGTGTCAAGCAACTAGATATCCGGCAGCTTTTTCCTTGCGTACCATAACTTCAAAATCAGTAGTTAAAGCGTTAACTCAATTTATTTCAACGTTTGGGATTCCCAAAATCATCCAGTCAGATCAGGGGTCTAACTTTACCTCCCATTTATTTGCTCAGGTTCTCAAACAGCTTAAAGTTAAACACAATAAGTCTACTGCGTTCCATGCCCAGAGCCAGGGAGCTTTGGAATGTTTTCATCAAACTTTAAAATCCTTGCTTCGTGCATACTGTACAGAACTGTCTGCAGATTGTGAGGAGTTACATTGGCTGTTACTAGCTGCTCGTGAAGTAGTGCAGGAAAGCACAGGGTTTAGCCCAAATGACTTAGTGTTTGGTCATAAGGTGCAGTGCTGCAGGATGGTTGTTTGCCTGAGGAACCACCTCAGAACCTTATTGACTATGTAAATGGTTTTAGGTTAAAGTTGTATTGGGCTGGTGAACTGGCGAAAAACAAATGTTCTAAACAGAAAATGAAACTGAAATATGACGGACAGGCTGAGCTGTGTGAGTTTAGTCCCGGTGATCGTGTACTTGCTCTTCTGCCTCTTGTAAGTTCACCTTTTCAGGCAAAATACTGTGGTCCTTTCACTGTGTTGCGCAAAGTGTCAGATTTGAAATATCTTATTGAAACCCCTGGTCATAGGAAGTCCTCTAAATTATGCCATGTGAACCTGTTAAAATGTTATCACTCCCGTGATCTAAGCAAAGTGGAGGGCACTCCAGTGGTGAGGTCAGTGTTGACTGCTGCTCCAGTCACTGCATTTTGTGGCTTTAACTTTGTGGAGGGGGGAGAAGAGGAGGTAGTTAGGGTTTCGGATGAAGTCTTACAAGGTCGGTTGAAAAACTCCCAGACTTTGCAAAACCTTGGGGATTTGTTAGATCATTTAGACTCTAAGAAATGTGATGAATTGGTAGCTCTTATTAGAAGCTACCCTGTTTTGTTTTCTGACACTATCGAAAACCCATTTAATTGAGCATGAGACATCGGAGATGCTAAGCCTATCAAACAGATTTTATCGTGTATCTCAAAAGAAGACTGCAATTGGAAACAGAGGTGCAGTATATGTTGGACAATGGTATTGAGGAGCCATGTTGTTCAAATTGGGCTTCACCCTGTCTTCTGGTCAAAAAGTCTGATTCCACTTTCAGACCTTGCACTGATTATAGAAAAGTTAACAATGTTACTAAAGCAGACCTTTACCCTCTTCCTAGGACGGAGGACTGAATTGATCAAGTTGGGTCAGCAAAGTATGTTAGCAAATTTGATCTTTTAAAGGGATATTGGCAAGTACCCCTTACCAAAAGAGCTTGTGAGATTGCTGCCTTTATAACTCCATCTGATTTGTTATCTTATACAGTGATGCCTTTCAGGTTGTGGAATGCTCCAGCCACCTTCCAGAGGCTGATGAATCGGGTGGTCTGAGATCTGAAAGGGTGTGCAGTTATTTGGATGACGTGGTCGTCTACTCAGACTCCTGGGAGGAGCATGTCTGTAGAGTGCAAGTCCTGGTCGAAAGACTGATGTGGGCCAGGTTGACTATCAATTTGGAAAAGTGTGAGTTTACCAAAGCTACAGTCACATACCTAGGCAAGATTGTTGGTTAGGGTGTTGTCTGTCCCGTGGAAGCCAAGGTTCAGGCTGTGAAGCAGTTCCCACAGCCCTCCACAAAGAAAGAACTGATGCGCTTCCTGGGAATGGCGGGGTACTACCGTGCTTTCTGTAAACTTTTCGGTATTAGTGTCCCCCCTGACCAATCTGTTAAATTCAGCCTTGGCCTTCATCTGGTCCACCCAGTGTCGATGCATTTGATGCAGTTAAGGCTATTTTGTGTTTGGCACCTGTGTTGGTAGCACCAGAATGAGAAACCTTTCAAATTGCAGGTAGATGCCAGTCAAATTGTTGCTGGGGCTGTGCTTCTCCAGGAAAATGATGACAATGTTGAGTGTCCAGTCAGTTTCTTTTCCTGGAAATTTAAGAAGTATCAGCAAAACTATTCTGTAATTGAAAAGGAGGTTTTAGGTCTCATTTGGGCTTTACAGCACTTCGAGGTCTATGTTGGTTCTGGTTTAACCCCTTTAACTGTGTTCACTGACCACAACCCACTTTTCGAAGTCCCTGCAAAATCCCAACCAGCGCCTGATGCGTTGGGCTTTGTTCTTGCAACCATTCAACCTCAATGTTAGACACATTAGTGGTAAGGATAATATCATTGCTGATGCTCTGTCCCGTGCTCCTTTAGCCTAGTTTGTATTCTCTCTGCTGTCTGCGCCTCTCTTCTCTTAAATTGCTCCCCAGGTACCAGGGCTGCTGAGTTTGAGGGCGGACAGTCAGCTAGGGGACACGGGGCTACTGCTAGGAGCCGGGACTGGTATCTGTTTTTTTTTTGGGGGGGGGGATTTTGCATTGTTTTGAATATGTTGGGTCATAATTTGGGTTGAGGGTGGGACCCTCATTTTAAGGAGGGGAGTGTCACGGCCCCTCTGCAGTGCAGGGGCGGTTCCTCCTGCAGGCAGAGGAGGGTCGTTAGTGATTGGAGCTGGCGTGATTGGAGCCACCTGGGCTCAGGATATTTAACTGCTTCACTAACCTCTCTCTCTCCCTGCTCCTCCAGGTATGATCCTGTTTTGTTTGTTCCTTTGTAGGTTTACTTAGTTTCCACTCAGTCATGTTCACACACACAGATTCATGCATCCATGCCCTTTACATACACCCTACATTATGACATTTCCACACCTCATTCCTTTTTCTTTGTCTTAAGTTAATAGTTTGGTTTACAATAAGGAACTTTTTTGATTGGCCTATACCTGTTCATGTCCCCTCATTTTTGCCACAGGCTATGAGCCGGGCCTGTGAAAATAGCATGTCGGCTAAAAAGACTGGTACTCAGGCTGGACAAGTACCATCTATAATTTATTTTTGTCTTAGAAAATACACAAACTTATGAGAACAGGCATGTTGTTTTATCACTAATAGCAGACTAAGCCCCCGAATGCTAGCTAGCGCTTACTAACCTAGTCCTTGATCATGAATCCCAATTCCATAAAGGCAGAATTATTGAGACCTAGTGCTAACCCAAATAACATGCCTGTTCTCATAAAAGTAGCTAGCTACCTAACCTGCAAATCCGGGTTAGTTATCAATATCTTTGTCTGAGTTGAAATGAATTTGCTAGCTAACATGAGCTAGCAGGGATCTAGCTAGCCAGTTTGAGTTGAAACATTATCTATAGTAAGCTGGCTAACGTTACAGCCTATCAAACCTGATTGTCAGGTGCAGCGTTAGCAAACCTTATTTTATATTACATTACACATTAGGGAGAGGCTATGTATTTACCTGCACTGAACAAAAATATAAACGCTACATGTAAAGTACAAAGAGCTGAAATGAAAGATCCCACAAATGTTTCATATGCATCTCTCAAATTGTGTGCACAAGTTTACATCCTTGTTAGTGAGCATATCTCCTTTGCCAAGATAATCCATCAACCTAACAGGTGTGGCATATGAAGAAACTGATTGATCATTACAATAAAAGGCCACTCAAATGTGCAGTTTTGTCTCACAACACAATGCCACAGATGTCCCAAGTTGAGGGAGCTTGCAATTGGCTTGCTGACTGCAGAAATGTCCAACAGAGCTGTTGCCAGAGAATTGAATATTCATTCCTTACCATAAGCCAACAACGTCATTTTAAAGAATTTGGCAGTACGTCCACCCGGCCTCACAAACACAGACCACCTGTAACCACACAAGCCCAGGACCTCCACATCTGGCTTTTTCACCTGCTGGATTGTCTAAGAGCAGCCAGCTGGACAGCTGATTAAACTGTGGGTTTGCAAAACGAAAGAATTTATGCACAAACTGTCAGAAACCGTCTCAAGGAAGCTCATCTGCATGCTCGTTATCCTCACCAGGGTCTTGACCTGACTTCAGTTCAGCATCGTAACCGACTTCAGTG
The DNA here is from genome assembly GCF_901001165.1 of Salmo trutta. Classification (NCBI taxonomy): domain Eukaryota; kingdom Metazoa; phylum Chordata; class Actinopteri; order Salmoniformes; family Salmonidae; genus Salmo; species Salmo trutta. The sequence continues at coordinate 24,392,649 of NC_042995.1, read as the reverse complement.
GGCAAATGCTCACCTTCGCTGGCCACTGGCACACTGGAGAAGTTTGCTCTTCATGGATGAATTCTGGTTTCAACTGTACCGGGCAGATGGTAGACAGCATGTATGGCAATGTGTGGGCGAGCGGTGAACAGAGTGCTCAATGATGGCGGTGGGGTTATGGTATGGGCAAGCATAAGCTACGGACAATGAACACAATTGCATTTTATCAATTTGAATGCACAGAGCTAGCGTGACAAGATCACCTCATGTTTCAGAATGATAATGCACGGCCCCATGTCGCAAGGATCTGTACACAATTCCTGGAAGCTGAAAATGTCCCAGTTCTTCCATGGCCTTCATACTCACCAAACATGTCAATCATTGAACTTGTTTGGGATGCTCTGGACCAATGTGTGAGACAGCGTCTTCCAGTTCGCGCCAATATCTCAAGGCAATCAGACTGCTAAACAGCAATCACTAACTCAGAGAGGCTGCTGCCTACATTGAGACCCAATCACTGGCCACTTTAATAAATGGATCACTAGTCACTTTATACAATGCACTGTAAATAATGACACTTTAATAATGTTTACATATCTTACATTACTTATATCACATGTGTGTGTATATATATAAACTGTATTTTATACCATCTATTGCGTTTTTGCCATCGCTCATTCATATACTTACATGTACATATTCTCATTCACCCCTTTAGATTTGTGTGTATTATGTAGTTGTTGGGTAATTGTTAGATTACTTGTTAGATATTACTGTTAGATATTACTGCACTGTCGGAACTAGAAGCACAAGCATTTCACTACACTCAAATTAACATCTGCTAACTATGTGCATGTGGCAAATAAAATGTGATTTGATTTGATATCCAGTAACTTTGCACAGACATTGTAGCGGAGTGGCACAACATTCCACAGGCCACAGTCAACAGCCTGGTCAACTCTATTCGTAGATGTGGCAAATTTTGTTCACACCAGATACTGACTGGTTACCTGATCCACACCACTACCTTTTTTTTTAAAGGTATCTGTAACCAACAGATGCATATCTGTATTCCCAGTCAAGTGAAATCCATAGACTAGGGCCTAATTCATTTATTTCAATTGACTGAGTCCTTTATATTAATTTTAACTCAGTAAAAACGTTAATTGTTGCATGTTGCATTTTTATTTTTGTTCAGTGTATAATCTCAAAACGGTGTACCCTATATGCGGTATAGTTACATAAGAGTATCATAGCTAGCTAGCTACTCACCACACACCAGTCACATCCATCATGTTTCTGTTGTATGTTATCCATTACTTGCCATCTTGCTGAATACATTAGAACTTTGCACCAACTTTAAGGAAGCCCATTTTCACTCCTATGCCAAGCAAGTGTGAGTGCGTTGCAGACTTGACAACATGTCCACAGCACATGGCAGCTGGGGGCGGACCACATCTTGTTGTCTCTGGGCAATTGGACATCATTGGCAAAAGTGGCCATGTAAGTCATCCATACCCAACCCATTCATATCCTTTCTGACGCACTCACTTCGAAATCTCGTTTTTGTCCCATTTATACTTTGTAGTTAATTTTGACACTAGAATTCATGTTTCTGACTCATATCAGTGACACATAGGCCGTTTATAACCAGATAAGTTGGTTCTAGGAGGCAGTTCCCCTTTAACCAAGTTTATAAAATCCTCACAGATCTAAAATGTATCTTGATTCGACTAAAATGACAAATGTACAGATATAATGAATAGTACCTGATTTGCACATTGACACCAGTGGGTGAAAGTCTCTTCTCACAGCCGCTATATCTCTGACACAACGTCTGTCAGAGATACAGACATACAGCCGGGAAGAACTATTGCATATAAAAGCGATGTCAACTTACCATCATTACGACCAGGAATACATCTTTCCGAAGCGGATCCTTTGTTCAGACCTCCACCCTGGACATGCGATCCTATCCCAGAGGCTGACCCAAAACAACACGGTCGCCGCAGGAGAGGCAGATGAAGCGGCCTACTGGTCAGACTCAGAAGGCGAGCACACCATCCACCTCTTCCGAGCATATTACTCGCCATTGTCCAATCTCTAGATAACAAGGTGGACGAAATTAGGGCACGAGTTGCCTTCCAGAGTGACATCAGAGATTGAAATATTCTCTGTTTCACCGAAACATGACTCACTCGGGATATGTTGTTAGAGTCGGTACAGCCACCCGGTTTCTTCATGCATCGTACCGACAGAAACAAACATTTCTCTGGTAAGAAGAAGGGTGGGGGTGTATGCCTTATGATTAATGACTCATGGTGTAAACAACATACAGGAACCCAAGTCATTTTGCTCACGCGACCTAGAGTTCCTTACAGTCAAATGCCGACCACATTATCTTCCAAGAGAATTCTCTTCGATTATAGTCACAGCCATGCATAATCCCCCCCCAAGCAAATCCCTCGTCGGCCCTGAAAGAACTTCATTGTACTCCATGTAAACTGGAAATCATACATCCTGAGGCTGATTTATTGTAGCTGGGGATTTGATTTATTTTTTTATTTATTTATTTCACCTTTATTTAACCAGGTAGGCTAGCTGAGAACAAGTTCTCATTTACAACTGCGACCTGGCCAAGATAAAGCAAAGCAGTTCGACACATATAACAACACAGAGTTACACATGGAGTAAAACAAACATACAGTCAATAATACAGTAGAATAAGTCTATATACAGTGTGTGCAAATGAGGTAGGATAAGGGAGGTAGGGCAATAAATAGGCTACGGTGGCAAATTACAATATAGCAATTAAACACTGGAATGGTAGATGTGCAGAAGATGAATGTGCAATTAGAGATACTGGGGTGCAATGGAGCAATATAAATAAATAAATAAATAAATATAGTATGGGGATGAGGTAGTTGGATGGGCTATTTACAGATGGGCTATGTACAGGTGCAGTGATCTGTGAGCTGCTCTGACAACTGGTGCTTAAAGCTAGTGAGGTCAGATATGAGTCTCCAGCTTCAGTGATTTTTTTTGCAGTTCGTTCCAGTCATTGGCAGCAGAGAACTGGAAGGAAAGGCAGCCAAAGGAAGAATTGGCTTTGGGGGTGACCAGTGAGATATACCTGCTGGAGCGTGTGCTACCAGTGAGCTGAGATAAGGCGGGGCTTTACCTAGCAGAGACTTGTAGATGACCTGGAGCCAGTGGGTTTGGCGGCGAGTATGAAACGAGGGCCAGCCAACGAGATTTTACAGGTCGCAGTGGTGGGTAGTATATGGGGCAGTGGTGGGAAGTATATGGGGCTTTGGTGACAAAACGGATGGCACTGTGATAGACTGCATCCAATTTGTTGAGTAGAGTGTTGGAGGCTATTTTGTAAATGACATCACCAAAGTCGAGGATCGGTAGGATGGTCATTTTTACGAGGGTATGTTTGGCAGCATGAGTGAAGGATGCTTTGTTGTGAAATAGGAAGCCGATTCTAGATTTAATTTTGGATTGGAGATGCTTATTGTGAGTCTGGAAGGAGAGTTTACAGTCTAACCAGACACCTAGGTATTTGTAGTGGTCCACATATTCTAAGTCAGAACCGTCCAGTAGTGATGCTGGACGGACGGGCGGGTGCGGGCAGCGATCGGTTGAATAGCATGCATTTAGTTTTACTTGCATTTAAGAGCAGTTCGAGGCCACGGAAGGAGAGTTGTATGGCATTGAAGCTCGTCTGGAGGTTAGTTAACACAATGTCCAAAGAAGGGCCAGATGTATACAGAATGGTGTCGTCTGCATAGAGGTGGATCAGAGAATCACCAGCAGCAAGAGCGACATCATTGATGTATACAGAGAAGAGAGTCGGCCCAAGAATTGAACCCTGTGCCACCCCCATAGACTGCCAGAGGTCCGGACAACAGGCCCTCCGATTTGACACACTGAACTCTATCTGAGAAGGAGTTGGTGAATTGTAACAAAGCTAACCTAAATTCTATCATCATATCGAATGTGCGACAAGAGCTGATAGCTTTCTGGATCATTGCTACTCGAACCTCCGTGATGCATACAAGTCCTCCCCCACCCTGCCTTCGGCAAATCTGACCATGACTCCATTTTGTTGCTCCCAGCCTATAGACAGAAACTAAAACAGGAAACGCCCGTGCTCAGGTCAATACAATGCTGGTCTGACCAATCGGATTCCACGCTTCAAGATTGCTTCGATAACGTGGTCTGGGATATGTTCCGGATAGCCTCAGACAATAACATTGATGTATACGCTGACTCGGTGAGCGAGTTTATTAGCAAGTGCATCGGAGATATCGTTCGCTCTGTGACCATTAAAACCTTCTTTAACCAGAAACAGTGGATTGATGGCAGCATTGGTGTGAAAGTGCGAACCACCGCTTTTAATCATGGCAAGACGACCGGAAACACGACCGAATACAAACAGTACAGCTATTCCCTCAGCAAGGCAATCAAACAAGCAAAGCATCAGTATAGAGACAAAGTAGTCGCAATTCAATGGCTCAAACACGAGACGCATGTGGCAGGGTCTACAGTCAATCACAGATTACAAAAAGAAAACCACCCCTGTCGCAGACACCGATGTCTTGTTCCCAGACAAAATAACAACTTCTTTGCTCGCTTTGAGGACAATACAGTGCCACTGACACGGTCCGCTACCAAAGCCTGTGGGCTCTCCTTCTACGTGGCCACGTGAGTAAAACATTTAAACGTGTTAACCCTGGCAAGGCTGCCGGCCCAAACGGCATTCCTAGCCGCGTCCTCAGAGCATGCGCAGACCAGCTGGCTGGTGTGTTTACGGACATATTCAACCAATCCCTATCCCAGTCTGCTGTCCCCACATGCTTCAAGATGGCCACCATTGTTCCTGTTCCCAAGAAAGCTATGGTAACTGAACTAAATGACAATCGCCCCACTCACTTCTGTCATCATGAAGTGCTTTGAGTGACTAGTCAAGGACCATATCACCTCCACCCTACCTGATACCCTATCCAATTTGCTTACCAGCCCAATAGGTCCACTGACGAAGCAATCGCCATCACACTGCACACTGCCCTATCCCATCTGGACAAGAGGAATACCTATGTAAGAATGCTGTTCATTGACTACAGCTCCGCATTTAACAGCATAGTACCCTCCAAACTCGTCATTAAGCTCGAGTTCCTGTGTCTCGACCCCACCCTGTGCAATTGGGTCCTGGACTTTGATGGGACGCCCCCTGGTGGTGAAGGTATGAAACAACATCTCCACCCCACTGGCCCAACAAGGGTGCGTTCTCAGCCCTCTCCTGTACTCCCTGTTCACCCATGACTGCATGGCCATGCACGCTTCCAACTCAATCATCAAGTTTGCAGAGAACACTACAGTGGTAGGCTTGATTACCAACAACGATGAGACAGCCTACAGTGAGGAGGTGAGGGCCCTCGGAGTGTGGTGTCAGGAAAATAAGCTCTCACTCAATGTCAACAAAACAAAGGAGATGATCGTGGACTTCAGAAACAGCAGAGGCAGCACTGCCCACTACCGCAAGAGTCTCCAGAGGGTAGTGCGGTCTGCACAACGCATCACCGAGGGCAAGCTACCTGCCCTCCAGGTCACCTACAGCACCTGATGTCACAGGAAGGCCAAAAAGATTATCAAGTACAACAATCACCTGAGCCACTGCCTGTTCACCCCGCTACCATCCAGAAGGCGAGGTCAGTACAGGTGCATCAAAGCTGGGACCGAGAGACTTAAGAACAGCTTCTATCTCAAGGCCATCAGGCTGCTCAACAGCAATCACTAACTCAGAGAGGCTGCTGCCTACATTGAGACCCAATCTCTAGCCACTTTAATAAATGGATCACTAGTCACTTTAACAATGGCACTTTAAATAATGCCACTTTAATAATGTTAAGTTCCTCGGCGTACACATCCCAGACAAACTGAAATGGTCCACCCACACAGACAGACAACCTCAGAAGGCTGAAGAAATTTGGTTTGTCATTTAAAACACTCAAACTTTTACAGATGCACAATCGAGAGCATCCTGTCGGGATGTATCACCGCCTGGTACGGCAATTGCACCGCCCACAACCGCAAGACTCTCCAGAGGGTAGTGCGGTCTGCACAACGCATCACCGAGGGCAAGCTACCTGCCCTCCAGGTCACCTACAGCACCCGATGTCACAGGAAGGCCAAAAAATATCATCAAGGACAACAACCACCCGAGCCGCTGCTTGTTCACCCCAGTATCATCCACAAGGCAAGGTCAGTACAGGTGCATCAAAGCTGGGACCGAGAGACTGAAGGCCATCAGACTCTTAAACAGCCATCACTAACAGAGAGGCTGCTGCCAACATACAGACTCAAATCTCTGGCCACTTAAATAAACAGACTTAATCAAGGTATCACTAGTCACTTTAAATAACGGCACTTTAATCATGTTTACATAGAGGGATCACTAGTCACTTTAAATAACACCACATTACTCATCTCATGTATATACTGTATTCTACACAATCTACTGCATCTGCCTATGCCATCACTCATCCATATATTTATATGTACATATTCTTATTCATCCCTTTACATTTGTGTGTATAAGATAGTTGTTGTGAATTTGTTAGATTACATGTTAGATTTTACTGCACAGTCGGAACTAGAAGCACAAGCATTTCGCTACACTCGCATTAACATCTGCTAACCACGTGTATGTGACCAATAAAATTTGGGACATTCCCATCAAAGTGTGTTGGTTTCACTTCCTGTCAAAACACAACTAGGAAAACTGATTTGCGATATAAATTAATAGCTCAGCTTTGCTTCTGATTGCAAATCATTTTTCTACTGGCAAGTCAAAAGCGCACCTGCCCATTTAATACACAAGCAGTCCACATGCACTGTAAACAAAGGTGGCTGCCAGATCTCACAATGCTTGGGTAGGTGTCAAGTCAATTGTATTTGTCACATGCGCAGAATACAACAGTGAAATGCTAACTTACAAGCCCTTAATGAACAATGCAGATTAAAGAAAAATAAGTGTTAAGTGAAAAAATAGATGAGAAAAACATTTAAATAAAAATAACAAATAGTTTGTATTTGTATATATTATGGATCCCCATTAGCTGATGCCAAAGCAGCAGCGACTCTTCCTGGGGTCCAGTAAAATTAAGACAGTCTACACAATTTTAAAAACATTACAATACATTCACAGATTTCACAACACCCTGTGTGCCCTCATGCCCCTACTCCACCACATATCTACAGTACTAAATCCTACGTGTATGTATGTGTTATTTATTTATTTCTTTTTATTTCACCTTTATTTAACCAGGTAGGCAAGTTGAGAACAAGTTCTCATTTACAACTGCGACCTGACCAAGATAAAGCAAAGCAGCTCGACACATATAACAACACAGTTACACATGGAGTAAAACAAACATACAGTCAATAATACAGTAGAAAAATAAGTCTATATACAATGTGAGTAAATGAGGTGAGATAAGGGAGGTAAAGGCAATAAATAGGCCATGGTGGCGAAGTAAATACAATATAGCAATTAAAACACCGGAATGGTAGATTTGACAGTAGATGAGTGTGCAAAGTAGAAATACTAGGGTGCAAAGGAGCTAAATAAATAAATACAGTAGGGGAAGAGGAAGTTGTTTGGGCTATTTATAGATGGGCTATATACAGGTGCAGTGATCTGTGAGCTGCTCTGACAGCTGGTGCTTAAAGCTAGTGAGGGAGATAAGTGTTTCCAGTTTCAGAGATTTTTGTAGTTCGTTCCAGTCATTGGCAGCAGAGAACTGGAAGGAGAGGCAGCCAAAGGAGGAATTGGCTTTGGGGGTGACAAGTGAGATACACCTGCTGGAACGCGTGCTACGGATGGGTGCAGCTATGGTGACCAGCGAGCAGAGATAAGGCGGAACTTTACCTAGCAGGGTCTTGTAGATGACCTGGAGCCAGTGGGTTTATTGGCGATGAGTATGAAGCGAGGGCCAGCCAACGAGAGCGTACAGGTCGCAGTGGTGGGTTGTATATGGGGCTTTGGTGACAAAACGGATGGCACTGTGATAGACTGCATCCAATTTCTTGAGTAGGGTATATATGCATAGTGTATATGCTAACGTGTGTGTGTGTGTGCCAATGTTTGTGTTGCTTCACAGTCCCCGCTGTTCCAAAAGGTGTTTTTTTAATCTGTTTTTTAAATCTAATTTTACTGCTTGCGTCAATTACTTGATGTGGAATAGAGTTCCATGTAGTCATGGCTCTATGTAGTACTGTGTGCCTCCCATAGTCTGTTCTGGACTTGGGGTATGTGAAGAGACCTCTTGTGGCATGTCTTGTGGGGTATGCATGGGTGTCCGAGCTGTGTGCCAGTAGTTTAGACAGACAGCTCGGTGCATTCAACATGTCAATACCTCTCATAAATAAAAGTAGTGATGAAGTCAATCTCTCCTCCACTTTCAGCCAGGAGAGATTGACATGCATATTATTAATATTAGCTCTCTGTGTACATCCAAGGGCCAGCTGTGCTGCCCTGTTCTGAGCCAATTGCAATTTTCCTAAGTCCTTTTTTTTGTGGCACATGACCACACGACTGAACAGTAGTCTTTGTGCGACAAAACTAGGGCCTGTAGGACCTGCCTTGTTGATAGTGTTGTTAAGGAGGCAGAGCATTGCTTTATTATAGACAGACTTCTCCCCATTTTAGCTACTACTGCATCAATATGTTTTGACCATGACAGTTTACAATCTAAGGTTACTCCAAGCAGTTTTGTCATCTCAACTTGCTCAATTTCCACATTATTTATTACAAGATTTAGTTGAGGTTTAGGGTTTAGTGAGTGTTTTGTTCCAAATACAATGCTTTTAGTTTTAGAAATATTTAGGGCTAACTTATTCCTTGCCACCCACTCTGAAACTAACTGCAGCTCTTTGTTGAGTGTTGCAGTCATTTCAGTTGCTGTTGTAGCTGACGTGTATAGTGTTGAGTCATCCGCATACAACGACACTGACTTTACTCAAAGTCAATGCCAGATGGTTAGTATAAATTGAAAAAAGCAAGGGGCCTAAGCAGCTACCCTGGGGAATTAGACAAGTAACTCTTTATCCATATTATAGCAGGGGGTGTAAAGCCATAAAACATACGTTTTTCCAGCAGCAGACTATGATCGATAATGTCAAGAGCTGCACTGAAGTCTAACAAGTTAAAGAGCAGCAGTAAAATAACAGTAGTGAGGCTATATACGGGGGTGCCAGTACAGAGTCAATGTGCAAGGGCACAGGTTTTTCGAGGTAATTGAGGTAATATGTACATGTAGGTAGAGTTAAAGTGACCATGCATAGATAATAACCAGAGAGTAGCAGCAGCGTAAAAGAGGGGGTGGGGTGGGAGCAATGCAAATAGTCTGGGGAGACATTTATTAGCTGTTCAGGAGTCTTATGGCTTGGGGGTAGAAGCTGTTAATAAGCCTTTTCTACCTAGAGTTGGCTCTCAGGTATCGCTTGCACTGTGGTAGCGAGGCAAACAGTCTATGACTATGGTGACTGGAGTCTTTGACAATTTTTAGGGCCTTCCTCTGACACTGCCTGGTATAGAGGTCCTGGATGGCAGGAAGCTTGACCCCAGTGATGTACTGGGCTGTACGCACTACCCTCTGTAGTGCCTTGCAGTCGGAGACTGAGCAGTTGCCATACCAGGCAGTGATGCAACCAGTCTGGATGTTCTGGATTTTGCAGCTGTAGAACTTTGAGGATCTGAGGATCATTGCCAAATCTTTTCAGTCTCCTGAGGGCAAATAGGCTTTGTCGTACCTTCATCATGACTGTATTGGTGTGTTTGGACCATGATAGTTTGTTGGTGATGTGGACACCAAGGAGCTTGAAGCTCTCAACCTGCTCCACTACAGCTTCAAAGATGAGAATGAGGGCCTGCTCGGTAATCCGTCTGGCATGCAGCCTTGTGAATGTTGACCTGTTTAAAGGTCTTACTCAAATCAGCTACAGAGAGCGTGATCACACAGTCGTCCAGAACAGCTGATGCTCTTATGCATGCTTCAGTGTTGCTTGCCTCAAAGCAAGCATAGAAGTAATGTAGCTCATCTGGTAGAATCATGTCACTGGGCAGCTCTTGCCTGTGCTTCCCTTTGTAGTCTGTAATAGTTTGCAAGCCCTGCAATATCCGACGTGTGTCAGAGCCGGTGTAGTAGTACAGTTAAATCTTCGTCCTGTGTTGACGCTTTGCCTGTTTGATGGTTCGTCTGAGGGCACATCTGGATTTCTTATAAGCTTCAAGGGTTTGAGTCGCGTTCCTTGAAAGCGGCAGCTCTACCCTTTAGCTCAGTGCAGATGTCGCCTGTAATCCATGGCTTCTGGTTGGGGTATGTACGTACCATCACTGTGGGGATGACATCATTGATGCACTTATTGATGATTCAGTGACTGATGTGGTGTACTCCTCAATGCCATCGGAGGAATCCCGGAAAATATTCCAGTCTGTGCTAGCAAAAGAGTCTTGTAGCTTAGCATCTGCGTCATCTGACCACTTCTTTATTGATCGAGTTACTGGTGCTTCCTGCTTCAGTTTTTGCTTGTAAGCCGGAATCAGGAGGATAGAATTATGGTCAGATTTGAGGGTGAAGGAGAGCTTTGTACACGTCTGTGTGTGGAGTAATGGTGGTCTAGGGTTTTTCACATTTAATATGCTGGTACAAATTAAGTAAAACAGATTTAAGTTTCCCTGCATTAAAGTCCCCGGCCACTAGGAGCTCAGCATGAGCGTTTTCCTCTTTGCTTATGGCCTTATACAGCTCATTGAGTGCGGACTTAGTGCCAGTATCGGTTTGTGGTGGTATGAAAAACGTAGATGAAAACTCCCTTGGTAAATAGTGTGGTCTACAGTTTATCATGAGATTCCCTACCTCAGGTGAGCAAAACCTAGAGACTTCCTTAATATTAGATTTTGTTCACCAGCTGTTGTTTACAACTATACACAGACCGGAGGCAGCTGTTCTATCTTGCCGATGCAGTGTAAACTCCACCAGCTGTATTTTAACCATGTCTTCGTTCAGCCACGACTTGGTGAAACATAAGATATTACAGTTAATGTCCGGTTGTTAGGATATTCATGACTGTAAGTCGTCTATTTTATATCCAATGATTGTACATTGGCTAATAGGACTGATGGTAGAGGCAGATTACCTACTCGCCATAGGATCCTTACAAGGCACCCCTACCTATGTCCCCGATATCTCCATCTCTTTCTAATGCAAATGACAGGGATGAGGGCATTGTTGGGTGTCTGAAGTAAATCCTTTGCATCCAACTCGTTAAAGAAAAAGTCTTTGTCAAATCAAATCCAATTTTATTGGTCACATACACATGGTTAGCAGATGTTAGTGCGAGTGTAGCGAAATGCTTGTGCTTCTAGTTCTGACCATGCAGTAATATCTAACAAGTAATCTAATAATTTCACTACAACTATCTTTTACACACAAGTGTAAAGAAATGAATAAGAATATGTACATATGAATATATGGACGAGCGATGGTCGAACGGCATAGGCAAGATGCAGTAGATGGTATAGAGTACAGTATATACATATGAGATGAGTAATGTAGGGTATGTAAACATTATATAAAGTGGCATTGTTTAAAGTGACTAGTGATACATTTATTACATCCAATTTTTAAATATTAAAGTGGCTAGAGATTTGAGTCAGTATGTTGGCAGCAGCCACTCAATGTTAGTAATGGCTGTTTAACAGTCTGATGGCCTTGAGATAGAAGCTGTTTTTCAGTCTCGGTCCCAGCTTTGATGCACCTGTACTGACCTCGCCTTCTGGATGAGGCAGTGGCTCGGGTGGTTGTTGTCCTTGATTTATCTTTTTGGCCTTCCTGTGACATCGGGTGGTGTAGGTGTCCTGGAGGGCAGGTAGTTTGACCCCGGTGATGTGTTGTGCAGACTTCACTACCCTCTGGAGAGCCTTGCGGTTGTGGGTGGAGCAGTTGTCATACCAGGCGGTGATACAGCCCGACAGGATGCTCTCGATTGTGCATCTGTAAATGTTTTTGAGTGTTTTTGGTGAGAAGCCAAATTTCTTCAGCCTCCTGAGGTTGAAGAGGCGCTGTTGCGCCTTCTTCACCACGCTGTCTGTATGGGTGGACCATTTCAGTTTGCCCATGATGTGTACACCAAGGAACGTGAAACTTTCCACCTTCTCCATTACTGTCCCATCGATGTGGATAGGGGGGTGCTCCCTCTGCTGTTTCCTGAAGTCCACGATCATCTCCTTTGTTTTGTTGATGTTGAGTGTGAGGTTATTTTCCTGACACCACACTCCGAGGGCCCTCACCTCCTCCCTGTAGGCCGTCTCGTCGTTGTTGGTAATCAAGCCTATAACTGTATTGTCGTCTGCAAACTTGATGATTGAGTTGGAGGCGTGCATGGCCACGCGGTCCAGTACGGTTTGAGTAATTGCTGTCCTGATAGCTTTTTTCGGTCATAAGTGGCAGACGGTGGCAGAAACATTATGTACAAAATAAGTTACAAATAACGCAAAAAAACACACACAATAGCACAATTGGTTAAGAGCCTGTAAAACGGCAGCCATCTCCTCCGGCGCCAATGAACTTTAACATATCAGGTAACCATATCATATGATATAGCAATCAAATGCTCAACTGTGCAGTCAATAACGTGGAGCACAATCATTGGTTGATGCAATGCAACGCCTGCAATGTAGTTGGGGGGGGAACGCCACCAAAAGCTTGATCATTAGGAAACATTTTCCCACAGTATACCCTATACTTGATTCAGAACTGATACTTAACCTCTCTGGGAAATGTGGGACGCTAGCGTCCCACCCGCGGGAAACACTATTCAACAGCCAGTGAAATAGCAGGGCGGCAAATTCCTAACAACAAAAATCTCATAATTCAAATTTCTCAAACATACAACTATTACATCCCATTTTAAAGATACACTTCTCGTTAATCCAACCACATTGTCCGATTTCAAAAAGCCTTTACGGTGAAAGCATAACATTCGATTGTTAGGACAGCGCCGAGACAAGAAAAACCACACAGCCATTTTCCAAGCATGGAGAGGCGTCACAAAAACCAGAAATAGAGCTAAAATTAATCACTAACCTTTGATGATCTTCATCAGATGGCACTCATAGGACTTCATGTTACACAATACATGTATGTTTTGCTCGATAAAGTTCATATTTATATCCAAAAACCCCATTTTACATTGGTGTGTAATGTTCAGAAATGTTTTGCCTCCCAAAACTTCCGGTGAATGAGCACATCAATTTACAGAAATACTCATCATAAACATTGATAAAATATGAAACTGTTATTCAAAGAATTATAGATACACTTCTCCTTAATGCAACCGCTGTGTCAGATTTCAAAAGACTTTACAGCGAAAGCACACTTTGCAATAATCTGAGTACAGCGCTCAGACAACAACAACAAGCAATACAGATACCCGCCATTTTGGAGTCAACTAAAATCAGAAATAGCATTATAAATATTCACTTACCTTTGATAATCTTCATCAGAATGCACTATGTGAGCAGTGTGTGTTTGTATGTGTGTGAGAGAGAGAGAGATATAAAAAAGGAAATTCAATAAGACAGACAGACAGAAACATATTTTTTTGCTCTTTTGCCTGTACAGCAAACTTCTGATCAGCTTATTTGTCTGCATCCTCTACACTGCAGTCTACTGTTTAAAGCACAGCTCTCAGACCAGCTGGCTCTCAGACAACTGGGCCCATATTCTTAAAGCATATCATAGTAGGAGTGCTGATACAGCTTCAGTTTTAACTTTTAATCATAATGAATAAAATCACATGGACAAGAGGGACCTGATCCTATATCAGCACTCCCACTCTGAGATGCTTTGTAAATATGACCCCTGACCTCAGTTCAGTTTCTCATCTGTGGTAAATTGCCTATAGATTGCAGTCATCAATGACAAGGACACAAAGTGATGCGGAAGACTTCCAAATGCATGATGGGTTTTCTTTCCACTGATCTTCTCTCATGCTTTACTTTGTGTCAACTGGGTATTTACAAAAAAAACCCCCAAAAAACCCCAAAGCATCTGTGAAGGAGTAGTAAATAAATTTGTGTGGAGAATAGAGAAGGAACTAAGAAGTATTTTACAGGAGAGAAGAGAGCGAGTACAGTTCACCACCTGTCTGTTCATTGGTGGACAGCACCTGGTGCTGAAATTAGTTCAAGGAGATTTGTTTCCAGGAATCTTTACCAAAGCTCATCTAGCTATTCACCCGTTTTATGCAACCTATACCACTCTGGAGTGTCAGTTATTTAACTGTGTAAATGAGAGAGAAAACATTTTGTTTTGGTTTTTAAATGGTGTATTTCAAATGTAGCTTTGGTTTTATTGTAGTGTTTAGGCTATACTAGTGATGTATTTGAAGGACTGCTGAAAGATAAGCCTTTGGGATAAAAGAGAAACAAACCAACACAAAAACAAACATTATGTCACTCTGAAAAAACAGGTCCACAGCCAAACAAACCACACAATACATGATCAGTTGCCTTGGATACAATCCTGAACCCATATCACCCTGAATGATTGATTGTGTTCTATCTTTGTGCTAGAACATGACAACAACCTGGATGTTTTATGCCATGATTAAATGTTATGTTGTTATAATGATTTTATAATGAGGTGCACCTGATGAACATGACAAAGCAAATGAAAGGAGTCTGTGTATTTTTCTTCCTTTTGACCTTGATGGAAGTATTTACATGGCCACAATTCAGTAATAATTCAAAAATAATGCATGCATGCTTTACATACAGATCACACATCAACCCCTATGGGTCACATCAACTAAGCCTTTACACCAGGTGCAAAGTTTGAATCGTTAATTTTATTTTTTGCATTCAACTCCACTAGTGGGGGAAGCTTACAGAAATGAAACCATTCCCGGTTTTAGGATCATGGACAGCTATCACTCGAACGCTATGGCTGCGTTTTGTGACTGAGGTTAAATATCTCATATTCTATTTTGCCATCCATTAGGCTACTTGTTGAGCTGACTCTCCTGTCTCTCGAGTCCTCACTATTTTCTAGACTCTGTTTTAGCTTTCAGAGTAGCTGGATTGCTACTGATGCTGCACCTTCTGAAAACAGACCCTTCAGGTGCGTCAGAATGGAACGGTCGCAACTCTAAAGATGTCGCGCACGACACAGCACCTCCAGAAAGTGTTCCAAGAAGAACATGATTGCGACAACTAATCCAGGACCAAGATGACAGTGGACATCAAAAGACAACATCTCAGGCACCTTGCCGCCTAGCAGACACGTAAGCGAAAATCACTGAGATGACATAGAACCCAGCCCTCATCAGAGAGCCACCACCGGCGGATTCAAGGCGAACGTAAATGCAGGTTGCCGTAAAACGGGTCTACACAAAGGACCAGTGCTGAGCGCAGGCTAGAGCAGAGGAGGAGGAAGCGAGACATGTTGCTACAGAAAACTAGCATCTTCATTGGAGAGCCATGGAGAACGCGGCCCCATCAAATCACGGCTTAATCTCCTCCAACACATTTATTGAATGTGAATTACAGATCATCGCGGAGGTAAACCAGCAGCACCACCTACGATATAACATTTAAGAGGTGAAAAACGCAAATTAGACCCCAAGTCAATGCATGTTGTGGCAGAGAAACCCCCACGGTGGAGTCGGCCGGTGAAGAAGCGCGTTACCAAAATATGACCAGGGGTGCTTGGACGTGTCTGCAGCAAGAAGACGGCTTCAAAATCTGGCTAGAACCCCGCGAGAACGAAAAGCCATTCACCGACTCAGAGAGGGCCCAGAGATGGCGACTGTCCTTGGCTTCACTCTTGTTTGTAACCATTCTGCTCTCTGATCACTTATGGTTCTGCGCCGAGGCGAAATTGACAAGGATCCGTGATAAGTTTGCATTGACGGACATGGGAGTTTACCCATCTGCAAACCCAATCCCATCATCCAACCTCCATTTAGCACACAGCAGCCTCCGAGAAAACGAATATGCTATTTTTGTAGGGAATTCTACCAAACCTTTGTGGCGACTTGAAACTTGCCACCGCGATAGTTTATCTAAAAACTGCTTTACTTTTGATGACGCCGACCATTTGTGCAAGGACCTTTCGGAAAAAGAAGGGACCCGGACTGTAAATATAAGTGATTTGTACCTTTCCTTTTGTAATTCTTATTCTCTTTTGGATTTGTTTTACGGGTCTACGAGTCCGGACAATTTGAACTGCAGTCTTGACGTGATTATTGATGGCGATGTGGCGAGGTGCAGCCTGTGCGTCCAGGCGTACCAGCGCTACGACCAACACGCCCTGGAGAAATATGAGGAATTTGAGCTTATGACTCAGAAATATGAAACGGATGCATATTCAGTGAGAACATGCATGGATGAATGTAAGGTAGGCTGACGGGGATCGTCCCCCAATCTGTTGGTTTTGCCTAAATAGATGCAGTTTGGTCCCATACAGTCGTCGATCGTCATGGTAACGGATGTCAGATTCAAGGAGATCCTCTGCTCTCTTACCAGAAGGCTCAAACAGGATGAGAAGCATATGGCCTTGTAGTCTAAGGTCTTGCATGTGTGTCTTTGGTTGCTTTTTCCACAATTGAGGAGTTTTAAATCGGTTGTGGAATGGAGAAAGAGCCAGGCCTTGAGGTGTCATAACTTTCCTTCCACAGGCTTCACAATATCACTAGAAATAGGCTATTTCCAAGCAAATATCAGCCAGATTTACATGTTAATTCTTTCTGTAAAATGTCGAGTTAGATATTTTATTTTAGTGCTAGGCTAGGCTAGTATATGGCAAAGACTACAATAGCTACTACTATTTTCCTATTCATGCATTATCCCGCACCGCACCACACGCAGGTGGTGGTCTTTTTTCAGTATTGTGCTGCGCATGCGGTGTAGCGGCCACTCGGTGCCAGGTGTTCCGCCATGGCCACTCCACTCCACTCCACATTGAGTACATTTCAATAACGTTAATAGGGCACCGGTGGCTTCCATGCCTAATCCGCCGAGAGGCCTTTTCCCCCGTCGCATTTGGCACTGCTCGTTATTCACCTGCTGTATGTAGCCTAGGGAAGTCTTTTATCAGTCCTAAACTCGACAATGGCGTTGACACAGAATTACGACAGCTGCTCTCTTTTTATCACATAATGTATACCTCAAATATGACTGTGGCCTGGAGGAAGCTCCGACCCTGTAGTATTGTTTTACACTTCACCGACTGGTTGGTCAAGAGCCATTAAAATAGAGGCCTATGTTTCAGTGCACCCTTGCCATCTCTATTCGATAATTGTATGCAACATTCAAGAGTAGCCTGCTTGGAAAACATCGTTTATAGTGCATTCAGGGTTTTTGGTGTGAGATTTCCTGTACCTTTAGAGTTTCAGTATAGAATTGTTGTTTAGTTTTAATGTTATTTTTTTTAATAGTCGACAGCCACCATGGACGTGTGAGAGCTGTCCATGGTGCTGAAATCCATCTATAGAAAGGCGACGCTCCAAGCGAATGACAGCCAGTCAGTTTTCATGAACCAGTCAGTGACAACAAACAAACAAATCATAATAAATCATCAATTTAATAAATGCATTTGCTTGAATATGACTATGAATCTGTAGGCCCACATAGGCTACAGTAGCGCACCTCATCTTATTCATTCACGTGAAAGATCAACAAAACAGAGGGCGATTGATTCAAAATGTTTTATTCAACATTGTGGAAATCGTAAAGTAGGCATATATTGTTGTTGGTTGACTGTTGAAGTTTAATGCTCTATATGCTGATGATGCACCAGTAGATTAGATAGACCTAGCCTACATGATATCCAAAGCCACACAGGGGGGTCACAGTGTGGGGTCGAGTTGCTTCTAGACACTGATCTTGGGTCAGTTTCGCATTTTCCCCCACTAATGGTTAAGGCTAGAATTGGGGGTGGGGGAAATGGGGCACCACCTGAAGTGCTCTATGAAAACAGGTGTCTGTAAACCCGACATATGAGTCATGATAATAGTGTGTGTGTGTGTGTGTGTGTGTGTGTGTGGTGCTGAAAAGACAGCTCCCAGCCTCCCACCAATAGGCCAGGAATCACTGTGATGAGGATGCAGTGACAGCCACGCTATTTTATGACGATTTTGGCAGGATACTTTTGGCAGGATGCTTTCATCCTTGTGAAGCTTATTGTGGTTCGATAATGATGAGGTAACAACACCAAAACATTGGCCTACATGCTCATATTTGTTTGATAATTATCAAGGGACATCTCCATCACTACGAAATGTTGGTTACGATTAGTTCTCTCTTATCAGTATTTTCAGTTAATTTGTAAAAATGTTTCTTTTGAATTTCATCCTCTTTTTCTCTCTCATGCTGTCTCAACCTCTCCTCCAGTACTACCTCCATCCCTGGTTTTGACAGGCAGATGATGGATGTTGAGGACATCACTCTAAACCCCAAAGCCTTTTTAACTCAAATACATCTAGTAAGTTGTACTCAAAGTCAATGAAAAGTCATTATTACTTAAAATGTTAATATGGCACTGACTCAAAACTAAATGAGAAGTCACACCAACAATTTTTTTTAAAGATACAGTATGATAACAAATTAACTTTTTTTCCCAGCATACTCTACTGCAGGTGGATTTTTTGGAATAGTTTTTAATATCTGTGTTTATGCATGTATATTGAGTGATTGATTGATTCAATGTTATGCTACACAAAAATACTTTTTGTAAACTAATCCAATCATTGAATTTTTGCAACGATAAGTGAAATGGTTGTTAACCCTAGCAGTCATTATGAATGCGGGTTGCGGGTGAATACAAATCTCAACTGTTGGATAGATTAATACAGGCTAGATTACAATAGGAATTACACATCACTTTGCAAGCCAGCATAATGTCATTTACAGTTAGTGTTTAAAAATGCTAGTACATTTCCCAGGTTTTCCAGAAATCCTGGTTGGAAGATTACAGGAAAAATGTTTGGGAAAGTTTGCAACCCTACTTGTAAACTATGAGTTTCAGGCCACTATACAAGACCTTCTCATATATGTAATGGTTAAATTATAATGATAATATTCACCTAGGAACTCACTTGGGGAAGGCCAAAGGACTGAACATTGATAAATTCAACAACCATGTCTCAGTCACTAACAAATACAGTCATGGGTGGAAACTATACAAATGGATCAAAAAAAGGCAAGGCACACTGGGAAATTATTAAAATCAAATCAAACTTTGTCACATGCGCCGACTACAACAAGTGTAGACTTTACTGTGAAATGCTTACTTACAAGCCCTTCACCAACAGTGAAGTTCAAGAAGAGTTAAAATATTTACCAAGTAGACTAAAATAAAAAGTAATAATAAAAAGTAACATAATATCGAGGCTATATACAGGGGACAGGGTACCGAGTCAGTGTGTTAGTTAGTTGAGGTAATTTGTACATGTAAGTGGGGTTTGAAGTGACTATGCATAGATAATAAACAGTGAGTAGCAGCAGTGCCCCCCACTGCTGCTACTCACTGTTTATTATATATGCATAGTCAATCTTATGGCTTGGGGGTAGAAGCTGTTGAGGAGTCTTTTGGTCCTAGACTTGATGCTCTTGTACCGCTTGCCGTGTGGTAGCAGAAAAAACATTTCTATAACTTGGGTAACTGGAGTCTCTGACAATTTTATGGGCTTTCCTATGACACCGCCTATTATATAAGTCCTGGATGGCAGGAGCTTGGCCCCAGTGATGTACTGGGCCGTTCGCACTACCCTCTGTAGCGCCTTATAGTCAGATGCCGAGCAGTTGCCATACCAGGCGGTGATGCAACCGGTCAGGATGCTCTCGACGGTGCAGCTGTAGTACCTTTTGATGATCTGGGGACCCATGCCAAATCTTTTCAGTCTCCTGAGCGGGAAAAGGTTTTGTCGTGCCCTCTTCACGACTGTATTGGTATGTTTGGACCATGATAGTTCATTGGGGATGTGGAAACCAAGGAACTTGAAACTCTCGACCCGCTCCACTACAGCCCCGTCAATGTTAATGGGGGCCTGTTCGGCCCACCTTTTCCTGTAGTCCACGATCAGCACCTTTGTCTTGCTCACATTGAGAGAGAGGTTGTTGTCCTGGCATCACACTGCCAGTTCTCTGACCTCCTCCCTATAGGCCGTCTCATAGTTGTCAGTGATCAGGCCTACCACTGTTGTGTCATCAGCAAACTAAATGATGGTGTTGGGGTCGTGTTTGGCCACGCAGTTGTGGGTGAACAGGGAATTCAGGAGGGGACTAACTCAGGGCTGTGTACTTACCACCTGGGGGGCGGCCCGTCAGGAAGTCAAGGATCCAATTGCAGAGGGAGATGTTTAGTCCCAGATTCCTTATCTTAGTGATGAGCTTCGTGGGCACGATGGCGTTGAATGCTGAGCTGTAGTCAATGAACAGCATTCTCACATAGGTGTTCCTTTTGTCCAGGTGAGAAAGGTCAGCGTGGAGTGCGATTGAGATTACATCATCTGTGGATCTGTTGGGGCGGTATGCGAATTGGAGTGGGTCTAGGGTGTCCGGGAGGATGCTGTTGATGTGAGCCATGACCTGCCTATCAAAGCACTTCATGGCTATTGACGTGAGTGCCACGGGGTGGTAATCATTTAGGCAGGTTACCTTCGCTTCCTTGGGCACAGGGACTATGTTGGCCTGATTGAAACATGTAGGTATTACAGACTCGGTCAGGGAAAGGTTGAAAATGTCAGTGAAGTCACTTGACAGTTGGTCCGCACATGCTTTGAGTACATGTCCTGGTAATCCGTCTGGCCCAGCAGCTTTGTGAATGTTGACCTGTTAAAAGATTTTGTTCACATTGGCTACCGAGAGTGTTATCACACAGTCATCCAGAACAGCTGGTGCTCTCATGCATGCTTCAGTCTTGCTTGCCTCGAGCGAGCATAAAAGGCTGGTAGGCTCGCGTCACTGGGCAGCTCGCTTTTGAATTTGCCTTTGTAGTCCGTTATAGTTTTCAAGCCCTGCCACATCTGACGAGCGTCAGAGCCGGTGTAGTAGGATTCAATCTTTATCCTGTGTTGACGCTTTGCTTGTTTGATGGGTCATCTGAGGGCATAGCAGGATTTCTTATAAACGTCCGGATTAGTCTCCCGCTCCTTGAAAGCGGCAGATCTAGCCTTTAGCTCGATGCAGATGTTGCCTGTGATCCATGGCTTCTGGTTGAGATATGTACGTACAGTCACTGTGGGGACAACGTCATCGATGCACTTATTGATGAAGCCAATGACTGATGTGGTGTACTCCTCAATGCCATTGGATGAAACCCGGAACATATTCCAATCTGTGCTAGCCTGTTTAGGATAGGGGGCAGTATTTTCACGGCCGGATAAAAAACGTACCTGATTTAATCTGGTGTTGGGTTTGCGCCAGACATAGCATTTTCCTTGATGGCCAAAAAGCTCAATTTTAGTCATATCTGACCAGAGTACCTTCTTCCATATGTTTGGGGAGTCTCCCACATGCCTTTTGGCATACACCAAACATGTTTGCTTATTCTTTTCTGGCCACTCTTCCATAAAGCCCATCTCTGTGGATTGTATGGCTTAAAGTGGTCCTATGGACAGATACTCCAATCTCTGCTGTGAAGCTTTGCAGCTCCTTCAGGGTTATCTTTGGTCTCTTTGTTGCCTCTCTGATTATTGCCCTCCTTTTTTCTTTTTTTTCACCTTTATTTAGCCAGGTAGGAAAGTTGAGAACAAGTTTTCATTTACAACTGTGACCTGGCCAAGAATAAAGCAAAGCAGTTTGACACATACAACAACAGAGTTACACATGGAATAAACAAAACATACAGTCAATACTACCGTTGAAGAAAATCTATAGACAGTGTGTGCCAATGAGGTAAGAAAAAGGAGGTTAAGCAATAAATAGGCCATGGTGGAGAAGTAATTACAATATACCAATTAGACACTAGAGTGATTGATGTGCAGAAGATGAATGTGCAAGTAGAGACACAGGGGTGCAAAGGAGCAAGATTAATAAATACAGTATGGGGATGAGGTAGTTGGATGGGCTATTTACAGATGGGCTATGTACAGGTGCAGTGATCTGTGACGTGCTCAGACAGCTGGTGCTTAAAGCTAGTGAGGGAGGTAAGAGTCTCCAGCTTAAGTGATTTTTGCAATTATTTCCAGTCATTGGCAGCAGAGAACTGGAAGGGAAGGCGGCCAAAGGAGGAATTGGCTTTGGGGGTGACTAGAGATATACCTGCTGGAGCGCGTGCTATGGGTGGGTGCTGCTATGGTGACCAGTGAGCTGAGATAAGGTGGGGCCTTATCTATCAAAGACTTGTAGATGACCTGAAGCCAGTGGGTTTGGCGACGAGTGTGAAGTGAGGGCCAGCCAACGAGAGCGTACAGGTCGTAGTGGTGGGAAGTATATGGGGCTTTGGTGACAAGACGGATGGCACTGTGATAGACTGCATCCAATTTGTTGAGTAGAGTGTTGGGGGATATTTTGTAAATGACATCGCCGAAATTGAGGATCGGTAGGATGGTCAGTTTTACGAGGGTATGTTTGGCAGCATGAGTGAAGGATGCTTTGTTGCGAAATAGGAAGCCGAGTCTAGATTTAATTTTGGATTGGAGATGCTTAATGTGAGTCTGGAAGGAATGTTTACAGTCTAATCAGACACCTAGGTATTTGTAGTTGTCCACATATTCTAAGTCAGAACCATCCAGAGTAGTGATGCTGGGCAGGCGGGCAGGTGTGCGCAGCGATCGGTTGAAGAGCATACATTTAGTTTACTTTCATTTAAGAGCAGTTGGAGGCCACGGAAGGAGAGTTGAATGGCATTGAAGCTCGTCAGGAGGTTAGTTAACAGTGTCCAAAGAAGGGCCAGAAGTATACAGAATGGTGTCGTCTGCAATTGGGGGGTATCAGAGAATCACCAGCAGCAAGAGCGACGTCATTGATGTATACAGAGAAGAGAGTCGGCCCGAGAATTGAAACCTGTGGCACCCCCATAGAGACTGCCAGAGGTCCGGACAACAGTTCCTCCGATTTGACACACTGAACTCTGTCAGAGAAGTAGTTGGTGAACCAGGCAAGGCAGTCATTTGAGAAACCAAGGCTGTTGAGTCTGCCGATAAGAATGTGGTGATTGACAGAGTTGAAAGCCTTGGCCAGGTCGATGAAGACGGCTGCACGGTAATGTCTCTTATCGATGGCAGTTATGATATCGTTTAGGACCTTGAGCGTGGCTGAGGTGCACCCATGACCAACCCATGACCAGATTGCATAGCGGAGAAGGTACGGTGGGATTCGAAATGGTCGGTAATCTGTTTTTTAACTTGGATTTCGAAGACCTTAGAAAGGCATGATAGGATAGATATAGGTCTGTAGCAGTTTGGGTCCACCCCCTTTGAAGAGGGGATGACCGCGGCAGCTTTCCAATCTTTGGGAATCTCAGACGATACGAAAGAAGTTGAACAGGCTAGTAATAGGGGTTGCAACAATTTTGGCAGATAATTTTTGAAAGAGAGGGTCCAGATTGTCTAGCCCGGCTGATTTGTAGGGGTCCATATTTTGCAGCTCTTTCAGAACATCAGCAATCTGGATTTGGGTGAAGGAGAAATGGTGGGGGCTTGGGCAGGTTGCTGTGGAGGGTGCCGGGCAGTTGACCAGGGTAGGGGTAGCAAGGTGGAAAGCATGGCCAGCCGTAGAAAAATGCTTTTTGAAATTCTCAATTATCGCAGATTTATCGGTGGTGACAGTGTTTACTAGCCTCAGTGCAGTGGGTAGCTGGGAGGAGGTGCTCTTATTCTCCATGGACTTTAGTGTCCCAGAACTTTTTGGAGTTTGTACTACAGGATGCAAATTGCAAATCCTTGTCTGGTCCGTGAGTTTTGGTAAGCAGCCCTCTCTATGCAGGTTTGTTGGGATGCCATATTCTTTCCATTGTTTAATAATGGATTTAATGGTGCTCCATGGGATGTTCAAAGTTGCAGCTATTTTTTATAACCCAACCCTGACCTGTAATTCTCCACAACTTTGTCCCTGACCTGTTTGGAAAGCTCATTGGTCTTCAAAGTGCCCCTTGCTTTGTCAAGGTTGGCTCAAGGAAGCAGGAGAGGCAGAGTCAAGCGCAGGAGACTGAAAATCCGTGAACACACTTTTAATGAGCATCCACAATGTCGGAACATGGTAGGGCAGGGCGCATACAAACAAATGCTCCAAAC
The DNA here is from genome assembly GCF_901001165.1 of Salmo trutta. NCBI lineage: Eukaryota > Metazoa > Chordata > Actinopteri > Salmoniformes > Salmonidae > Salmo > Salmo trutta. The sequence continues at coordinate 24,368,361 of NC_042995.1, read as the reverse complement.
CCCCAGCTAAAACACTAAGCAGGGACGCAGCCCACAATAACCTCTGTGGCAAACAAAAACACAGGCAGAGGGACAACACTCGTTCCTCAAATGACATAAGTCCTGACATAGAACAATCACGTACAAAACACAAACCTACCTAGCTAGACTAAATACCCCCCCACTAACATCTAAAACAAAACAGGTGCGTGCCTAACCTAGACCTAACCAACAGAAAGTGAAACAGAGGATTGATGGCAGCTAGTAGGCTGGCAACGACGACCGCCGAGCACCGCCTGGGCGAGGAGGGGCGCCACCCTCCGTCGGTGTCGTGACAGTACCCCCCCCCGACGCGCGGCTCCCGCAGCGCGCCGACGCCGGCCTCGAGGACGCCCCGGAGGGCGAGGCGCAGGGCGATCCGGATGGAGGCTGTGGAACTCCCGTATTAGCGCTGGGTCCAATATGTCCTCCACCGGTACCCAGCATCTCTCCTCCGGGCCGTACCCCTCCCAGTCCACGAGGTACTGCAGGCCCCTTACCCAGCGTCTGGAGTCCAAGATGGACCGGACTGTGTACACCGGGGCCCCCCCGATGTCCAGGGGGGGCGGAGGGACCTCCTTCACTTCATTGTCTTGCAGCGGACCAGCTACCACCGGCCTGAGGAGAGACACATGAAATGAGGGGTTAATACGATAATAAGAAGGAGGTTGTAACCTGTAACACACCTCGTTTATTCTCCTCAGGACTTTAAATGGCCCCAAAAAACGCGGACCCAGTTTACGGCAGGGCAGGCGGCGGGGCAGGTTCTGGGTCGAGAGCCAGTCTCTCTCCCCTGGGGTAAACACGGGGGCCTCACTGCGGCGACGGTCAGCGCTCTCTTTTTGTCGTCCCCTGGCCCGTTCCAGGGATTCCTGGATGGCGTTCCAGGTCTCCCTAGAGCGCTGGACCCATTCCTCTACTGCAGGGGCCTCCGTCTGGCTCTGATGCCATGGCCCCAGGACCGGCTGATAACCCAACACACATTGAAAAGGCGACATGTTGGTAGAGGAGTGGCGAAGAGAGTTCTGAGCCATCTCAGCCCATGGCACGAACCTCGCCCACTCCCCTGGCCGGTCCTGGCAGTAGGACCGCAGAAACCTGCCCACATCCTGATTTATCCTCTCTACCTGCCCATTACCTTCGGGGTGAAAACCTGAGGTCAAACTGACCGAAACCCCCAGTCGCTCCATAAACGCCCGCCACACTCGGGACGTGAACTGGGGGCCTCGATCTGAGACGATGTCCTCAGGCACCCCGTAGTGCCGGAAGACGTGGGTGAATAGAGCTTCCGCGGTCTGCAGGGCCGTAGGAAGACCGGGTAAAGGGAGCAGACGGCACGACTTAGAGAACCGGTCCACAACGACCAGGATTGCGGTGTTGCCCTGAGACGGCGGGAGATCGGTGAGGAAATCCACTGCCAGGTGGAACCATGGTCGCTGTGGAACCAGGAGGGGTTGTAATTTCCCTCTAGGCAGGTGCCTAGGAGCCTTACTCTGGGCGCACACCGAACAGGAGGAGACATAGTGCCTCACGTCCTTCACCAAGGTGGGCCACCAGTATTTCCCACTAAGGCCACACACCGTCCACTCAATCCCTGGGTGACCCGAGGAGGGTAGCGTGTGCGCCCACTGGATCAACCGATCGCAGACACCGAGCAGGATGCACTTATGACCCACGGGATACTGAGGAGGAGTAGGTTCCGCCCGTAATGCCCGCTCGATATCCGCGTCCACCTCCCAGACCACCGGTGCCACCAGGCAGGAGGCTGGAAGTATGGGAGTGGGATCGGTGGAACGATCCTCGGTGTCATGGAGACGAGACAGTGCGTCAGCCTTAGTGTTCCGGGAACCTGGGATGTACGAGATTGTAAACTGAAATCTCATAAAGAACATCGCCCACCTGGCTTGACGAGGGTTCAGTCTCCTCGCCTCCCGGATGTACTCCAGATTACGGTGGTCAGTCCAGATGAGAAAAGGGTGACGCGCCCCCTCAAGCCAATGTCTCCACACCTTCAGGGCTCTTACCACAGCCAGCAACTCCCTGTCCCCCACATCATAGTTACGCTCTGCCGGACTCAACTTCTTAGAGAAGAAGACACGGGGCGAAGCTTGGGGGGCGTGCCCGAGCGCTGTGATAGCACGGCTCCTACCCCAGCCTCGGACGCACCGGGCCCCCCTTCATCAGTGAGGTAATGGGAGCCGCCACCTGCCCAAAGCCCCGGATAAACCTCTGGTAGTAATTGGCAAATCCCCAAAACCGTTGCACCTTCTTCACCGTGGTGGGAGTCGGCCAATTACGCACGGCCGAGATGCGGTCACATTCCATCACCACCCCGGATGTGAAAATGCGATACCCCAGAAAAGAGACGGCTGGCTTGGAAAACTCACATTTCTCAGCCTTGACGTCTAAGTCATACTCCACCAGCCGAGCATGTCCCGGAGAATCTCGTCCACAAAGGATTGGAAGACTGCGGGAGCATTCTTTAACCCACACGGCATGACGAGGTACTCATAATGGTCAGATGTGGTACTAAATGCAGTTTTCCACTCGTCCCCTCCTCGGATACGCAGCAAATTATACACACTCCTGAGATCCAATTTCGTGAAGAAGCGCGCCCCGTGAAATGACTCCACCGCCGTAGCAATGAGAGGTAGTGGGTAACTGAAACCCACCGTGATAGAATTTAGACCTCTATAGTCAATGCACGGGCGCAGACCTCCCTCCTTCTTCACAAAAAAGAAGCTTGAGGAGACGGGTGAGTTGGATGGCCGAATGTATCCCTCCCTCAAGGACTCAGTGACGTATGTTTCCATAGCCACTGTCTCCTGAGACGGGATACATGTGACTACGGGGAAGTGCAGCACCCACCTGGTGGTTTATCGCACAGTCTCCTCATCGATGAGGTGGTGTTTGGGTGGCCTTCTTTTTACTGAAGGCGATAGCCAAATCGGCATACTCTGAGGGAATGTGCACAGTAGAGGCTTGGTCTGGACTCTCCACTGTAGTCGCACCAACGGAAACTCCTATGCATCTGCCCGAGCACTCCTTTGACCACCCCTTAAGAGCCATCTGTCTCCACGAAATCTTAGGGTTGTGAGTGGCTAGCCAGTGGATCCCTAGAACCACTGGAAATGCCGGGGAATCAATGAGGAAGAGACTGATAGTCTCCTCATGACCCCCCCGCATTACCATGACCAGTGACACAGTGACCTCCCTGACCAGCCCTGACCCTAGTGGTCGACTGTCTAAGGCGTGCACGGGGAAGGGTTGGTCCAACTGGACCAGCGGAATCCCTAACTTAGCAGCGACCCCATGGTCCATAAAACTCGCTGCCGCGCCTGAATCGACTAGCGCCTTAAGCCCGGAGTGAGGAGAAAACAAGGAAAGGACACTAACGCATACATGTGACTGACAGGGGGCTCTGGGTGAGGCTGGTGCTGGTGCTGACTCACCTGAGATGTCAAAGGAGTGCCTGCCTTCTGGACTCCCGGGTGAGCTTCTCCAGCACCGGTCCACAGTGTGCCCTCTGCGACCACAGGAGGTGCAGGAGCGGACTCCCCCTCCAGTCTTCCTGGCTGCAGCCCCCCCTATCTCCATCGTCGTGGGAGCAGGAGGGCTGGAAGGTGGAATGAGCAGGGCCCGGTTCGGACGCCCGCGGGCGGCCAGCAGATTGTCCAGTCGGATGGACAGGTCAATCAGCTGGTCCAGGGTGATGGTCGTGTCCCAACAGGCTAACTCCCGGCGGACGTCCTCCCTCAGACTACACCGGTAGTGATGTATAAGGGCTCTTTCATTCCACCCCGCACCAGCGGCCAGGGTCCGGAACTCTAGAGCAAAGTCTTGCGCGCTCCTCGTCTCCTGTCTCAGGTGAAATAGCCGCTCTCCCACCGCTTTACCCTCCGGGGGATGATCGAACACTGCCCGGAAATGGCGGGTGAACTCCGAGTAGTTGTTCCTGGCTGAGTCCGGACTGTCCCACACGGCGTTGGCCCATACCAGGGCTCTACCCGTGAGAGACGAGACGAGGACGCTGACACTCGCTGACACACGAGGACGAACGGTCGCCAGGTATAACTTCAACTGGAGTAGGAAACCCTTACACCCAGCGGCCGTCCCATCGTACTCTCTGGGGGGGAGGCGAGTTTCACCCCACTGGTACTGGGTGCTGTGGGTGCTGGTTGGGGTGCAGGCTGTTGAACCGCCGCGTTAGTGGGGCCGGGAGCGCTTCGGTCCCAACTCTCCATGCGCGCCAACACCTGGTCCATGGCGGTGCCCAGACGGTGGAGCAGGGCAGAGTGTTGGGCAACCCTTTCCTCCATGGACGGGGCTGGCGCTGAAGCTCCTGCTGACTCCATTAATTGTGGTGCGTGATTCTGTCAAGGTTGGCTCAAGGAAGCAGGAGAGGCAGAGTCAAGTGCAGGAGACAGAAAATCTGTGAACACACTTTTAATGAGCATCCACAATGTCCGAACACGGTAGGGCAGGGCGCATACAAACAAATGCTCCAAAACCCAAGCTTAGACACTAAGCAGGGACGCAGCCCACAATAACCTCTGCGGCAAACAAAAACACAGGCAGAGGGAAAACATTCGTTCCTCAAATGACATAAGTCCTGACATAGAACAATCACGCACAAAACACAAACCTACCTAGCTAGACTAAATACCCCCCCCCCAACTAACAACTAAAACAAAACAGGTGCGTGCCTAACCTAGACCTAACCAACAGAAAGTGAAACAGAAAATCGATGGCAGCTAGTAGGCCGGCGACGACGAGCGCCACCTTGGCGAGGAGGGGCGCCACCATCCGTCGGTGTCGTGACATGCTTAGTGGTGTTGCAGACTCTGGGGCCTTTCAGAACAGGTGTATATATACTGAGATCATGTGACAGATCATATGACACTTAAATAAAGTCCACCTGTGTGCAATGTAACTAATTGTGTCTTCTGAAGGTAATTGGTTGCACCAGATCTTACTTAGGGGCTTCATGGCAAAGGGGTGAATACATATGCACGCACCACTTTTCCATAAAAAAAAAAAAGTTGAACAAGTCATTTTTTCATTTCAACAATTTGGTCTATTTTGTGTATGTCCATAACATGAAATCCAAATAAAAATGTATGTAAATTACAGGTTGTAATGCAACAAAATAGGAAAAACGCCAATGGGGGTGAATACATTTGCAAGGCACAGTATATGGCTCCTATTGCAGGCTGGTCACTAGAAACACACGTACATTTCAGACATTTGAAAAGGGTCCTGAGGACTTCGTTATAGGCCGTCCTCAGCACTCACCATAAAAATAACCCTTCAATTATTATTTTTTATTATTTAGTTTTATACTTTCACCAAACCATAGCCCTAACCTTAACCATTCGGAATTAATACCTAAACTTAACCCTTTGAGATGTTTCTGTTTTAACCCTGTAACCACGTGGAATTTATGGGTCAAAAATCGACGTTCATCCAAATACGTCAAATCCCGAAGTGAAACTATGAGATCAAGTTGCCTACTGACTCTTATAGGCCCCGTTCACACTCAAGTTGTACAACTGATGTACAAAACGTTCAACAAAATTTTTACAACAAAGATCTTCTCTGTACCGGTTTCCTCCAGCATCTTCACAAGTTCCTTTGCTGTTGTTCTGGGATTGATTTGCACTTTTCGCACCAAAGTACGTTCATCTCTAGGAGACAGAACGCGTCTCCTTCCTGAGCGGTATGACGGCTGCGTGGTCCCATGGTGTTTATACTTGCATACTATTGTGTGTACAGATGAACGTGGTACCTTCAGGCATTTGTAAATTGCTCCCAAGGATGAACCAGACGTGTGGAGGTCTACAATTTATCTTCTGAGGTCTTAGCTGATTTCTTTTTATTTTCCCATGATGTCAAGCAAAGAGGCACTGAGTTTGAAGATAAGCCTTGAAATACATCCACAGGTACACCTCCAATTGACTCAAATGATGTCAATTAGCCTATCAGAAGCTTCTAAAGCTGTTTAAAGGCACAGCCAACTTAGTGTATGTAAACGTCTGACCCACTGTAACGTTCGTCGTAAGGAGTGGACCAAAATGCAGCGGGTATATTTATCATCTTCTTTATTGAAGGAAAAACACTTAAACAAAAACAAACGACGAAAACAGTCCCGTAAGGTACACAGACTATACAGGAAACAGCCACCCACAAAACACAAGTGAAACAAACTCCAACTAAATATGGCCTCCAATTAGAGGCAACGACAACCAGCTGCCTCTAATTGGAGGTCCTACCAAAACCCCAACATAGAAATAGAAAAACTAGATAAACACACAGAAATAGAAAATGTAGAACAAAAACCCAAACCACACAAAACAAACCACACCCTGCCACGCCCTGACCAAACTACAATAACAAATAACCCCTTTTACTGGTCAGGACGTGACACCCACTGGAATTGTGATACAGTGAATTATAAGTGAAATAATCTGTCTGTAAACAATTGTTGGAAAAATTACTTGTAAACTATCAAAATAAAGTCGCACACTCTATGTATAATCTCCCAGCAATTTAATGGGTATTTACCAACGTTTCGGCATCACTGTGCCTTCCTCAAGGTAATGTCATAAATACTTGAACCAGGTTATGTAGACACACAGTGCAATTAGTGTAACCAATGACAGTGGTGAGGGGTGTGTCATAATCATTAAGTTAATACAAATTAATTTGTAAAACTGTTAAAAAATAGTGTATGGCATATTAAATATATTATGCTATTGTTATCATATAGAAACATAATGGAATATTGTACATCATATTACCGTCAACATACATTGTTAAATTCAATTTCACATAATTTCATATTTCATTTGTTACATGTAATATTGGTTCAACCTTAATATATAATGAACATCATCAACATATCAGGTGTACGCTAGTAAGCTGTAACAATAATTTTTCAATTTATAAGACTCGTTCATAAAGAAAATGTGTTCATAAGATGTGCCTGAGATCAAAGTCAATATTCAGACCACTAGGGGTCAATGTTTTTAGATAGGATATCCAGTAAGCCTCTTTGTAGTAGTAGGATCTCAATGTTTCCTCTTCTCCTTGGTAGAGCAACATGCTCAATGCCTGTGTATTTGAGGGAGGAGATGAGATGGTTAGCTTCAACAAAGTGAGCTGCTACTGGATAGACAATGTTCTTACACCTGATTGACCTGCGGTGTTCAGCTATGCGTTGTTTTAATTGTCTTTTCGTTTGTCCTACATAAGCTTTTCCACATGAACAGGTGATGAGATAGATTACTCCCTTGGTTTTGCATGAGATGATACCCCTAACAGGGATCTTTCGACCTGTATGTGGGTGTCTGAAGAAAGACGTTTTTATGGTGCTATTACACTGTGCGCATGAGCCACATTTGCAGTTCCCATTTGGGATAGGTGTCAAGAGTGTCTGAGTGGGCTCAGGGGGCATGTCAGATCTCACCAAACTATCTCCAATATTGCGACCACGCTTATAGACCACCAGTGGGGGTTCCTTGAAGAGGTGTACAATTTTTTTTGTCTGATTGCAGAATATGCCAGTGCTTTTTCAGGATTGCTTTCATTTTCTCCGAACCCTTGGTGTATTTAGTACAAAAGACGGTTGTGTTGTTTTTCTTCTTTGGTTGAGTTTTTAGTAATTCCGCTCTTGGTTTTTGAGATATTTTCATCATTGCCGCATCAAGAGTTTTGTCTTTGTAGCCTCTCATTTTGAATTTATCTGTCATTTTTTTTTAGCATTGCTGTTACAATCTGACTGGTGGCCACAGATTCGTTTAACCCTGCATAACTGGCTATATGGTAGACCATTCTTGAGGGGAAGGGGATGCATACTATCCTCACATAGCAAGGTATTGCAATCTGTGGGTTTTGTGTATAAGTCTGTTTGGAATGCATCATTCTCTTTGATAATCCATAAATCCAGGTAGGATATTTTTCTCTTATCAGTCTACATGGTGAATTTGAGGTATTCAGAGCTCTCGTTTAGTAGCGTTTGGAGTTCATTTAGTTCCTGCTGACTTCTTTCCCACAGCACAAAGACATCATCTATGTATCTCTTCCATAGAAGTATTTTAGAAAGTAAGGGGTGTGTCTCTGTTTTAAAAAGGAATACTTCTTCAAATTGTCCCACATACAGGTTTGCATAGTTGGGGGGAAAAGGGGAGCCCATGGCTACACCCCGAATTTGAAGGAAAAGGTCTGACTCAAAGATAAGTAGTTATGGGATAGTACCAGTTCAGTAAGTTGTAAGATGCAATCATTGGATGGAGCAAGGGTAGAGTCTCTCTGCTGAAGGAATTGTTGTAGCGCCTGCAAGCCTCCAGTGTGTGGGATGTTAGTGTACAAGCTCTCCACATCAAAATTGGAAAGCAGGGTCCCCTCTGGTATTCTTCCTAAGCCCTCTATCAATGAGATCCTGTGACTAGTGTCTTTGACATAAAATGGGAGATTCTCAACCATCGGTTTAATGTGGTAATCCACCCATTTAGAAATGTTGGATGTCAGAGTTGATTGCTGCTACAATGGGTCTACCTGGAGGAGAAGACACTTGTTTGTGTAATTTAGTGACTGTATAGAAAGTTGGTATCTTGGGAAATTTCACACATAGAAATTCACCTTCTTGTTTAGTGATTTGTCCTGATTCCAAACAGCTTTCCACTGTGGATGAGATATTATGCTGGAATTCCAGGGTAGGGTCACAATTCAGTTTGCAATAGAAGTCACCCTTAAATAGTTGTCGGCGACATTCATTCACATAGACACATTTGTTTTGTATACAAACTCCTCCTCCTTTGTCACATTTTTTTATGATAATCAAAGGATCTGACTTTAAGTCCTCATTAAGAGCCATTCTCTCGTGCCTACACAGGTTATCATAGGATTTGTGTTTCTGTTTGTCTTTCAGTAAGTCACCTACATCATTTTCAACAATCATACAGAAAGTTTATATGGAGGCATTGTGTTTGGGGTGAGGTACAAATGAACTTTTTGCTCTTAATGTAGTTCTCTCAGAGTTCTCAGATACCTCAGCTGGGTTAATGGCTCCATCTCCTCCTTGACTCACGGTAGGACAGATAAGTCTATTGATTGACGTGGTAAACCTATGTATACATCTCACTGAGGATGACATTTCAAGTGGAGTCATGTAAATTTCACTCTTATCAAAGAACTCACGCAATCTCAGATTATGGAAAAACTTGAATAGATCTATCTGGACATCAGTCATCAATGTATGCAGTGGGTACAAATGTTAACCCCTTATTGAGAACACTGAGGTGAGCGGATGTCAGGGTCTTACTTGATAAGTTGAAGACATTTAGCTCCTGTTGGACTGTGGGCCAGTGCTGGGTCTCAATTGATAGGTGTCGCGGGGTGGTAGTGGATTTCTTCTTTTGGTTTCTTGTGCTTAGTCTCACCAGAGATATATTAGTCCGTTGTTCTTATCATCCAAATCGCGTTTATACTTCTTGATTTTCCTCTCCTTCAGTCCGGTCGTAATCTTGGTCAGAAGGTCAGCGTTACTCTTAATGAGATCATCCAGTTTAATAGGGTTATTAAGCTTGTGTCGTAGAGCTTGCTGTGAATTTTCAACCGAGGTTGCGATCTCGATAATATCCTTTTTAAGTTGTTCAATGATCAGAGTCATCAGGTCCAATGAACATTTATTTAGTATAGCACACCATCGTTCACAAAACTCTACAGTGCTATTATTAGTAGTCCGTGTGGGATAACTCAATTTCGAACATACTCACTTAAAGTGACGATGTGCAGGTGTGTTCTAGTTTTCTTGAATGAACAGTCTTGGAATTCTTTACAAAGATTTTCCCAGGTGCCTTCTGGCCAATAAAATAGACTCTGTTACTAAAATGTTGTCTCATTGTTGTTGGCTGTATTCAAAAAGGCTCCATTGGGTATCGTTTGAATTTGGTTCAGTTCCCATGTTGGCTAGGGAGTTGACTGATTGGGGTGCTGTCAGCGAAAGATAATAGTAGATAAAAAAAACAAGAGCTGCCGCACACCCAGAATAATAGTTTGTGTGGAGGTGCTGACTAATGGCGAATAAACTATCAAAATAAAGGAAGTCTAACACTCCATATATAATATCCCAGCAATTTACTGGGTATTTACCAATGTTTCGGCATCACTGTGCCTCCCTCAGGATAATGTCATGAATACATGAACCAGGTTATGGAGACACACAGAGCAATTAGTGTAACCAATGACAGTTGTGAGGGGTGTGTCATAATCATTAAGTTAATAAAAATTAATTAGTGAAACTGTTAAATAGTATATGGTATATTAAATATATTATGCTATTGTTATCATATAGAAACATAATGGAATATTGTACATCATATTACCGTCAACATACATTATTGTTTCATTCAATTTCACATCATTTCATATTTCATTTTTGTTACAGAAACTGTTTGGCCATAATGACCATTGTTATGTTTGGAGGAAAAAGGGGGAGGCTTGCAAGCAGAAGATACCATCCCAACCGTGAAGCACGGGGGTGGCAGCATCATATTGTGGGGTTGCTTTGCTGCAGGAGGGACTGGTGCACTTCACAAAATAGATGGCATCATGAGGATGGAAAATTATGTGGATATATTGAAGCAACATCTCAAGACATCAGTTAGGAAGTTAAAGCTTGGTCGCAAATGGGTTTTCCAAATGGACAATGACCCCAAGCATACTTCCAAAGTTGTGGCAAAATGGCTTAAGGACAACAAAGTCAAGGTATTGGAGTGGCCATCACAAAGCCCTGACCTCAATCCCATGGAAAATATGTGAGCAGAACTGAAAAAGCATGTGCGAGCAAGGAGGCCTACAAACCTGACTCAGTTACACCAGCTCTGTCAGGAGGAATGGGCCAAAATTCACCCAACTTATTGTGGGTAGCTTGTGGAAGGCTAGCCAAAACGTTTGACCCAAGTTCAACAATTAAAAGGCAATGCTACCAAATACAAATACAAATAAATAATTGAGTGTGTATAAAAATCTGACCCACTGGGAACGTGATAAAAGAAATAAAAGCTGAAATAAATCATTCTCTCTGACATTTCACATTCTTAAAATAAAGTGGTGATCCTAACTGACCTAAGACATTTTTACATGGATTAAATGTCAGTAATTGTGATAAACGGAGTTGAAATGTTTTTGGCTAAGATGTATGTAAGCTTCCGACTTCAACTGTATATATATATATATATATATATATATATATATATATATATATATATATATATATATATACTGCTCAAAAAAATAAAGGGAACACTTAACCAACACATCCTAGATCTGAATGAAAGAAATAATCTTATTAAATACTTTTTTCTTTACATAGTTGAATGTGCTGACAACAAAATCACACAAAAATAATCAATGGAAATCCAATTTATCAACCCATGGAGGTCTGGATTTGGAGTCACACTCAAAATTAAAGTGGAAAACCACACTACAGGCTGATCCAACTTTGATGTAATGTCCTTAAAACAAGTCAAAATGAGGCTCAGTAGTGTGTGTGGCCTCCACGTGCCTGTATGACCTCCCTACAATGCCTGGGCATGCTCCTGATGAGGTGGCGGATGGTCTCCTGAGGGATCTCCTCCCAGACCTGGACTAAAGCGTCCGCCAACTCCTGGACAGTCTGTGGTGCAACGTGGCGTTGGTGGATGGAGCGAGACATGATGTCCCAGATGTGCTCAATTGGATTCAGGTCTGGGGAACGGGCGGGCCAGTCCATAGCATCAATGCCTTCCTCTTGCAGGAACTGCTGACACACTCCAGCCACATGAGGTCTAGCATTGTCTTGCATTAGGAGGAACCCAGGGCCAACCGCACCAGCATATGGTCTCACAAGGGGTCTGAGGATCTCATCTCGGTACCTAATGGCAGTCAGGCTACCTCTGACGAGCACATGGAAGGCTGTGCGGCCCCCCAAAGAAATGCCACCCCACACCATGACTGACCCACCGCCAAACCGGTCATGCTGGAGGATGTTGCAGGCAGCAGAATGTTCTCCACGGCGTCTCCAGACTGTCACGTCTGTCACATGTGCTCAGTGTGAACCTGCTTTCATCTGTGAAGAGCACAGGGTGCCAGTGGCGAATTTGCCTATCTTGGTGTTCTCTGGCAAATGCCAAACGTCCTGCACGGTGTTGGGCTGTAAGCACAACCCCCACCTGTGGACGTCGGGCCCTCATACCACCCTCATGGAGTCTGTTTCTGACCGTTTGAGCAGACACATGCACATTTGTGGCCTGCTGGTGGTCATTTTGCAGGACTCTGGCAGTGCTTCTCCTGCTCCTCCTTGCACAAAGGCGGAGGTAGCGGTCCTGCTGCTGGGTTGTTGCCCTCCTACGGCCTCCTCCACGTCTCCTGATGTACTGGCCTGTCTCCTGGTAGCGCCTCCATGCTCTGGACACTACGCTGACAGACACAGCAAACCTTCTTGCCACAGCTCGCATTGATGTGCCATCCTGGATGAGCTGCACTACCTGAGCCACTTGTGTGGGTTGTAGACTCCGTCTCATGCTACCACTAGAGTGAAAGCACTGCCAGCATGAAAAAGTCACCAAAACATCAGCCAGGAAGCATAGGAACTGAGAAGTGGTCTGTGGTCCCCACCTGCAGAACCACTCCTTTATTGGGGGTGTCTTGCTAATTGCCTATAATTTCCACCTGTTGTCTATTCCATTTGCACAACAGCATGTGAAATTTGTCAATCAGTGTTGCTTCCTAAGTGGACAGTTTGATTTCACAGAAGTGTGATTGACTTGGCGTTACATTGTGTTGTTTAAGTGTTCCCTTTATTTTTTTGAGCAGTGTATATATATCCATTGATTCTTGAAGTATATAACTTATAAATGGTTTAAGGGGTAACATTTAAATGTCTTGGAATGGCCTAGTCAAAGCCCCGACCTCAATCCAATTGAGAATCTGTGGTATGACTTAAAGATTTCTGTACACCAACAGAACCCATCCAATTTGAAGGAGCTAGAGCAGTTTGCTTTGAAGAATGGGCAAAAATCCCAGTGGTTACATGTGCCAAACTTATAGAGACAAACCCCAAGAGACTTGTGGGGGGGGGGCATAGTTATGCACGCTCAAGTTTTCTGTAAATCAAATTATACAAACCCTCCAAAAATCAATTTTAATTCCAGGGTGTAAGGCAACAACATAGGAAAAATGCAAAGGGGGTGAATACTTTCGCAAGCCACTGTGGCTACAGTTCGGTTCCCAGGTCTGAGGGCTGGCTCCTGAATCGACTGGCCGCTGATTGAGTTAGCATGTCAGCACCGCCACCGGTCACTGGTCACCGTGACTCTGCCCCACTACCCCCCCCCCCCCCGATGGAACAGCATCGTGGCTGTGTGTGTGTCCCCTTGGAGGATAAGGCTCTCCTTTCCTCTACTGGTGTGTGTGTGTGTGTGTGTGTGTGTGTGTGTTGCGCTATACTACATGCTGTGGGTACACCCTGCGGGTACACCACCCCGCCATAGCTCCCTCCCTCCTTTCCTCCCACCATTCCTGAATGAGATGCAGCCCAATTCAATCACAGCTACGGTATGCTTGTTTTCCTGAATGAGGGAGGAACGACGGAGGAAAAAGGGAGAGAGAGAAGGGGAGAGATTCTGTATGTGTTTCTGTGTATGTGTGTGTAAAGAGAGGGAAAGGCAGGGAGAGAGAGAAAGAGAATGAGGGAGCGAAAAAAAATATATAGATTATGAATGTGTTTGTGTGAGATATATTATTATATTATAGAGAAGGAGATAAAAAAAATATTCTGTGTGTGGGGGGGGAGAGGGAGAGACAGAACAACAGCCAACTGTGAGTGGGAGGGAAACTCAGGAGGAGGAGTAGGAGTACTAGGAGGACTTGACAGGTGTCTTCTTAGAGGGTGGTGGATAAAGATACTGTGAGTTAGTGAAAGGCAATGAATGATGTCTCAGGATATGTGTGTGTGGTTGTGTAGGATTACAACAGTTAATAAATATGACTAAACAAAGTTGTCATCTGTGTCTTCATTGTCAGTGTGGTGAACTGTATAAGGTGTGTGTATACAGTGCCTTTGGAAAGTATTCATTACCCCTTGACTTTTTTCCAAATTTTGTTACGTTACAGCCTTATTCTAAAAATGGATTAAATAAACGATTTCCGCCAGTAGTCTACACACAACACCCCATAATGACAAAGCTAGAACAGGTTTTTAGAAAGTTTTGCAATCCCCCCATTCAAACAGAAATACCTTATTTACGTAAGTATTCGGTAAGCGGTACCGGAGCGCCAAGTTTAGGTCCAAAAGGCTTCTTAACAGCTTGTACCCCCAAGCCACAAGACTCCTGAACAGCTAATCAAATGGCTACCCAAACTATTTGCATTGCCCCCCCTCTTTTACACTGCTGCTACTCTCTGTTTATTATCTATGTATAGTCACTTTAATTCTACCTACATGTACATATTACCTCAATTACCTGGACTAAGCGGTGCCCCCGCACATTGACTCTGTACCGGTACCCCCGTATATAGCCTCGCTATTGTTATTTTACTGCTGCTCTTTAATTACGTTTTACTTTTATTTTACTTATCTATTTTTTACTTAACGCTTATTTTTCTTAGAACTGCATGGTTGGTTAAGGGCTTGTAAGTAAGCATTTCACTGTAAGTAGTCGGCGAATGTGACAAATAAAATTAGATTTTATTTTATTTGATATTCAGACCCTTTGCTATGAGACTCGAAATTGAGCTCAGGTGCATCCTCTTTCCATTGATCATCATTGAGATTTCTACAACATGATTGGAGTCCAACTGTGGCTAATTCAATTGATTGGACATGATTTGGAAAGGCACACACCTGTCTATATAAGGTCCCACAGTTGACAGTGCATGTCAGAGAAAAAAACAAGTCATGAGGTCAAAGGAATTGAGCGTAGAGCTCCAAGACAGGATTGTGTTGAGGCACAGATCTGGGGAAGGGTACCAAAACATTTCTGCAGCATTGAAGTTCCCCAAGAACAAAGTGGCCTCTATCATTCTTAAATAGAAGAAGTTTGGAATAACCAAGACTCTTCCTAGAGCTGGCCGGCCGGCCAATCTGAGCAATCGGGGGAGAAAGGCCTTGGTCATGCAGGTGACCAAGAACATAATGGTCACTCTGACAGAGCTCTAGAGTTCCTCTGTGGAGATGGGATAACCTTCCGGAAGGACAACCATCTCTGCAGCACTCCACCAATCAGGCCTTTATGGTGGAGTGGCCAGTTGGAAGCCACTCCTCAGTAAAAGTCACATGACAGCTCGCTTGGAGTTTACCAAAAGGCACCTAAAGACTCTCAGAGATGAGAAACAAGATTCTCTGGTCTGATAAAACCAAGATTGAACTCTTTGGCATGAATGCCAAGCGTCACATCTGGCGGAAACCTGGCACCATCCCTACGGTGAAGCATGGTGGTGGCAGCATCATGCTGTGGGGATGTTTTTCAGCGGCAGGGACTGTGAGACTAGTCAAGATTGAAGCAAAGATGAACGGAGCAAAGTACAGAGAGATCCTTGATGAAAACCTGCTCCCGAGCGCTCAGGACCTCAGACTGGGGCGAAGGTTCAACTTCCAACAGGACAACGACCCTAAGCACACAGCCAAGACAATGCAGGAGTGGCTTCGGGACATGTCTTTGAATGTCCTTGAGTGACCCAGCCAGAGCCTGGACTTGAACCCGATCGTACATCTCTGGAGAAACCTGAAAATAGCCATGCAGCAATGCTCCCCTTCCATCCTGACAGAGCTTGAGAAGATCTGCAGAGAAGAATGGGAGAAACTCCCTAAATACAGGTTTGCCAAGCGTGTGGCGTCATACCCAAGAAGACTCATGGCTGTAATTGCTACCAAAGATGCTTCAACAAAGTACTGAGTAAAGAGTCTGAATATGTAACATTCGTTGTGAGGAATTGACCAAAGCGCAGCAGGTTGAGTGCTCATAATTAAACTTTTAATGTGAACACTGATAAACAACAAAACAAGAAAATGATGAACGACGACAAAGCAGTCTTGAAGGCAACACAGAGCAATACAAGAACAACCTCCCACAAAACCCCTATGAAAACAAACTCCTAATTATAGGACCTTCAATCAGAAGCAACAATTACCAGCTGCTTCCAATTGAAGGTCCAACCCCAGTAAACTAAACAGAACTACAATAGACTAGACAGAACATAGAAATATACTAACATAGAACAATACAAAAAACCCCGGAATACATAAACCAAACACCCCTCTACATACACATACAACCCGAACCATATAAAACAAATACCCCCTGCCACGTCCTGACCAAACTACAAAATAACCCCTATACTGGTCAGGACGTGACAGAATACTTATGTAAATATTTCTAAAAACCTGTTTTTGCATTGTCATTATGGGATATTGCGTGTAGATTGGTGAAGGAAAAAAAATATTTAATCCATTTTAGAATAAGGCTTTAACGTAACAAAATGTGGAAAATGTCAAGTGGTCTGAGAACTTTCCGAATGCCAGTCAAATGTTTAGACACACCTACTCATTAAAGGGTTTTTCTTTATTTTTACTATTTTCTACATTGTAGAATAATAGTGAAGACATCAAACTATGAAATATTACATGTGGAATCATGTAGTAACCATCAAAGTGTTAAACAAATCAAAATATATTTTCGTTTTTAGATTCTTCAAAGTAGCCACCCTTTGCCTTGATGACAGCTTTGCACACTCTTGGCATTCTCTCAACCAGCTTCATGAGGAATGCTTTTCCAGCAGTCTTGGATTTTCCACATATGCTGAGCACTTGTTGGCTGCTTTTCCTACACTCTGCGGTCCAACTCACCCCAAACCATCTCAATTGTCTTGAGGTCGGGTGATTGTGGAGGACAGGTCATCTCATCCAGCACTTCATCACTCTCCTTCTTGGTCAAATAGCCCTTACACAGCCTGGAGGTGTGTTTTGGTCATTGTCCTGTTGAAAAACAAATGATAGTCCCACTAAGTGCAAACCAGATGGGATAGCGTATCGCTGCAGAATGCTGTGGTAGCCATGCTGGTTAAGTGTGCCTTGAATTCTAAATAAATCACAGACAGTGTCACCAGGAAAGCACTTCCACACCATCACACGTCCTCCTCCATGCTTCACGGTTGGAACCACACATGCGGAGATCATCCATTCACTTACTCTGCGTCTTACAAAGACACAGCGATTGGAACCAAAAATCTCAAATTTGGACTCATCAGACCCAATGACAGATTTTCATTGTTTGTGTTTCTTGGCCCAAGCAAGTCTCGTCTTATTATTGGTGCCCTATTACATTTACATTTACGTCATTTAGCAGACGCTCTTATCCAGAGCGACCCTATAGTAGTGGTTTGTTTCCAGCAAATCAACCATGAAGGCCTGATTCACGTAGTCGCCTCTGAACAGTTGATGTTGAGATGTGTCTGTTACTTGAACTCTGTGAAACATTTATTTGGGCTGTATTCTAAGGTTAATTTTACTTTAATGAACTTATCCTCTGCAGCAGAGGTAACTCTGGGTCTTCCTTTCCTGTGGCGGTCCTCATGAGTTTCATCATAACACTTGATGGTTTTTGTGACTGCACTTGAAACTTTCAAGGTTCTTGACATTTTCCACATTGACTGACCTTCATGTCTTAAAGTAATGATGGACTGTTGTTTCTCTTTGCTTATTTGAGCTGTTCTTGCCATAATATGGACTTGGTCTTTTACCAAATAGGGCTATCTTCTGTATACCACCCCTACCTTGTCACAACACAACTGATTGGCTCAAACGCAAATGAACTTTTAAGGCACACCTGTTAATTGCAATGCATTCTAGGGGACTACCTTCATGAAGCTGGTTGAGATAATGCCATGAGCTGCCAAGAGCTGTGCAAAGCTGTCATCAAGGCAAAGGGTGGCTACTTTGAAGAATCTCAAATACAAAATATATTGTGATTTGTTTAACATTTCTTTGGTTACTACATGATTCCATATGTGTTATTTCATAGTTTTGATGTCTTCACTACTATTCTACAATGTAGAAAATAGTAAAAAATATGGAAAAACCCTTTAATGAGTAGGTGTCCAAACTTTTGACTGGTACTGTACATCACATAATGTATGTTGTGTAAGTCATTTGTGAGCTGTTGACATATTTTCCTCTTGAAAGATAGTAAACATGATCAGTCAGTCCATCCATCCATCCATCTATCCATCCATTAGAATATCCTCGCTCTGAAGGTTTATTATAGCTTTACTGTAAGTATTTTTAATGTAAAGCTAAAAAAAGTTACAATAAGTAATGCCAAAATTCAAGTTACTCAGTGGTTGGACCACATCATCATGGTGAAAGGTAAATCGTAAAGATGAAATACCTGAGTGAATGTATTTCAGGCTTTCACTGTTACAGTTTTTTTCAATTGCTAACAAGTATCGGTCAATACTGAAGCCACGTTTTAAAAACTCTTCACACAGTCTGCATTACCAACATGCATCTTGGCCAAACAGTTAATCTCACCTCCAAAACTCAATCAAACCACCAAAACACTTCATACATATCTCAAAATAAGCTCGTTCGACCATAACACTGGCAACAATTCTCACTCAGAAAGCATACATTGTCACTCATAACACACTGACCTAAAAAACATTGACAACAGGGAGCATTACATAAATGATTAACTTTTTTCTTTGGAGTTTGAATGATTTTTCACATAAATAAGTATTTCATTATAGAATAAGAGTAACACCTTTTCACTTTATTGACTGTACTAAAGTATATGTACAAGAATGAATCAGAAATGCAGCAATTTGCTTCAATAGCCTTTATTCTTTTCTATATGTTTGCATATAATAATTTACTTGTGAAAAATAAAAAGTTTAAAAAACAAATTCCTGAAATTCCAGGGCTGCAATAATAATTACAAAAAATTACATCAACAACATGTATAGTCTAATCACTCATACTGTACAGTACTGTGGGTGTTCTAGTTCTCCCTCTCTCCTGCATTTGGCCCAAGTTCTCATCAACATCACATCTTATGTCTTCTCTTGCGATGCATCTTGGAAAGTATCTTCTGGAATGTCTAATCCAACCCTGGCAGTCTTCAGGAGAAGTGTCTCCACACCCTGCATTCATGGCATCCGTAAGGACATATGGTCATGTGGATGGTGATCATAAACCTTCCACCTCCACGCAGAGAAAATCTCCTCTATGGGGTTTTTACAAGGGGGAGTATGGCGTCAGGAATAGTACTGACATCCTGGGATGTGCAGCAAACCAGTCTGTGACTGCAGCAGAGTAGTGGAATGCCACATTATCCCACACAACAACGAAGTTAGGGAGTTTCTTGCCCCTCTCTCCTCCACTGGCACAAGTCGATTATGCAGGTCATCCAGAAAGTAAATGAGCCTCTCTGTATTGTTGGGGCCAATGAGTGGTTTGTGTAACAGCAAACCATCATTGGACAGTGCTGCACACATTGTGATGTTAGCTCCTCTCTGGCCTGGGACATCCACGGTTGCTCTCTGTCCAATCACATTTCTTCCCCTGCAGCGTTTTTTTGCCAGGTTGAATCCAGCTTCATCCACAAAGATGAATGTATGTGCAGATTGTCTGGCTTCCATCTCCATTATTCTCCAAAATAGAGTAAATATACAGTTTTACAGTACTTTACATTACACATAGCTGTGTATGTACCCTGTTTGGCAACGAGACTAAAAACAGGACACATGGGTAGGCTTTCAGCTGAGATTTTTCAATATGGTTTCAAAATGGTTACTGCAGAAATGCACAACATTTGCCATCATTCTGTTTTGAATGTGTTTTTAACAGTTTTGGAAACAGTGCGTTAGCATTTGAAAAACATGTGCTACAAATATATAGTTTTGCAGGTGGTGGAGTATGAATGAGAAAAGAGTTCATGGATTTCGAAGAATGTGGTCATTGAATGCGTTTTGTGTGAAAGCAGTGAAAAATGATTCACAGTTTGGTCTACATACACTTCTGTTTTGCTGACTGTGTGAAGAGTTATGACAATGTGACTTCAGTTTTGACCAATGCATGTTAGCAATTTAAAAAAATGTAATAATTAAGAGTCTTTTGACGGACCTGTGTGACAATCTAAGTAGCATAATAAAAAATCCCCTTCAAAATCAGTCAATTTAAACTACAGATCATGGGCTCCTTCTCAATCCACCACATCCGTCTATGTCGGCCTTTCGCATCTGCTGTGGAAGTTGGCCGAGCTACAGCAGTGTTTGTCAGACTATGAGACATCCCGAAAATCGGTCTTCTCACAAAAACGACTGTAACGTCCCAACGGTTTGGTCTACAAATATGACCACTCTATGGAAATATGAGACTCTCATGAACATGATGGTGTTCTCCCTTTTGCCTTACGACCCCAAAAAGTGTCACAGGACTCGTAAGAAGGTAACCCTTACAAATGAATGGAAGTATGGATGTAGTTTTGTGCCACCAAAAATAAGGGGTTAAATATATGTTCAAAAAACTAAAATATTTCCTGATCTTTCTTATATCTCCTCGACATAGGACAGACACTTCAAAACTTTATTCATTATTATGTATTTTATTACTGTCTTTTTTTTGCCATTTATGAAGGTGTAATTCAACGTTTCTATGGGCTACAGTAGTGAAGACCAAATTCAATATTTTATCAAATAAAAATAAAAAAGATGCCTAAAGCATTCCTAAAATTCTAAATCATATAGCAAAATGATCCCTGGTCAGACCATCTTAAAACAATTCCATACATTAGCTTAGTAGAACCCCCCCTTTCCAGGCTTGTAAGACATATGACAAATAATTAACCTTTTTCTGTTTAGAAACATATCGACATCATGAATGGACATAAATTGAACATTATGAGTATTCATGACTGTGTGTGTTTGTGTGGGCATGACTGTGTGTGTCTGTGTGTATGTTCATGATTGTGTGTGTCCATGTTCATGATGACTGTGTGTGTGTGTGTGTGTATGTATTGTGTGTATGAGCATGTTCATGACTCTGTGTGTGTGTGTGGGGGGAGGGGTTCTACCTGTCTGCCCCCTCTTGAAATTGTATCTGCATGTTGGAGGGCCTGGACATTATGAGGGAGTATTAGCAGTGAGAGGGGGAGCGAAAAAGAGTGAGAGAGAGATGGAGAGAGAGAGAAAATGCAAATGCAAGTATTGCGCGACATTTCTAATTATGTTCATGAATGGAGGGGTCTCTGTTTCACAGGTGCGCACAGGGGCCTTTGTGTCTCTCATTAGCACCAATGCTATCATCTTCTAGGGCCTGGCGGGAGGAGCACAGAGCTCTCTCTCTTAGTCTCTCTTTCTTTGCTCCCACTTTCTCTCTCTCTCTCTGCTTCACTCAAAAAATAATGGGTTAAAACAACTCAGTTTGGGTAAATATTGGACAGAACACATGTTGGGTTATTTTGACCCAGCCAGTTGGGTCACTTAGTTGGGTTGTTGGGTAATTGAACAATGGGTAGCCTACGAAACAGGTTTGAGGAGGTAGCGAGGTAACTTTGGCCAACTCTGAGTTCAACTCGGGGTAACTGGTTATACAAAAGTGGCAAACCTTTTCGCCAGGCAATGAATCCTTCATACCTACCCTGCTTTAGGGCAGGCTAACTCCACTTACTCTGAATTAAATTTGACATGTATTCATGGCTGCCAAAGGAAGCCAGGCTTCTCCCAAAAATTGACCAAGAAAAAAACATTTACATATTTTAATAATTTATCTTACATCTCTGTTTCATAACTTTCTTTCAGTTCGCAAGAGGCTGAATGTTTCTCGCCCTAGAAAGCATCCGAGCGAACTAAACAGTAGCCCTGTATCTCGGTATGTGTAGCGTATCTATATGATGCTTTCTGGTCAGAAAGAGTATGACATTCTTGCCGCCCATACCATTGAATGCAAGGGAAGCCAACTAGCATTTGGCCTCCCTTGATAGAAACAAATATAACATAATAGCCAATCAGCTTTGAGCTAAACTGAGCAAACTCAGCTGTGAATGCTCCTATTGCACCAAAACAAAGTGTCAAGGGAAGCCAGTTTGAATTTGGCTTCAGACCAATCACATCACAAGGCAAATGTCAATATTGACAGAAAATATTTTTAATTGTTGCATCTTGTTGTGTTGTTGTCCACCAGGGGCTAGGTAGGTAGCTAAAACCGCCCCTTTCCTAAATTAGCCATGGATGGAGATAGGGATTTGGACTTGGGTTTTATTTAATTCTCCAACCATGAATCCATACCCCTGCCCCTGACCTGAATGTTTTAAGCTAATGTTAACTAGCTGGCCTGGCGGGAGTTAGGTTAGCAAGCAAGTATTTTAGCC
Organism: Salmo trutta; assembly: GCF_901001165.1. Classification (NCBI taxonomy): domain Eukaryota; kingdom Metazoa; phylum Chordata; class Actinopteri; order Salmoniformes; family Salmonidae; genus Salmo; species Salmo trutta. The sequence goes on along the minus strand of NC_042995.1, from coordinate 24,345,937 downwards.
AGGTAGCCTAGGACAGCAAAAACTAAAAGCGTGTACTGTATGACAGAGTCATAGACTGTTTAGGCAACATTAAAGAGAAAGATGGCATTTGTGTTTCTCTACAACTAGGATGAGTCAACATGTTTTTTCTACACACACACACATGCATACACACACACAGAAATCAGTACCATGGACAGCCACATCATATTTACCTTATGCGATTGGTCTAAATCGTTTTTGGTATCTTTTAGTTGTCACTGTATTAGACTAAGCATAGGTGATTAGATGATGTTGAAATGGTGCTTTTGCAACTTGCAGTAACTCTTCGTGGTTCTAAATCAATAGTTATTTAGTAGTCCAAAAATGTCGGAAACATTACCTTGCTTGACCATGCTGTAGGTCATGTAACTGTTTGTTAATTGCAATATGTTTTGTGAACTTCACAACTTCTCCTATTTGTAATGAAACAAATATATGGTTGAATTTATTCTGCCACTGTGACTTATTGTCTCGGCCTTAGGCCTACAGATCACGCTGTCAAGGCATATGAACTAACAGGTTATAAAGCAAACAACGCAATTATCACAACACACAGGTTGTTATTTGGCTTTTTTTCTGGATTGGCTTCCCCAGTGATTTTACCCACGCACTGTTACTGCTGAGCCATGAGTTGAGGACCAATGAAATTACAATTCCTCCCTCTTGCAAAGATTGCATCATCATCCCCTTCATTTGTGAAAGATGACAGCGCCAATATTTTATTAATCAAATGTTTATTTGTGTTTTAATTTTTGAATGTTAAATATATCACATTACAAATTTAGTAATGACAAAATGCATTTTAAACTTCACACACTTTTTTACAACTTAATACAATTATTTTATCCACAGAAGTGGGATTGATAAGCACACCAAAGTCAGCATTAATGATAAGTAATAAAGACATCACTTCTAAAAGCCTATTTCACACCATAGCTTGCTGAATTTGCTAAATAACTTTTCTTTCATTTTGATTTTGGCACAAATGAAAAGGTGGCACTGACTCGCCCATGGAACGATGTTTTAGCATTGTCTCAATGAAGAGTTTGGCATTTAACTAGCCACGTGTGAAAAGCATGCTCAGTTGCAAGCCCGCAAGAGTTAGTGGCATGCGGACGAGCAATATCCACCGTAGCAGAACAAATGAAGCCTGAGTTGGAATGTGAAGCTAACTGAAGCTGGTTAGCTTTAGAAAACCCTGAGTAGATCTACAATGAACTAAAATATAAACGCAATATGTAAAGTGTTGGTCCCATGTTTCACGAGCTGAAATAAAAGATCCCATATGCACAAAAAGCTTATTTCTCTCAAATGTTGTGCACAAATTTGTTTACATCCCTGTTTGTGAGCATTTCTCTTTTGCCAAGATAATCCATCCACCTAACATGTGTGACATATAGAGAAGCTGATTAAAGAGCATAATCATTACACCTTGTGATGGGGACAATTAAAGGTCACTCTAAAATATGCAGTTTTGTCACACAACACAATGCCACAGATGTCTCAAGTTTTGAGGGAGCGTGCAATTGGCATGCTGACTGCAGGAATGTCCACCAGAGCTGTTGCCTGAGAATTGAATGCTCATTTCTCTACCATATGCTGCCTCCATTGTCATTTTAGAGAATTTGGCAGTGCGTCCAAATGGCCTCACAACTGCAGACCAACTGTAACCACGCCAGCCGAAGACATCCACATCTGGCTTCTTCATCTGCAGGATTGTCTGAGACCAGCCACCTGGACAGCTGATGAAACTGGGCTTGCACAACCAAAGAATTTCTGCACAAGCTGTCAGAAATCGTCTCAGGGAAGTTCTGCGTGCTCGTCGTCCTCACCAGGGTCTTGACTTGGCTCCAGTTTGGCGTCGTACCTGACTTCAGTGGGCAAATGCTCACCTTCAATGGACACTCTGGAGAAGTGTGCTCTTCATGGATGAATCCCGGTTTCTACTGTACTGGGCAGATGGCAGACAGCGTGTATGGAATCGTGTGGGCTGCTGTCACGTCCTGACCAGTAAAAGGGGTTATTTGTCATTGAAGTTTGGTCAGGGCGTGGCAGGGGGTGTTTGTTTTGTGTGTTTTGGGGTTTAGGTTCTATGTTATCTATTTCTATGTTTATATCTAGTTTTCTATTTCTATGTTGTTTTTTTTGCAATGACCTCCAATTAGAGGCAGCTGGTTGTCGTTGTCTCTTATTGGAGGCCATATTTAGTTGTGTTTGTTTCACTTGTGTTTTGTGGGTGGTTGTTTTCCTGTATAGCCTGTGTTGCCTTACGGAACTGTTTCGTCGTTTTGTTTATTTTGTTCAAGTGTTAACTTTAATAAATTAAGAAGATGAGCACTTTACCCGCTGCGCCTTGGTCCAATTCTTACGACACCTATGACATTTGCCGATGTCAACATTGTGAACAGAGTGCCCCATGTTGGCAGTGGGGTTATGGTATGGGCAGGCATAAGCTACGGACAAAAAACAAAATTGCATTTTATCGATGGCAATTTGAAGGCACAGCAACAGCATTTTCCAGTTACCGCCAATATCTAGCAATTTCGCACATCTATTGAAGAGGAGTGGGACATCATTCCAAAGGACACAATCAACATCCTGATCAACTATCAACATCCTGATCAACTCTATGCGAAGGACATGTGCAGCACTGTATGAGGTAAATCGTAGTTGACTGGCTGTCTGATCCACCTGGTTGTCTGATCCACTCCCCTACCTGCATTGTTCTCAAGGGCTGACCATGTTCGGTGTTAATTAGTTTCAGGTACACACCTGAAGCTTTTGGAGAGAGGATATATTGGCTGCGTTCCGGATCCTCCATCATTTTACAGATGTGTAAATAGCATTGTCTGAGATCCTGAGGCCTATTGTCGTGCAATTCATCCACCGCTATCATCTCATGTTTCAGCATGATCATGCACGGCCTCACGTTGCAAGGATCTGTACACAATTCATGGAGGCTGAAAATGTCCCAGTTCTTCCATGGTCTGCATACTCACCAGACATGTCACCCATTGAGCATGTTTGGGATGCTCTTGATCAACATGTACGACAGCATGTTCCAGTTCCTGCCAATATCCAGAAATTTCACATAGCCATTGAAGAGGAGTGGGCCATCATTCCAAAGGCCACAATCAAAATCCTGTCAACTCTATGCGAAGGAGATGTGTCGCGCTGCATGAGATAAATCGAGGTCACACCAGATATTGACTGGTTGTCTGATCCAATCCCATACCTTTTGTGTATTGTTCTCAAGGGCTGACCATGTTCGGTGTTAATTAGTTTCAGGTACAAACTTGAAGCTTTTGGGGAGAGGATATATTGGCTGCGTTCCGGATCCTCAATCATTTTCTAGATGTTTAAATAGCATTTTCTGAGTCAGAACGGTCAATAAGGGCAGGAGCCTATCTACTGTTTCTGTAACATGAGGCAGCTTGACATACATGTACACCCCTTCCCGGAACAGGACACTAGTCTGTCATAAGGCCTTTCCAGAAGTGTGCACTTGCACAACTTGCACACTTTCCTTCATGTATTTAAAAGCACCTGACTTGTGAAGGCGAAGTGAATTTCCAATATTGTTAAACCCATGTGGAAAATTTTTACAAATCATACAACCAGAATCGCTCAAGCAAACCGGAAAACAATAGTTAACCTTAGATTTCCCTAGATTTTAAGTACACAGGCTGTGGGCTGGTATGATTCATTACAATATGGCTGAATTCAATCAGAAGCACAGAAGATCAGAGTTATAGCACGATTTACATTTAAAGGTAATGTTTCCATGTTATGTTAGTATTGTGGAGTAAATACAAAGTTGTTGATTCATCGTAAATTTTCTCCTATCACAGTCATTAAACTCTGTAACTGTTTTAAAGTCACCATTCTCCTCATGGTGAAATCCCTGAGTGGTTTCCTCCCTCTCCGGAAACTAAGTTAGGAAGGACGCCTGTATCTTTATAGTGACTGGGTGTATTGATACACCACTCTTCGGGTTGGTACAGTCATACTGTTGACACTATGGTGTTGTGTCTATTTTGAATCTCTTGAAACATGATCCCTGTGAGAGGCCATGTACAAAACTTATGTACAGTTTCTTCCAAATGTTGTGCAGACATACTTTATGTTTTATCACAAAAATGTCCGTTTATTGTCTTGTTACTTCAATGTTGTGCTAACTAAAAGGCATTAAAAAATGTGTCGTATCACAACCATTGTGTCAAATGTGCTGTACATCAGTTATACAGCCTGAGTATGTATGGGGCCAGAGAGTGACTAGTCACCCTGCATGAGAGAGACAAACAAATGTTACGTATAAGCAGGTCAGATCTTGGGGAAAAATGCAACTATAAGTCAGTGGCAATGGTTGTTATATAACTCTTATATGCCTTTTAACCGTTCTTATAATTGTGTAACAAAGGTCATTAAACGTGGGACAGTGGTCAGCATTGGGCTATTAATGACTGTCCAAAAGTCATGCATTTGTGTAGATTTGCCTGTATGCTCAATAATACACTGTAGGCTATTACTAAGCGAAGGCATATATTTTCAGTCTTTCTCATTCTCATTGTCTTTCTATGTTTCTTCATTGATCTAGATGCTGTGTTGCATATGTGTGTGTGTGAGATAATTTGAGTTTAAATGCACATTTACAACCACAGGTTATGTTGTGTGTGTGTATATATATACAGTTGAAGTCGGAAGTTTACATACACTTAGGTTGGAGTCATTAAAACTCGTTTTTCAACCACTCCACAAATTTCTTGTTAACAAACTATAGTTTTGGCAAGTCGGTTAGGACATCAACTTTGTGCATGACTCAAATTTTTCCAACAAATGTTTACAGACAGATTATTTCACTTATAATTCACTGTTTCCCAGTTCCAGTGGGTCAAACGTTTACATACACTAAGTTTACTCAGCCTTTAAACAGCTTGGAAATATCCAGAAAATTATGTCATGGCTTTAGAAGCTTCTGATAGGCTAATTGACATGATTTGAGTCAATTGGAGGTGTACCTGTGGATATATTTCAAGGCCTACTTTCAAACTCAGTGCCTCGTTGCTTGGCATAATGGGAACATCTAAATAAATCAGCCAAGACCTCATAAAAAAACGTAGTTCTCCACAAGTCTGGTTCATCATTGGGAGCAATTTCCAAATGCCTGAAGGTACCACGTTCATCTGTACAAACAATAGTATGCAAGTATAAACACCATGGGACCACACACGTCATACCGTTCAGGAAGGTGATGTGTTCTGTCTCCTAGAGATGAACGTACTTTGGTGCGAAAAGTGCAAATCAATCCCGAATGCAACAGGTGTAGACCTTACAGTGAAATGCTTACTTACGAGCCCCTGTCCAACAATGCAGTTTGAAAAAAATAAGTATAAGAAATAAAATAACAAGTAATTAAAGAGCAGCAGTTAAATAACAATAGCGAGACTATATACAAGGGGGTACCGGTACAGAGTCAATGTGCGGGGGCACCGGTTAGTTGAGGTAATATGTACATGAAGGTAGAGTTATTAAAGAGACTATACATAGATGATAACAACAGAGAGTAGCAGCTGTGTAAAAGGGGGGGGGGGGCAATGCAAATTGTCTGGGTAGCCGTTTAATTAGGTGTTCAGGAGTCTTATGGCTTGGGGGTAGAAGCTGTTTAGAAGCCTCTTGGACCTAGACTTGGCGCTCGCCGTGCGGTAGCAGAAAGAACAGTCTATGACTAGGGTGGCTGGAGTCTTTGACAATTTTTAGGGCCTTCATCTGACACCACCTGCTTTAGAGGTCCTGGATGGCAGGAAGCTTGGCCCCAGTGATGTACTGGGCCGTTCACACTACCCTCTGTAGTGCCTTGCGGTCGGAGGCCGAGCAGTTGCCATTCCAGGCAGTGATGCACCCAGTCAGGATGCCCTCGATGGTGCAGCTGTAGAACCTTTTGAGGATCTGAGGACCCATGCCAAATCTTTTCAGTCTCCTGAGGAGGAACAGGTTTTGTCATGCCCTCTTCACGACCGTCTTGGTGTGCTTGGGCCATGTTAGTTTGTTGGTAATGTGGACACCAAGGAGCTTGAATCTCTCAACCTACTCCACTGCAGCCCCGTCGATGAGAATAGGGGCGTGCTTGGTCCTCTTTTTCCTGTAGTCCACAATCTTCTCCTTTGTCTTGATCACATTGTGGGAGAGGTTGTTGTCCTGGCACCACATGGCCAGGTCTCTGACCTCCTCCCTATAGGCTGTCTCGTCGTTGTCGGTGATCAGGTCTACCACTGTTGTGTCATCGGCAAATTGAATGATGGTGTTGGAGTCCAGGTGGGAAAGGGTAGTGTGGAGCGCAATAGAGATTGTAACATCTGTGGATCTGTTGGGGCGGTATGCAAATTGGAATGGGTCTAGGGTTTCTTGGATAATGGTGTTGATGTGAGCCATGACTAGCCTTTCAAAGCACTTCATGGCTTCAGACGTGAGTGCTACGGGTCAGTAGTCATTTAGGCAGGTTACCTTAGTGTTCTTGGGCACAGGCACTATGGTGGTCTGCTAAAAACATGTTGGTATTACAGACTCGGACAGAGAGAGGTTGAAAATGTCAGTGAAGACACTTTTGCTAGTTGGTCAGCGCATGCTCGCAGTACATGTCCTGGTAATCCGTCTGGCCCTGCGGCCTTGTGAATGTTGACCTGTTAAAAGGTCTTACTCATATCGGCTGCGGAGAGCGTGATCACACAGTCTTCCGGAACAGCTGGTTCTCTGATGCATCTTTCAGTGTTATTTACCTCGAAGCGAGCATAGAAGTAGTTTAGCTCATCTGGTAGGCTCGTGTCACTGGGCAGCTCTCGGCTATGCTTCCCTTTGTGGTCTGTAATGGTTTGCAAGCCCTGCCACATCCAAGCATCAGAGCCGGTGTAGTATGATTCAATCTTAGTCCTGTATTGATGCTTTGTCTGTTTGATGGTTCATCGGAGTGCATAGTGGGATTTCTTAAAAGCTTCCAGGTTAGAGTATAAATGGTGCCGGAGAAGAATCAGACATTTACGCGCCCCCAACCGATTGTGTTTTTTCGTTTGTTTATTTGCGTTGTTTGTAACTTATTTTTGAAATTATTTTGTACATAATGTTGCCTCTACCGTCTCTTATGACCAAAACTAACTTCTGGACATCAGGACTGTAATTACTCACCACGGACTGGCAGAACCCTTTTTTTCCTTTAACGAGCCCGACGAGCCCGACGTGAACGATATACTACTTTCTCGGGAACAGGCCCAGATCCCCATGATTTGCGTGAAGAGAAGGTGGAGAAAAAGGGGCGGGAGGGCGGGCTGCCTTTTGAGAATTCGTAGGCAATCGAATAAACCCCCACTTCCTTCCATTCTGTTAGCAAACGTGCAATCTTTGGACAATAAAATAGATGACCTACGCGGAAGATTAAACTACCAATGTGGGATTCAAAACTGTAATATCTTATGCTGCACGGAGTCGTGGCTGAACGACGACACTATCAACATACAGCTGGCTAGTAAGACAAGGGTCGGCAGACTATGTATTTTTGTAAATAACAGCTGGTGCACGATATCTAAGGAAGTCTCGAGCTATTGCTTGCCTGAGGTAGAGTATCCCATGATAACCTGTAGACCACACTATCTACCTAGAGAGTTATCATTTGTATTTTTTGTAGCTGTTTACATACAACCACAGTCAGAGGCTGGCACTAAGACAGCATTGAATGAGCTGTATTCCACCATAAGCAAACAAGAAATTGCTCATCCAGAGGCGGCGCTCCTAGTAGACTTAAATGCAGGCAAACTTAAATCTGTTTTACCTCATTTCTATCAGCATCTTAAACATGCAACCAGAGGATAAAAAACTCTGGACCACCTTTACTCCACACACAGAGACACATACAAAGCTCTCCCTCGCCCTCCATTTGGCAAATCTGACCATAATTCTATCCTCCGGGTTCCAGCTTACAAGCAAAAATTAAAGCAGAAAGCATCAGTGACTAGATCAATAAAAAAGTCGTCAGATGAAGAAGATGCTAAGCTGCAAGACTGTTTTGCTGACACAGACTGGAATATGTTCAGGGATTCCTCCGATTGCATTGAGGAGTACACCACATCAGTCAGACCAGAGCAAGGGGGAGTTAGAGCTTTTGGGTCCTACTGTGTCTCTAACTGACAATGAATGGGTGACATAAAGCTAGAAACTGATATTTGTGCACAACATCAGTATTACTTACTAAAACTGTTGTTACACTATGGTTTTTATTATTTTATTTTGTTAGGATTATTTTACTCTTACTGTAGTACTGTAGGCCACTCCCGACTGGTCACGTTGTACAGCGGCTGAGTGGCGCAACGGTCTAAGATGCTGGTTCAGTACCTGTGCTGGACTTGACTGGGAGACCCATGAGATGATTTTAGGTTTTTGGTTTTTCTCCCTCTAAAAACAGAAATAAATAATTCTAAATAACAAACTGGATTTATTTACAAATTAGTAATAATGTCTCACCCCATTTTCAAGAATGGTATTTTTCTCGCTGATTTTACGTTATTTGAAAACGAAATCATCTCCAAAATATTATTATTTTTTAAACAAAGCAATTATTATTATTCATTTAGAATTATAAGAAAACCCGTTGGATATTCTCACAGATATATGTGAGAATATATGTTATTAGCAGGACAATATATATTGGTCATATTGGTCATGGCTCCCGAGTGGCGCAAAATGGGACTCCCTAGCAGTTCTCCAGCTGTATCCACTGAAAGTGCGCGAGGTTCAAGGCACGAGGGCAGGGGGCACAGGATGGGCCACAGAGCCGCACACAGAAGACCGACCTAGCCCATGGGGAAGGAAGGAGGAGGAAGGGGGAGGGGGTGGACCCCCACCCCGCCACACTGGCAACATTTTAAGGGCATTGTACTAATAATGGCGCTGCCTAGGGAAACGTTCCCGCTATTCTGTTCTTAGTGCCAGTCTGCACATTCAAACTAAAACATTGTAAGTAATAATGTCATATTTATGCATTCATTAAAAAAAATATTATCAAATTAGGGTGGAGAAATGTTATGCTCTTAGTGTAACCTTTATTTAACAAGGCAAGTTAGTTAAGAACAAATTCTTAGTTACAAGGACAGCCTACCCCTTCCTCCCTTTCTGAGAATTGAACCCCGGTGTCCCGCAATGGATTCTTTAGCTAAATAGCCCAGTACTGTACTCCCGACCATCACGTTGTACAGCGCCATATTTTCCATTCCATCCTAACGGAAACCCAGAGGGTTTTTCGTATATATGTGTGTGTGTGTATGTATATATATGTGTGTGTATACGTACTGCATGTGTGTGTGTGTGTATGTGTCTGTATGTGTGTGTGAATATGTATGTAAGGGTACAGTAAGTGTGTGTGTGTGTGTGTGTTGATGAAAGTATCCCCTCCCTCCACTTGCATCTTGATATCAACTATGCCTCTATCTCTCTATCCACAGTCAAGTCCCTCACTACACTGACATATTCAATTCATTTAGCAGGCTGGCTTGGCCATGTCATCATCTTGACCATATTAATCATCCTGATGGGATGCATGCAGCTTAGCCAAGAGTGCACTCTAAGGCTGCGTCCCAAATAGAACCGTATTCCCTATATAGTACACTATTTTTGACCATGACCCAAAAAGCTCTGGTCAAAAGTAATGCACTATGTAAATAATTGGGTGCCATTTGGGACACAAACTAACTCATCCCTACCAGAGAGCAGATACTAACCTACACTGAGGTGTTCAATTTAATTCTGCATAATGGCTGCATACGCTCCAGATTTCTATAGTCGAGCTAATGTTCCAAACAAACTGAATCAAATTTTATTGGTCGAGTACAAATATTTTGCCTATGTTATCACGGGTGTAGCGAAATACTTATGTTCCTAGCTCCAACAGTGCAGTATTACCTAACAATACAAAATAATACACGCAAATTAAGAAAGGAATTAAGAAATATAGAAATATTAGAATGAGCAATATCAGAATCCGGAATATAAATATACACTGAGTAGACCAAATATTAGGAACACTTTCCTAATATTGATTTGCACCCCCACTCCCCTTTTGCGCTCAGAGCAGCCTCAATTCATCAGGACTTTACAAGATTTGGAAAGCGTACCACTGAGATTCTGGCCCATGTTGACTCCAATGCTTTCCAAGGTTGTGTCAAGTTGGCTGGATGTCCTTTGGTTGATGGACCATTCTTGATACACATGGGAAACTGTTGAGCATGAAAAATCCAACAGCTTTGCAGTTCTTGACACAAACCGGTGTGCCTGGCACCTACTATCATACTCTGTTCAAAGGCACTTAAATCTATTTTCTTGCCCTTTCATCCTCTGAATGAGACATACACAATCCATATCTCAATTTTCTCAAGGCTTAAAAATATTTAAACTGTCTCCTCCCTTCCATCTACACTGATTAAAGTGGAGTTAAGTAATTATAAGTAATTATAATTATAACTTTCACCTGGATTCACCTGGTCAGTCTATGTCATGGAAAGACATAGTCAGTGTATACGATGGTGTGTATAGACATTATGGACAGTATATGAGTAGAAAAGGTGTGCGCAGTAGTAGTTATATAGGATGAGCAATAAGACCTGAGGAGGTGTGGTATCTGACCAAGGCATTCGGAAAATATTCAGAAACCTTGACCTTTTCCACATTTTGGTATGTTACAGCCTTATTCTAAAATGGACTAAATTAAATGTTTTCCTCATCAATCTGCACACAATACCCCATAATGACAAAGCGAAAACAGGTTTATAGAATTATTGCTAATTTCTTAAAAATAAAATACAGAAATACCTTACATAAGAATTCAGACCCTTTGCAATGAGACACGGAATTGAGCTCTCCATTGATCATCCTTGAGATGTTTCTACAACTTGATGGGAATCCACCTGTGGTAAATTCAATTGATTGGATATTATTTGGAAAGGCACACACCTGTCTATATAAGGTCCCACAGTTGACAGTGCATGTCAGAGCAAAAACCAAGCCATGAGGTCGAAGGAATTGTCCATAGAGTTCCGAGACAGGATTGTGTCGAGGCACATATGTGGGGAAGGGTACCAAAACATTTCTGCAGAATTGAAGGTCCCCAAGAACACAGTTGCCTCCATCATTCTTAAATGGAAGAAGTTTGGAACCACCAAGACTCTTCCTAGAGCTGGCCCCCTTGCCAAACTGAGCAATCGGGGGAGAAGGGCCTTTGTCAGGGAGGTGACCAAGAACCCGATAGTCACTCTGACAGCGCTCCAGAGTTCCTCTGTGGAGATGGGAGAACCTTCCAGAAGGACAACCATTTCTGCAGCACTTCCCCAATCAGGCCTTTATGGGAGAGTGACCAGATGAAAGCCACTCCTCAGTAAAGCACATGACAGCCCGCTTGGAGTTTGCCAAAAGGCACCTAAAGGACTCTCAGACCATGAAAAACAAGATGCTCTGGTCTGATGAAACCAAGATTGAACTCTTTGGCCTGAATGCCAAGTGTCAGGTCTGGAGGAAACCTGGCACCATTCCTACAGTGAAGCATGATGGTGGCAGCATCATGCTGTGGGGAAGTTTTTCAGCGGCAGAGACTGGGAGACTAGTCAGGATAGAGGGAAAGATGAACGGAGCAAAGTACAGAGAGTTCCTTGATGAAAACCTGCTCCCGAGCGCTCAGGACCTCAGACTGGAGCGATGATTCACCTTCCAACAGGACAACGACCCTAAGCACACTGCCAAGACAATGCAGGAGTGGCTTTGGGGCAAGTCTCTGAATGTCCTTAAGTGGCCCAGCCAGAGCCCGATCGAACATCTCTGGAGAGACCTGAAAATAGCTGAGCAGTGACACTTCCCAACCAACCTGACAGAGCTTGAGAGGATTTGTAGAGAAGAATGGGAGAAATGCCCCAAATACAGGTATGACTCATTCCAAACCATCTCAATTTGGTTTCGGTTGGGTGATTGTGGAGGCCAGGTCATCTGATGCAGCATTCCATCACTGCTTCTTGGTAAAATAATCCTAACACAGCCTGGAGGTGTGTTGAATCATTGTCCTGTTGAAAAACCAATGATAGTCCCACTAAGCCCAAACCAGATGGGATGGTGTATCGCTGCAGAATGCTGCAGTAGCCATGCTGGTTAAGTGTGCCTTGAATTCTAATTAAATCACAGACAGTGTCACCAGCAAAGCACCCCCACACCATAACACCTCTCCTCCATGTTTTATGGTGGGAAATACACATGCAGAGATCATCCGTTCACCCAAACCGCGTCGCACAAAGACACAGCGGTTGGAATCATAAATCTCCAATTTGGACTCCAGACCAAAGGACAAATTTCCGCTGGTCTAATGTCCATTGTTCGTGTTTCTTGGCCCAAGCAAGTCTCTTCTTCTTATTGCTGACCTTTAGTAGTGGTTTCTTTGCAGCAATTTGACCATGAATGCCTGATTCACACAGTCTCCTCTAAACAGTTGATGTTGTGTGTGTCTGTTACTTGAAAAGTTCTTGACATGTTCCATATTGACTGATCTTCATGTCTTAAAGTAATGATGGACTGTCGTTTCACTTTGCTTATTTAAGCTGTTCTTGGCATAACATGGACGTGATCTTTTACCAAATAGGGCTATCTTCTGTATTTCTTCCTACCTTGTCACAACACAACTGATTGGCTCAAATGCATTCAGAAGGAAAGAAATTCCACAAAGGAACTTTTAAGAAGGCACACCTGTTAATTGTAATGCATTCCAGGTGACTACCTCATGATGCTGGTTGAGAGAATGCCAAACGTGTGCAAAGCTGTCATCAAGGCAAAGGGTGGCTATTTGAAGAATCTCAAATATAAAATATATTTTGATTTGTTTAACACTTTTTTTGTTACTACATGATTCCATATGTGTTATTTCATAGTTTTGATGTCTTCACTATTATTCTACAATGTAGAAAATAGTAAAAAAATATATATATATATATGTGAATGAGTAGGTGTTGTAAAAGCTTTGACCAGTAGTGTACGTAAATGTAATATTTCTGTTAATTTTTTAAAAGAAATTTGCAAAAATTTGTAAAAACCTGTCTTTGCTTTGTAAATTATGGTTATTGTGTTTAGATTGATGAGGGGAAAAAACAATTTAATCCGTTTTAGAATAAGGCTACAGTATAACGTAACAAAATGTGGGAAAAGTCAAGGGGTCTGAATACTTTCCAAATGCACTGTACATACCACGGCTAAGGGCTGTTCTTAAGCACGACACAACGTGGAGTGCTTGTATACAGTCCTTAGCTGTGGTATATTGACCATAAACCACAAAACCCAAATGTGCCTTATTGCTATTATAAACTGGTTACCAATGTAATTAGAACACAAAATGCTTTAATGGGGAAAAAATCTTTCTGATTGGCTGGGCCTGGCTCCCCATTTGGTGGGCCTGGCTGCCTAGTGGTTGGGCTTATGCCCACCAAGGCCCACCCATAACTGCACCCCTGCTCATTCATGTGAAATCCATAGATTAGGGCCTAATTAATAAAAAATGTATTCATTTCCTTATATGAACTGTTATTCTGTAAAAACATATCAATTGTTGCATTTCTTTCTTAGTCTACATGGACCCTGATAAAAGTAATGTCCTATAGAGGCCTCCTGAGTGGCGCAGCTGTCTAAGGCACTGCATCACAATGCTTGAGGCTTCACTACAGACCCAGGTTCGATCCCAGGCTGTGTCACAACCGGCTGTGACCGGGAGTCCCATAGGGCGGTGCACAATTGGCCCAGCGTCGTCCAGGTTAGAGGATGGTTTGATTGGGGGCTTTACTTGGCTCATTGCGCTCTAGCGTCTTCTTGTGGTGGGCCAGGCACATGCAGGCTGACCATAATCATCAGTTGAACTGTATTTCCTCCAACACAATGGTGTGGCTGGCGGGTGGGTGTTAAGGAATGCAGTTTGGCGGGTCATGTTTCAGAGGACGCATGACTTGACCTTCGCCTCTCCCAAGCCTGTTGGGGAGTTGCAGAGATGAGACAAGATCGTAATTAGATCTGATGAAATTGGGGGGTAAAATACCCCAAAATATATATATTGTACTATAAAGGGAGGCCATACTTTATTTGGATTTTCATACTATCAACAAACTATCTTTTGATAAGTAACTGCTTGCTAAGGTTACCGTTAGTGTTAGGTTTAGAATAACGGTTAAGAACTAGGGTAAGGTTTATGGTTAGTAGATAGTTAGTTGAAATGTTGCTTACCTAAAGGAAAAAGTGTGCCATTTGGGACACAGGCAATCATGTGGAGTGCAATAAGTCTGTTTTTCGTCAGCATTATGTTTCTATCGTCAACAATTTGAATGTTACGCTCTGTTATAGGCAACTTATCGCATGAGTTACCGGGACAGATAATAAAGTAGGAAGTGGCATCAGGAGGATTGATAGGATACTTCCTATGAAGGCTATTGCAGCCTAAAGTCTAAGGGAGGAAGCCTGTAAGGTCGCCACTGGTCCAAAGGAATATTCCCTTACATTTAAATGATCTACTGTATGTGCTTGTAGTTAAGTCATGGGAATGTGTCTAAGTAACAGCATACGTTCAGTTCATTGTCACACTGTTCGGTATTTATTGTACAGTATAGCCTTAGGAGTTTGAACGATGGTGTTAAACTGTAACATCAAGACCATGATTCATCCTGTAAATCACCATAGACTGCCATGCAAATGTCACACAACAACATTTAACCTGTGTTTGTATAGATGGGTTTGTCAGCGAATGGGGCCAAAATAAAAAATATCTCTTATTAAGACTAGTTGGTCAAGGTCTTAAAACTGCTGTACTAAGACCTACTCTTAAGACTTTTAAGGCCTACTTTGAGTCCACCTCTGAGATTGACATGAAACACCTGCAGTACCCTTGATCATTGCGGCCTAATGCAGAGCATCAAACAGTGTAGAAGGACCATGTGATGTACCTCCAATGCTTTGAAATAGGATACTTCCCAATAAATCAATCGATCAATCAAATGTATTTATAAAGCCGTTTTACATCAGCAGATATCAATGACTCCTCGGACCTCTGCTTCACAATCATAGGTGTTTACAGAATCCCTCTCGACCTTTACATCTAACTTCTCTATCTGCAGTGTGAAAACTGTGTGTGTGTATGTGTGTTACCTAGCTGTGGCTGGTGTCCTGTGTGTATTCTGTAAAATAGTTGTCTATTTGCCCTATAGCTCTTTGTATGTAATGTGAAGGATCAAGACCTGTATGCACAAAGCGTCTCAGAATAGGAGTGCTAATCTAGGATCAGTATTTGGGCATGTGTATGTTTACTGTATATGAGACCTGCAGGTCTCTTGACACCTGTGCCAGGAGTTATTGCTAAGAGTAGTGCTAATATTAGGTTTCTGCCTTAAAGCGGAAAAGAAAAGAGGCATGTGTCTTTCTCATCCATTGTTGGTCTTATCAGCCCAGCGGGACTTTTCATACGTAATCTCTGCGGTTTGGTTCAGCTGATCAACCGATCAGCTGGTAGGGAGGCGAAGATTACTGTCATTAAGAGCTCCTGCCGTTGTGCAATGGAAAGGTGAATTAGCCTAGCACAGACGGACGCTACTCACGCTAGCCTCGCTCACAGCACCGTTTCCTCTCCATCTCACTGTCTGTGGCAATAGAAGCCTGTGTGACATACATGGCACTGAATTTTGATAGTGTGTGACAATCTGTATGTTCATCTGTTTATGCTGCTCCACCATTAGAGGAGCTTTCACAACTGACTTTCCCTCGATCGAGTGCGTCCATCCATGTGTGTGTGTGTGTGCAGGTGTCTCACACACCCCATTCATGCATTCATACGTGTGTGCGTGTATGTCTTTGTATGCTTGTGTTTGTGCAAGCGTTTCTCACACACCCCCACTCATGACCCTGCTGTGATGCCTCTCTGCAGTGCTTGAGGACATTGACCTTGGCAAGGCTTTGACCCACACAGCGAGCCTGGCAGCCTAGAAATCCATGGCAGGCTTTTATGAATGAACAACTGTGACTGGAATTTTAATGTAGCATACGAAGCTAAAACCAGTGCTGCAATGAACAACCTGGAACACAGACACAATTCAATCCTGCTTCCATATGGATCAATGGGAATGGAGGGAGAACAGGAAAGTCAAATTCTACAGTCCAGCATTTAACAAAATGGTTTTGTGTTCAGATATTTACTGTAGGGTATTGTAAGGTAAACAACCCATGTGTATTTTACAATCCTGCCTATTTTTTTTTTTTTAAGCCATCCGGCTCTTGTATTTGGAGTCATAATCAGTGCTTAGTTACAATAAGAGGGTTGAATAATAAGAATCGCATAGATACTGCATAGATACTGCATAGATACTGCATAGATACGAATTGTGGCTATTACCACCTAGGTGCTGTATTTGAGGTGTTTCATCGGTCGGTATATTGTAGACCTTAAGCATTTCGCATATCTGGTGACATTAGCCTCTCTACTCTGCAGATTGCAGGGCTGGCTGTCTAGGCACATGGTGTGTATGTATGTTTGTGTGTGTGTGTAGGACCGGGGGGTTGCTGCTGTGTTTGCTTTGTGATGTTGGTCACCTGCAGGCTCTTTACAGAGACCCAACAGGGAGGCCTCGACTGTCGCTCACTCACTGGGGTGCCCCACATGCCCCCTTGAGAGACGAACGCAACCCCACACAGACACACACACATGCATATGTTACTGACTGATACAAACCAAGGTTTCCTGTGTGCAACAAAACAGTTTAAGCCCACTGAGCTAAAGCCTAGACATTAGCTCAGGGAGTTAACGTGAGTCTTCAGGCTTCAAGAAAGAATACTCATCAAGTGAGCGTGGTTCAACCGCTGTTATACTTTACCTGCCTTTGAAAAGACCCATCAGGGTCACGGCACCAAAGTGAGCGACTGCGTTTCAAACCCGGGTCTCCTACCTTCTGAGGCAGTATAGCTGTACAAACAGTCTGCTCTTGTGCACAATGTCCCAGCTCTCTCCCCTTTTATTAGCCTTGCTGACAGGCAGAGAGTGGTGTGTGTTTGTGTTGGCCTGTCTTGAGCCCCTTTTATACTTGGTTTGAACATGCGTCCGTTGTCCTGATCTTGTCCACATTCTGATTGTGCCCACATTTGTCAACAGGTGTAGGCAATCAAAAGACTCATTTTGATCTGATTATGATGAGATCTCACCACCTCAGGAAATTAAACACGCATCTTGTACAAATATCCTTGAAGTGTAAACGAATCTGTACAACGAAAGTATATACATTTGACCAATTTCACAGTTGTCCTGCCCTCCCCCAAAAAATACACACCGGCCAGTTTAATTAAGTACCTACTGGCACTTTGTTTGGATGCCACAGTACAATATCGTGTCCAGCTCTAAAGTAGCCTGAAAAGTCCTTCGTATTGAAGCCTACATCATATTGGACAGTTGCCTCACTCATGCTCACAGAAAGCTATGCGCATTTACACATCAGATTGAACATCTTCTGCACTTCATTGATAGCTGTAAAATGCTCAGACCCAGAATAAAATAGAAAATAAATAAAAATGTAAATTGAAACGGACTGCATTATAATACCAATGTATTATGTTCATATCTGATATAGCAACTGAATTAGACTATTCACCACTCTTCCACCATTCATAGGTGCTCAAAACCAGCTTCTCCCATTGATTCCCACTGGTGAGGTACTTTTTCTTCATGGGAGGAATCTCCACTATCCTCAGAGTCATAGGCTACGTCTCAAATGTCACCCAATTCCCTACATAGTGCACTATTTTTGACCATGGCCCATAGGGTGGTGCACCAAAGGGAATAGGGTGCCATTTGGGATGCAACCATGCTATCATTGTAGACTGGAGGTAATAATCGGCATGGTTGTTAGTCTGGACTGAGTTCAGGATGAGGAAAACGTTGCAGAAGTTTAAGAAACGGTGTTGTTTTGAATGACTAGTTGAGGAACATTGTAAGTATGGCAATAGACAAAGAATTGTAATTATGTAATTATGGCAGTAGACCAAGAATTTTGGGCTCTGGAGTGAATGGCTGACCAATTAAATGCAGCGCTCTGGTGGATGAATAGCAAGCTCACTCAGGATGTCATCTCTCAAAACAGACATGAGATGGGCTGTTTGAAAGCGTTAATAAAGGGGCAATCTGTTTGCCAAAAAAGTGGCGGGGGGTGGGTGCACTTTGTTGTTGTTTGAATCCCAGATTGACCATTTACTGTAAGTGCTGGAGAGTCATTGTGCACGGTCGTGACATGTCTGTAGTCTGTGACTGTGAGGAGCAAGTGGGAAATGGATGTGAAAGAGAGAAGACTGCTATTCTTAGCGTGGTGAATACAGCTGAGACACATTTTGACTACTGCATACAGGGTGGCAACAGAGATATGTGTTAAGGGAAATTATTAATTGACCTTACCAGCCAGCTGCCTGCACTTGCAATATGGAGTGTCATTGCCTACCTGTTAGAACATACAGTATATGCTGTATCTGACTTGGCACTATGACTTTTCAACAGTTTATATGGAGATAACATCCCACACAGCTCAAAAATATAAATATATTGTCAAAGACTCCTGCTGAAAGGTCAACGTGAGAATACCCCACACACACACTCTCTCTCTCTCTCTGCTCTGCAATTGAGATGCTCTCTGGCTGTTGAATAGGTTTTATGAACAAATCTGAAAAGTCAACAGATGACTGGTGACTTGACAGTCTTGTGATCTACAGTAGGGGCTTGACCTCCTGGCTGTCTCCCTCAGCTCTGAGCACCACTCTTGGGTTGTTGTGATGTAACACTTTTGGCACTGCTGAAGTCAGATCAGTTACCATTCCCCCAATACTAAACTTAACCATTAGTGTGGAAAATAAAAAACTGACCCAAGATTAGCGTCTAGAGCCAACTTCACCATATCAAATCAAAGTTTATTTGTCACGTGCGCTGAATACTATAGGTGTAGACCTTACAGTGAAATGCTTACTTACAGGCTCTAACCAATAGTACAAAAAAGGTGTTAGGTGAACAATAGGTAAGTAAAGAAATAAAACAACAGTAAAAAGACAGGCTATATACAGTAGCAAGGCTATAAAAGTAGTGAGGCTACAAACAGACACCGGTTAGTCAGGCTGATCGAAGTAGTATGTACATGTAGATATGGTTAAAGTGACTATGCATATATGATGAACAGAGAGTAGCAGTATAGTAAAAGAGGGGTTGGCAGGTGGTGGGTGGCAGAACACAATGCAGATAGCCCAGTTAGCCAATGTGCGAGAGCACTGGTTGGTCGGCCCAATTGAGGTAGTATGTACATGAATGTATAGTTAAAGTGACTATGCATATATGATAAACAGAGAGTAGCAGCAGCATAAAAAGAGGGGTTGGGGGGGGGGCACAATGCAAATAGTCTGGGTAGCCATTTGATTATCTGTTCAGGAGTCTTATGGCTTGGGGGTAAAAACTGTTGAGAAGCCTTTTTGTCCTAGACTTGGCACTCCGGTACCACTTGCAATGCGGTAGTAGAGAGAACAGTCTATGACTGGGGTGGCTGGGGTCTTTGACAATTTTTAGGGTCTTCCTCTGACACTGCCTGGTGTAGAGGTCCTGGATGGCAGGCAGCTTAGCCCCAGTGATGTACTTGCCCGTACGCACTAGTCTCTGTAGTGCCCTGCGGTCAGAGGCCGAGCAATTGCCGTACCAGGCAGGTGATGCAACCAGTTAGGATGCTCTCGATGTTGCAGCTGTAGAACCCTTTTCGGATCTCAGGACCCATGCCAAATCGTTTTAGTTTCCTGAGGGGGAATAGGCTTTGTCGTGCCCTCTTCACGACTGTCTTGGTGTGTTTAGACCATTCTAGTTTGTTGTTGATGTGGACACCAAGGAACTTGAAGCGCTCAACCTACTCCACTACAGCCCCATCGATGAGAATGGGGGCGTGCTCGGTCCTCCTTTTCCTGTAGTCCACAATCATCTCCTTAGTCTTGGTTACGTTGAGGGATAGGTTGTTATTCTGGCACCACCCGGCCAGGTCTCTGACCTCCTCCCTATAGGCTGTCTCATTGTTGTCGGTGATCAGGCCTACCACTGTTGTGTCGTCTGCAAACTTAATGATGGTGTTGGAGTCGTGCCAGGCCATGCAGTCGTGGGTGAACAGGGAGTACAGGAGGGGACTGAGCACACACCCATGTGGGGCCCCAGTGTTGAGGATCAGCGTGGCAGATATGTTGCTACCTACCCTCACCACCTGGGGTCGGCCCGTCAGGAAGTCCAGGATCCAGTTGCAGGGGGATGTGTTTGTGTTGAACACTGAGCTGTAGTCAATGAATAGCATTCTCACATAAGTGTTCCCTTTGTCCAGGTGGGAAAGGGCAGTGTGGAGTGCAATAGAGATTTCATCATCTGTGGATCTGTTTGGGCGGTATGCAAATTGGAGTGGGTCTAGCGTTTCTGGGATAATGGTGTTGATGTGAGCCATTACCAACATTTCAAAACACTTCATGGCTACGGACGTGAGTGCTACAGTTCTGTAGTAATTTAGGCACGTTGCCTTTGTGTTCTTGGGCACAGGGACTATGGTGGTCTGCTTGAAACATGTTGGTATTACAGACTCAATCAGGGACATGTTGAAAATGTCAGTGAAGACACCTGCCAATTGGTCCTGGTAAATCCTGGTAATCCGTCTGGCCCCGCAGCCTTGTGTATGTTGATCTGTTTAAAGGTCTTACTCACGTCGGCTACGGAGAGCATGATCACACAGTCGTTCGGAACAGCTGATGCTCTCATGCATGACTCAGTGTTGCTTGCCTCGAAGCGAGCATAGAAGTGATTTAGCTCGTCTGGTAGGCTCGTGTCACTGGGCAGCTCGCGGCTGTGCTTTCTTTTGTAGTCTGTAATAGTTTGCAAGCCCTGCCACATAAGACGAGCGTTGGAGCCGGTGTAGTATGATTCAATCTTAGCCCTGTTTTGACGCTTTGCCTGTTTGATGGTTTGTCGCAATGTTTTCATTATATTTCACAGTAAACGTATATTTTGGATCAATGGTTGTGTAGCGAAATATGTCTCCAAACAAAATGAATGCACAATGAAAGTTTTTGAATGTAAGACTGGCTGTGTTACCAGTTTGGAGTTTTGTATTAAGACTTTATAAAATTCACCACATACTTGTGAAAATAGCACCAAAGCAATAAAGAAAAACTGTAACCCAGGGAGCAAAAGTGTTTGCAATGACATCTTCTTGATGTCTATTGTGACATGGTCTGGTTGTGTACTGATTGCAGACGTATGCTATTTCTTTGCAAAAAAAATTATTATGTTTTTACACGGTTGTAATCACACCCACCAGATATACAGTTTGTGCCTTTTGGTGTATTCAACCAACTGAATTTTACAATGTTCCCTGCACAATTGTTTTGCTGACTGCCACATTTCCTCTCATCCTTTCATTTCTTCTCCATCAGTCAGGCAGACAACAGGTATGTGAAAGGAGCTGAGGCTGAATGAGAGTGTTAAACAGAATGTGGAAAGAGGTAGATTTTGAAGAGATGGTGGCAGTCAAGGCACCTCAGCTCTAGGGGCTGTCACTCAATGCCAGCAGGCTTCCTTTGAAGCGTGGTTCTCTGTAGGAAAAGGACCTAACTCTTTTGGCCGTGTGCGCTGATGGAGTGGAGACCTGTGTTTTGTTTGGAAGAGAGGGATTTTAAAAGGAGATTAAAAAAAATGAAAAAAAGAGAGGGATTTCCCATTTCTTTATGGAAGAGAGGAGGAGGAGGAATGTCAAGTTGTCTTTTCCAGAGAAGACCTGGACTTGCTCAACTGATGATGCTCTGTTCAATGGACTGTTTTCGTTTAGATTTATTTATAATTTTTACAGATGGATCCCATTGAGATTAAAGCTACATTTTATTACAAGAGAGACCTATTCCCCAAAAAGCAGCAGTTAAGAGACTATAGTAAAATAACACTATGATTTATGGGATCATTATCTCAGTTTTTCTAGTAGATTCATCCCTCCACAGATGTGTATGGTTGCAGGGTGTACATTTTCTAACACTTCATGATATAATGCTGAAATTAGTTATGAAGGCCATGTTCCAGACTAACTACATTGCAGATGCATGCCAGATCTCACAATGTCTAGATATGTGTTTAAAATCATATAATATAGCAATCTGATGCCCGACTGCGCAGACGATGATGTGACAACCGATGGTTGATGCAATGTAATGTCTGCAATGTATTCGACCTGGTATGTGAGTGTGTGTGCTCGCGCATGTTCCCTGTAATAAGAGAAAGCCAGCACATTTACACTGACTGATCTAATCTGTCTGAGAGGTCTGTTTCCTGCAGCCATACACATAACTCAATTCCCCCTCGGACACATTTCTCTTTCTGCGCACAGACATAAGACACACAACACTGTCAGTCATACAGACACAGCTTGAATGCACAGACACACACACACACACACACACACACACTACTCACCTACAAAGACAAACACGTATTGTTTTCTCTATTGTCTTGGCTTTTCAACATACAGTGCCTTCAGAAAGTATTCAAACCTCTTGACTTTTTTTCCCACATTTTCTTGTGTTACTGCCTGAATTTACAATTGATTAAATTTAGATTGTTTGACACTGGCCTACACACAATACCCCATAATGTCAAAGTGGAATGTTTTTCACATTTTTTACAAATTCATCAAAAAATTGGAAAGCTCAAATGTCTTGAGTCAATCAGTATTCAACCCCTTTATGGCAGGCCATAATATGTTCAGGAGTAAAAATATGCTTAACAAGTCACATAATAAGTTGCATGGACTCACTTTTTATGCAATAATAGTGTTTAACATGATTTTTGAATGACTACCTCATCTCTGTACCCCACACATACAATTATCTGTAAGGTGCCTCAATCAAGCAGTGCATTACAAGATATAACTGCCAAAAGGGGGTGGAGTTGCAATCTACTGCAGAGATAGCCTGCTATCCAGGTCTGTGCCCAAACAGTTCGAGCTTCTACTTTTAAAAATCCACCTTTCCAGAAATAAGTCTCTCACCGTTGCCGCTTGTTTATAGACCTCCCTCAGCCCCTAGCTGTGCCCTGGACACCATATGTGAATGAATTGCCCCCTATTTATCTTCAGAGTTTGTACTGTTAGGTGACCTAAACTGGGATATGCTTAATACCCCGGCCGTCCTACAATCTAAGCTAGATGCCCTCAATCTCACACAAATTATCATGGAACCTACCATGTACAACCCTAAATCCGGAAACCCAGGCACCTTCATAGATATCATCCTGACCAACCTGCCCTCCAAATACACCTCTGCTGTCATCAACCAGGATCTCAGTGATCACTGCCTCATTGCCTTCATCCGTAATGGGTCCGCGGTCAAACGACCACCCCTCATCACTGTCAAACGCACCCTAAAACACTTCAGCGAGCAGTCCTTTCTAATCGACCTGGCCTGGGTATCCTGGAAGGATATGGACCTCATTCCGTCAGTAGAGGATGCCTGGTTATTCTTTAAAAGTGCTTTTCTCACCATCTTAAATAAGCATGCCCCGTTCAAAAAATGTAGAACAAAGAACAGATATAGCCCTTGGTTCACTCCAAACTTGACTGCCCTCGACCAGCACAAAAACATCCTGCATTAGCATCGAATAGCCCCCGAGATATGCAACTTTTCAGGGAAGTTAGGAACCAATATACACAGGCATTTAGGAAAGCAAAGGCTAGCTTTTTCAAACAGAAATCTGCATCCTGTAGCACAAACTCCCAAAAGTTATGGGACACTGTAAAGTCCATGGAGAATAAGAGCACCTCCTCCCAGCTGCCCACTGCACTGAGGCTAGGAAACACTGTCACTATCAATAAATCTACGATAATCGAGAATTTGAATAAATATTGTTTTACGGCTGGCCATGCTTTCCACCTGGCTACCCCTACCCCGGTCAACAGCTCTGCGCCCCCCACAGCAACTTGCCCAAACATCTGCCATTTCTCCTTCACCCAAATTCAGATAGCTGATGTTCTGAAAGAGCTGCAAAATCTGGACCCCTACAAATCAGCCGGGCTAGACAATCT
Source organism: Salmo trutta (assembly GCF_901001165.1). NCBI lineage: Eukaryota > Metazoa > Chordata > Actinopteri > Salmoniformes > Salmonidae > Salmo > Salmo trutta. The sequence goes on along the minus strand of NC_042995.1, from coordinate 24,321,779 downwards.
GGACCCTCTCTTTCTAAAATTATCCGCTGCAATTGTTGCAACCCCTATTACTAGCCTGTTCAACCTCTCTTTTGTATCGTCTGAGATCCCTAAAGATTGGAAAGCTGCCGCGGTCATCCCCCTCTTCAAAGGGGGAGACACTCTAGACCCAAACTGTTACAGACCTATATCTATCCTACTCTGCATTTCTAAAGTCTTCGAAAGCCAAGTTAACAAACAGATCACCGACCATTTCGAATCCCACCCTACCTTCTCCGCTATGCAATCTGGTTTCTGAGCTGGTCATGGGTGCACCTCAGCCACGCTCAAGGTCCTAAACGATATCATAACCGCCATCGATAAAAGACAATGCTGTGCAGCCATCTTCATCAACCTGGCCAAGGCTTTCGACTCTGTCAATCTCCGCATTCTTATCGGCAGACTCAATAGCCTTGGTTTCTCAACTGCCTCGCCTGGTTCACCAACTACTTCTCAGATAGAGTTCAGTGTGTCAAATCCGAGGGCCTGTTGTCCAGACCTCTGGCAGTCTCTATGGGATTGCCACAGGTTTCAATTCTCGGGCCGACTCTTTTCTCTGTATACATCAATGATGTCGCTCTTGCTGCTGGGGATTCTCTGATCCACCTCAACGCAGACGACACCATTCTGTATACTTCTGGCCCTTCTTTGGACACTGTTAACAAACCTCCAGACGAGCTTCAATGCCCTACAACACTCCTTCCGTGGTCTCCAACTGCTCTTACAGTTTTTCCCAATTATTATAACACAATTTTGCAAACTAGGCTGATTTTATCAAAATACTTAACACAATTCACAAAACCACACCCCCAAACTGCAAAATACCTCATATATCCTGCAAAATTAAGCACTGCAACCAAAACTACATATAGCATTATCAAAATCAAACGTTTGCACGAAATGACACACACTTCATTCATATTACCAGATTTTTGTCTAACCAACTACACACTGTTGGGCATAATGAAAAGCACTCTCATCTTTAGTATGCTTTGCCATAATACTAAAATAGTTCAAATTGTAGAAAATTCTTCAGATGCACAGAAATATTTGCAGATACACACACATGCTGTTGAAACATTTTATTTTTTACCAAACAAGTCAGTGCAACATATGCACAGCAGATTACATTGGACTGAACAAAAATATGCTCACAAAAAACAGTAAACTGAAAAAGAAAATTGCAGAAAAAAATATATATACAAAAAAAGAGGCAAGAAAAATAATTAGGCAGCATCTTGCCGCACAGCTGGGTCTGGCCACAACGCCTCGTCCACATCACAGGCAATATCTTCCCTTGCCAGACATCGAGGGAAGAAGCGCCTTGAGTGCATTATCCATCCTTGAATTGCACCCACATCCATCTCATCACATGCCTCTTCCATAGCCTGCACAAGAGGCATGCGCACAAAGAGTTGCCGGTCGTATACCTTCCAATGCCATGCCAAAAATAACTCTTCTATGGGGTTCAGAAATGGTGAGTATGGTGGGAGGTATTGCACGAGAAATGGTGGGTGGTCAGCAAACCAGTTTTGGACTGGGGCTGCACGATGAAAGCTCACGTTGTCCCATACTACAACGTACCAGGTTCTTTGATGGTCTGCATCATTCATACGCTCTGGTGGTATGAGAATGTTGTGGAGTCTGTCCAGAAATGTGAGAATATGAGCTGTGTTGTATGGTCCAAGGTTGGCATGACGGTGGAGGACACCATGCGTATTGGAGATGGCAGCGCACATTGTGATGTTCCCACCACGTTGGCCAGGAACATCTATAATAGCTCTGTGGTCAATGACGTTTCTCCCCCTTCTTCTGGTCTTTGCTAGGTTGAACCCAGCCTCATCTATAAAGATGAACTAATGTGGGATTGCATGAGCATCCATTTCCAGTACTCCCTGAAAACAAAGAACAAAAGCAGTTAATATGGTGTTATCCAGTACACTGGGAAACAATGTTGCGTGTTGTGTACTGCAGTCAATATTGTACTTACATCCACATATGCTCGTCTGACCTCTTTGTTTCTTTGAGAGTTTCTCTCAAACAGCACCTTATAAAGTTATTTCATTCTGATTTGGTTTCGCTTGAGAATGCGAGCCAATGTGGACAGACTGACTCGTTGAATGTTGTTGAATATGGTGTTGTCTTGGATGATGTGGCTTTGAATTTCTCGTAATCTGATTTCATTATTTTCCAAAACCAAGTTTACAATGGCAGCTTCCTGTACCCCGGTGACCATTTGGCCCCTTCCTCCACCATGGTTGCGTCTCTCAGTCGCATGGTTGCGTCTCTCAGTTGCGTCTCTCAGTTTAGAAAAAAAAAAATAGGGCTGGACAATGCAGCCTAAAGATATTTCCCCCACAGTAGAGTAATTTCTACAGGAAATTTGTGCAGTTAGTGTATGACATCAGCCATTTATGAAGTAAACAGGTGTCACCCAACTGATACACTATGACATGGGGTGTACTACATTGTGTGAAAGAAATTATGGTTACATACCTGTACTCCAGTCTAAATGTCCGGATGACACAGGCGACAGTAAAACGGCACAAGTTGGGCTGCACTCTCTGTCCAGCCTCTCGCATTGTCAGCCCATGGTTGATGACATGATCAACTAAGGTTACTCTGATTTCATTTGAAAGTTGTTGTCTTCTTTGGCCATGAACTCCTCTACCAGCTCTACCCCTACCTCTCACTCTTCCTCCCCCTCTCATTCTCACCCTCCCTCTTCCTCTTCCTCTCTCTGCAACGGCTTCCATTGTTGTTGTAAAAGAAAAGGTGCTCACCTGTGGTCTTTTCATAGTGCTTACTTCCTGATTGAAGTGGTAACAATTAACCATTGAGGTGTTTGGCCAGGTGGCACATGTATTGGCCAATTAGCTCATGTAGTGTCATTTTGAATGGCAGTGTTTTGAAATGGCAAACATGTGACTTTGTCAGATTGTTGTGTCTTATGCAGAGAACATTTAAAAATTGCCATTTTGAATTGCAAAATGTGTATAAAGCAGAAAATGTGTTTAGACTTTTGGAGACTTGAGAAGAGGTTTTGCTCTCTGTATGTCATTTTAGTGTGTTAGCAATTGGAAAAAACTGTAAATGCAAGTAAAACTAAATGCACTCTTCAACCGATCGCTGCCCGCACTCGCCCGCCTGCCTAGCATCACTACTCTGGACGGTTCTGATTTAGAATATGTGGACAACTACAAATACCTAGATCTCTGGTTAAACTGTAAACTCTCCTTCCAGACTCACATTAAGCATCTCCAATTCAGAATTAAATCTAGAATCGGCTTCCTATTTCGCAACAAAGCATCCTTCACTCATGCTACCAAACATACCCTCGTAAAACTGACTATCCTATCGATCCTTGACTTCTGCGATGTCATTTACAAAATAGCCTTCAACACTACTCAGAAAATTGAATGTAGTCTATCACAGTGCCACCCGTTTTGTCACCAAAGCCCCATATACTGTCCACCACTGTATGCTCTCGTTGGCTGGTCCTCACTACATGTTCGTCGCCAAACCCACTGGCTCCAGGACATCTGTAAGTCTTCGTTTGGGGAAAGCCCCGCCTTATCTCAGTTCACTGGTCACCATAGCAGCACCCGTAGCATGCGCTCCAGCGGTTATATTTCACTGGTCATCCCCAAAGCCAACTCCTCCTTTGGCCGCCTTTCGTTCCAGTTCTCTGCTGCCAATTACTGGAACGAATTGCAAAAATCACTGAAGCTGGAGTCTTAAATCTCCCTCACTAACTTTAAGCATCAGCTGTAAGAGCAGCTTAACGATCATTGCACCTGTACACAGCCCATCTATAAATAGCCCACCCAACTAGCTCATCCCCATATTGTTATTTAATTTTTGCTCCTTTGCACCCCAGTATCTCTACTTGCACATTCATCTTCTGCACATCTATCACTCCAGTGTTTAATTGCTAAATTGTAATTATTTCGCCAATATGGCCTATTTATTCCCTTACCTCCCTAATCTTACTACATTTGCACACACTGTATGTAGACTTTTCTATTGTGTTATTGACTGTACGTTTGTTTAACCCATATGTAACTCTGTGTTGTTTGTGTCTCACTGCTTTGCTTTATCTTGGCCAGGTTGCAGTTGCAAATGAGAACTTGTTTTCAACTGTCATATGTGCTTAAAAAAAGGTGAAATAAAAATGTTTTAATTAAAATTTCAAACACAGATTCAACCGCAAAGACCAGAGAGGTCAGACTTTGAATATCCCTTTGAGCATGGTGAAGTTATTAATTACACTTTGGATGGTGCATCAATACACCCAGTATCAATACACCCAGTCACTACAGAGATGGAGGAAAACCTGGTTCAGTGTGCTTTCCACCAGACAATGTGAGATTAATTCATCTTTCAGCAAGACAATAACCTTAAACACAAGGCCAAATCTACACTGGACTTGCCTACCAAGAAGACAGTGAATGTTTCTGAGTGGCCAATTTACAGTTTCATCTTAAATCTACTTTAAAATTTTATTTATTTTTATTTTTTATTTCACCTTTATTTAACCAGGTAGGCAAGTTGAGAACAAGTTCTCATTTACAATTGCGACCTGGCCAAGATAAAGCAAAGCAGTTCGACAACATACAACAACACAGAGTTACACATGGAGTAAACAACATACAGTCAATAATACAGTAGAAAAAAATAAGACTACATACAATGTGAGCAAATGATGTGAGATAAGGGAGGTAAAGGCAAAAAAATGCCATGGTGGCAAAGTAAATAAAGTATAGCAAGAAAAACACTGGAATGGTAGATTTGTAGTTTGAAGAAAGTTCAAAGTTCAAATCTAAAATCTAAAATCTATGGCAAGACCTGAAAATGGTTGTCTAGCAATGATCAACAACCAATTTGACAGAGCTTTAAGAATAAATAAAAAAATTATGGGCAAATGTTGTGAAATCCAGTTGTGGAAAGCTCTTAGAAAGACTCAAAGGTGTAATCACTGCCCAAAGTGTTTCTACGAAGTATTGACTCAAGAGTGTAAATACTTACAGTATGTAAATTTGATATTTCTGTATTTCATTTTCAATACATTTGCAAAAAATTCCCAAAACACATTTTTGCTTTGTCAATATGGGATATTGTGTGTAGATGTGTGAGAAAAAATCTATTGAATCCATATTGAATTCAGGTTGTAACACAACAAAATGTGAAATAAGTCAAGGGGGGTATGAATACTTTCTGAAGGCACTGTAAGCCTATTCATCACATAATTTATACCTCATTCAGAGGACTTGAACTTGAAATTAGTACACTACTTTGGACCAGAGCTCAGTGGATTATATACAGATGTATGATCTTAATTTGAACCAGTTTTCTACAGCAGGAAACAAATACTGCAGCAACAGGAAATGTGAATTATTAAAATCATCCTGACAATAACCAACAATGTGATTTTGTATTTTATGCTTTTTTTGTTTGTGGCGGGTGGCATTACCACGAAGGAGCCGACAGATTTAAGGCTAGCAGCGGGTGGCAGGGAATTTTGGCTGGTTCCCCAAATCAGGGGGATACGCTTTGCTTTGCTACACCACCCCACAGCCCCAGACTGAAGTGAAGCGCATCTGATTCAGTTATGCCTCATTTGGGGGAAAAATGGACTTGCCACCATGAAGTACATGCCTCAGCTTGATGGAGAAATAATTACAAACATACGTACTGTGCTGCCAAGGCATGATTACAATTACTACCCGCTATCCTTCTACCCAATCCAAAATCAGCCGCTATCTCCTAGGCAGTGGTGTAAATTTGAGAGGATTGTGTGGGTATAAACAATATGAAAGTAGCTCCACTTTGCGATCAATAGGTTAGGTTAGGTATATTTTCAAATCAAATTTTATTTGTCACATGCGCCGAATACAACAGGTGTAGACTTTCCACCATATTTCGCATGTCTATCCAGTCCTCACAGATCTACATATGTGGTTAGGGGATATAGGGATATGGGGTCAGGGGTTCAATTGGGATTGCATGTTATTGTGTGTAACGTCTGCTTCCAACTCACCTCCTCAAACACGTAGATCCCCTGAACGCAGATCACTTTTCAACCACTTTCCAGCTCACACTCTCAAACACCTACATCCCCTGAACGCAGCTCACTCTCCAGATCCCAATCACCTGAATTCTAATCACCTGTTCACACACCTGCATGTAATTATCACACTATTTAGTTCAGTTCTTTGCACCACATCACTGTGAGGTTTTGTTTGTTTGTGACGCATATCTTTCGGCGTGCTGGTGGTCTCGTGATGTACTCCTCCTGTGTATGATAGTTTTGCCTGCCTCACTAACGACGCCTTTTGTCTATTACTTTAGCCTATCCTGTAATCTACCTATTGCCTGATCTCACAGACTTCGTTTACTAGCCTTTTCCCTGCCTGTACTGTTGCCCTTTTGGACCCCCTGCGTATGACCTTCTGCCTGTTTCTGGACCCAGCTACCTGCCTCCTCATGTGGTCCTTTGCAATAAACACCTGCTGCGCCCCGCGCTTGAAACCAGCACTCTGTCTCCCCTCGAGTTCATTACACTGTGATGTTAGGATGGGGAATGGCGATGATGTACTGTATAACAGATCACAGCTTTTGACTCATTCTTTATTTATATCAGGCAAGAGATTTGGGCCTAATTTCTACAAAAGCTAGCTCAATCCTTTTACTTGCTGAACTGTGAGCACCAACTCAGCCAACCTACCCAGAGGTAAACTTCCTTCCACAGTTAGCATAGCACTAGCCAGTGCCTTGCAACAGTCACTTTGCATTAGTATTACACTGCTCAAAAAAACAACACAATGTAACTCCAAGTCAATCACACTTCTGTGAAATCAAACTGTGCACTTAGGAAGCAACACTGATTGACAATACATTTCACATGCTGTTGTGCAAATGGAATAGACAACAGGTGGAAATTATAGGCAATTAGCAAGACACCCCCAATAAAGGAGTGGTTCTGCAGGTGGTGACCACAGACCACTTCTCAGTTCCTATGCTTCCTGGCTGATGTTTTGGTCACTTTTGAATGCTGGCGGTGCTTTCACTCTAGTGGTAGCATGAGACGGAGTCTACAACCCACACAAGTGGCTCAGGTAGTGCAGCTCATCCAGGATGGCACATCAATGTGAGCTGTGGCAAGAAGGTTTGCTGTGTCTGTCAGCGTAGTGTCCAGAGCATGGAGGCGCTACCAGGAGACAGGCCAGTACATCAGGAGACGTGGAGGAGGCCGTAGGAGGGCAACAACCCAGCAGCAGGACCGCTACCTCCGCCTTTGTGCCAGGAGGAGCAGGAGGAGCACTGCCAGAGCCCTGCAAAATGACCTCCAGCAGGCCACAAATGTGCATGTGTCTGCTCAAACGGTCAGAAACAGACTCCATGAGGGTGGTATGAGGGCCCGACGTCCACAGGTGGGGGTTGTGCTTACAGCCCAACACCGTGCAGGACGTTTGGCATTAGCCAGAGAACACCAAGATTGGCAAATTCGCCACTGGCGCCCTGTGCTCTTCACAGATGAAAGCAGGTTCACACTGAGCACGTGACAGACGTGACAGAGTCTGGAGACGCCGTGGAGAACGTTCTGCTGCCTGCAACATCCTCCAGCATGACCGGTTTGGCGGTGGGTCAGTCATGGTGTGGGGTGGCATTTCTTTGGGGGGCCGCACAGCCCTCCATGTGCTCGCCAGAGGTAGCCTGACTGCCATTAGGTACCGAGATGAGATCCTCAGACCCCTTGTGAGACCATATGCTGGTGCGGTTGGCCCTGGGTTCCTCCTAATGCAAGACAATGCTAGACCTCATGTGGCTGGAGTGTGTCAGCAGTTCCTGCAAGAGGAAGGCATTGATGCTATGGACTGGCCCGCCTGTTCCCCAGACCTGAATCCAATTGAGCACATCTGGAACATCATGTCTCGCTCTATCCACCAACGCCACGTTGCACCACAGACTGTCCAGGAGTTGGCGGATGCTTTAGTCCAGGTCTGGGAGGAGATCCCTCAGGAGACCATCCGCCACCTCATCAGGAGCATGCCCAGGTGTTGTACGGAGGTCATACAGGCATGTAGAGGCCACACACACTACTGAGCCTCATTTTGACTTGTTTTAAGGACATTACATCAAAGTTGGATCAGCCTGTAGTGTGGTTTTCCACTTTAATTTTGAGTGTGACTCCAAATCCAGACCTCCATGGGTTGATAAATTGGATTTCCATTGATTATTTTTGTGTGATTTTGTTGTCAGCACATTCAACTATGTAAAGAAAAAAGTATTTAATAAGATTATTTCATTCATTCAGATCTAGGATGTGTTATTTTAGTGTTCCCTTTATTTTTTTGAGCAGTGTATTTAGCAAATGGCAGCGTCAGCTGCCACATCAAACATCAAACTTACGCAATACCTCTGTGTCATTGGGTCTTATTGGATTCTGCATCACTGCCTGTATTCACTAGCTTGTTTTACACGTTTTTGTAGGATATCACTTCACCATGTTCTTACATGTAGGCCTATAGTGCATAGCTTAGCCTTGCATATCCGCCTAACAAATCATAATTACCAAGATTATAAAGCCAGACTCTGTTGTGTAGTAATTGTCCTCTCTTCAGACACTTAGTCAAAAGATGAGGACCAATAGTATTCGTGGTATTCACATGATAGATGTCAGTGTGCAACTCTCAATTCCCTCCCCCTGATGTGCTGTGCGCTCTTCCTCTCTTTCCCCGTGCAGAGAACAGGAGAGGAGGGAGAGCAGCGTTGCATGTGAAAGGATCTCAGGGGATACACGTTAGGTCCAGGCAGAAAGGTGAGGGAAGGAGGGAGAGAGAGGCAGAGTGAGAGGCAGAGAGAGTTCTTTGTCATCAGTTCTTCTTCATAATCTAAATGCAAATGTGTGGAGTAGTAAAAAAAATGTAATCTCCAAAAACACTTGTGTACACTATTGTGTATAGTGTTTGTGTCCTGTGTGTGTGTGTGTATTCTTCATTGATCAAACTGCTTTATCAACACAATGGGTTGCCTGTAGGAGAGAGTTTGAGTTTAAACATAACTTTACAATCACGTGTTGTGTGTAAGTACACTGAATTTAAAAACATTAAGAGCACCTGCTCTTTCCATGACATAGATCGACCAGGTGAATCTAGGTGAAAGCTATGATCCCTTATTGATGTCACTTGTTAAATCCACTTCAATCACTGTAGATGAAGGCGAGGACAGGTTAAGGAAGGTTTTTAACCACTTTGATGTAAATCCCATGGTTTATGGGACCTGCGCTGTTCTGGTACCGGTTTTGACCTATATTTTCATTTATAAGTCCTTCTGTGTACACCGTAGATTGAAATCTGACACCACTTGAAGCTGGGATGTCTCTACCATTTAATTCGCTCTTCTGACTGTCCATCAATTCCTGGCTAAACCCTACTTCACAGCCACTAACAACACATATGCCTGGAATCCTTAAATCATAACCCAACAGGAGAGAGTGGCTTCATCGCTGTACCAAATTCAGAGATCGATTTATAGCCAGTATTCAAAAAATTATTAATAGATAAAAAAATAAATCTATAACCTTTCTGTTTGTCATATATGGACAATATTAATATGAGATGAAAGGCAATTTCCTAATGAGTTTAGGAAGCCAAGCTGCAGCTCTTCAACACTAAATATAGAAATATGTATTTTACAGTTATAAGGAAGGTGAAATCTTAGTTATTCATTTAATAAATTGATTATACAAATATTTTGAAAAATAGAAGTAATATAAAGCATTACGTAGTTTTGTTGAATAGGAAATACATCATACAAAAAAAATCATATTTTCATATTTGTACTGTCTACTGTACAAATATGTCCTCAAAAGTGACGACACCTCAGCAATGTATAACTATCTTTACCAGAAAGATGAGATTTGAACCTTTCTTGGAGTATGTAGCATTACTAGTTATTGTTTATGGCCCTCTCATGATAAATAATTACTTTTGGGTAATTATTTTAGTTACATTTGAAGCCTTGAGACTTTTGACTTATGGATAATTGTGTATGCGTGCCGTTCAGAGGGTGAAGGGGCAAAAAAAAATATTTAAGTGCCTTTGAATGGGTTATGGTAGTTGGTGCCAGGCTCACCTTTTTGTGTCAAGAACTGCAACTCTGCTGGGTTTTCCACACTCAACAGTTGCCCATGTGTATCAAGAACATTCCACCACCCAAAGGACATCCAGCCAACTTGACATGACTGTGGGAAGCATTGGCGTCAACATGGGCCAGCATCCCTGTGGAACACTTTTGACACCTTGTAGAGTCCATGACTCAACAAATTGAGGCTGTTCTGAGGGAAAAGGGGTGAGGGGGGTACAACTCAATATCTGTGTATGTGTTTGTATACTGTATGCAAGAATGCTGTTCATTGACTACAGCTCAGCATTCAACACCATAGTACCCTCCAAGCTCATCATCAAGCTTGAGGCCCTGGGTCTCAACCCCACCCTGTGCTTTTGGGTCCTGGACTTTCTGACGGGCCACCCTCAGGTGGTGAAGTTAGGAAACAGCATTTCCACTTAGTTGACCCTCAACACTGGGGCTCCACAAGGGTGCGTGCTCAGCCCACTCCTGTACTCCCTGTTCATCCACCACTGCGTGGCCATGCACGCCTCCAACTCAATCGTCAAGTTTGCAGACGACACAACAGTCGTGGGCTTGATTACCAACAATGACGAGACAGCCTACAGTGAGCAAGTGAGGGCCCTCAGAGTGTGGTGTCAGGAAAATAAGCTCTCACTCAATGTCAACAAAACAAAGGAGATGATCGTGGACTTCAGAAATAGCAGAGGCAGCACCCCCCTATCCACATTATAGGGACAGCACTGGAGAAGGTGGACAGTTTTAAGTTCCTCTGCGTACACATCACAGACACACTGAAATGATCCACCCACAGTGTGGTGAAGAAATGTGGCTTGTCACCCAAAACCCTGACTAACGTTTACAGATGCACAATCGAGAGAATCCTGTCAGGTTTGAGGCAAATTTGAAAGGAGCAAAGTATAGAGAAATCCTTGATGAAAACCTGCTCCCGAGTGCTCGGGACCTCAGACTGGGGCAAAGGTTCACCTTCCAACAGGACAACAACTATAAGCACACAGCCAAGACAACGCAGGAGTGGCTTCAGGACTCTGAATGTCCTTGAGTGGCCCATCCAGAGCCCAAACTTGAACCCGATCTATCATCTTTGGAGAGACCTGAAAATAGCTGTGCAGCAACGCTCCCCATCCAACCTGACATAGCTTGAGAGGATCTGCAGAGGAGAATGTGAGAAACTCCCCCAATACGGGTGTGCCAAGCTTGTAGAGTCATACCCAAGAAGACTCAAGGCTGGAATTGCTGCCAAAGGTGCTTCAATAAAGCACTGCGTAAAGGGTCTGAATCCTTAGGTAATTGTGATATAAGTTTTTTATATTGAATAAATTAGCAAAAAATTCTAAAATCCTGTTTTTGTTTTGTCATTATTGGGTATTGTGTGTAAATTGATGAGGAAAAAACACTAATCAATTTTAGAATAAGGCTGTAAAGTAACAAAATGTGGGAAAAGTCAAGGGGTCTGAATACTTTCCAAATGCAGTGTATAACATCTCAGTTTGTGTGCGTGTGTGCATAGCTTAAAAGAGGAACTTCACTTGCAAGGCTTTAAACATAGAGGTGCTACACTGGCCATGTTTTAACCCCTCCTCCCCCCTCACTCTCTCTCCTTTCTTTCTCTCCCTCTCTCTGGCCGTTAAAGCAGTGGATATATTGACTAATCACATCTGGATCCTGATTGGTCAGAATGTGTATTGGTCACGGTGATGGTCATCAATGCTTGGAAAAGGTCGCTTGAAACGATACTGAAACCCATTGAAGGCACTAGGCTACTCACTCCATTATGCAATCAAGCACACACACAGAGTTATTTGTCCACATAATGAATGGGAACCATATAAATATAATTGTATGGGAAAATCCCCACAGACCATGTCAATTTGACTGCACCCTCATGGGTACCCACCCATGTATTTCTATGCTGGGAACATGACCGAGGTGTTGTCTTTCACACTGCGAGACCTTGGGAATGTAAGGTTCTATCTGCGCAAAGTATAGTTCTGAGATATGTGCAAGCATAGTTCTGAGATATTGAGCATCAAAGTTTTCACGTCCCAGATCTCAGAACTTTTTTTTTGTGAATTCTTCTTTCGTAACCCATTATGAAATGGGCTCCCGAGTGCCACAGCAGTCTAAGTGCAAGATGCGTCACTAAAGTCCCTGGTTTAAATCCACGCTGTATCACATCCGGCCTTCATTGGGAGTCCCATAGGACAGCACACTATTGATTAATAGCAATTGAAAACTCAAGTCATGTGCAAACGCCAGACCCCCCTCTTCAATCCCTGAAATGTCAATCTGGGTTCTTTTTTTAATTATTTAAGTTCCTTTGGAAAAGTAAAGACATTTAATGATAAAATAAAGATAATACCCTCCCTTCTTTCTAATCAAATCATCAAATATATTAATTAATGTTCATCACACATTTGTTAAAGCGATAGTTACCGAAAATGACAAATACATTATATCCTATGGATAAGTAGCAACATTGCTAAAGCTTAGCGCTGGATTAGTAAACTGATATATTTTTCTGGTCTCTGTCGCACAAAGACAGTAAACTACTTGCTAGTTATTAATAAAATGTGGTAAGTTTGTAATTTTAGTGAAATTTCCCTTCCATGGAGGTTTTGGTATTGATATACATAGGACAAGACAAAAACAGCAATGCCTCTCCCAAGGGCCTTAAACATGCTCTAAGGCACCTGTATTTATTTGGTTTTACCATAAAGAGCTTATGTTATGGCCATCCTTCTGAAAAAGCTGTGAGAAAAAAATTGAAGTAATTTAAAAAGAGGACCAGAACCTATTATATGAATAATCAAGGACATGGTATTATAAGGTTCTATCTGCAAATGTATAGCTTTGAGATAATTAGTATTTTTCAAGTCCCAGATTTCATAACTGTTTTGTGATGTCCTCCTCTTTCATGACTCAATAAGTATGTAGCCTTATATACAATTATTTTTGATTGACAACCCATCATTGTGTGATTGAATTGCAAGTAGAACCGTATAGCAGCAAGTTTAAAGGTATTTGCACAGATAGAGCTTACAGGTTTTCCATTTTTTTCATCGTAAATGTACCTTTTTTCTGTTGTTGACACATCTCACATGTAAAGGACCACATAAAGAGCAACTCGATGCACATTTCTGGCCCTTTTGAACCTTAGCTCTTGCCATCCTAGCATTGGGTGACCACAGTGAAAGAAGCAGAGATTTCATAATCACATAGTGCTTCCCAAATGGCTCCCTATTTCCTATATATATTTTGACCTGGGCACAAAAGTAGTGCACTATATAGGGAACAGTCCATATGGTGCCATTAGGAAAACTCCTGACTACTATAACCACTGATCTGTAAGGACAGTAGCCTAATCTAGCCTAGTGTATTGCCTACTGAGTAAGATGAGGGCTGTATGAAAGAAAGATGCAGACACAACCTATGTTTTGACTAGGGTCAACAATCCACCCACTTCAGATCCAAAGTTGTTCCTAGTCCGGTCAAGATGTTATTTTTGTTGTGCTGGAACAGCTTGACCTAATGTCTGTGCTATTTCTGGTGCTGTTGTAACTGTTTCTGGACAAGTGTAAAAAGTGGCAGTGAGATCCTTGAAATAGCACTAATCTGGAAGCCAGTAATTTCTCCCATGGCAATGCATCTGACTGCAGACACGCTCTCAAGTGCAAGTTTTATGACTACTCAAAATCAAATCAAGTTGTATTGGTAATATGCGCCGAATACAGCAGGTGTAGACTTCACAGTGAAATGGTTAGTTACGAGCCCATTCCCAACAGTGCAGAGTTAAAAAGTAAGACAAATATTTTCTTCATTAATTAATTTATATGTCTGAATTTAGCCACTATGTAATTCTTAAGAGTCTAAGCTGACAAATGGAATTGTTTTAAGATCATACCATGGATAATTTAGCTTTTTATGTTTAGGGTTTAGATAGCTTTAATTTTGAAGATAGATTGTGGCTTCTATCAATGTAATTGTCTGCATCATTTTCAATCCCCTTTATATTTTTTAGGTAAATAGATATACCAGTCAAAAGTTTAGACACACTTAGTCATTCAAGAGTTTTTCTTTATTTCTACTATTTTCTACATTGTAGAATAATAGTGAAGACATCAAAAACGATGAAATAACACATGGAATCATGTAGTAACCAAAAAGTGTTAAACAAATCAAAATATGTTTATTCAAAGTAACCACCCTTTGCCTTGTTGACAGCTTTGCATTCTGTCAACCAGCTTCATGAGGTAGTCACTTGGAATGCTTTTCCAACAGCCTTGAAAGAGTTCCCACATATGACGGCTACTTTTCCTTCACTTTGCGGTCTAACTCATCCCAAACCATCTCAATTTGGTGATTTGGTCGGGTGATTGTGGAGGCCAGGTCATCTGATGCAGCACTCCATCACTCTCCTTCTTGGTCAAATAGCCCTTACACAGCCTGGAAGTGTGTTGGGTCATTGTCACATCACGTGTAACCATGCCAGCCCAGGACCTCCAAATCTGGCTTCTTTGACTGCAGGATCGTCTGAGACCAGCCACCCAGACAGCTGATGAAACTTTGGATTTGCACAACCAAAGAATTTCTGCACAAGAAATCATCAGAAACCGTCTCAGGGAAGGTCTTCTCTGTGCTTGTTGTCCACACTAGGGTCTTGACCTGACTGCAATTCGGCGTCGTAACCGACTTCAGTGGGAAAATTGTCACCTTCGATGGCCACTGGCACGCTGGAGAAGTGTGCTCTTCATGGATGAATCACGGTATTAACTGTACCGGGCGAGCGGTTTGCTGATGCCAACGTTGTGAACAGAGTGCCCATGGTGGTTGTGGGGTTATGGTATAGGCAGGCATAAGCTTTGGACAATGAACACAATTGCATTTTATTGATCGCAATTTGAATGCACAGAGATACCATGACGAGATCCTGAGGCCCATTGTCGTGCCATTCCTCCGCCGCCATCACCTCAAGTTTCAGTATGATAATGCATGGCCCCATGTCGCAAGGATCTGTACACAGTTCCTAGAAACGGAAAATGTCCGAGGTTCTTCAATGGCCTGCACACTCACCATATATGTCACCCATTGAGCATGTCCGAGATGCTCTGGATCTACATGTACAACAGCATGTTTCAGTTTCCGCCAATATCCAGCAACTTCACATAGCCATTGAAGACTAGTGGGACAACATTCCACAGGCCACAATCAACAGCCTGATCAACTCCATGCAAAGGAGATGTGTTGCACTGCATGAGGCAATTGGTGGTCACTCCAGTTAATGACTGGTTTTCTGATCCACACCCCTACCTTTTTTTTAAAGGAGTTTACCACATCAGACACTGGCTTCATTAATAAGTGCATCGACAACAATGTCCCCACAGTGACCGTACATACATATCCCAACCAGACGCCATGGATTACAGGAAACATCCGCACTGAGCTAAAGGCTAGAGCTGTCGCTTTCAAGAAGCAGGACACTAATCCCGACATTTATAAGAAATCCCGCTACAACCTCTGACGAGCCGTCAACTAGGCAAAGCATCAATACAGGACTAAGATCGAATCCTACTATACTGGCTCGGACTCTTGTTGGATGTGGCAGGGCTTGCAAATGATCACAGAATACAAAGGAAAACCCAACCACGATCTGCCCAGATGAGCTAGATGCCTTCTAAGCTTGCTTCGATGCAAGCAACACTAAACCATGCATGAGAGCACCAGGTGTTCTGGACAACTGTGCGATCACGCTCTCTGTAGCCTATGTGAGTAAGACCTTTAAACAGGTTAACATTCACAAGGCCGCAGGGCCAGACGGATTAACAGGCCATTTTGGTTTACCAAAAAGCTGCCTGGACTATCTGCATTGATCCTTTCTGCACTAACTTTTTTCCTGTTACCTAGTCACTTTATTCCTAGTTATATACATATCTACGTATCTACCTCAGTGAACACGTTCCCGTGCACTTCGACTCGGTATTGGTATCCCATGTATATAGCCAAGTTATAGCTAATCATTGTGTATTTATTATTACTTTTATTACTATGTGTTATTACTTGTCTATTATTTATCTATTTTCTTTCTCTCTGCATTGTTGCTGTCTACACCTGTTGTTACAAAGAATGTGATGAATACAATTGTGACCTGGTAGGGCTACTCGTGATTTCGCTTCAGGCTGAAGGTTCCATCTTCTCTATTGGTCAGGTACTTGCATCCAGCAAAACTGCTCTGGTCTCGGCACTTGATCTCCAGGAGGCCATAGGTGGGGGTTGTTGTGTACTTGGTAGGTGAGACCGGATCCAAAGGGCAGCTCACCATACTCAGAAGGCACATACTATTGCTCTGAGTTTGAGGCCAGCAGGGTTTACATCTGACAGTTGCTTCGAATTGCAGCAAGGTTTTGCAGGATGTTTCTTGCAAACTCTTTACTGGGCAATGGTGTAGGGACTGGACAATAGAGGTTTGGCACAATCCACTCACAAGTCCTCCGGATCTTGTTGGCAGGTGCAATGTCTTTCTTTGGTGGCTTAACTATCAATATTTTAACTGCATTTACAGGTTTTGACTGCAGACCTGACATATGTGTGGTAATGTGCCATGTTTGAGGCAACGATGTTTTGCTCTCTGTTGGTGGAAAAGACGTGTAGCCCATTTTAATGTAATGAGCTACGGTGTACAGTAAACCGATGGCATGGTTGCACTGTCCTTGGCCCGCTTCGCAGTTTTATTTAGTCTCCATGATGAATGGACTTTCAGGGGAGAACTCTACCTGGAAACAAAGTAAAAACAGAATTGATTTAGACAAGACAACCTAATATTTATTTTAATACACCATAAGGGACACACAAATAAGAACATATAATGATATGGATTGTCCAATCAATTTTATAATGCATTAACTTAAGCTATAACAAAGCAGAAACCAAAAGCAGAACAATGCAAAAAAGGCTACTTACCTGAAATTGAAAACAAAATTTGTGATTATTGAATAGATTTCAGCGATTTCAGTAGTGATAGGTTTAAAAAAATGTTTTTCATTGTAACTGGTAGGGCCAAAATTATTCAATTTGGGTCTACTAAATCTAATTGAAGATCCATAAACCGTTTGCATTTCAGCAGCGTGATTAGCAAGCAGATTTGAAATCATGTTGTAACTGAAACAGGCTGAATATAAAGTTTGTGTCATTTCAGCGACATTTTGATCATGGCAGAGTGGCTATTGATTGCATTTTTCTGGATTGAAATTAAAATGGGAATTGGGTAGGTTTTACACACATGCAGTACCTTCTATATGTGGATTCCGTGGTTCATGGCATCCCAGCGTACGACTAGAGTGCATGCCACCACACTTTCTTAATTTGCAAGAAGAAATTCCCATACTCAATTGCCACCCACACTTACCTAACTGACCAGCAAACAATCTGAATTATGTAAAGCTCATTCTTTCGCACCTGCCTGACTCACTCCTCCTGACTGTGAAACCATTGGACGAGTCAAGATGACAAGCACAGCCACAACAACAACAGGGAACGTTAACTACTTAGCTACAATGGTTGTAAGTAGCAATAGCTGAAAGTATTCTGTAATTTGGTCAATGAAGTTATGTTAAAATATCAACTTTACACCTTTTTCAACCTACAACGTTATGTTAGCTATAGATAGCTAGCTAGCTACCGAGCTAGCAACAAACTGGTGGCAAAAACACGTACATACACAATCTTACCTTGTAAATCGTGAATGTAACCCTCGATCCAGTTACCGTAACCTTTTAGTTGGACTGCCTTGGGCAGTCTGACATCTTCATCTGCCATTTATCAATATAAGTCAATGTTATAGCCGGCAACAGTTGTAAACTATGTGCGCGTGACATTAAAACTTCAAACTTGAAAAACGAGAAGTCCACACAATTGTTTTTTTGACTTCTGGGTTCCCCCCTAGGATTTCCCACCTCAGCCTCGCTTTTGTTTCAAAATAGCGGCTGCGTAACTAAAGCGTATGGCTTTAAGCTATATTACCGTCATAATATAATAATACATGGCATTTAGCAGACACTTTATCCAAAGCGACTTACAGTCGTGTGTATACATTTTACATATTGTTGGTCCCAGGAATCAAATCCACTATCCTGGCGTTGCAAGCACCATGCTCTCCCTAATGGGCTACAGAGGACCACCATCAAATGGCCAGAATATTTGAATGGCACACAAGATTTTTGTTCAGGACTCCAGCACTGTAGGTTCCTGTGAATCACCAATATTAGCTTTATGCTTTTTTCAAACACAAAATAATAAATAAATGGGCTACCTTAAAATTAAAATAGCCACAATGGCGCTGCCCATGATGTCGCAGATGCCATAATGGCACAGATACTATCTCTATGAGCTCTACTGACAGTTTTGTGGGAGGCCTGGTCAAAGCTGTAGATGGTGCTGAAATGGACAATGCCACTTTACAGTCACTGGTGGGAGGCTAATGTAACCTGATAGATGCTGTCCGTGGTGCTGAAACAGTGTTGTCCTTGGGAAAGCTGATGTATATATATTCACAGTTTATACAGACATAGCTTTATCTAACCGTGTTCCTTAGGGTGTGTGTGAACAGATGAGTGAGTGAGTGAGTGAGTGAGTGAGTGAGTGAGTGTGGGTGAGTGGGTGGGTCCGTGCCTGTGTGCTTGTGCTCAAAAACCCCTGTGTTTGGTAATGTAAAAGAGTGGTGTATGGTTTGCGTCCCAGATGGAGAATGAGTGATGATTATGTTTTCTACTCTGGTAAAGGATTCTTTATCTCTTTTATGAGTTCGAGTTGTGTTCAGCTTACTCCAGGGTCGCATTCAGCACTGCACAATGTTATGGAACGTTCAGTTAGAAATACATTATGAGAACAGACATGCCTCTCATACAGTATATGTAGGGTAAGTAATAATGTCTGCTTTATTCGTGGCATTTCTATCTGCAACATTTAGTGTTTTGCACACTCCTGAACATGACCAATATTATTGCACCAGTTGTTAATCACTTGCCTTTTTCACTCTTTATTGATTTTCCTTTGATTGGAGCATGGCCATACTGAAGCCATTGGAAAAAGTGACACTTAAATCCTGACCTTGGCTCTCAGCCAATGACACTGGCTGTTCGAGTCGATATCATCATTATCGCTGTTTAGCATGCTCAAAGACTAATTTACACTACAGCTCTAGGAAGCTTTGCCAGCTCTGATCCCCTGACCTTTACTATTGTGTGGGCCTAGATAGACTGATCCGTTGAACCACTAACTAAACAGTCTGATTTACCAACAATGACGAGACAGCCTACAGGGAGGAGGTGAGGGCCCTGGCGGAGTGGTGCCAGGAAAATGACCTTTCCCTCAACGTCAACAAAACGAAGGAGCTGATCTTGGACTTTACATACTGCTTCACTAATTTAATATGTATATACTTTATTCTACTGTATTTTAGTCAATGCCACTCCAACATTCCTCTTCCTAATAATTATATATTTCTTAATTCCATTATTTTTTAATTTGAATATTTTTAATTTAAACTTTATTTAACTAGGCAAGTCAGTTAAGAACAAATTCTTATTTACAATGACGGCCTACCCCGGCCAAACCCGGACGACGCTGGGCCGGTCGTGCCCTGCCATATGGGACTCCTAACCACGGCTGGATGTCATACTTTTAGATGTTTGTGTATTGTTGTGAATTGTTAGATACTACTGCGCTGTTGGAACTAGGAACACAAGCATTTCGCTACACCCGCCAATAACATAAATGTGTATGTGATTTCATTTTATTTTTTTTAACAGTCAAACCCTGATAGGTACATTATGCATTTTTGTGTGAAGATAGTGTCGTCTACTGGAAGAAAGGGAGATTTTGATTTGATTTGTTTAAGGGCAGAGTCAATTGTACAGTACATTGGCAGTAGCAGCACTATGAATGGTCTTGTGTGGCTCAGTTGGTAATGAACGGTACTTGTAACGCCAGGGTTGTGGGTTTGATTCCCGCTGGGACTACCAATATGAAAATGTATGTATGTAGTAAGGTAAATGTCATATGTTATGGGGCTTGGCTGGGTATCAGAGAACCTTATCCTGAGGATCAATTAGGAAGAGACATTCCCCTCTGCTGCTTGTGTATAGGTCATAGTAGCAAGAGTAAGAGTTTTATTTTAACCTTTATTTAACTAGGCAAGTCAATTAAGAACACATTTGTATTTACAATGAAGTCCTAGGAAGAAAACAACAGATTTTTACCTTGTCAGTTACTGGCCCAATGCACTAGGCTACCTGCTGCTCCAGGAGTGTTGAAGAACTGAAAGCTTTATGAATACAGGCCCAGGTGATTCCAAATACAATGTACTAAACAGTAATTAGTAGAATCATTGAATTCAAAATCCTTTTCAAAATTCCAGTAACTTTCCAAAAATGTCCCAGTTTTCCAGAAGTCCCGGTTGGAGGATTGCTATAGGCTACTTCCTGCTTATTTCCTCCTAATACCAATCATCTTCCAACCAGGATTATGGGAAAGTTACTGGAATTTTGCAGCTTTATACCTTCTGCTATTCTTTTCATATTGTTTTCAAATCAATGACACTTTTACGTATCAGGTAAGTATGAAAGTAGTATAAGTATAAAAGGCAGGACATAAGTACAAGTACTGTAGTATGAGAGGAAACTTGCCTCTGTATTTACCAAAATAACTCAGCTAGGGAACATTGCCACAACTCCTTGTTCTCCTCGAGATACTTTAATTTAATCAAAGCATTCCTAATCACAACAAATATGATTTAGTCACATGTCATGGGTGGTTTACGTTGACAAATGGTGATTGGCATCTGGTTGGCTTTTATACAGTCATGTATCACTCACACATATCAACTTATAAGGCTGAATCACATCGAATGGAATTTTGCAAGATCTGTGCGAAATCGTTGAATCTGTTTCTGAAAAATGCCTATAGTATTTTCTGGAAAAATGTGTACTGAAAAATCTCGTTTTGAAGATAGGATGGATGTTATTTACTAACATTCAGAGCCATACAGAAGACCACTGAGACCTTTGTTATTGAACAGACATAGCTTAGTCTTGATGTCAAAGTAATAGTTTGCTTATTTTTGATGGCTAAAACTGAACTTCCCCTTTAAGTTGTTTACATTTACATATGGGTTTCATTTGGTTTAACTAACATGCTCTATTTTCTACCTCTAAGGTTGCCTACAAACCATGGCTGTGTGCACAGTATTTCCCCACCACACAGAGGCATTGTGGGAGGACAGTACCGTGTCTCCAGTACTGCCTGGAGGTTCAGCAGAGGTGTCCCTTCATACTGCCGGACAACGACGATCTCATCCACGGAGGAAGTCCCAGCTTCATATGTACAGGTGAGTGTGGTGGTGTGGACTGATCAGTCAGTCAGTCAATCCATCAAGTGTGATTTGTAGCCACAGCTTATACGGGTGGGCGTATATCCACTCTAGGGCTATGCTGTTTAGCTGAGATGCACCATAGATCTAGGATATTTTGAAATGTACTCAATGTCGGAATTTAGATGGAATTTGGATGGAATTGTATCTTGGAGGATATATGTAATAGTGCTCTTGTGCCCCTGATGATGTCTTGTATTATTACTTTTCACTGGTATCAATAAAGTTGTATGGTTTTGAACTCTGGGAACCTAGCCAACAATGAATTATAGTACTTGTCACTGGCGACATCTAGCTGCCACATAAGGCAGTGTTAGTAAAATCAATGACACTTCCCTCTAAGTGTAAAGTGTATTGCTGAGAAATCACTGTGATGGGGTACAACCACAGGATAGAATTGTAATACTCCACAAGGATCAGAGCAGAACCAGAATAACATGACCTACCCTGTCCTGATTTGATCTCAGTGGGGTGCTCTGTCATTTCTTCCCCCAGCCTTCAAAGTTTGAAGTATTTCAATACCGTAATTAGAATAGCCTTTGATATTTTTTTATTACTTGTGCGTCAGCGATTAAATGGTAGGCTTTGCCATTTGAGATCCCTGTTTTTCTGCCGCTCATTTGATGTCTTCCTTTAGTGTGAACTGGCAGTTTCTTTGAAAAGAGATTACACAAGGCGTGACATCAAATCATATTTTCTTGGTCACATACACATGGCTAGCAGATGTTATTGCGAGTGTAGCGAAATGCTTGTGCTTCTAGTTCTGACTGTGCAGTAAAATCTAACAAGTAATCTAACAATTCCACAACAACTACCTAATACACACCAATCTAAGTAAAGGGATGGAATAAGAATATATACATATATATAAATACACACACTTCGGGGCTCCTGAGTGGTGCAGTGGTCTAAGGCACTGCATCGCAGTGCAACAAGCATCACTACAGTACCTGGTTCAAATCCAGGCTGCATCACATCCAGCTGTGATTGGGAGTCCAATAGGGTGGTGCACAATTGGCCCAGTGTTGTCTGGGGTAGTCTGTAATTGTAAATAAGCTTTTGTTCTTAACTGACTTGCCTGGTTAAATAAAAATAAAAAAATATATGGATGAGTGATTACTGAGTGCCATAGGCAAGATGCAACAGATGGGATAAGTAATGCAAGATATATGAACATTACTAAAGTGAGTAGTGATCTATTTATTAAAGTGGCCAATGATTTCAGGTCTGTATATCGGCAGCAGCCTCTCTGTGTTAGTGACGGCTGTTTAACATTCTGATGGCCTTGAGATACAAGCTATTTTTCAGTCTCTCTGTCCCAGCTTTGATGCACCTTTACTGACCTCGCCTTCTGGATGGTAGCGGGGTGAACAGGCAGTGGCTCGGGTGGTTGTTGTCCTTGATGATCTTTTTGGCCTTCCAGTGACATCAGGTGCTGTAGGTGTCCTGGTGGGCAGCGGTGTAGATTATATTTACCGTGCTGCAATATGGGGGCGCTACAAAATGTGACTTTTTTTTCATTTTGAATTCAGTATAGGGTCATTATTGTTAGGTTATGATACAACATATGACATGATGATACTGATAGTTGAGTCGTATGAAGACTATGGTTTAACCGTGCATACTGACTGGTATTTATGCTCTTATGCACATGGTAATATGTATTTTTTTGGTGATACATTTCAACAAAACAATGCGTTAACACACTGTAAGTAAGGCTGGAACTAGGCTGGGTCATTTCTTTAGCTTATTGTGGGTCATCTGAATGAATGAATACACTTTATTGGTATTGGGGAAATTGAGTTTGTCATCATCATCAGACACAGGCATGGATGAAATAGACACACAGGGACGCATGAGAGGGATGCACAGAGACATGAGCATTTATGGTGTTTACCCACTACTCTCTTCATCCCTTACAGGGCTACTGGGGAGCCATGGGCAGCCCAACAACCAGGCAGAGTGCTGCGACGTCCGGTGGGACTCTAAACCGGACAACCGTTCCCGTGGGACGCTGAAAAGGACTCCAACACCCTCCTGCCATCACCAACAGAGGGTGTCGACATCAGTCACCTCGGCCGCAACACCCACCAGACTGTGCAGCAGCAGCGGCCGGCTGAAGCTGTGCCTGCTGGTCTTTGTTCTCCTGCACACTGTAGTCACCATCACCACCAGCTCCCACAATTCCACTGGGGTCGTCGGTGTGACTGCCATTTTCCCCCTGGAGGAAAGCTCCTCCAGTGAGGAATAATGGATAAAAATTGCAAAAAAACCTCTGGGTTTTATCTGGGTGAGTGAGTTGAAAAACCGGTTCTGACCAGTTCTGGCTGCTGCGTCTCTGTTCAGAGAGAACCCTGGAAGGTCCCTGGTATGTGCTGTTAAAGCCTAATTGGGCCACAGGAAGTGAGAGCAATTTACCAGGAGCAAAGGATGCTGGGAATTGTAGTCATGTGGAGAGGCGACGACATGGGCGGGGCCAACACACCTCAGACCAAAGGATCAATATCATATCACCGTGTCAATCTAAACCTGAGTTCACCTTTTCTGTCTCTTGTTTCATCATAATGTACGAAATCATTTTCTCTCTCCTCCTTGTTCAGTTGTTTGTGGAGTTTATTGGAATGTGAATTGGTTGTCTTAGAACATATAAGAGGCAGAGAATATTGAAAAAGGTATCACCAACCTGTGTATTTTTATCCACCCCTCTCATCAACAGTAACATTTAGCTTCTTTTGAGGTAACAGACAGTGGATATGCTAACAATATTCTTAACTCAAACACAAACAGAAAGAGTAAACACTTATAGATCCCCGCCTGTCCTGGTGGATACATTGAAAATATCAGGCATAACAGGGTTCTCTCATGGCAGTACATATAACTCTAATCCAGAGCCAGTGAAGAGCAGGTGTAGTATACCTTTTTACACTATTTTGCCGATCTGAACCATATTGTGCTCGCTTGGATTGTTTTCTTTACACGGTTGCATGGTTCCAGCAAATATGCTGAATGTGTAACCAGGCCAGTGCAGTACAGTACAGCTCAGCTCGTCTTAGCTTGGCTCAGTAGTGTGAATAGGGTAGCAGTGGAGGTCTTGTCACTTGGATTCAAAACTGTCCCACCAATTGGCTTCAGTGTACCTCGGAGTTTATATTATTTGAGCCAATAAGTTTCTCTCTCATTATCCTGTGTCCATGTGTTTGTATGTGATGGGCCAAAAGGGGACGTCGGATCAACAAAGCTCAATTTACCTCAAATCAAGTCACCTGTTGGCTTAGATAGACTCTGTTTTTCTAAAGCAGTACATCCTAGAACTGTACGTCTGGCTTTTGTATTTGACTCATATATTTCTCAATATAAGTCTATGGTACGTCATACCAGTACATTACAGCCAGTTCTCTTCACACATTGGGAGACGTGTCACAAGGGGAGACACAGGAACACATCAAAACAAAATATATCTCTTACTGAGTCGTTTTTACATGCAAAAGTGCTAGTTGAGTAGCATTGAAAAGATCAACCATACCCATACCTGGGTTCAAATAGTATTTGTTCTCTTTGAAATATTTTAGCTGCACTCGATTGAGCTTGCCTGGCGCAATGTACCCAATGGGATTGTCCCAAAAGTATAAATGAA
This sequence comes from Salmo trutta, assembly GCF_901001165.1. Lineage (NCBI taxonomy): Eukaryota > Metazoa > Chordata > Actinopteri > Salmoniformes > Salmonidae > Salmo > Salmo trutta. The sequence goes on along the minus strand of NC_042995.1, from coordinate 24,296,553 downwards.
AACCCTGCCCATGTGGCATCTCCAGACAAGCTCAATCAAATGCTCAACACATTTGACAGAAAACGGACACAATTTGAACCCAGGATGGATCATACATACCCTCTCCTCTTTGTCTCTATTTGACCTTATTATCATCGTGACCAAGATAATAACCTTGTATCTTTACACAGAGCTAAGGCCTTAGCTAGTAGGCGTTTGTGTGAGGGTAAGGAGTTTTCAAGGGCTGGCTCTACATACTGTATTTACTTCCGTTGGTGTGACTGCTGCTAACCGGTACTCATTGATATTGCACGTAGGGGAAGACATCTGATAGGCTCCTTATGCTTTCACCTTTGACCTTGACATCCATGTCTTATCCTTCCCATTTAACTGAGTAGTGCATATTATGGCACCTTTGTTTTTTTTACGCGTACATATAATCAGTACAGCCGGAATAACTCTGAAGTCAACTGTACTCCGGGCATGAAGACATCAATCTGAGGATTAGGGTGAAGTTTCTTCAATACGCTGATCTTGGGTCAGTTTAGCATTTTACCCACTAATGGTTAGGTGTTAGAATTGGGGGAGGGAAAACTGATCCTAGATCTTTACCTAGGGAAAACTTCACCCTGAAAGGCTATGTGCTATAGCCTTTTCACATTATACTGTTTCACCCTTAGGTTCAGTTGATTTTCTCACAGACACTCATCGAGGTGAACTGTTCTTTGTAACCATCAATCAACAACATGACTTTATTGTTTCCCTCACATTTACTTTATTCCCCCAAAAGACAGCAGCGGATGTAACCCCCTCTCTGTAGAAATAACCTCCAACAAGCTCCCCCAAACATTCATGATCTGAACCTTGTGGATCTATGCAGATGTCCCAACCCTGTCTGGCCCCGTATATACAGTACTCAAGTTGCACAACTGATGTACAACACATTTGGCAGAATGGTTGTGATACAACTGTTGTTTTTGTGATTCAACAGAGAGTTTGTCTGCACAATGGTTGTATAATAATTTTTCTGAAGAAAAAAAACGATGTTGAATGACATGTTATGCCATATGCATTGTACTTCAGTTGAACAACTGTTAACTGGTGTAAATATGTCCTAGAGAAGTGAGATATTCAAGATTGTTCTGTTTTTCTTTTTAGGGAAGCTTCTTGTGTTTGTTTTTCTTGTTTTTGGTTGCATTTTCTGTTAATGGTCTCACTTCAAACAAACTACAACTTGTAAAGGCTTTATAAGCATCTACAGTATGTAGTGCTTATGATGACTTTATGCATGCTTTATAAAGCCTTTTAATGTTGTACTTTATTTGAAGTTGGACCTTGTTAAGAACTGTCTACAGCATTGTAAGTCAGATCAGTAGGAGAGAGGATTGGGAAAAGGTGTGATAGGTGTGTGCAAGGAAAATAATGAAGAAAAATTGTAAAAAAAACAAAAAAAAACACAGATACCTTATTTATCTTACTACTGTCATATTATCATAAGATAGATGCTTTAGTTTGCAATTATCTTTTCTTTTTCTACAAAAGAGTTTGATGAAATAATTTATAATGCGTCTCGAAAGTCATCATCTTTTTTGAACGTAAGAGAAATGCAGCCACATTTATTAAAATTTTGTTCAAAATAAAATAAAAATGATGTTAAATATGATTGTTGTCTGCTTTCTTTTGGATTGTATTTTATTTTGTACCACTGACCACGGTTACCTGACTGTAGGCCTGTAGCCAGACCAATTGAATTTGGCCAACATTCTGTGGTAAGTGGGCAATCTGGGATTCAAACAATAGCAAAAAAGCAGTCACCCGGCACTTTTTTGGTGAACAGGTTGTCACGTCCTGACCAGTAAAAGGGGTTATTTGTCATTGTAGTATGGTCAGGGCGTGGCAGGGGGTGTTTGTTTTGGGTGTTTTGATGTTTTTGGGGTTTTGTTCTATGTTTTATATTTTTATGGTTATTCTAGTTCTATGTTGGTTTTTGGCAATGATCTCCAATTAGAGGCAGCTGGTTGTTGTTGTCTCTAATTGGAGGCCATATTTAGTTGTGTTCGTTTCACTTGTGTTTTGTGGGTGGTTGATTTCTGTATAGTTGGGTTACCTTACAGAACTATTGGTTGTCGTTTATTGTTTTCGTTTGAGTGTTCACTTTAGTAAGTAAGGGAAACAGGGACCAAGCAGCGGAAGAAGGAGCAGCGGGAGAAGTATCTCGAGTCATGGACGTGGGAGGAGATCCTCGAGGGCAAGGGTCCATGGAGCCAGGCTGGGGAGTACCAGCGCCCGAAGGCGGAGCTGGAGGAGTCGAAGAGGGAACGACAAAGGTACGAGGCATTGTATCCTCCTATTCAGGAGGTGGAGAGGCAGCCCCACATTTTTTTTTTGGGGGGGGGGGGGGGCATAAGGGGAGTGTTGCTAGGTCAGGGGGGAACCTTGACCTAACTTCCCGGGCTATTCGGAGGGAGCTGTGGAGCAGTTGGTAGAGCATGGTGTTTTCAACACCAGGGTTGTGGGTTCGATTCCCATGGGGGAGCAGTACGGAGAATTTTTTTTATGAAATGTATGCTTTCACTACTGTAAGTCGCTCTGGATAAGAGCGTCTGCTAAATTACTAAAATGTAATGTAAATATAAACCGGAGCTGAGAAGTGAGTCGAGCGCCGAGCTTGACGCAAGATTCCGGAAGGAGGTACTGGCAGAGAGGGCACGACTGAGCAGGCGTGCGGAGGGGCGAGCGATACATTACGGGGTGATGAGCACTATCTCGCCCATCCACACGCACAGTCCGGTGCGGTCGGTACGGGCTCCGCAGCGTTGCCGTGCTAGAGTTGGCACTCAGCCAGGAAGGAGTGTGCCTGCTCAGCGCATCTGGCCGCCGGTGCGTCTCCTCGGTCCAGCTTACCCTGCGCCTGCTCTACGCACGGCAGCCCTCACTCTCCAGCACAGCCCAGTTCGCCCTGTGCCAGCGCTCTGCCCGTGCCGGGCTACAGTCACCATTCAGCCAGGACGGGGTGTGCCAGCTATAAGCTCCAGACCTCTAGTGCACCTGTCCAGCCCAGTACGTCCTGTTCCTGCTCCCCGCACTCGCCCTGAGGTGCGTGTCACCAGTCTAGCACCTCCTATGCCAGCCCCATGCATCAGGCCTCCAGTGCGCATTCCCAGTCCAGAGCTTCGGGCAACAGTTCCCCGTCCAGAGCTTCCGGCGACAGTTCCCTGTCCAGAGCTTCCGGCGACAGTTCCCCGTCCAGAGCTTCCGGCGACAGTTCCCCGTCCAGAACCTACTGAGACGGCCTACAGTCCGGAGCCTACAGAGACGCTCCTCAGCCAGGTGCCTCCAGTGACTCTCCCCAGCCAGGAGCCTCCAGCGACGCCTCTCAGCCCGGGGCCTCCAGCGACGCCTCTCAGCCCGGGGCCTCCAGTGATGCCGTGCAGCCCAGAGTCTGCTGAACGGGAGCTACGGCCAGAGCCAGAGCCACCTCCGTGGTGGGAGGATTGGGAAGGGGGGGGTGTAGCCCTCCCCATATATAGTTGTGTTTGTTTCACTTGTGTTTTGTGGGTGGTTGCTTTCCGTATAGTTGGATTACCTTACAGAACTGTTGGTTGTCGTTTATTGTTTTCGTTTGAGTGTTCACTTTAGTAAGTAAATAAAGAAGATGATCACTATACCCGCTGCGCCTTGGTCCAATCCTTACGACGCCTATGACACAAGTAAACTTCCAGGGCCAGTTTTACTCTGCATCTGCACCAGGTGCAAAGTTTTGCATCTTTTTTTCAGAAAGGCATAAAACCTAAAACATTCAGCTAAAACATGAAAGTCTTCATTCATTTATACTTATTCTTTATTCTTTCTCTTTATTTTACCTCTTTGATTCGGTCTTCATTGATGCCTTTTTTTATCGAAAGGGAATAAACAATCTAGTGCAAAACTTTAGTAAATCTGGGCCCCAGATTGTTGACGCGTTTGAGTGGTATGGCTTAAGCAATCGATTAGATGAAAGTCGAGGAGTGAAGGCAGGTAGGTGCATCTGCCACAGCCGAAATTCGGAAACTCATGGGGTTTTCCAACTGCAAGGCTCAGATCAACATGGCAAAGTTGCCATTGTTTATAAAAGGTTTTTATAATATTGAAAAAAAGTCACCCAGTCACAAACTGAAATAATATGTGTGTACATTATACAGTGAATATATAAAGTATTCAGACCCCTTAACTTTTTCAACATTTTCTTATGCTACAGCCTTATTCAAAAGTTGATTAAATCGTTTCCCCCCCTCATCAATCTATACACAATACCCCATAATGACAAAGCAAAAACAGTATTTTTTACATTTTTGCAAAGGAAAAAATAAATAAATGAAATATTACATTTACATAAGTATTCAGACCCTTTACTCAGTACTTTGCTGAATTAAATCAAATCACATTTTATTGGTCACATACACATGGTTAGCAGATGTTATTGCGAGTGTAGCGAAATGCTGGTGCTTCCAGTTGCGCTTCTAGTTCCGACAGTGCAGCAATATCTAACAAGTCATCTAACAAGAACTCTGCTGAAGCGCCTTTGGCAGCGATTAAGTCTTCTTGGGTATGACGCTACAAGCTTGGCACACCTGTCTTTGGGGAATTTATCCCATTCTTCTCTACAGATCCTCTCAAGCTCTGTCAGGTTGGATGGTGAGCATCGCTGCACAGCTATTTTCAGGTCTCTCCAGAGATGTTCGATCGGTTTCAAGTCCAGGCTCTTGCTGAGCCACTCAAGGAGATTCAGAGACTTGTCCCAAAGCCACCCCTGTGTTGTCTTGGCTGTGCTTAGGGTCGTTGTCCTGTTGGAAGGTGAACCTTTGCCCCAGTCTGAGGTCCTGAACACTCTGGAGCAGGTTTTCATCATGGATCTCTCTGTACTTAGCAGTAGGGACAGGTGCCAGGTTTCTCCAGAATTGATGCTTGGTATTCAGGCCAAAGAGTTCAGTCTTTGGTTTCATTAGATCAGAGAATCTTGTTTCTCATGGTCTGAGAGTCCTTTAGGTGGCTTTTGGCAAACTCCAAGCGGGTTGTCGTGTGCCTTTTACTGAGGAGTGGCTTACATCTGGCCACTCTAAGATAAAGGCCTGATTAGTAGAGTGCTACAGAGATGGTTGTCCTTTTGGAAGGTTCTCCCATCTCAGAGGAACTCTGGAGCTCTGTCAGAGTGAACATCGGGTTCTTGGTCACCTCCCTGATAAAGGCCCTTCTCCCCCGATTGCTCAGTTTGGCTTGGCGGCCAGCTCTAGCAAGTCTTGGTGGTTCCAAATATCTTTCATTTAAGATTAATGGAGGCCACTGTATTCTTGGGGACCTTCAATGCTGCAGAACGTTTTTGGTACCCTTCCCCAGATCTGTGCCTCAACACAATCCTGTCTCGGAGCTCTACAGACGAATGAATGAAATGTTCTTTTTTTTGTCAAATCGCCAATTGGCAACCCATCCCTTATGGTATTAATTGACACAAACAAACATTACAATAATTGACTATGGTAATTAAATAATAATTATTCTTACGGTTTTCTCTGCATTGCGTATCACATAAAGAGTGAAAGAATGTAAGGTAAAAATACTTAGTATTAAATAAGGTTATCCAAACAATAATTATTGTAACGACGGTCGTCAGGAATGGACCAAGGCGCAGCAGGTTGAGTGCTCATAATTAACTTTTTAATGAAAAACACTTATACAAACAAACAAAACGATGGACGACGAATACAGACTTGAAGGCGAACAACAGCAATTCAAGTGACAACCTCACACAAATTACAAACACACCCTAATATATAGGACTCTCAATCAAAGGCAACTAGACAACACCTGCCTTCAATTGAGAGTCCACACCCCAATTAACTAAACATAGAAACAGACTAACTAGAAAGAACATAGACTAACAGAGCAGTGACCAAAAACCCCGGAATCCATAAATCAACTACCCTCTACATAATACACACACCCCGAACCACATAAACCGAATACCCTCTGCCACGTACTGACCAGCCTACACGAACAAAATAACCCTCATACTGGTCAGAACGTGACAATTATATCCCTGGAGTAGTAAAAGAATATAAATACATACATAACATAACATAACATAACATAAACAGATAAATAAATAAATACAGAAAAAAAGAAACAGAAGACATTTGAACCATCTGGCACAAAAATAAGATTCATATGGAACAATCTATACACAATCTATATATACACGTGCCATTTACCACATAGAAGCAAAATATTTTTTAAATTGAATTATAAGTAGCCATTTTTCTTTTATTCCAGGCTTTATCTAAATATTCTGCAAATGGAAATACACAATGGATAAAAAAACAATACGCAGAGGCAATATCCCTGATCTTACCTGTGCACACAGTGATCTCTTGCTTTTAGGTAGGTTATACTTAATATATCTCTCACACACAAATTCACCCTTAATCAAACAAAAGGTTCTCAATTAGGGTTTATGATTAATCTCCTCCACCCATTTATTTTCATATTGCATCAACGGTTGTTTTTTAATCATATCTATGTCTCACTTAATTTTTTTTTTGGACAGATGTTCACAGTCAGACTGTTGAAAAAGGTCAGACATTTCAGTTGCCCAGGCTCCCCCTATAGATCCCAATTCCTTCGACCTCAAGACTGGTTTTTGCTCTGACATGCACTGTCAACTGTGGGACCTTATATAGACAGGTGTGTGCCTTTCCAAATCATGTCCAATCAATTGAATTTACCACAGGTGGACTCCAATCAAGTTGTAGAAACATCTCAAGGATGATCAATGGAAACAGGATGCACCTCAGCTTCCTTTCGAGTCTCATAACAAAGGATCTGAATACTTATGTAAATAAGGTATTTCTTTTTTTTAAATTATAAATTTGCGCAAATGTCAAAGAACCTATTTTCACTTCATCATTATGGGGTATTGTGTGTAGATTGATTAGGGGAAAAAATGATTAAATCCGTTTTAGAATAAGGCTGAAATGTAACAAAATGTGGACAAAGTCAAGGGGTCTGAATACTTTCTGAATGCACAGTACAATCATTTAGTGAGAGTGAGCTTCAATTACATTTATTTCTTCACTGTAGGCTACACAGGAATTGTGGCAAAGTGGTTCCTGTCTAAGTCACGTCTTTGGTCACGTTCGCATGGGTAAAACAAAAACACCTGAATGATTAGTTGACAATAGAGCCTCCCACAATGCATGCGATGGCTGCAGGATGAAGTTGATGAAAATTGCAGTCTTATGCAGTCAAAACTTCATGATTTTTGTAAAGTTCATGCAGTCGACATGTAGATGAAAGTCAGACAATTTTTATCCCCAGAAAGCAACACACTTTGAAAAGCGTGACCATTGACTTGACAAAAGTGATCAGCTCGAACGTGCCCATCGGTTCCAGGTTGACTACATTGCAGATCTTACAAAGCATCAACCAATGGATCAGATTCCTATATCATATGATGTGTTTAGCTGAAATGTTAAACACTTATCCAGCCATTGTGAGATCTGGCAGGCACCTGCAATGTTGTTAGCATAGAATGCAGCCAATATTTGTAAACGTATCCTAGGAAAAGTACCGTCACAATATCCTCACTGGCATTGCAGGTGTGAAGCCACTAGAGGAGTGTGACTTCTGAGTCATAACTTGCAGTTCACATACTGATACCCACATGTAGATGTAGTAAGCAGTAATGCTCTCCTGCACCACAAGATGTCATTACATAGCCACTATATAGCCATGGATTCATCCAGTGTGGACATCAAATTATATAACAGTGAGTAGCAGCAAAGTAAAATCGGGGGGGGGGGGGGGGGGGGGGGGGTAGAAGATATTAAAGAGCCTTGTGGACCTAGACTTGACACTCCGGTACCGCTTGCCATGCGGTAGCAGAGAGAACAGTCTATAACTTGGGTGACTGGAGTCTTTGACCGCTTAGTATATAGGTCCTGGAATGGAAGGAAGCTTGTCCTCAGTGATGTACTGGGCCGTACGCACTACTCTGTAGAGCTTTATGCTCAGATGCCGAGCAGTTTCCGTACCAGGCGGTGATGTAACCGGTCAGGATGCTCTCGATGGTGATGCTATTGAACCTTTTGAAGATGTGGGGACACATGCCAAATCTTTTAAGTCTCCTGAGGGGTAAAAGGTGTTGTCGTGCACTCTTCACGACAGTCTTGGTATGTTTGGACCATGATAGTTTGTTGGTAATGTGGACACCAAGGAACTTGAAACTCTCAACCCGCTCCAAGGCCCTCCTTTTCCTGTAGTCCACGCTCATCTCCTTTGTCTTGTTCACGTTGAGGGAGAGGTTGTTGTCCTGGCACCACACTGCCAGGTCTCTGAACTGTCATCGTTGTCGGTTATCAGGCCTACCACTGTTGTGTCGTCAGCAAACTTAATGATGGTGTTGGAGTCATGGTTGGCAATACAGTCGTGGGTGAGCAGAGAATACAGGAGGGGACTAAATATGCACCCCTGAGGGGCCCCGTGTAGAGGATCAGCATGGCAGATGTGTTGTTGCCTACCCTTACCACCTGGGGGCGGCCCATCAGGAAGTCCAGGATCCATTTGCAGAGGGATGTGTTTAGTCCCAGAGTCCTTAGCTTAGTGATGAGCTTTGTGGGTATTATGGTGTTGAACGCTGAGGTGTAGTCAATGAACAGCATTCTCACATAGGTGTTCCTTTTGTCCAGGTGGTAAAGGTCAGTGTGGAGTGTGATTGAGATTGCGTCATCTGTGGATCTGTCGGGGCAGTATGCGAATTGGAGTGGGCCTAGTGTTTCCGAGATAATGGTGCTGATGTAGGTGGTTTGAGAAGTATAGCTAATAGGCTCATTTTCTGACAATGTATCCCCTGGATTTGATATACCCCTGGTAGCATTTGCTAATCATAATATGCTGTTTATGCTTAGTAGTTATATGTGTAAACAGTTTAGAGGTTTAAGGGCTACGTGCCTTGCTCAAGGGTACAACAGCAGGAGATGGCATCTAAGATGCTGATGCCATTAACCCTCCAGTTGCAAGCCCACTCCTGACCAGTGGTTCTCAAGCAGGGTTACTAGGCCCAGTGGAGGAACTTGGTCTATCCACAGGGGGTACATGAGAAGACTCATGAGACCATATGCTTGCTGGTAAAATGTACATGAGGTGGTATTTCATGGGGACTCTGGGCAGAGCAAAATTCAGTTGGGAACCACTGCTCTAGGCTACCTGTCAACCCCAATGACTAATGTGTAGTAATGTAATGTAATGTAATGTAATGTATATGACCATTATAATATTATGCCTTCTGTATGGAGAGTCATCTCTAGGAGTAAGTTATCTAATCGATAACACTATAACACTAATGAGTCACATCAGCACCACTGAGTGTGAAACCTAAGGTGTTGGTTGGGAGAACAATGCTGTGTAAAAGTATTAGTCTGGTATCAGTTACTGCTCTCATCTATGGTGAAGTTACACTGCAAACATTGTGTTTGCATTCTGTCAGTGCTGTCTTTTGCCGGCTTTTTTTTACTTTAACACCTGTAGATGCATTGACTAGCCAATGGGAGTGTAACAGTTCTGTTTCATGGCCATGAATAATTGTGTGACTGTTGATAGGCTGAAGTCCCATTTATACCTAGTTCTAACATGCGTCCTTTGTCCTGATCTCATTTCACATTCTGATTGTACCCACATTTTTGACAAATGTAAACAATTAAAAGACGCATTTTCATCTGATTGTGATTAGATCTTCCTTACCAGATGATCTTCCGGAGGTAGTCAGGCACATATTGTGGCTGAATAACTTACAAGTGGAGACAGATCTGGACAGTGAAACAATTTAAATAATCATTATCCTGCCCATTAAATTCATTGACAGGTGGTACCATTTTGCCCCGCAAGCCAGCCTGATCTTGCAAGCTTATCATTTGTCTTCGCTAGCAAATAATTTATGTAAGCTTGCGAAATCAAGCTGGCTCGCGAGGCTAGGTAACAATATGTATTTTCAAAAAAAATAAAAATAATATATTATTTTGAAAGAATAGCTGTGAAATAATTTGCCTAGAGGGATGGACCAGGTAGTATAGTCACAATGCGGACACAGTGGACAGATAAACACACATTTTAATGCCGTTTGTACACACATTTAAAAAAAATGTGGGAACAATCAGAATGTGGACAAGATCAGGACACGTGATTTAGTGCCAGGTATAAAAAGGGTTATTGTCTGCATCCAAAACATCACCCTATTCTCTACATAGTTCAGTAAATATAGAATAGGGTGCCTTTTTGGATGCAACCGTAGTTATTTCTGCTCAGGCATTCTTTTCTCTGCATTAACCTTTCTCTCCACTTATGGGCACAACCTGTGTATGTGAATACAACTAAGATTGTACCCTTAGGGCTAACATAGCAAGGAAGTAGGGCAAGATCCAATCAGATTAACATCCACATAGCGGCTCATTGTGTTGGATGCAACGAAACCACACCGAAATAATTTGACAAATCCCATGCAGCCACATGAGAAGTTCATGCAACCACGTTCCAAGTTCAAACACTCAAATTAGACTGATAGGCATAAAATCCTCCATCCAAATTAACATTAAAACATGCATTACCCTAACATCACTGGTTAGACATTTGAGAGCCTACACTTTCTAGCACCTTTTTGTACTTCTAACACGGTAGGGATAATAAGGAAGGGAGTTGTTTGTGACACAGAAGAGCAGCCACTCATCGATATGACAGTTCATACCGCAGTTACACCTCCAACACTGCTATGCGGATGTCGGCCAAAGCTGGGTAATGCTAGTTAACGGTCAATCTTATGAATCCAGGACTTAGTCACGTCAGGTGATCTGAGATGCTTCCTTTTAGCAGCTGTGTACTATTTTTTTATGAGCATGGCCTTATTTCTATTACAGTATATTGGATGACTGTCATTCATATTCCATTCACCTAGCTCAAGGTCACATTGATAGGTTTAGGCTACTATGTTGAACAAAAATATAAACACAACATGTAAAGTGTTGGTCCCATTTCTCATGAGCTGAAATTTAAGATCCCAGAAATGTTTCATATGCAAAAAAATATTATTTCTATAAGCTTATTTATATTTCTACTAACACTGTTAGTGAGAACTTCTCCTTTGCCAAGATAATCTATCCAACTGACAGGTGTGGCATATCAATAATCTGATTAAACAACATGACATTACACAGGTGCACCTTGTGCTTGGGACAATAAAAGGCCACTCTAAAATGTGCAGTTTTGTCACACAACAGAATGCCACATATAGCTCAAGCTTAGAGAGAGTGTGAAATTAGAGAATTTGGCAGTACATCCAAACTGCCTCACAACCACAGACCACGTGTAACCATGGTCCAGGTCCACTCCTCATTGGGTGGACCTGGCTCCCAAATAATGTGCAATCCATAGATTAGATGAATTTATTTAATTTGACTGATTTCCATCTATGAACTGTAATTCAGTAAAATCTTAGAAATTGTTGCATGTTGCGTACTATTGGACAAATTCAGGTAGGTCCATCCCTGTTTCATTCCGTTTAAGAAACATTTTACAACAGAATTGGCAGAATGAATACAACCCTAACCCAAACCATAAACGCTACACACCGCCTACATAGTTGTCACCATATTAGCTAACATCATAGTCAATATAGCTACTAGAACAAACGCGTTAGTAAACCCACAATCCAATCCATATGTACTATGATGGAGTAGTGTACAGCAAGCGGTTTAGCAGTTACACCAGCAGGCCCCGGTGACAAAAGATTAATAAAACCAAAAGCTTACCTTGAATTGGAAACGTTGGAGTGTTGGATAGCCTCAGCCAGATAGCTAACAAAAATGGAATTCCTCTCTATTTGAGTCAGGTTGTTGAGTAGACTAAATTAACTGCATTAGCTAGAGTAAGTGAAACTGAAAAAATAAATACAACAAAATATCTCTCTGCCTCCCTGTCTCTCTGCTGGTTCTCCTTAATTTTTGAAGAAATGTATTTGTTCAAAACTGTTCAACTATTGTCTTTCTCTCTCTTTGTGTCAACTACTCACCACATTGTATGCACTGCAGTACTACCGTAGCTAGCTGTAGCTTATGCTTTCAGTACTAGATTCATTCTCTGATCCTTTGATTGGAAAGACAACATGTCTCGGAGAGAACCATGAGCCTCCTAGGTTTTGTATTGAAGTCAATGCAACACACTGTTTTGCAATGAAGGTATACAGTAGCCTACACATCAGTGTAGGGTAGAACCATGGTGTAGCTGGAGGACAGCTATTTTCTGTCCTCCAGCTACATCATGGTTCTACCCTACACTGATGTGTAGGCTACTGTAGACCTTCATTGCAAAACAGTGTGTTTTAATCAGCTATTTGGGGACATATTAATAGTATATTTAGTAAACGTTTATCTAAAAAGGATATTTTTTTTAATGATTCACAATTTTTATTTTTATGAAATTCACTGAGTAGGATGGTCCTCCCCTTCCTCTTCTGAGACGCCTCCACTGTCGCTGGCCATTCCAGAACTGTCCAGTGCTTTATGAACCATTCTTGAGTGCTTTTTGATGTGTGGTCAGGGTTGTTGTCCTGTTGGAAAACCAACAACCTTTAACGGAGACCCAGTTTTGGGACACTGGGTTGAACATTGCTCTCTGAAACACCTTGATAAGCTACTGATTTTATGATGTCCCCATGTTTGATTGTAAGGAGGGTTATTTCGTTGAATACTTCATTTGGTCGTAGGTCAAGCAGTCAGAGAAAAGAAGACCCTCCCTACAATCAAACATGGGGGAGGTTCAATAACGCTGTGGGGTTGCTTTTCTGCCCCGGGTAGTGGGGGCCTTGAATGTGTACAAGGCATCATGAAATCAGCAGAAACTGTGAATTATTTAAGAAAAGTGCTAGGCAATATGGACAAAAATCCATATCACGAAGAATTGCCTGAATTTATCGATAACGATAAATAGAACAATACATTTATAACATTAATGTGCTGTACAGTTTGATTTCATTATATGTTAATTAAACTACTACTAGTCGTTTGATGGTTGTAGCCATCAATTGTCCCATTAACGATCACCCATATTAGAAAACGTATTCTATTTCAATCTTCACATTTCTCTAGTATAGGCTTCTTATCGTAATGAACAATATCAGCAAAATGCCTGCGATAAGTGATCCACACGGTTTATCGTCCCCGCTCTATGCATGGGTGCCAATATATTCGACCGCAACTGCTGCCATGCTGTGCTGCCAATGCCAATACTGTATTCTAACCACATCCACTCTCCAGTCTCTATCACCATACACCCTGTGCCTGAGGGATGAGTCCTGTGTATTAGAGTAGAACATAATGTCTCTCTCTCTCAAGGGCAGACTATTAACTTCAAGGTATTGCAATGGTATTGCAAGGGACAATGATGCTCTCAACCCTGGTATACAGTGTTGGTTCCCAGAATATTTGGTTTCAAAAATTTGCTCCACAGGAACTGTATGAAAATCAATGAGAAATCCAAACATGCTGTTAGCGTGTGTGTGTGCGTATGTGTGTGTGTGGGTGGGTGAGCGTGAGTGTGTGTATGTGCGTTCATCCGTATGAGCTTGCGTTCTGTGTATGTGAGCGTATGTTTGTCTGTGCATTTGTGCGTCAGTCGGTTTGTGAAAGAGTGTGTGTGAGAGAAATAATTATTCATAACACATAGCAACAGAACTCTGGATTTAGTTCAGAGTCAGAGAGAACTGTGGGGCAAATTCTAGAATTCATCATGAAGAGGGATATACAGTATTTTATTAATGTAAAATCCCTCTTCTGCTAATGTCTAACTGCTATACAGCAGTGGTAAGCTCTAACAACATAATAGGAGATCCAGATAATCTCATAACCTTTCTGATATACTGTATTTCAAATCCAATGTTATTTGTCACATGCTTCGTAAACAACAGGTGAACACTAACAGTGAAATGCTTACTTATGGATAATTTTCCAACAATGCAGAGTTAAAAGACAATCAAATGTTTTAATATTGACACAAGGAATAAATACATAGTGAATAACAGTAACGAGTATTAATAACATGGCAGTAGTCCTTATATCAACAGCATTTCTGCTGGGTGGCTCAGAAAAGTACATGTTGAATGTGTATTTACATTCTGGAAACTGTCACGGTTGTCGTAGGAAGGAGGAGCGGCCCAAATTCATATTTCATTCACCCAGCTCAATGTAACATGGATATGTTTAGGCTACTTAGTACATGATACTATAATTTTCCCTATACCCATCATGAGGTTGCTACAACCTAGCCTATGAATGAAAGTTTACAACGCAGGTGCACAGGTTGAGAGAAATTTTAGTAATCAAGGTGACAGACATTGACAGATTTAATACTGCCTCGCACAATCTTGCCTGCATCTTTTGTTGGACAAATTCAGGTATGTTTATCCCCATTTAGTTCCATTTGCTTACGTTTAAGAAACAATTTTTAACAGAATAGTCAGAATGAATACACCCCTGATCACATGCAAACTCATTTCACTTTCATACCAGCCAGATCATTGAGCGCATCTATGCGCTCTCCTCCTCTCACATTTTCCCTTCACTTGTGGACTTCAGTGCACAACACATATGCTGTCTGTGACCAGCCGAAAAAACCTTTCCAAGACAAACCTTTATATCATAATGGCTACACATAGCCAACATCGTTGAAACCATATTAGCTAAGGTCAAGTCAACAACATAGCTAATAGAACTAATGCATTAGTAAACCCGCTACAATCGTGCTGTACAGTGTACAGTTAGCAAGCAGTTTAGCAGTTAAAACGGTAGGCGCCGGTGGCAATAAATTAATACAACCAAAAGCTTACCTTGACTTGAAAGAGTTCCAGTGTTGGATAGCCATAGCCAGCTAGTTAACATACAGTACATCCCTCTCTTTTTGAGCTGGATTTTTGAGTAGGATAAACCAGCTAGCGAGCTGCATTTTTTCAAAAAATACTACATAGCCAGCTCTCGCTCTCTCTTGCTTCTTGAATTTGTTCAAAACTGTTCAACTGTTGTCTTTCTCCCTCTTTGAGTCAACTACAAACCACATTGTGTGCACTGCAGTGCTAGCTAGCTGTAGCTTATGCTCTCAGTACTAGATTAATTCTCTGATCCTTTGATTGGGTGGACAACATGTCAATTCATGCTGCAAGAGCTCTGATAAGTTGGATGGAAGTCCTCCCGGAGTGGTCGTAATTATTGTGTATGTCTATGGAAGAGGTTGAGAACCACGAGCCTGCTAGCTTTGGTACTGAAGTCAATGTACCCTGAGGAGGACGGAAACTAGCTGTCCTCTGGATACACCATGGTGCTACCCTACAGAGTGCTGTTGAGGTTACTGTAGACCTTCATTGCAAAACAGTGTGTTTTAATCAATTATTTGGTGACATGAATATATTTAGTTTTATCTATTTTTATGAAATTTACTGAGGAGGATGGTCCTCTCCTTTTTCCTCTAAGGAGCCTCCACTGGTAGACATGCCTAAATACTCAAAGGCGCTGTGTGCCTCTCCCACAACATTATTAAGCCTGTACATATGACACATACCCTGGCAACTATCTGAGCCTTTGATGCAGTATTAGCAATTTGCATAAAAACCACTAGAATCATTGAGGGAAAATATATATTGGGTTACAGAAACACTGTCTAAATGTTAACAATTAAACCCTTTTGATGGTGTGAAATTCACTCTGTTGAGAGTGGCTACATATACACACCTCACAAGTGTTAAAATTAACACTACAGTAAGTTAATTTAACATTTAAAATTTTGCTGTATTGACCAAAAGGGAGACAAATTGATATTCTGTCACTTTGTCAAAGAGAGTTCTCAGCTCAACATGACACTGTTGTGTTTTAAAAAGCTTTGAGAGCCTTGAAAAATAATTTCCCAGTTGATTTAACAATTAACGCAAAATTACAATATCTGCAATCACTATAACTATAACTTTCATGAAGTTTAGTTTTGCTTGATAAATTGATCTTGAATAGAATAGTCATATAATATGGTTGATGTTGGAGTGAAATCAATCTATCTTTATTTGAATGTTGTGTGGAATAGCTGTGAATTTTTTCCACCACAACAATGAGGCTGGCTGCAATCAAGAAAACATGGTAACACTTTACTAAGGGCTCTCGAGTGGCGCAGCGGTTTAAGGCACTGCGTCTCAGTGCTAGAGGTGTCACTACAGACCCTGGTTTGATCCCGGGCTGTATCACAACCGGCCGTGATCGAGAGTCCAATAGGGCGGCGCAAAATTGGCCTAGCATCGTCCGGGTTAGGGGAGGGTTTGGCCGTGTCATTGTAAAATAAGAATTTGTTCTTAACTGACTTGCCTAGTTAAATAAAGGTTAAATTAAATACATTAAAATAGGGAGGTTGTCACATCCTGACCAGTAAATGGGTTATTTGTTATTTTAGTTTGGTCAGGACGTGGCAGGGGGTGTTTGTTTTATGTGTTTCGGGGTTTGTTGGTATATGTGTTTTGTAGAGGGGTGTTTGTTTAGATTAGTCCGGGGTTTTTGGTTAGGTTCTATGTTGTGTATTTCTATGTTAGATCTAGGGTGTTTAGTCCTATGTTTAGTTAATTGAGATGGGCCTTCAATTGGAGGCAGCTGTTCCTCGTTGCCTCTGATTGAAGGTCCTATGTATAGGGGTGTGTTTGTTGTGGGAATTGTGGGAGGTTGTTTTTGCATTGTTATATTTAGCCTGCAAGACTGTCTAGCTGTCGTTCGTTTTTTGTTGTTTTTGTTGTTTTTGTGTTTTTGTGTAATGTAAAATAAATATGAGCATTCACGTACCCGCTGCATTTTGGTCCACTTCCTATGACGGCCGTTACAGAGGTATGCATAACAACTTGTCTGGCCATCCATCAGTAAACTGAAGCTGAAGCTGAAGCTGAAGCACAGCTGGATTAAGCAGCAAGACAATGATCTAAAACACACAATCAAGTCTACATTAACATTTTTCAAAAGCAACAAATAAGAAGTTTGGGAATGTCCTAGTCAAAGTTCAGATATAGTCCCAATTTAAATGTTGTGGCAGGACTTGAAACGAGCAGATCTTGCTTGAAAACCCACAAATGTTGCTGAGTTACAGCAGTTCTGCATGGAAGAGTGGGACAAAATTCCTCCATAGCAATGTGAGAGACTGACCAACTACAGGAAGCATTTGGTTGGAGTCATTGTAGCTAAAGGTGGCACAACCAGTTATTAAGTGTAATGGGGGCAATTACTTTTTTCACACAGGGGCATTGGGTGTTGCATTCCTTTGGTTATGGAATAAATTATGTATGTAATTCTTGTATTAGGTTTTGGTTGAAGATATAACATTCAGTATAAAAAAAGATGCAAATGTAGAGAAAATACTTTTTCACAGCACTATATATGAATACATGTATAAATGTCATTAAACTACACAAATCCTCAGTTTCAGGCAAACATTATACGCTTTTGTTCAAGGGTGTGGGGAGGTGTGCCCCTTTGCGATTCATAACATAACATCTACAGCCTACATTTATATAATGATATATGGACGTTTAGTTGTTTACATAAACATTTGACTTGAATGCTGGCTGTATGGCATACAGAGCCTTCAGAAAGCTCACCATTTGATTCTGTGGAACCTCCGTCCCACACGGGTTCAGCAGGAACATCTTCTCCAGGATGACACACACAGGCACACAGGCAAGGCAAGGTCCACTACGAAGTTACAGGGCAGGTAGAAATGGTAGGCCTCCTCCTCGCAGGCTCGCTTCCAACCAAACAGTAGAGCATGGAACATGGTGATGAGCAGAGCGATGAAGCACAGAGACGATCGAGAGAGAGAGAGAAACACATGTACAGTGCCTCAGAAAGTATTCATAACCCAGAGGTTTTCCAATACCTCGCAAAGCAGGGCTCCTATTGGTAGATTGGTAAAAATACAAAAGCAGACATTGAATGTTCCTTTGAGCATGGTGAAGTTATTAATTTCACTTTGAATGGTGTATAAATACATCCAGTCACTACAAAGATACAGATGTCCTTCCTAACTCAGTTGCTGGAGAGGAAGGAAACTGCTCAGGGATTTCACCCTGAGGCTAATGGTGACTTTAAAACAGTTACAGAGTTTAATGGCTGTGATAGGAGAAAACTGAGGGTCAATCAACAACATTGCAGTTACTCTACAATACTTACCTAATTGACAGACTGAAAATATTCCAAAACATGCATCCTGTTTGCAACAAGGCAGTAAAGTAATTCTGCAAACAATTTGGCAAAGCAATTCACTTTTTGTCCTGAATACAAAGTGATATGTTTGGGGTAAATCCAATACGACACATTACTGAGTACAACTCTATGTTCAAGCATATTGGTAGCTGCATCATGCTATGGGTATGCTTGTAATTGCTATGGACTGGGGAGTTTTTCAGGATAAAAAAGAAACGGTATGGAGCCAAGCACAGGCAAAATACCAGAGTAAAATCTGGTTCAGTCTGCTTTCCACCAGACAATGGGAGATTAATTAACCTTTCAGCAGGACAATAACCTAAAACCCTATGCCAAATCTACATTGGAGTTGCTTACCAAGAAGACAGTGAGTTTTCCTGAGAGTCCGAGTTAAAGTGTTAACTTCAATCAAATTGAATTTTATGGCAAAACCTGAAAAAGGTTGTCTAGAAATGATCAACAACCAATTTGACAGCTTGATGCAGGTTAGGAGAGCTCTTAGAGACTTACACAGAAAGAATCACAGCTGTAATTGCTGCCAAAGGGGCTTCTACAAAGTATTGACTCAGGGGTGTCAATACTTACAGTACCAGTCAAAAGTTTGGACAAGCCTACTCATTCAATACTTTTTTCTTTATTTTTACTATTTTCTACATTGTAGAACAATAGTGAAGACATCAACACTATGAAATAACAAATGAAATCATGTAGTAACCAAAAAAGTTTTAAACAAAATGAAAATATGTTTATATTTTAAATTCTTAAAAGTAGCCACCCTTTGCCTTGATTACAGTTTTGCACACTCTTGGCATTCTCTCAACCAGCTTCACCTCAAATGCTTTTCCAAAAGTCTTGAAGGAGTTACAACGTATGCTGAGCACTTCTTTGCTGTTTTTCACTCTGTGCTCCAACTCATCCCAAACCATCTCATTTGGGTTGAGGTCGGGTGATTGTGGAGGCCAGGTCACCTGATGCAGCACTCCATCACTCTCTTTCTTGGTCAAATAGTCCTTAGACAGCCTGGAGGTGTGTTGGGTCAATGTCCTGTTGAAAAATAAATGATAGTCCCACTAAGCGCTAACCAAATGTGATGGTGTATCACTGCAGAATGCTGTGGTAGCCATGCTAGTTACGTGTGCACTGAATTCTAAATAAATCATTGACAGTATCACAAGCAAAGCACCCCCACACCTTCACGGGGGGAACCACACATACAGAGATCATCCGTTCACCACTCTGCGTCTCACAAAGACACGGTGGTTGGAACCAAAAATATCAAATTTGGACTCATCAGAACAAAGAACAGATTTCCACTGGTCTAATGTCCATTGCTCATGTTTCTTGGCCAAAGCCAGTCTCTTCTTATTCTTGATGTCCTTTAGTAGTGGTTTCTTTCCAGCAATTTGACCATGAAGGCCTGATTCACACAGTCTCCACTGAACAGTTGATGTTGAGATGAGTCTGTTACTTGAACTCTGTGAAGCATTTACTTGGGCTGCAATTTCTGAGGCTTGTAACTCTGGGTCTTCCTTTCCCTTGGAGGTCCTCATGAGAGCCAGTTTCATGATAGCACTTGATGGTTTTTGAGACTGCACTTGAAGAAACTTTCAAAGTTCTTGAAATGTTTAGTATTGACTGACCTTCATGTCTTAAAGTAATGATGGACTGTCGTTTTTCTTTGCTTATTTGAGCTGTTCTTGCCATAATATGGACTTGGTCTTTTACCAAATAGGGCTATCTTCTGTATAACCCCCACACACACCTTGTCACAACACAATTGATTGGCTTAAATGCATTAAGAAGGAAAGGAATTCTACAAATTAACTTTTAATTAATTCATTTTTGGACCGGATGCTGGAGTGAGTAGTCGTGCTGTACTTCGCTCCGTGGGTAATAATACATTTCATTACATTACATTACAATGGAACGATTTGATTAGTGTAATGTTAGCTAGCTAGCTACATAGTTGTCTTTGCATCAAGTATAAAGGTGTAGCTAAAGGTGTAGGTGTAGCTTTGAGAAACTAACTTTGAGAAACTAACAAGGTTAGCTAGCCAGCTGTATTCGTTCGTTCGCGCCGTTTTCCAAATGGCGTCAACTCCACAACACCACAGCCACTGCTAGCTAGCCAACTTTACCAACTAGCAGTACTGTAGAAACTAAATACATTACAACGGAACGATTTGATTAGTGTAATGTTAGCTAGCTACATAGTTGTCTTTATATCAAAGATAAAAGATTAAGGTAAACGCAGCCACTGCTAGCTAGCCAAATCTACCAGCTAGCAGTACTGTATCAAATCAAATCAAATTTATTTATATAGCCCTTTGTATATCAGCTGAAATCTCAAAGTGCTGTACAGAAACCCAGCCTGAAACCCCAAACAGCAAGCAATGCATGTGAAAGAGGCACGGTGGCTAGGAAAAACTCCCTAGGAAAAACTCCCTAGAATGGCCAAAAACCTAGGAAGAAACCTAGAGAGGAACCAGGCGATGAGGGGTGGCCAGTCCTCTTCTGGCTGTGCCGGGTGGATATTATAACAGAACATGGTCAAGATGTTAAAATGTTCATAAATGACCAGCATGGTCAAATAATAATAATCATTGTAGTTGTCGAGGGTGCAACAAGCACGTCCGGTGAACAGGTCAGGGTTCCATAGCCGCAGGCAGAACAGTTGAAACTGGAGCAGCAGCATGGCCAGGTGGACTGGGGACAGCAAGGAGTCATCATGCCAGGTAGTCCCGAGGCATGGTCCTAGGGCTCAGGTCCTCCGAGAGAAAGAAAGAAAGAGAGAATTAGAGAGAGCATATTTACATTCACACAGGACACCGGATAAGACAAGAAAATACTCCAGATGAAACAGACTGACCCTAGCCCCCCGGCACATAAACTACTGCAGCATAAATACTGGAGGCTGAGACAGGAGGGATCAGAAGACACTGTGGCCCCATCCGATGATACCCCCGGACAGGGCCAAACAGGCAGGATATAACCCCACCCACTTTGCCAAAGCACAGCCCCCACACCACTAGAGGGATGTCTACAACCACCAACTTACCGTCCGAAGACAAGGCCGAGTATAGCCCACAAAAATCTTCGCCATGGCACAACCCAAAGGGGGGGCGCCAACCCAGACAGGAAGACCACGTCAGTGACTCAACCCACTCAAGTGACGCACCCCTCCCATAGACGGCATGGAAGAACACCAGTAAGTCAGTGACTCAGCCCCTGTAATAGGGTTAGAGGCAGAGAATCCCAGTGGAAAGAGGGGAACCGGCAAGGCAGAGACAGCAAGGGCGGTTCGTTGCTCCAGCCTTTCCGTTCACCTTCACACTCCTGGGCCAGACTACACTTAATCATAGGACCTACTGAAGAGATAAGTCTTCAGTAAAGACTTAAAGGTTGAGACTGAGTCTGCGTCTCTCACATGGGTAGGCAGACCATTCCATAAAAATGGAGCTCTATAGGAGAAAGCCCTACCTCCAGCCGTTTGATTAGAAATTCTAGGGACAATTAGGAGGCCTGCGTCTTGTGACCGTAGCGTACGTGTAGGTATGTACGGCAGGACCAAATCGGAAAGATAGGTAGGAGCAAGCCCATGTAATGCTTTGTAGGTTAGCAGTAAAACCTTGAAATCAGCCCTTGCCTTAACAGGAAGCCAGTGTAGGGAGGCTAGCACTGGAGTAATATGATCAAATTTTTTGGTTCTAGTCAGGATTCTAGCAGCCGTATTTAGCACTAACTGAAGTTTGTTTAGTGCTTTATCCGGGTAGCCGGAAAGTAGAGCATTGCAGTAGTCCAGCCTAGAAGTAACAAAAGCATGGATTAATTTTTCTGCGTCATTTTTGGACAGAAAGTTTCTGATTTTTGCAATGTTACGTAGATGGAAAAAAGCTGTCCTTGAAACAGTCTTGATATGTTCTTCAAAAGAGAGATCAGGGTCCAGAGTAACACCGAGGTCCTTCAATAAGATTTTTGCTTAAGTTTCTGAACTTTCGAGTTGTGTAGTCCACTTGTGTAGCTAGCAGGACTGACTTTGTGTTAGCTAGCCAACTTTTAATTACTTCTGCATTATGAAAGGAACTAGACACGGTGTCACGTCCTGACCAGCAGAGGCTGTTGTTGTGTAGTTTTGGTCAGGACGTGGCAGAGTATGTCTGTGTATGTGTGTTCTGGGTGTTGTCTTTCTATGTGGGTCTGTGTGGCTCCCTATCAGGGACAGCTGGTTATCGTTGTTCCTGATTGGGAGTCATATAATTAGGAGTATGTTTGTCACTTGGGGTTGTGCTAACACTGCTAGTTTTTGGTATGTACGTAGCCTGTTGGTCGTTTTTGTTTATTGGTTTTTCCCGTGGATGCCTTGCTCTTATATATTAAAAAGATGAGTATCTACATTTCACCTGCTGCAGTTTGGTCTCTTCAACACGGCTGTAATTATGACACACGGACACGAATGATCCATTGGTAGTTTGTTGTAACCAAGTATTGGTGCTAACTGTGTGTTATTGGATGCTAGCATGCTAGTTAGCTACGACGTCATGGGGGGGGGGTTTCACGGAAGAATACTGTACCAAGTTATCTAGCTGAATAAACTAAGTTTGAGCCTTTTCCTGGAAACATTGAACCACTGTAGTTTACATCAATTATAATTTCTAAGTGGAAGTTGGAAAAGTTATATTTGAGTCTTTCAGTGAATGGTTAGTGAGGGATGCCCTGCTCTCTCGCTTCCCCAGTTGTTTAGTTAATTTTCATTCCAATCTCCTTTGCATTAGCGTAGCCTCTCCTGTAGCCTGTAGCCTGACAACTATGTGTCTGTCTATCCCTGTTCTCTCCTCTCTGCACAGGCCACACAAACGCTTCACACCGCATGGCCGCTGCCACTCTAACCTGGTGGTCCCAGCGCACACAACCCACGTGGAGTTCCAGGTCTCCGGCAGCCTCTGGAACTGCCGGTCTGCAGCCAACAAGGCAGAGTTCATCTCAGCCTATGCTACCCTCCAGTCCCTGGACTTCTTGGCGCTGACGGAAACATAGATTACCACAGAAAACACTGCTACTCCTACTGCTCTCTCCTCGTCTGACCACGTGTTCTCGCATACACCGAGAGCATCTGGTCAGCGGGGTGGTGGCACTGGAATCCTCATCTCTCCCAAGTGGACATTCTCTCTTTCACCCCTGATCCATCTGTCTATCTCCTCCTTTGAATTCCATGCTGTCACAGTCACTAGCCCATTCAAGCTTAACATCATTTATCGCCCTCCAGGTTCCCTTGGAGAGTTCATCAATGAGCTTGACGCCTTGATAAGTTCCTTTCCTGAGGATGGCTCACCCCTCACATTTCTGGGTGACTTTAACCTCCCTACGTCTACCTTTGACTCATTTCTCTCTGCCTCCTTCTTTCCACTCATCTCCTCTTTTGACCTCACCGTCCTCCCCTACTCACAAGGCAGGCAATACGCTTGACCTCATCTTTACTAGATGCTGTTCTTCTACTAATCTCACTGCAACTCCCCTCCAAGTCTCCGATCACTACTTTGTATCCTTTTCCCTCTTGCTCTCCTCCAACACTACTCACTCTGCCCCTACTCATTTTACATTTTACATTTTATGTCACGTCCTGACCAGCAGAGGGTGTTGTGCAGTTTTGGTCAGGACGTGGCAGAGTATGTGTGTTCTGGGTGTTGTATTTCTATGTGGGTCTGTGTGGCTCCCAATCAGGGACAGCTGGTTATCTTTGTTCCTCATTGGGAGTCATATAATTAGGAGTATGTTTGTCACTTGGGGTTGTGGGTGGTTGTGCTAACACTGCTAGTATTTTGTTTGTACATAGCCTGTTAGCCTGTCGTGAGTTCGTGGTTTTGTTTTCCTGTGTATGCTTTGCTCTTCTATATTAAAAAGATGAGTATCCACATTCCGTCTGCAGTTTGGTCCATTCAACATGGCTTCAACTATTGTGACAGAACCACCCACCAAAACAAGACCAAGCAGCGGAAAAAGGAGAGGAACGCTGAGTACATGGACTATGGTGAGAAATGGACCTGGGAGGAGATCTTGGAGGGAAAAGGCTCCTACACTTAGGAGGAGATCCAGGCTGGAAAGGATCGCCTTCCATTGGGGACAGGTGGAAAGAGAGAGGGAGGAACGGCGAAAGGCTGGTGAGGACTGGGAATGCTACCGGGGTACATGACTGGCGAGGAAGCCGGAGAGGCACCCCCAATAATTTTTTTGGGGGCACACGGGCAGTTTGGCTAGGCCAAGGAAGAGCCATAAGCCAGCCACCCGTGAGTACATGGAGGTGCGTATGGAGTGGAGGGCGTCGTGTTTTGCTGAGGTGCGCACTATCTCACCCATACACACGCACAGTCCGGTGCGCGCCATTCCAGCCCCTCGCAGAGTGGGCATCCAGCCTGGTAGGAGGATGCCTGCGCATCTGGTCGCCGGTACGCCTCCTAGGACCAGGCTACCCTACTCCCGCTCTACGCACGGCAACCATCAGGCCCCTGCACAGCCCAGTTCGCCCTGTACCAGAACCCCGCTCGTACAGGGCTGCTAGTTCCATCCAGCCAGGACGGGTTGTGCAGGCGGTGCGGTCAAAGCCACCTGTGCGCCTCCATGGCCCAGTCTTTCTGGTTCCCGCCTCTCGTGCTATCCCGGAAGTGAGTTCCTCCAGTCTGGCACGACCAGTACCAGCAACCCGGACCAAGCTTCCCATGAGTCGGCCTAGTCCTATTCAGCCTGTTCCCGCTCCTTGCACTAGCCCTAGGGTGCGTGTCTTCAGCCTGGTACCACCTCTACCAGCCCCACGCACCAGGCTTCCAGTGCGTCGGCCCAGCCTCAAGAGCCCGGCACCAGTGTGCAGTCCAGAGTATCCGGCACCAGTGTGCAGTCCAGAGTATCCGGCACCAGTGTGCAGTCCAGAGTATCCAGCACCAGTGTCTAGTCCGGAACCGAGGTAGACTGCCTGCGACCCGGAACCGGATGAGTCTGTCTGTGACCCGGAACCGAAGGAGTCTACCTGCGACTCAGAACTGAGTGTGACTAACTGTGTATTGAATGAGTCTGCCTACAGCGTGGAAATGAAGGAACCTGCCCACGATCCACAACGGATTGAGTCTGTCTACGACCCGGACCCCAATGAGTTTGCCTACAACCTGGAGGGCAGGAGGCCGGAACCAGAGCCACCTCCAGGACAGGTGGGTTGGGGAAAGAGGGTGTAGCACAGTGCCGTCGTTGACGGCAGCCACCCTCCCTTCCCTCCCTTATTGTTTAGGGGGTATTTGTTTTTGTTGTGGTTTGGGGGATTTTGTGGATTCTTTTTTTAGGTGCATTCGGGGTGTGCACCTTTAGGGGGGGGTACTGTCACAACAACACCCTCTGCTGGTCAGGACGTGGCAGAGTATGTGTGTTCTGGGTGTTGTATTTATGTGGCTCCCGATCAGGGACAGCTGGTTATCGTTGTTCCTTATTGGGAGTCATATAATTAGGAGTATGTTTGTCACTTGGGGTTGTGGGTGGTTGTGCTAACACTGCTAGTCTTTTGTTTGTACTTAGCCTTTCGTGAGTTTGTGGTTTTGTTTTCCTGTGTATGCTTTGCTCTTCTATATTAAAAAGATGAGTATCCACATTCCGTCTGCAGTTTGGTCCATTCAACACGGCTTCAACTATTGTGACATTTCAAGTCATTTAGCAGACACTCTTATCCAGAGCGACTTACAGTAGTGAATGCATACATTTCATACGTTTTTTAATTTTTTTTCTCCGTACTCAGATGTTATTGCGCCGTCGCAACCTTCACTCTCTCTCTCCTGCTACTCTCTCCTCTTCCATCCTATCATCTCTTCCCTCTGCTCAATCCTTCTCCAACCAATCTCCTGATTCTGCTTTCTCAACCCTCCTCTCCTCCCTTTCTGCATCCTTTGACTCTCTATGTCCCCTATCCAGCAGATAGCTTACTATGGTCAGGATGTGACATATTAGTATGCAACAGTTATTTTGATAATAATATCTGACTACACTGCCTACCCTGACTAAATGTCACTGTAAAGGTGTTGTGCTTACCCCCCTATAGTAAAGCGTTACCATGCTTTCTTGATTGCACCCAGGCTCATTGTGATGGTAGAAGAAATGCACAGCAATTCAACATTACAATGGAGACAGATTGATTTCATTCCACCATCAACCCTTGAGGTTTTGCTATACAGTATATGACTATTATAGAAAATCGATGATAAAATGATTGTTGGGGGCTGTCTTGTTAGACTTCAGCACAGATTTTGACATTATTGATCATAGTCTGCTGCTGGAAAAACGTATGTGTTATCGCTTTACACCCCTGCTATAACGTGGATAAAGAGTTACTTGTCTAACAGAACACAGAGGGTGTTCTTTAATGGAAGCCTCTCAAATATAATCCAGGTAGAATCAGGAATTCCTCAGGGTAGCTTTTTAGGCCCCTTTTTTCATTTTTTACTAACGTTGTGTGGCACTGAGTAAAGCCAGAGTGTCTATGTATGCGCATGACTCAACACCATACATGTCAGCTACTACAGCGACTGAAATGACTGCAACACTCAACAAAGAGTTTCAGAGTGGGTGGCAAGGAATGAGAGGAATGAGCAAGGGCAATGATCACAAGTCAGTCATAGCGTGGCTAATAGGCTAGCACAAATGTGTCAAACACAAGGCCCGTGGGCCAAATAGGACATGCAAGTGAGTCTGAATGAGTCAACAGTTGAGTCATCTACTTTATGAAATTACAGCCTGATTCACTGGCATTGGTGAATTCAATTTCAATTGCAGTGCTTTCATGTAGCCCGTTTACAGCGTTGCGGAAGGAAAGTGTACAGACAAAGCAACTAATATGTTTTAAAGCTTGACAATGAATAACCAAAAAACAAAACCTTCAACAAAACAGAGTGCAAAAGAGAAACATGTAGGCCAGGGGTGTCGGCAGGTTTTTGGTGTTTCCTTTCAATTATGACCTAGACAACCAGGTGAGGGTAGTTATTTAATAATTAGTGACCTTAATTCATCCATCAAGTACAAGGGTGGAACGAAAACCCACACTCGGCCCTCCGTGGAAAGGATTTGATGTGATGTAGGCCTATTACAGCAACATTTGAGCAGTAGCCTAGGTTTGCTACTCAACTACAATACATTTTGAGTGTACCATACAGCAATGCTGCATTGAACTGCACCGTTGCTCCATACAGTGCAAAAGAATGAAAAACATGTTTTAAGTTTTATTGTTACAACAAATTATAGCTAAGTTATTGTTATTTGGAGATATTAAATACTTTTGATTAGGGTCGCAGCATATTATGCACATCTGCAAGCATAGCAGCAAAGCTTTGCTTGCATCTGCAAGCATATCCCTGGGCTAGCGTATCTATTTATTTAACTAGCTATTTATTTAGCCAGCTAAAAACACGAAGCCTACCGTTAGCTAGCTAGCTAGCTGATGGGAGTATGTCATGTTCTTTGAGGAGTGGGTGAGTGACCAACTTTTTCCCCTTATATTGTTTTTTGTTGGCTACAGCTAGATATGTTGCAGGTGTCATTTGCTTAGCTAGCAAGAAATGTGAATCACTTTGCTAGCTAGGTAGCTATGCTGAACTTGAACGACTGTTATCCGCAGTTAGCATATCGCTTAGTTGTCAATCAAATGTATTTGGCTTCGATCAAATGGGCGGACAGGCAAGTTCCCATTCAGTTGTCAAAATGTGGGTTGGGAAAAGCATGTATTTTCAGGCAAGCTGCAGATTGATGAGCAGCCTACATTTCTCCATCGTTTATCAGTGCAGTTTTGAAGGCCAACTAGTTGTTTGAGAGGGTTTATCTAATGTTCTCTCGTTAGATTTTAGCTCATCTTGCTCTGGATGGCATTAGTTGTTGATCTTGTTGTTGTAGATGTGCATAGGTAACTGAGGGAGAGAGAGCCTACCTTTTCATAGTTGTTTGATCAATAGGATTGTGAAGTTCCCAAATATAAGAGGACTCCTGCGGTATTTACAAATTTGCAGAAATCCATTCAGGAGTATTTTGTGGCTTTTGGTGAATGCGTTATAATGATCTAAAGTCACACTGTTGCTACTGCCTGTAAACATACAGTCCAGTTCAAAGTGAATGATGGCAGGCCAATGTGGCAAATAGCTTATTTGCATATAGGCCTACTGTAGATCTGATTGGCTATGGCACACCGGTCTGCATAGACTCCGGTCCTGGACAGGACATATGATTTTATTTGCTTTTATTTACTGCAGTATCTATTAATTGTCCAGGTGCACGGCCACTTTCCCACTCTATATTGCTATAGAATTTTCACAAATGCCTTAC
The DNA here is from genome assembly GCF_901001165.1 of Salmo trutta. NCBI lineage: Eukaryota > Metazoa > Chordata > Actinopteri > Salmoniformes > Salmonidae > Salmo > Salmo trutta. Next base: position 24,267,952 of record NC_042995.1, on the reverse strand, counting down.
GTCATTCCAAAACATTCTATGAATTTCTATGAATTTATGGAAACATGAAAATGACCTCATCTAAGTGCTCACTTGTCCCAAAAATAAAAAAACGTGTCATATTCTTCCTGTAGGTCTATAAGAATAGATTTTAACAAGAAGACATGTTGCTAAAATGCTGCCAGTTCAACATTAGTTCTAAATCAACACTATAAATGTAACACTGAAAAATCGACAGTGGCCAATTTGTTGTGTAGGTCTCCCTCTGGACAATAGCTCCTCTGAAGAAAATGGTGTAGCTACAGTGATATATTGATGTTATTGCAGGGTTCTCTATCATTCATAAGTCATTTGAAATGTGTACGTACACCAGCCTCTGGGGCTTCTGTGGTGATTTGTCTTACTTGCAAGCAGTATAAGGCATTTATTTTATTACCCAACAAAGAAATCATTTTGTGGGTATCTTTCAAAAGATAGATACAAATAAAGGATTTGAATTGTAGAATTCTGTAAAAAATGAAATTCTACTTGTGGAGGCCTTTTAGCTGTGACAAATTAGTCTATTGATGACTCGGATGTCATTAGTTGTGTGCCACAGTATGCCATCATGGCTTTGTGGCTGACTCAACCCCATCTGTCCAACAAACAGACGTCATACATCTATGGTTATGAAGATAGAGCCTGTGAAGTATATGCTAGCCAGCCACCCACATACTCTCTCAGAACACGCATGTACTCACGCAAGAATGCTCCCACAAACGACGAACGCAAGCACACATACGCTCTTAGAATTAGTGGTGACTCAAAGTACCCTGGAGATCCTCAAGGAACCCCTGGAGATCCTCAAGGAACCCCTGGAGTTCCTCAAGGAACCATTGCTATTCAATGGTTCATATTTGCACCAGGTTCTTGGAGGAACTTTAAATGGTTCAACGTAGTGGAGGCGTGGCTTAGAAAGGGTGTGGTTTTAAGTTAGATATTTTAGCCACCCATTAGAGTAAATGTCATTCCTGTTCATGTGTTCTGTTGTATTCTGTTGACATGTTGAGTAGTGATAAGCAAACGGCTCTTTATAAAAATATATGTTTTGTATTTTTTAAAGTCAAACAGTTTGTGATAGTTTGACTATGATTGGTGTGAAAACAATTCTAATTACATTATTAAATGAAATCATGCTCTACCTTAACCACAATGTATTTGAAAATGCATTGGTTTGTTATGAAAAAGAATGCTATTAAATGTTTGCATTTAAAGTATAACGTTTTATGTATATAAACAAAGTGCATATAAATCTAACCATTCAAAATGAATACAATCTGAACAGCATAATAGAATATTGCACCATGTCAAAGAAAAATAAATAACAATTTACAAAACTGCAGCATCCCACTTAAAACATTAAACTGGCCCCTCTTTTCTCTCTCTTCTTTAAGGCCATGTTATAACCAGCAGCACACAACAATGCTGACCATATTTTGCTTTTATGAGAGATTTGCATTCAGAAATGCAAGCTGCCTCACTTTCGAGGGGCTGATGCGGTTTCTTCTCTCAGTAATTATTTGTCCCGTTTTCGAGAAGACCCTCTCAGAGGGAACAGATGTGGTCACTATGCAGTCTCCCTGTCATGGCTTTAGTAAGCCGTGGGTAGACAGAGGCCTTGTTCTTCCACCAGCTCAGAAGATCTGCAGATCTTTGGTGGGGCTCCTCCAAATAGGATCGGACCTCCATTATCTGCTGAGGGATTCCTTCATGCGGCATCCTCAGTTGCTCTCTCATAAAACAGCATCCAAACAGCAGACGTTTGTGGCACTACTGCTGACGCTTCTGCTCCATCTGATCCCTCTTCTTCCTGTTGTCCTGGTGCCTGAGCCAGCTGACTGCTGGGGCTGTCCCTCCCTGCTGCTGAGGTTATTCTTTGAAGAGCCTCATCAATCGCTCTGGCATCACTGAAGGCTAACTTCTTAAACCTGGGGTCAAGTGCAGCGGTTTCTGATAGCACGTGATTAAATTCCATTCTGTGGAACTTTCTGTCCGTTGACGAACAAAGTGTGTCCATCAACTCTGTCACATGTCCTGTGGTTACATTTGCTTCTCTCTGGCGGCTGGCTGTGATTAGCTGCAAACCCTTACACAGGAGTATCATATTTGAGGCTGTCACATAGCTGAAAAGAGAGAACAGTAACTTATTAGTTCAGGTTCATGTTTTGTCTACTGATAGCACATTATCATCTACTGCTCATATACATATATAATACCGGATGAAATAATAATGTAGTAATAACCGCTTACTGTTCCTCTCTCCACTGATCTCCACGGTGACTTGCTCAAAGGGTTCCAGGACTCTGCACACCTCCTCCACCACCTCCCATTCCTCTTGGGTCAGAGCATCAACAGGTGCATTGACAATGACCAGGGTAGAGATGATGGAATCCTTTGACTCAAGAAATCGCTTCAACATATAACATTTTGAATTCCACCTTGTAGTGCAGTCTTGTTTAGGCCTCAGCTCAGGCATCTCCGTCTGGCATTGTGTAGACTTTAGTTTTCAGCACCTACTGTGCTCCTGTGGAAGTATTCCACATCTGCTTTCACGTTGTCCACAGTGGACTTCATCACCTTCAGAGCATCTCTTACAATCAGGTTGATTGTGTGGGCAAGACATGGATGATAGGTCCATTTAAACATTTTCATGGCTTTGGTTATGTTAGCTGCATTGTTGCTAACACAACATACCACTTTTCCATCTACTTGACATTCTCTTGCCACTCTCAACAGTTCCTCTTCCAAGTTCTCAGAGTTGTGTTTGTCGCTGAACTTAAAACAGTCCAGAAGACACCTAGACATCAAAAATCTTCAATGAAGTGACATGTAACCAACATGTAAGAAGTGGTTACCCTTAATGTCCAGCAGTCAGTGGTACAGCAAACTGCAGTAGCTTTTTGGACTCTTTCCCACACTGAAGCCTGTGTGCTCTCATACAGTTGTGGAATAAGTGATTTTGAAAGGGTTTTCCTGCTTGGAATTGTAAACATTGGATTTAGACTATTGCTATAATTTCTAAAACCTCTAATTTCTAAAAGCAATCATTTTACCCAATGCAATATCAATTTGGCCTTGTTTTGCTAGACATAGACTTTGGCATAAACTGGTCCATAGAAGACTGTGTTGCTGTGGGTCGCGGAGTAGGCCTACTTGACTGAGTGGATACATCTCCATGTGTGGCGGTGCTTGCTCCACCACTATCACTAGCAGGCCCTCTAGTTTCTCGAAGCTCCACTACAGCTAGCTTCACAGTTGGGTGCACAGTTTGCATATTCCAGTGTAGGTTGTGAGTAGAACTGGCTTTATATGAGATTTTGTTTTGGCAAATTCTACACTGTGCTCTAACATTGTCTACATTATTAAAATGCATCCAAATGCTACTGTGCTTCCAACTCATTTTCCAGCTGTTGTTTTCACAGCTGTCCTTCCTATCTCTCCTCGGCTGCTAAGTGTGTGACTGTGAGTGAGTTGGCTCGGGCCTCCCTCACGCATCTTTGGTTCATTGGTTGACACTGCATGTCTGATTGACATGAACAACAGGTGAGGCTGTTTGTCTGAGCAGACAGTCAGAATGAATGTGTGCGCTTGAGCATTTAGGCCTATATCATTTTATTTCTTTATTCGTTCTTTGAATTAGTTATGTCACGTCCTGACCCTAGTAAGGACGTTTCTAGTTCTATGTTTAAATTCTATTCTATTTCTATGTTGGATTGTTTGGGGTTGATTTCTAATTGGAGGTAGCTGATCCTCATTTCTCTCTGATTACAGATCATATTTAAGTAGGGGTTTTTCCTCATTGTGGTTTGTGGGTTATTGTCTTTTGAGTAGTGTGTTGTCCTCTCTGCGTCACGGTTTGTTGTTTTCCTATTTTTCAAGTTAGTTATGTATTACATTAAGTTTCACGTTTAAAAAAAATATGTGGAACTATGAAAACGCTGCATCTTGGTCCGCTCCTTCTAACAGCCGTGACAAGTTAATTCTATTCATTGAAATCTTTCGATTATTCATATCTTAATATTTTTATAAATAGATTCCGCTCTTCTGATATGCGAGCCGGCTCCCAATGTTCACCTACAAGAACCGGCTCTTAGAGCTGACTCGTTCGTGAACGACCCATCACTAATGTTAAGGTTGTAGCTTCAATGAGGCTAACAGGGGTGTTTTGTAAGTCGCTCTGGATAAGAGCGTCTGCTAAATGACTTAAATGTAAATGTAAATGTGTTTGAGTTCCTGAAGAGCAAATGCAAATCCTAAAGTTGGAAAGTTACCACTTTATTACTGTGTGTAATCAGCACTGGTAATATTATATTAGAATATGTACTATGCATAAATATTCAATGTCAATTTTCAGTGTACACACTTAAAATAATGAACAGGAATGACATTAATGCTAACGGGTGACAAAAAATAACTATCTGAAAGCTGCGCCTTCAATAAGCCACACCTCCAATCTGATAGGGTGCCGCCTCTAAAATATATGATTAAAATGGTTTAAAATTGAAGTCCTCCCATCACATAAAGATTCGTGTTCGAACCATTACTCAGGGGTTCCTTGAATACTCTTTTCATAGGGGTTCCTAGAGGAACCTTATTCAACTGGAAAGGTTCCGATGGTGTGGTAACCCAAAAGGTTCTTCCAGGCACCAAAAGGCTTCTTTGTCTGTCCCCATAGAAGAACCTTTTTTGGGTTCAGGTAGGACCCTTTATGGTTCCAGGTAGAACCCTTTTGGGTTCTCCAAGGTTCTACATGGAAGCCAAAAGGGTTTATATGGAACCAAAAAGGGTTCTTCAAAGGGTTCTCCTATGGGGACAGCTGAATAACTGTTTTAGGTTCTAAATAGCACCTTTTTTTTGCAGACCCACACATGCAAGCAGGCACACACATACACACACAGTCCTTTCATCAATGCCACTCATGCTGTCCACTGCCCCCTAGTAGGCTAGTAATGGAGCCCCCTTGTTTTCAGCCTGGAAAGGGTGCTCAGACAGAGGAGCCCTTTGCTGATTACCTGAGAGGTGAAGAGACGAGGGGTGGCGGCCAGCACTCTAAAACACCCAGGACTGTTCTTATCAGATACATTGTACATCATAATCAGCCAGAGGGAGTTACTGCATCGAGGATTTGGAGGGGGAAAAAATGTGTGTAACACCTAATCACCTCTTGTGTCTTCACCCCAACACACAGCCAAAGCACAGCTGCAGCAACCCAAAAACGACATGCTGTCACTCAAACGAGGGGTTACCAAAGGGAATTCATGGCCTTTAATCATCCACACATGTTCATCTTCACGCTACCATGCTGACCAGACCACACATACACATATTGATTTTGTCCCCCCACACCAGACGTGATCAGGACACACAGGTTGAAATATCAAAACAAACTATGAACCAACTATATTAATTTGGGGGCAGGTCAAAATGCATGAAACATTTATGTAAATTTAGCTAGCTAGCTTGCTGGTGCTAGCTAATTTGTCCTGGGATATTAACATTGGGTTCTTATTTTACCTGAAATGCACAGATAGAAGGGTAAACATTTATTTTCTAGTATTCTCTCCTCCTTCAGGCTTATTCTTCTTTTTGGGACTTTATATGGCAGTTGGCAACCAACTTTAAAACTTCACTAGGGTAGGGGGCAGCATTCAGAATTTTGGAGGAAAAGCATGCCCAAATTAAACTGCCTGCTACTCATGCCCAGAAACTAGGATATGCATATAATGTAGATTTGGATAGGTATATTTGGATAGAAAACACTCTAAACTTTCCAAAACCGTTAAAATAATGTCTGTGAGTATAACAGAACTGATATGGCAGGTGAAAACCTGAGGAAAATCCATCCAGGAAGTACTATTATTTTGAAAGGCTGTTTTTCCATTGAAAGCCTATCCATCATACAAAGACTTAGGACCCAGTTCACAATCTCTATGGCTTCTTCTACATGTGGCCAGTCTTTAGGCATTGTTTCAGGCTTTTACTCTGAAAAAGGAGTGGACAGTGGAAATTTCCAGACATGAGTCCTGCGCGTGATCTGGAACGCACCTTTCTTGTTTCTCCTTTTCTATTGACGAACCTTTTGTCCGATTGAAATATTATTGATTGTTTATGACAAAAACAACCTGAGGATTGATTTTAAACATCGTTTGACATGTTTCTACAAACCTTTATTCTACTTTTTTAACTTTTCGTCTGGATCTTGAGAGTGCACTTTGTGCCTTTGGATTACTGAACAAAACGCACCAACAAAACTGAGGTTTTTGGACATAAAGAGGGACATTATCGAAGAAAACAAACATTTATTGTGTGACATGGAGTCCTGGCAGTGCCACCAGATGAAGAATATCAAAGGTAAGTGTTTAATTTTAACACTATTTCTGACTTTTGTGACACCTCTCCTTGGTTGGAAAATGGCTGTATGGTTTTCTGTGGCTAGGCGCTGACCTAACATAATCGCATGGTGTGCTTTCGCCGTAAAGCCTTTTTGAAATCTGACACAGCGGCTGGATTAACAAGACGTTTATCTTTAATCCTATGTATAACACTTGTATCTTTCATCAATGTTTATGATGAGTATTTCTGTAATTTGATGTGGCTCTCTGAAATTTCACCGGATGTTTGTTTGAGGCAATGATTACTGAACATAATGCGCCAATTTTAAATGAGGTTTTGGAAATAAAGAGGGACATTATCGAACTAAACAAACATTTATTGTGTAACGTGAAGTCCTGTGAGTGCCATCTGATGAATATTATCAAAGGTTAGTGATTAATTTAATCGCTATTTCTGACTTTTGTGAGCCCTCTCCTTGGCTGGAAAATGGCTGTATGGTTTTCTGTGACTAGGCGCTGACCTAACATAATCACATGGTGTGCTTTCACCGTAAAGCCTTTTTGAAATCGGACACTGTGGTTGGATTAACAAGAAGTTTATCTTTAAAATGGTGTATAATACTTGAATGTTTGAGGAATTTTAATTATGGGATTTCTGTTGTTTTGAATTTGGCGCCCTGCAATTTCACTGGCAGTTGTTGAGGTGGGACGCTACCGTCCCACTGATACCAGAGAGGTTATTAAGGTGCATTACCACTACCGATTGGACTGGAGTGTGGACCTCAGTAATCTTTCAATAACCCACGTGGATATATGCTCCTAAAAATCAAAGAGGAGATGGGAGAGGCGGGACTTGCAGCGCGTTTTAAGCATCACAAATAGAACCATGTTCTATTTTAGCGCCTGGATACGTAGACTCTCGTTGACGCGCACATGACGTGAGTGGTGTGGTCAGCATGTCAGTTAAAGGTTTTGCAAAACCCAAAACGCATCATACTCTGACACTTTCTGTATATTGAAAGTTCTATATCTTGAAAACTTGATTGCTTTAGCACAAAATATATCAACAGTGGTGTCGTGTCTTTGGGTACCATTAAACTGAAGATAGGTTTATCAATTAACTCCCTGTAATTATTATCACTCGATTAAACTGATTAATCGTTTAATTGTAATTAACCTGTCTGGGGTATGTGGGACGATTTCGTCCCACCTACGTAACAGCTACTGATATTCCAGTGGCGCGATTTTTGAATCGTTAGAAATACTATTACTTCAATTTCTCAAACATATGACTATTTTACAGCTATTTAAAGACAAGAATCTCGTTAATCTAACCCCACTGTCCGATTTCAAAAAGGCTTTACAACGAAAGCAAAACATTAGATTATGTCAGCAGAGTGCCCAGCCAGAAAAAATCAGACAGCCATTTTTCAAGCTAGCATATCATGTCACATAAACCCAAACCACAGCTAAATGCAGCACTAACCTTTGATGATCTTCATCAGATGACACACCTAGGACATTGTGTTATACAATACATGCATGTCTGTTCAATCAAGTTCATATTTATATCAAAAAACAGCTTTTTGCATTAGCATGTGACGTTCAGAAAACGCATAACCCCCGGCAAACTTCCGTTGAATTTACTAACATTTTGCTAAATTACTCACGATAAACGTTCACAAAAAGCATAACAATTATTTTAAGAATTATAGATACATTACTCCTCTATGCACTCGATATGTCCGATTTTAAAATAGCTTTTCGGATGAAGCACATTTTGCAATAATCTAAGTACATAGCCCGGCATTACAGGGCTAGCTATTTAGATACCCACCCAGTTCAGCCTCCACCAAAATCACATTTCCTATAAGAAAAATGTTCTTACCTTGCTTGTTCTTCATCAGAATACACTGCCAGGACTTCTACTTCAATAACAAATGTTGGTTTGGTCCCAAATAATCCATCGTTATGTTCCAACAGCGACGTTTTGTTCGTGAGTTCTAGAATGCTTTTTCACGGTCCCGCGCATGGCGCGTTGGCTTGTCAAAAATGTCTAAATATTCCATTACCGTACTTCGAAGCATGTCAACCGCTGTTTAAAACCAATTTTTATGCCATTTATGTCGTAGAGAAGTGATAATATTCCGACCGGGAGTATGCATTGAGCCTAAACAGCCGAATAAAATTTCTCCTCAGAAGCGACTCATGCACGCGCATCATTGAAAGGTCCTCTCAGCATCCACTTACAAAAGGCGATAATATGTTTCAACCTGAGGCTGCCTCGTAAACCTTCAGGGTTTTCGCGGGCTCTGAGAGCCTATTGGAGCCCTGGGAATTGTCACGTTACAGCTAAGATCCTTACTTTTCAATAAAAAGAGGTAAGACGCACGACTCCTTGTCAGACAGGGTACTTCCTGCTTGAAGCCTTGTCAGGTTTTTGCCTGCCATAGGAGTTCTGTTATACTCACAGACACCATTCAAACAGTTTTAGAAAATTCAGAGTGTTTTCTATCCAAACCTGAACAATAATATGCATATTCTAGCTTCTGAGTTGGTGTAGGAGGCAGTTAAAAATGGGAACATATTTTTTCCAAAATTCTCAATACTGCCCCCTATACCAAACAGGTTAACTAGGAGATCGGGGCACCAAGAAAAATATTCAGATTACAAAGTTATAATTTTCCTAATATAACTTTCCTATATTATAATATAGGCCGATTATCTTCTGGTTTCAATGGCGTATTTTACCTCTAGTCCAGTCTCATTCCAAAGGTCGTAAATTGTTGTATCTGCACGAACCCAGTCTTTACTAAAATCATCCATACATCAATTGTCTTAAAATAATTTATTTACTACACTAAGTAATTAACAGAAAACATACAAACAGTAATTATCGTCACAAAGGATTGGTATAGTAATGTGCCCTAATGGCTAACAAGCATGGCTTGTTAGACAATGGGTGATAAACGGTCAGCTGAGAAGTTACACAGAGTTCATTAATATTAACAATTGACAATTGAAGGCTCACTCATTCGGGAACAATTGCAATCAATATATATTTACGCTCATGTGTCGTCGGGATCCCTTTTGAAGAGTTCTGTTCTGATGGAGAGTTTTGTCCGCGTTCTCTCTCTCTCTCTCGGTTAGAATGGATTTTTTAGAGCGACATTCATTAATGTCGTCATAGAATGGATGTTTCGTTGGTCTTCGCGTTCGATGATATAATTTACTTAGCTGCAGACTAATAATTAACATCAAAGACTTGTTCTTATTCTGTCGGTCTCGATAGTAAAAGTTAACCACGTGGTATAGTTCACTTTCAGTAGAGTACTTGGATGGTCAAACCTATGGGCCAACTCGCAATGGAGTGGAGGCCTGGTCTGGAGAAATGTAAATCAGGGGGTGTTTTACAGTGCCCATAGAACAGGCTTGTCAAATGACGCCTGGTCCTGTCTGTGTCCCTGGGGGGCGTGCCGATGGCTGAGTGAAGCTTGGTACAGAAATCCAATTCTATCACATTAACATCAGTACATAGCATCTCAATGTATTACAAATAGCTTTATCCTTATTAATACATGTTATACAACCATTATGATGCAAGTCTCATCGCTGAGGCTATTATATAAACAGTTTTATGGTAATATGGCTATATTGTCTCTTCTGAGTATCACAAAATTGTACCAAGTGGACCAGTTCGTAGCTGGAGTCTTCACCAATCTTCCATATCTTCTCCAGAAAACACATGTCGCTCGGTTCTCCAATTCTATGAGTTGGAAGAATTTCTTTTGTCTCTCTATGAAACAAGGGGGTAGGAGATTCTCCTCTTAAGAGTTTTTACAACCCTGGGTTGGGGGGAAGGTAGGTTGGGTGATGGTACAAAGGGGAGGGGGTCAACTGATAGCCCTGTACCCAAAGAGGCCAACGTCATGACAGTGGACTAATGAAACAAATACCAAAATATTGTTTTTGAGTGGTATTAAGTCTAATGCCGAATTTAATTAGACTCACATTTATGGAGTCAGAAACGCAAAGCTTCAGTCTTGAGGGTTAACGTGTGTATTATAGTAAACCTACAGTTGGCAGACGTGTTGCCTAGGAACCATTATCTCTCTTCAATGTGGAATCATGGTGACATTCAGACACAGTGTTATTATGGTGAGAACTAACGAGATAGACTTGCTTCATTCCATCGCCACACTAATGTAGCATCTGAGGACATTAGGCCGTTCATTGGCTCAGACCTGTTTATCGTTCAATATTCAGGATTTTCCTGACTCAGTGATTTAAGTCATGTACAGTCCCTTAAAATTCAATATAATGGCATTTAGATCCACCATGTGTCAAAAGGAAATGCCACAGGGTGTTGGTTAGTCAAGATCATTCAAAGTCCTGAAATGTTGTGCCAGAGTCTGGTTGAGTGGTAATGCTCTCAACTCTGGGGGTTCGATCCCTGTGTCTGCAATTTTTCTATGCCCCAAATGTATGTCTGTTTTGTCTAGATGGAGTACAGCTTATATAAAAATTGACCTTTCGTAGCAGGTTTGGAGAACTTACCAGTAGCGTTAATTTGACATAAGCTGTATCCCATCTAGACATGACCCTTTCTATCAACCCCCTCCACTTTCTCTGACATTCTGAAATGCCAAATAAAATGTGTTCCTCAAAGAAATTTGCCTGGGACAGAACACTTCGAGAGGATGTTTACGTCATGGTCTGTTTTGCCTACCTTCGGCTGAATTAAGATTTTCCATATTCCATACAGTTTGGGTATCAGGGTTGGGGTCAAAATATGTAAATTCAGATAATAAATTGATATTAAATTGAATGGAAAACAGCCCATCTTTCCAGTGAGGATTTTTCCATATTCATGGAAAATGTATTAATTGAAGTACCTTCCCCCTCTGCTCTTCTAGCATACTTTGCATTTTGAACATTTCACAAAAAGAGATGGTAAGTCTGTCACAAGGCAGAGTGCTTGATTGTGTACCTTTTAGAACTGACATGCAGAGCAGAAAAACCATGGAGTCAAGTTGTGAGATCAGTTTGCATCCTTCGATCTGGATTTTCTATACGTGCCTGTACCTACATTTGAAGTCGGAAGTTTACATACACCAAATACATTTAACTTGGGTCAAACGTGTCGGGTAGTCTTCCACAAGCTACCCACAATAGGGTGGGTGAATTCTGGCCCTTTCCTCCTGACAGAGCTGGTGTAACTGAGTCAGGTTTGTAGGCCTCCTTGCTCGCCCACACTTTTTCAGTCCTGCCCACACATTTTCTAACGGATTGAGGTTAGGGCTTTGTGATGGCCACTCCAATACCGTGACTTTGTTGTCCTTAACCTCTCAGGGCTAAATGTCCTCTTGTCTGATGGAGCAAAAATAGAACTGTTTGGCCATAATGACCATCGCTATGTTTGGAGGAAAAAGGGGGAGGCTTGCAAGCCAAAGAACACCATCCCAACCATGAAGCACAGGGTGGCTGCATCATGTTGTGGGGGTGCTTTGCTGCAGGAGGGACTGGTGCATTTCATAAAATAGATGGCATCATGAGGTAGCAAATTATGTGGATATATTGAAGCAACATCTCAAGACATCAGTCAAGAAGTTAAAGCTTGGTCACAAATGGTCCTTCCAAATGGACAATGACCCCAAGCATACTTCCAAAGTTGTGGCAAAATGGCTTAAGGACAACAAAGTCAAGGTATTGGAGTGGCCATCACAAAGCCCTGACCTCAATCCTATAGAACATTTGTAGGCAGGACTGAAAAAGTGTGTGTGAGAGCAAGGAGGCCTACAAACCTGACTCAGTTACACCAGCTCTATCAGGAGGAATGGGCCGAAATTCACCCAACTTATTGTGGAAGCTTGTGGAAGGCTACACAAAACATTTGACCCAAGATAAACAATTTAAAAGCAATGCTACCAAATACTAATTTAGTGTATGTAAACTTCTGACCCACTGGGAATGTGATGAAAGAAATAAAAGCTGAAATAAATCATTCTCTCTACTATTATTCTGACATTTCACATTCTTAAAATAAAGTGGTGATCCTAACTGACCCAAGACAGGGAATTTTTATTAGGATTAAATGTCAGGAATTGTAAAAAACTGAGTTTAAATGTATATGGCTAAGGTGTATGTAAACATACGACTTCAAATGTATTTAGGGAAGAAGCAGTCAGCTGGTGTTCTGTCTATAATGGAGTGGCCAGCACAGTCACCGGATCTCAACACTATTGAGCTGTTGTGGGAGCAGCTTGACCTTATGGCACATAAGAAGTGCCCATCAAGCCAATCCAACTTGTGAGAGGTGCTTCAGGAAGCATGGGGCGAAATATCTTCATATTTCCTCAACAAATTGACAACTAGAATGCCAAAGGTCTGCAAGGCTGTAATTGCTGCAAATGGAGGATTCTTTGATGAAAGCAAAGGACACTATTATTTCAATTAAAATCATTATTTATAACCTTGTCTCTTTCTTGATTATATTTCCTATTCATTTTGCAACTCATTTCATGTATGTTTTCATGGAAAACAAGGACATTTCTAAGTGACCCCAAACTTTTGAACGGTAGTGTACAAGTAGGTAGAGTTAAAGTGACTATGCATATTTACTAAACAGAGAGTAGGAGCAGCGTAAAAGGGGGGAGGATGACACAATGCAAATAGTCTGGGTAGCCATTTGATTAGCTGTTCAGGACTCTTATGGCGGGGGGATAGATAGATAAGCAACCTTTTGGACTTGCTGTGAACAGTCTATGACTAGGGTGGCTGGAGTCTTTGACAATGTTTTGGGCCTTCCTCTGACACTGCCTGGTATAGAGGTCCTGGTTGGCAGGAAGCTTGGCCCCAGTGATGTACTGGGCCGTACGCACTGCCCTCTGTAATACCTTGTGATCGGAGGCTGAGCAGTTGCCATATCAGGCAGTGATGCAACCAGTCAGGATGCTCTTGATGGTGCAGAGCTGTTGAACTTTTTGAGGATCTGAGGACCCATGCCAAATCTTTTTAGTCTCCTGAGGGGGATAGTGTGGCAGATGTGTTGTTACCTACACTTACCCCCTGGGGGCGGCACATCAGGAAGTTCATGATCCAGTTGCAGAGGGAGGTGTTTAGTCCCAGGGTCCTTAGCTTAGTGATGAGCTTTGAGGGCACTATGGTGTTGAACGCTGAGCTATAGTCAATGAATAGCATTCTCACGTAGGTGTTCCTTTTGCCCAGGTGGGAAAGGGCAGTGTGGAGTGCAATAGAAATTGCATAAATCTGTGGATCTGTTGGGGTGGTATGCAAATTGGAGTGGGTCTAGGGCTTCTAGGATAATCGGTCCCGTGTGGCTCAGTTGGTAGAGCATGGTGTTTGCAACACCAGGGTTGTGGGTTCGATTCCCACGGGGGACCAGTACGGCAAAAAAAAATGTATGAAACGTATTCACTACTGTAAATCGCTTTGGATAAGAGCATCTGCTAAATGACTAAAATGTAATCATGGTGTGTTTTTTATTTTTAATTTCACCTTTATTTAACCAGGTAGGCCAGTTGAGAACAAGTTTTCATTTACAACTGCGACATGGCCAAGATAAAGCAAAGCAGTGCGACAAAAACAACAACACAGAGTTACAAATGGGATAAACAAACGTACAGTCAATAACACAATAGAAAAATCTGTATACACTGTGTGTAAATGAAGTAAGGAGGTAAGGCAATAAATAGGCCAATACTGGCAAAGTAATTACGATTCAGCAATTTACACTGGAGTGATAGATGTGCAGATGTGCAAGGAGAAATACTGGTGTGCAGAAGAGCAGAAAAACAAAAACAAATATGGGGATGAGGTAGGTAGTTGGTTGGATGGGCTATTCACAGATGGGCTGTGTGCAGCTGCATCAATCGATAAGCTGCTCTGACAGCTGACACTTAAAGTTAGTGAAGGAGATATAAGTCTCCAACTTCAGTGATTTTTGCAATTCGTTCCAGTCATTGGCAGCAGAGAACTGGAAGGAAAGGCGGTCAAAGGAGGAGTTGGCTTTGGGGATAACCAGTGAAATATACCTGCTGGAGTGCGTGCTATGGGTGGGTGTTGCTATGGTGACCAGTGAGCTGAGATAAGGCAGAGCTTTACCTAGCAAAGACTTATAGATGACCTGGAGCCAGTGGGTTTGGCGCCGAATATGTAGCGAGGACCAGCCAAAAGAGCATGCAGGTCACAGTGGTGGGTAGTATATGGGGCTTTGGTGACAAAACGGATGACACTGTGATAGACTGCATCCAATTTGCTGAGTAGAGTGTTGGAGGCTATTTTGTAAATGACATCGCTGAAGTCAAGGATCAGTAGGATAGTCAGTTTTACAAGGGTATGTTTGGCAGCATGAATGAAGGAGGCTTTGTTACGAAATAGGAAGCTGATTCTAGATTTAACTTTTGATTGGAGATGCATAATGTGAGTCTGGAAGGAGAGTTTACAGTCTAGCCAGACACCTAGAGTAGTGTGGCTAGTCGGGCGGGTGGGTGCGGGCAGCGATCGGATGAAGAGCATGCATTTCGTTTTACTAGCATTTAAGAACAGTTGGAGGCCACGGAAGGAGTGTTGTACGGCATTGAAGCTCGTTTGGAGGTCTGTTAACAGACTGCAGCTATGGAACCCTGACCTGTTCGCCGGACGTGCTACCTGTCCCAGACCTGTTGTCTCAGACCTGCTGGAACCCTGACCTATTCACCGGACGTGCTACCTGTCCCAGACCTGCTGTTTTCAACTCTCTAGAGACAGCAGGAGCGGTAGAGATATTCTCAAAGATCGGCTATGAAAAAGCCAACTGACACTTACTCTTGTGTTACTGACTTGTTGCACCCTCGACAACTACTATGATTATTATTATTTGACAATGCTGGTCATTTATGAACATTTGAACATCTAGGCCATGTGCTTTTATAATCTCCACCTGGCACAGCCAGAAGAGGACTGGCCACCCCTCATAGCCTGGTTCCTCTCTAGGTTTCTTCCTAGGTTTTGGCCTTTCTAGGGAGTTTTTCCTAGCCACCGTGCTTCTACACCTGCATTGCTTGCTGTTTGGGGTTTTAGGCTGGGTTTCTGTACAGCACTTTGTGATATCAGCTGATGTAAGAGGGGCTATATAAATACATTTGATTTGATTTGATTTAACACAGTGTCCAAAGAAGGGCCAGATGTATACAGAATGGTGTCGTCTGCGTAGAGGTGGATCAAAGAATCACCCACAGCTAGAGCGACATCATTGATATATACAAAGAAGAGAGTCTGCCCGAGAATTGAACCCTGTGGCACCCTCATAGAGACTGCCAGAGGTCCGGACAACAACACGATTTGACACACTGAACTCTATCTGAGAATTAGTTAGAGAACCAGGCGAGGCAGTCATTAGAGAAACCAAGGCTTTTGAGTCTGCTGATAAGAATACGGTGATTGACAGAGTCGAAAGCCTTGGCCAGGTCGATGAAGACGGCTGCACATTACTCTTATTCTCCATGTACTTTACAGTGTCTCAAAACTTTTTGGAATTAGTGCTGCAGGATGCAAATTTCTGTTTGAAAAAGCTATCCTTTGCAGTCCTAACTGACTGTGTGTATTGGTTCCTGACTTCCCTGAAAAGTTTCATATCGCGGGGACTATTCGATGCTAGTGCGATATGCCACAGGGTGTTTTTGTGCTGGTCAAGAGCAGTCAAGTCTGGAGTGAACCAAGGGCTATATCTGTTCTTAGTTCTACATTTTTTGAAAGGGGCATGCTTATTTAAGATGTGAGCCGTGACCTGCCTTTCAAAGCACTTTATATGGTACAGACATGAGTGCTACGGGTCGGATGTCATTTAGGCAGGTTACCTTAGTGTTCTTGGGCACAAGGACTATGGTGGTCTGCTTGAAACATGTTGGTGTTACAGACTCAGTCAGGAACAGGTTGAAAATGTCAGTGAAGACACTTGCCAGTTGGTCAGCACATGCTCGGAGTACACGTCCTGGTAATCCGTCTATAATAGTTTGCAAGCCCTGCCATATCCGACGAACGTAGGAGCTGGTGTAGTACGATTGAATCTTAGTCCTGTATTGACACTTTTGCTGTTTGATGGTTCGTCAGAGGGCATAGCGGGATTTCTTATAAGTGTCCAGGTTAGAGTTCCGCTCCTTGAAAGCAGTAGCTCTACCCAGTATACAACAGGAGTTCCCTGATCCTGGTGCAGAATACACATTGTTTCTCCCTCCCCATACTGACCGATGCCATTCAATTAAATAATTTTAAATAAGACAATACAAGTAAATGTTGTTTCTAGTAAAATTGTTGTGCTGAGTGCCAGGTCTCTCTCTATTCAGAGACATTCTCTCCATTCGCTGCGTTCACCTTTCTATTTTGCTTCAGATATCATAAAATGTGAAGCGAAAAATAATGAACACAGTGATCAGGCTGGTTACATCAGGCTAGGTTATGCCCTGGACATAAGATGCCTCAATGGTGGTCAGTGCCGTTTAAGATGAGGTAGGACCAACAAAAAAAATCATGAGCATGGCCTTATTTCTGTTACAGCATATCTGATGACTGTCATTCATATTCAATTCACCCAGTTCAATGTAACAGTTATAGTTATAGGCTACTACATGATACTCTAATGTTCCCTATACATGTCATGAGGTTGCTACAACCTAGCCTATGAATGAAAGTTTACAATGCAGGTGCACACAGGTCGAGAGAGAAATTTGAGGTGACAGACAGTGACATTCAATATCGACTTGCACAATCGAGCCTGCATCTAGCTGATATAGGGTGTAATCCTTAGTCCAACAGTTGTAAAAGAGAGTTTCTATTGGACAAATGCAGGTACGTTTATCCATGTTTTGTTGCGTTTGCTTCCATTTAAGAAACTTTTTGAACAGAATCGGCGGAATGAGTACACCCCTGATCACACGTAAGCAGAGTTCACTCTCATAACAGCCATGTTGTATTCCTTCTCTTCCCTTCGCTTGTGGACTTCAATGCGCAACAAATCAGCTGTATGTGACCAGGCAAAAAACCTTTCCAAGCCAAACCTCTACAAACAGCCTACATCATTGTCAACATATTACCTAAAGTAACATCATAGTCAGCATTGCTAATAGAACTAACGTGTTAGTAAACCCGCTACAACCATGCAGTGACGTTAGTGTACAGTCATAAGCACTTACACCGGCGGGTCTCAGTGGCAATAAATTAGTAGTACCAAAAAGCTTAACTTGACTTGGAAGAGTTCCAGTGCTGAGTTGGAAAGTCATAGCCAGCTAGCTAACATAGCATCCCTCTGTTTGAGCAGGGTGTTTCAGTAGGCTAAACTAGACAGCTGCATTTGCTAGCTAAGTAAGTGAAACTGAAAGTGAAAAAAAATGTAAATCTCTCTTTTTCTCTATTTCTCTCTTACTTCTCCTTCATTCACTTTGAGTCAACTACTCACCACATTTTATACACTGCAGTGCTATCTATCTGTAGTTTATATACTTTCAGTACTAGATTAAAACTCTGATCCTAATACTGTTGCAGTTCATGCTGCAAGAGCTCTGATAGGCTGGAGGACGTCCTCCGGAAGTTGTCAGAATTACTTCGTAAGTCTATGGAAGGGGGTGAGAACCATGTGTCAATGTACCCAAAGGAGGACGAAAGCTAGCTGTCCTCCGGCTACACCATGGTGCTACCTTACAGAGTGCTGTTGAGGCTACTGTACACATTCCTTGCAAAATAGTGTTTTAATCAGTTATTTGGTGACGTGATTATATTTAGTATAGTTTTATCTAAAAACGGTAACTTTTAAAATGTTTAAAAATATATATTTTTATGAAATTCACTGAGGAGGATTGTCCTCCCCTTCCTCCTCTGAGGAGCCTCCGCTGATTTACGTCTAAGAAGTAGAAAATAAGCAACAAATGTCAGTTTACATAACTAATGTTTCACAATTGGGTTATCAAATATATCAAAGCAATGAAGTGGGTTACCTTCTGTATTTGTACAAATGATGAGCCTATGAAAGCTGTTGCCGCTGACAGGTGAAGGTTGCTGGCTGGATACTTGCTAACATGTGTCTGACTGTTCCATTCATAGGAATGCTCATAGCAAGGCCATGTCTGCATGCCGCTGGTGAAGGCCCCCTTGCTATGTTGCATGTTCGGCTGCAAACTCTCAAACAACTGCAGCAGGCAATCTTATGAGGTGGTTG
Source organism: Salmo trutta (assembly GCF_901001165.1). NCBI lineage: Eukaryota > Metazoa > Chordata > Actinopteri > Salmoniformes > Salmonidae > Salmo > Salmo trutta. The sequence goes on along the minus strand of NC_042995.1, from coordinate 24,249,394 downwards.
TTGACTGGAAGGGCCTGTGACAGGGTGATATAATAGACAGCCAAGTTGTAAATTGTGTTTTGTTCCAAAGAATGGAAAAAGCTTTTTATTAATGCACTTCACAACCAAAATGACTCTACTAGTTGTATCTGCTTTGCTGGAGAATTAGCCTACAAGTTTATCAAGCCGGGTATTTTTTTATACAACTTTTCACATTACCTGTCATGTTGATGAAGCTGTCTGTGTCATCAGGGCACTAACTAGGGTCACTATTAGAGGCCTTGTTATGCCGTGTCCTTTTCATACTTGTCGAGGAAGACTGGCAATAATAGAGGAGGTGTCATATGGGTACTTGTGTCACATGACACACTTTTATTCTGAGGTCTTGCCTGACAAGCTGTGAAAATAGCAAGTGAACAGCGAATGAAGGGGGACGAGGCGTTGTCATGCCCTCTTTACGGCTGTGTTGGTGTGTTTGGACCATGATACATCCTTAGTGATGTGGACACTGAGGAACTTGAAGCGATCGACCTGCTCCACTACAGCCCCATCGATGTGAATGAGGGCATGCTCGGCCTTCCGTTTCTTGTTGTCCACGATCAGCTCCTTCGTCTGGCTTACGTTGAGGGAGAGCTTGTTGTCCTGGTACCACAATGCCAGGTCACTGACCTCCTCCCTATAGGCTGTCTCATCGTCATCGGTAATCAGGCATACCACTGTTGTGTCATCTACAAACTTAATAATGGTGTTGGAGTCGTGCCTGGCCACGCAGTCGTGGATAAACAAGGAGTACAGGTAAATGGATACAAATAGTGGAATCATACCATATTTGGAAAAAAAATAAATGAATGTCTAAATCGCACAGTGGATGTGTTAGACTTCAGAATTGCATTGGGGGCATACTTATATTTCACTCTACAGCCATTTTGACATCAGAATGCATTTTTCTGTTTTAAAGGGATTAGTTGGCTTTTAAGGGCAGTCTCTCTTGAAAATAGCTAATTATTTTTTGAAGACACCCATAATGACACCTATTTTCAGCACAACATGAAGGCATGCACAGGAAATGGATTAATGATGCCCCACTGAGAATGCAGGTAAAAACACATTTGCAGTTCTCATAGCAACCTAGACGTCACTGCGGAAGCACTGTACTGTTTGCTATCCACAAGTGTTACAGCTTTTATTGTCTGCCCCTATTATAGCAAAACCATGTCATATTGTGATATATTGACTGAGATGTAATGTCTTAGGTATTCTAATACAAAGAAGCAAGGGTTCAGGTACAGGATTGCTGGAACTGGAGACAAATACTTGCATTAGATAATTAAAGTATATGAAAGGCTGCAAATAATGCTACCAAAATGATTAAACATCTGAGAAATACTCCAACTGCGAAATTGCCTGTGAATATGAGGTTTGGTTAGTGTATTGCAGGCTGATGCAAATTAAGTAAAAATAGCCACCGATACCTCAAACTGCACATACATTGACAATGTTCAGAGAGGTAAGAAGGTTTAGGGAAGTGTTAGTGAAAAGCATTTTCCCCACAAAAATGTTTAATTCATTCTACCCGTTTGGTTCACAGACCATAGGCTTTCACGCTCTGGTGCAAAAATGACTGAAAAATGTAGACTGTCGCTCCTTGTGAAACTTATATTCGTTAGAAATGTAGAAGTTGGAATAAAAGGAGGACAATCAAATACAAACCAAACACTTCCTGAATTGGGAAAAGTAAGTGATGTGAAGTGGTGCAGAGATGAATGGAGAAAAATACCATTGTTGAAGTATTTTTTTTTTAAATGAATAAGCACAAGTACAGTAATGGCACTTCTGGGAAATCTTTTATACAAAAGGAGTATTTCCATGAAAAAGAATGTAGTGAGAGGGCCAGAGATACTCTATGAATGCACCCTATTCCACTCTTTTTCTTCTCAGAGGACCAGAGCTTTGTGATCAAGAAAGCTCAGCCAATTAAGCTTTTCTTTCCTTGTCTGAGATTGGAGGATAAGAAAGGCACTTACACAGGTAATTTTACATTTTATTTATTTATAAAGCACCATTTTATTCATAAGTGATCCCATTGAAATTAAACAACTCCCTTTATAAGAAGGACCTGTCCCAAAACAGCAAAAATAAACTCACTAGGCAGCTATCTTTGACTAAGTAATAAGTTCACTTCTCTGACATCATAGGCTATGATGCTGCTACTGTGTGCTACACAGGAGCTGCTGAAGACGTGCATATCCTTGGTTTATTATTGAGTGGGTGATCTGCTCGCAGCAATTTCATTTCTATGAAAAGCACACATGCTTTCATGCACTCTTTATTTTTATTTTTGCAATACCTTTTGAAACTCTTTATGTGTACACATATGAAGCAAACAGTAAGCCAATTTCTGAAAAAAGAATTCCTTAAATAAGAAGCTTCCCTGAGCAAAGAAAAATGAATTAATACAGTCTGTAAATATTTTATAGTGCCCTCTGGGTCTGTAATGAAACATTTATTTAATCTGATTGAAGACGAAAATTAAGATAGAATCTAAGTAAAAAGCGGAATTAAACAAAATGTTATCTTCTTCATATATGCACATGTGCATGACTGTGTATACAGGTATTTGTCCGTACTATCCATCTACAATGTGATGAGACTGACAATGATGATCCCTGTTCAACATTTGAACATGACATTCAGGTATGTTTACTGAAACCTATTTCTTGGCTAAGGCAGAACAAGAAGGCACATATGCAAAGCCTGTGGCAGAGATTGTGCTGTTTGCTGACTCCAAGTCAAATTCCTCTAGAGTACACAAAAGGAGTCATGAGGAGACTGCGAGATGAACTGATGTGTGCATAGTTTCTGGATGGAAGAATTAAGTTAGATCTTTTAAGAAAACAGGCAGCCTATTTGAACAGAACGAAAGATCTTTACTGCCTGAAAGCAATGTTTTTCTACTGAATGAAGGAGGATTCGGCAACAGCAGGTGCATCGAAACACAATACAACATCGAAACATGGTACAAAGACTACAGATTGCTAAGTATACAATTTGACACTATCATACATGAATATGAAGAACATTTTCACCACCATGTTTCACATGTACCCTGTGGTCAAATGATTCATGTATATCACATGCATATAAAAGTCTTTGCAGGAACTGTGCGTGTGAAGTCGCAAAATTTGTAAAAGCCACTTTAGGGACACCTTAGAAGACCCCCTAGTAGACATCCACATGTAAGATAGATATTTAAACAATGCCAGGTGTCAAACAACTTATATTACCATAAAGTACCACTTATTTGTCTGTCTTTACCACTGAAGTAAGCTCTGAATCCACAAGTGTGTTTTGGCATTGACAATTCTCGTTATAAGCTATAGCTATAGGCCTTGGGGCAATGATTGAAACAGTCAGTTTCTAAGGCCTAGGGCGTGTGTCAACACTAATCGTTGTCTTTGCAGGATGTTACATCCTTGAGAAAGGTAAACATATTATTCTCTCCTTCCAGCATTACTGTTAACTGAGTAATCCTTTCAATGTATGCAGAGGCACACTTCTTATTCTCTTCTATTACAATGCTACAGTATTTACTACTGTCACACCCTGATCTGTTTCACGTCTTGTGCTTGTCTCCACCTCCCACCAGGTGTACCCATTTTCCTCATTATCCCATGTGCATTTACACCTGTGTTTTCTCTTTGTCTGTTGCCAGTTTGTCTTGTCTCGTCAAGCGTACCAGCGTAATTTTCCCGTATTCCTGTTTCTCTCTATCCCTTGTTTTTCTATTTTTTTTTACCATTTTTTACCACTCTGTCTGCCCTAACCCTGAGCCTGCCTGGCTTTCTGTAACTGTCTGACACTACCCTGGATTACCGACCTCTGCCTGCCGTTCTGTACTTTACTGACTCTGCCGTGGATAACGGACCTCTGCTTGCCCTTGACCTGTCTTTTGCCTGCCCCTTGTTTGGTCAATAAACATCTCTGATTAGAACTGTCTGCATCTGGGTCTTATCCTGAGTCATGATAGTACGAACTGGCCATGACTGTCCCAGCAGACTCGGACCAGCTCCGCAACACCGTCTCCTCCCAAGGAGCCACCATTGGTAGACACGAGGAGTTACTTGGAGGTCTTATGAAAGGATTCCAGACCTTGGTGGAAAGCCACAACCGTGCTTTCCATACATTGCTGGAGCAAGTCCGCGGATTGTCTATTAGACAGCAAGCCTCTCAGTAACCTCCCAGCCTCTCAGTAACCCTGCTGTCAGCAGCGCGTCCCCCCAGCCCACCCCAGCTTCCCGAGAACCACACTTACCTCCTTCGGAACGCTTCGCAGGGGATTCAGGGACCTGTCAGGCATATCTCTCCCAGTGCTCCCTCATCTTTGAGCTACAGACCTCTTCTTTTCCAGATTGAGACCGCTCGAAGGTAGCGTACCTTATAACACTGATGTCCGGGAGGGCTCTCGCCTGGGCTACTGTGGTGTGGGAGCAACAAGCCACCATGTATTTCAGTCTAGAGGAGTTTATGGTGGAGGTGAAGAAAGTGTTTGAAATCTCCATTGTCAGAAAGAGAGGCTGCTCGGAAGCTGCTACGCCAAGACTCCCGTAGTGTGGCAGACTATGCTGTCGATTTCCGAACATTGGCCACCGAGAGTGCCTGGAACCCGGAAGCCATGTTCGACACATTCCTTCACGGGTTATCGGAGGAGGTGAAAGATGAGCTCTCAGCCCGAGAGCTGCCCATCGATCTCGACTCTCTCATTGCCTTGACCATCCAGATCGATGGGCAACTACAGGAACGTAGGAGGGAGAGGAGGTCTGTTCCCACTCCCCCTTGCTCATCCATGGATCCCACCTTGCCTCTGAGGAATCCTGGAAATACTCAGCATCTACATTGCCGAGAGAATCCGAGGTTACACGAGTTACCCCGGGAATCACTGAGGTCTGACGACTCGCCTCCTCCGGAGCCTATGCAACTTGGCAGAGCTAGATTGTCTCCTGACAAACGGTTACACAGACTGAACACCAACAGCTGTCTGTATTGTGGGACTACAGGACATTACATTTCTACCTGTCCTTTTAAAAAGACCCAACTCAGTGGGAGGTGTGAGTACGCTAATGGGCATTACAGAGAATGTCCAGTCTCCCCTTACTCAAACCCATCCTGCCATCCTGCTGTGGGTTGACCAGTCCAAATCTCTCCGGGGACTCATTGACTCTGGGGCCGATGAGTAGTTTATGGACGATACCCTGGTGACTGAGCTGGGAATCCCCACTCAACCCCTCTCCATTCCCATGGACGTCAGAGCACTGGATGGGCGTTTGATTGACAGAGTCACCCACAACACGGTTCCAATCAACCTGCGAGTGTCAGGCAACCACAGCAGATTGATCCAGTTTCTACTTATTGAATCCCCACAGGTACCTGTGGTGTTGGGGTTTTCATGGCTCCAGAGATACAATCCCCTTGTTGACTGGACTCTGGGTTAGATCAAGGGTTGGAGCCCATTCTACCATGCTCATTGCCTGAAATCGGCGCAACTTGCCCTGGGAGGTCTTCCTGCGGGCTTGGGAAAAGAGTCAGAGTGCATCGGAGTGCATCGGAGTGCAGCTGCAATGCTTCCTGGGGTTCACCAATTTCTACAACCGGTTCATCCGGGATTTCAGTACCCTGGCTTCTCTCCTTTCAGCACTCATCTCTCCCAAGGTCCCATTTACATGGTCTCCAGCTGCAGACCGTGCGTTTTTGGACCTCAAGTACCAATTCACTACCGCCCCCATCCTAATCCATCCGGATCCATCCTGGCAGTTCCTAGTGGAGGTCGACGCCTCGGATGTCGGAGTGGGGTCTGGACCCAGTGTTCAGCCCAAGACCAAAAGCTGCATCCCTGTGCTTTCCTCTCCCATCATCTCAACACCACGGGAAAGAATTACGACATGGGTAACCGAAAACTACTTGCGGTGAAGATGGCATTGGAGGAGTGGAGGCACTGGTTAAAGGGGGCGGAACACCCATTCATAGACAGATTACAAGAACCTGGAATATCTCCGCACCACCAAGCACCTCAACTCCAGGCAAGCTCGATGGGCCTTGCTATTCAACCGATTCAACTTCACCATCTCCTACCGCCCGGGGTCCAAGAATATGAAGTCAGATGCACTGTCACGCCACTGGGGATTTGCCTTCTGGGATTTTGCCTTTGTCATCTGTTGCCCCACACAGTCCCTATACATCCCACTTTGCATGTATCAAGGATTAACCTCTGTCTCACAGCCCTCTGTCTCCTATTTTGTTTAATCATCTGTGGATCTGTTGGGGTGGTAAGCAAATTGGAGTGGGTCTAGGGTTTCTGGGATAATGGTGTTGACTTGAGCCATGACCAGCCTTTCAAAGTACTTCATGGCTACAGTCTACGGGTCAGAAGTCATTTAGGAAGGTTACCTTAGTGTTCTTGGGCACAGGGACTATGGTGGTCTGCTTGAAACATGTTGGTATTACAGACTCAGTCAGGGACATGTTGAAAATGTCAGTGAAGACACTTGCCAGTTGGTCAGTGCATGCTCTGAGTACACGTCCTGGTAATCAGTCCTGCGGCCTTGTGAATGTTGACCTGTTTAAAGGTCTTTCTCACATCGACACACAGTCGTCCAGAACAACTGATACTCTCATGCATGTTTCAGTGTTACTTGCCTCGAAGCAAGCATTAAAGTAATTTAGCTTGTCTGGTAGGCTCATGTCACTGGGCAGCTCGTGGCTGTGCTTCCCTTTGTAGTCTGTAATAGTTTGCAAGCCCTGCCACATCCGACAAACATTGGAGTGGGTGTAGTATGATTCAATCATAGTCCTGTATTGACACTTTGCCTGTTTGATGGTTCATCGGAGGGCATAGCGAGATTTTTTTTAAGTCCCGCTCCTTGAAAGCGGCAGCTCTACCCTTTAGCTCACTGCGGATGTTCCTTGTAATCCATGACCTGTCTTTTGCCTGCCCCCTGTTTGGTCAACAAACATCTATGTTTCGAACTGCCTGCATCTGGGTGTTATCCTGAGTCGTGATAACAACAATGGATTCACTGCTGGGGTTTTCTGTTAGTTTTCATTTGACTGGGGATGTTGCGGACATATTTTCATGTTTCACAATAAGGTTATTAACCTCTCTGGGCCAGTGTAATCCCGTGGCGCGATATTCAAATACCTTAGAAATGCTATTACTTCAATTTCTCAAACATATGACTATTTTACACCATTTTAAAGACAAGACTCTCGTTAATCTAACCACACTGTCCGATTTCAAAAAGGCTTTACAATGAAAGCAAAACATTAGATTATGTCAGCAGAGTACCCAGCCAGAAATAATCAGACACCCATTTTTCAAGCTAGCATATAATGTCACATAAACCAAAACCACAGCTAAATGCAGCACTAACCTTTGATGATCTTCATCAGATGACACACCTAGGACATTATGTAATACAATACATGCATGTTTTGTTCAATCAAGTTCATATTTATATCAAAAACCAGCTTTTTACATTAGCATGTGACTAGCATTCCCACCGAACACTTCCGGTTTTACTAAATTTACTAAATTACTCACGATAAACGTTCACAAAAAACATAACAATTATTTTAAGAATTATAGATACAGGACTCCTTTATGCACTCGATATGTCCGATTTTAAAATAGCTTTTCGGTGAAAGCACATTTTGCAATATTCTGAGTAGATCACAGGCTAGCTATTTTGACACCCACCAAGTGTGGTACTCACCAAACTCCGATTTACTATTAGAAAAGTTTGATTACCTTTGCTGTTCTTCGTCAGAATGCACTCCCAGGACTTCTACTTCAATAACAAATGTTGGTTTGGTTCCAAATAATCCATAGTTATATCCAAATAGCGGCGTTTTGTTTGTGCGTTCAAGACACTATCCGAAGGGTAAAGAAGGGTGATGCGCCCGACGCGTTTCGTGACAAAAGAATTCAAAATATTCCATTACCGTACTTCGAAGCATGTCAAACGCTGTTTAAATCAATTTTTATGCTATTTTTCTCGTAAAAAAGCGATAATATTCCGACCGGGAGTCGTTGTTTTCGTTCAAAGAGAGAGAAAGTAAACATGGTGTCGGCTCGTGCACGCGCCTCCAGTCTCATTGTCCTCTGATCGACCATTATCCAAATGCGCTAATGTTTTTCAGCCATGGCTTGCAAAGCCACCATTCATCGTTCTGGCGCCTTCTGAGAGCCTATGGGAGCATTAGAAAATGTCACGTTATGCCAGAGATCCCCTGTTTTGGTTAGAGATGATCAAGAAGGCCAAGATATAGTCAGAGAGAGTGCTTCCTGTTTGGAATCTTCTCATGTTTTGGCCTGCCAAATGAGTTCTGTTATACTCACAGACACCATTCAAACAGTTTTAGAAACTTTAGGGTGTTTTCTATCCAAATCAAACAATTATATGCATATTCTAGTTACTGGGCAGGAGTAGTAACCAGATTAAATCGGGTACGTTTTTTATCCGGCTGTGCAAATACTGCCCCCTATCCCCAACAGGTTAAAGTTTTGTGTTTTTTATATCCGTTTACATTCTATTTGTCTCATTTTTATTTGAGATTCAGTTTAGTTTCAGTTAGTTTTCAGATCCACTTTACTAGTTTTTATTTTAATTAAGTTTTATATACATTTTCATATTTCGTTTTTAATTTATCCACACTGAGCAAAAATATAAAGGCCTGTAAAGTCATGCTGACTGCAGGAATGTCCACCAAAGCTGTTGCCAGAGAATGCTAATTTGAATGTTAATTTCTCTACCATAAGCCGCCTCCAACGTTGTTTTAGAGAATTTGGCAGTACTGTACGTCCAACTGGCCTCTCAACCACAGACCATGTGTATGGCATTGGGTGGCCAAGATGTTTGCTGATGTCAACGTTGTAAACAGAGTGCCCCACGGTGGCAGTGGGGTTATGGTATGGGCGGGCATAAACTATGAACAATGAACCCAATTGCATTTTATCGATTGCAATTAGAATGTACAGAGATACCGTAACAAGATCCTGAGGCCCATTGTTATGCCATTCATCCACTGCCATCACCTCATGTTTCACAATGATAATGCATGGCCACATGTTGCAAGGATCTGTTCACAATTTCTGGAAGCTGAAAATGTCCCAGTTCTTCCATTTATTTCAATGAACTGATTTACTATATGAACTGTAACTCAGCAAAATCTTTGAAGTTGTTGTTTGTTGCATTTATATTTTTGTTCAGTATGGTTTCAGTTTTAGCGTTAGGGGCAGAAAGTAACCATTTACGTGTTGTATAGTTTTTGTGTGTTTGTGGATGTCACTTGCCACTTTGGGGCCGAAATGCATAAGGTGATGGGTCCGGTCACATAGGTTAGGATAGATTTAAAGGCAGACTCAGCAAGATGATGTAGACATAGTAAATTATAATAACTCCACGTACTAAAGCATTTATAATGGAATAGTAAATCGTTTTTTCATAATTTAGTAAACATTACTCCCACAGCAAACATGAGTAAACATTAGAAACCTAGTTATTCATACATTTACAGTTGAAGTCAGAAGTGTACATATACATTTAAACTCAGTTTTTCACAATTCTTGACATTTAATCCAAGTAAAAATTCCCTTTCTTAGGTCAGTTAGGATCACCACTTTATTTTAAGAATGTGAAGTGTCAGAATAATAGTAGAGAGTGATTCATTTCAACTTTTATTTCTTTCATCACATTCCCAGTGGGTCAGAAGTTTACATACACTCAATTAGTATTTGGTAGCATTGACTTTAAATTGGTTAACTTGGGTCAAACGTTTCACGTAGCGTTCCACAAGCTTCCCACAATAAGTTGGGTGAATTTTGGCCTATTCCTCCTGACAGAGCTGTTGTAACTGAGTCAGGTTTGTAGGCATCCTTGTTTCAGTTCTGCCCACAAATCTTCTTATAGGATTGAGGTCAGGACTTTGTGATGGCCACTCCAATACCTTGACTTTGTTATCCTTAAGCCATTTTGCCACAACTTTGGAAGTGTGCTTGGGGTCATTGTCCATTTGGAAGGACCATTTGTGACCAAGCTTTAACCTCCTGACTGATGTCCTGAGATGTTGCTTCAATATACCAACATCATTTTCCATCCTCATGATGCCATCTATTTTGTGAAGCACACCAGTCCCTCCTGCAGCAAAGCACCCCCACAACATGATGCTGCCACCCCCGTGCTTCATGGTTGGGATGGTGTTCTTCGGCTTGCAAGCCTCCCCTTTTTCCTCCAAACATAACTATGGTCATTATGGCCAAACAGTTCTATTTTTGTTTTATCAGATCAGAGGACATTTCTCCAGAAAGTACGATCTTTGTCCCCATGTGCAGTTGCAAACTGTAGTCTGGCTTTTTTATGGCGGTTCTGGAGCAGCGGCTTCTTCCTTGCTGAGCGGCCTTTCAGGTTGTGTCGATATTGGACTCGTTTTACTGTGGATATGGATACTTTTGTACCTGTTTCCTCCAGCATCTTCACAAGGTCATTTGCTGTTGTTCTGCGATTGATTTGCACATTTTGCACCAAATTTCATTCATCTCTAGGAGACAGAACGCATCTCCTTACTGAGCGGTATGAAGGCTGCGTGGTCCCATGGTATTTACACTTGCGTACTATTGTTTGTACAGATGAACGTGGTACCTTCAGGCGTTTGGAAATTGCTTCCAAGGATGAACCAGACTTGTGGAGGTCTACAATTTGTTTCTGAGGTCTTGGCTGATTTCTATTGATTTTCCCATGATGTCAAGCAGAGAGGCAGAATTTGAAGGTAGGACTTGAAATACATCCACAGGTACACCTCCAATTGACTTAAATTATGTCAATTAGCCTATCAGAAGTTTCTAAAGCCATGACATCATTTTCTGGATATTTCCAAGCTGTTTAAAGGCACAGTCAACTTAGTGTATGTAAACTTCTGACCCACTGGAATTGTGATGCAGTGAATTATAAGTGAAATAATATGTCTGTAAACAATTGTTGGAAAAATTACTTGTGTCTAGCACAAGGTAGATGTCCTAACCGACTTGCCAAAACTATAGTTTGTTAACAATACATTTGTGGAGTGATTGAAAAATGAGTTTTAACGACTCCAACCTAAGTGTATGTAATCTTCTGACTTCAACTGTATCAACACCTTTTAAAGTATTTAATAATGATTCATAAGATTATTCCTAAGGGGATTAATATAGGACTTTATACACCATTTAGTAATCATTAGTTACCTTTCTGCGTGGCCTCATCTAAAAAGTGTGGGCTTTTATACCTTATAAAATGTTATAAATGCTTTGAGTGAACAGTGTCATTTCTTACGTCGAATAGATGGACATTCCAGTGGTAGGAATTCCAGCAGTACTAAACAGGAAGTGAGAATTCTGGTGCTTGTAGTCCATTGAAGTCATTGCCAATTGAACACACAGTGAGTTAGGGTTCATTTTGCACTTCCTAAGGCTTCCACTAGATGTCAACAGTCTTTAGAAAGTTGTTTGAGGTGTCTATGATCAACAGAGAGCGAACAAGAAGGTGGGGAAGTTGGTGACCCAGGGAAGGACATCAGTTCATTGGCGCATGTTCACGTGAGAGGTAGCTGTGTTCCAAAACGTTTTTCAAGACAATGGAATCGTCCGGTTGGAATATTACTGAAGTTTCACGTTATAAAGGCCCTAAAGATTGATTCTATACAACGTTTGACATGTTTGAACGAACGTAAATATAACTTTTTTAAACTTTTCGTCATGACACAAAGCAGCATTTATTGTGGACCTGGGATTCCTGGAAGTGCCTTCTGATGAAGATCATCAAAGGTAAGTGAATATTTCTAATGCTATTTAATATTTTAGATGACTCCAAAATGGCGGGTATCTGTATTGCAATAGTGTATTTTAGTGTATTTTCTGAGCGCAGTACTCAGATTATTGCAAAGTGTGCTTTCCTCTTGAAGCTTTTTTGAAATCTGTCACAGCGTTAGCATAAAGGAGATGTTCATCTATAATTCTTTGAATGACAGTTTAATATTTTATCAACGTTTATGACGAGTATTTTTGTAAATTGTTGTGCTGATTCACCGGCAGTATTGGAGGCAAAATATTTTCTGAAAGGTCACGCGCCAATGTAAAATGGGGTTTATGGATATAAATATGAACTTGATCGAACAAAAAATGCATGTATTGTGTAACATGATGTCCTAGGAGTGTCATCTGGTGAAGATCGTCAAAGGTTAGTGCTTCATTTAGCTGTGTTTTGGGAATTTGTGATGCATCTAGTTGCTTGGAAAATGGCTGTGTGGTTATTGGTGTCCATTTACTCTCCTAACATAATCTAATGTTTTGCTTTCGCTGTAAAGCATTTTTTAAATCGGACAACGTGGTTTGATTCAGGAGAAGTGTATCTATAAAATGGTGTAAAATAGTCCTATGTTTGAGAACTTTGAATTATGACATTTTGTGGTTTTGAATTTGGCGCTCTGATTTTTCACTGGCTGTTGAATAGTGTGAACCATGGGTGGGACGATAGCGTCCCACCTCCTCGAGTTAAGGTCTCAAAATGGCCCTCTAGAACATACCAATGACTAAACATTAAGCACACAATCTAGAGGATTTATAAGAAAATATATTGAAAAATGTTTTCCAAAACATTCACACAGTTGTAATAGCGTGATCTCTAACTTCAGACACACTATATGCTGTGTAAAATAATGTTTTTATTTTGAAAATACTAACATATCGTGTTTCCTGGCAGTGACTTTTCTACCAAAACTAAAGTTTGGATTGCAGTCACTCCTTGGAGCAGTCTAAACTTGATTAAGCCAGAACTAAAATATTGCGTAATTTGGTCAGCTGCGTGATTAAGTTCTGGGTCCATACATGTTAGAAATTGGAAAGTTCCGTTTTGCGAAGTTTCCACCCTTGCAAAAGGAAACTCTCAGCCAAAGTCTGTGGTTAAAAGACTGATGCACTGGAAGCAAAATAAAGGTTATACATGTAACATTTCTAACTGCAAATCATACATGGAAGATTTCTACTTCAATCCAATATCAGTAGTAATGTAACTAGTTGTATGTTTTATGATTAGTTTGTTTTCCTGAGGTTGACGACATGAGCAAAACATTTTATTTACAAAAGTTTGATATGTTTATTTTAACATCCTGTGTTGTGTGCTTATTATTTTACCATTCCTATGTTCTAGACCATTTTGAAACCTTAAGGAGCATCGGGTACTGCTGGAATGTCTACCAATGGCATGTTCTTCTTTTTGTGAGGAATTACACTGGTCATTTATAAAGTATTAATAAAGCATAAATAGCCCACGCTTTAGATGAGTATGTTCAGTAGGTACGAAACAGAAGAAAACAACCTTAAAATTATAATTTACACACTAAAGACTTTGTTGTTATAGTTATAGTCCTTTTTACTAAACTATGTTTTTGACAGCACTGCGCTTGTTCATTTCACATCAGAAGCAAAAACTTTCTTGTCATCTTATTTTCAATGATAAGTTCTTCCATTGTAACTGACATGCCATCCTAGAGTGACGAATAAACAATGCATTATTATACACAGGGGCAAAAAGGACACAGACACAAATGGACACAGGTATAATTATAATTGTACACCAGAATGTTGTGAATCAGAGCCATAGCAAGGTGCTCTTGTTTTTCTCAAAGCTCGCCTTGTTCACGTCGTTTCACTGATTCAGGTCATAGAAGCCATTAAAAGAGCAATCTGGTATTCAAACAAATACAAAGTTGCCACTTGTCACCATTAACTTAAAGGTCCATAGAAGAATGTACCAACTCCAGATTGTCCCTTTAAATTGAATGCCTTATTTGTCATTTTGCTCATTGATGTGAAACAATGAGCTGAGACACCTGAATTGTTACATATTCAGAGGACGGACAAATAACAACAAATGGGTCAATTCTCTAGAAGGTGAAGCAGAAGATGCATAATAAATGATTGCTTTATTATTGGCCACAATGGCCAGTATAGGTCAAACAGTGACAGTGATAAAATATATGTTTCCAGAGAAAAGCACCTTTACACTCAAACAAATGGAACAGAATGGCAACAAGACAAAGGTCATTTGGACATTTGCAGGCTTTGAGAAGACATGGTCTGCGTCCAAAATATCACCCTTTTCCCTATGTAGTGCACTACTCATGAACATTGTCAAAAGTAGTCCACCACATAGAGAATAGGCTGCCATTAGGGACACAATCATGGTAATTCATTCAGTCTGGGACTTATTTAGTCATCTCCGTAGAGTAAGTTGGTTTAATGTGATAATCTCTCCTGATTGCAGGAAAAATATATATATTTTTGCATAGTTTATTGGAGAACTGAAAAAAGTTTTGAAATAATACAAACATTGCTTTAAGGTAAGTGCCATTGTGCCTATACTGATCAGTAACATTTTCACATTTTATTCCTTTTTATTCCATGTTGGAAGATAATTGAATAGAAAAGAACACTCCTGCACACTGGTGTTTGAATGCTCCACAAATTAAATGGCTCTTTTTCACCAAAGTTTCAGTCGATAGACCTTCATCAGGGTTTTACAAAGAGGTTAACAATATCAAGTTAATCTGTGGAACATCAATATTGCCAGTGTACTGGAGTTCGTTTTCTATAAACAGTTTTTTCTCCATACACCTGGCAATACGATAGTAATACATTTTCAGGAAGAAAATTTAGATTATTATTTCAAAAGACAATCATTCAATTAGCGAGTACAACATATAGCACTTTATCACATCGCCAAACGATATCTGTCATTATCACAACTTAACATGTATTGTCTAATTCTATGACTAATGACAGTACTTTTTTAAAACAAAATATACTTTTTTTGAATAAGGGTATTTTAACAAGGTTGAAGTCTAGCTGCTATGGAACCCACACTCAAAATTATCACAATTATCACAATTTCCCCTTAGGTACCCTTTTATCATATGTTCCTATAACATCTCAAGATTGTTTTGATCACGCACACTGGAAAATGTTCCGGGCAGCCTAAGAGAATAACATCCCCTCATAAACAAAAAAATTGCAGGTGTACGCACACACAGAATCAGCCAAAACAAACAGCTTGTATCCCCATTTTGTTGGTTTGTTCCGCATGTATTGTTTTAGACTGATTCGGGCCTTTGAGGCTACCATCCTCTCATCTATTGACAAGTTCTGGGCGTGTTGAAAATAAGTCTTGCAGGCCTCAACCATGCTGGGGTAGAGAGGTTTAATTTTACAGAGCCTATCAAACCTTGCTGTGCCTCTCCTCTTGTCATTGGCCTCATCAACTATAGGGTCACTGATGTGAAGTGCCCGTAAGATAGATAAAAACCTTTTACAGGACATCACAGTGGGTGGGAAAGGCAGTTGATAGAGTGGGGATGTTTTCCAGTAAGCCTTGAGGGATTTTAGCTTCACCAGTCCCATGTAAATGACAATTGAAAGGAAGCAGAAAAGGTCTTGCATGAAAATGGGCTTCCGTGCATCTTTCTTGCCTGCTTGCTTTTTTGCTCCAGACTTGTTGGTGTTAGATACAAGTGAATCAATAACTGACGGGGTGAAAAACAGCTGAAATAGTTGAAGGGGGCTGTACTTCGCTGCCATGTCTAGTTGCGGCCCTGGCTGCCTTTTCGGCCAAAATACTGGTGGAATTTGATCTTCATCCTCCTCCAGCACAGTGTGCCAACGCCCATCTACCTCTCTGCCAGCAGGTTCCACGCTTCCCTTCCTCCGCTTATTTGACGTCTTCCCACCTCTAGATGGCCGGGCGGGGGTAGGTGTGGCGCCGGAGACAGCAGGTGTCTGGCTGGATGAACCAGCTTCATCGGGGGATGGGCACCTTGGCACCGGGGCTCCCAGTCGGAGTCGCTACCACTGTGAAAGAAAACATTTCAAAAAATATTTGTTATGTATGAGCCTTGTATCGTCACGTAAAATAAACAGATATGTATTATATAGAGCAGAGTCACTATGTCACAGTCACTATGGTGAAGTGCTGTTTCATTCAACTACGGCCATTGTGGGCCTGCCTGCCCTCCCCCCAACAGTGGCCATGTGTGTGTTTGCTGTTCTACCCCATTCCATTTTTATAAAAAATGTAATACATACATACACACATCCACCCAAACAAACACACAGGTTATGGGTCATATGTATTATATAGAGCAGTCACTATGGTCAAGTGCTGTTTCATTCAACTACGGCCATTGTGGGCCTGCCTGCCCTCCCCCCAACAGTGGCCATGTGCGTGTTTGCTGTTCTACTCCATTCCATTTTTATAAAAAATGTAATACATACATACACACACACATCCACCCAAACAAACACACAGATTATGGGTCATATGTATTATATAGAGCAGTCACTATGGTCAAGTGCTGTTTCATTCAACTACGGCCATTGTGGGCCTGCCTGCCCTCCCCCCAACAAATTCCACAAAAAAAACTATTTTGCCCAAAAATATCAAATTATTTATATTTCAAACAACGGCATTAGCACTTACCGATCCAGAAGAATGTCCTCTCCTTGTAGAAACATTTCTTCAGCCTCCGAATCAAAGCTATGGGTAGTTGACGATTCATCGTCAAGCAAATATTATTATATTATATTAATATCTATTTCTTCTAACATTTTTTGCAAATCTGTATAGTTAGCCTTCGACTTCGCTTTTCCAGATTTATTCGCCATGATGTTTTCTATAGAATCGCTAAAATCGCTGAAACTACTCTTCACAAAACACAACTGTGCGTAACGGTGTATGCCTGCAACAAGTCTGATCTTCAATGGCGAATGAAGTTCGTTACGCGTGCGTTTACTGACAAGGGCTGGTGTTCCAACCCATAACCATCACATACTGGCTTTTACCTCAGCTCATTGGCTATCTACCAAGCTAGATTTCAAGAAAATCAATGACCATTGGACAAAAATACTGTCAATCAACGAAACATCGCTAATATTATTGGTGCGCAATGATGTCATTGCTCGTTGTCTTCAAATCAGATTATTTCGGTCAATATGCCCCACAAAAAAACATAATGTTTGGCTGTGTTACAAACATCCAGAGGATTGCAATGAAACCAACCGTGACTAGATAAACGTATGTTTAGTGTGTGTAATTACATCGAATGCTTCGTCAAAAGTTGATAGACACGGAATTCACGACACAAGTGGTTAACAAAATGTTTCGTGTTAGGCTATAAAAATTGATTTTATCAACGAAAACGGCACTTCATTTGATCCAGGATGAGAAATAAGAGCACGATATCAGAATGTAAGTCTTATTTATACCGTCGGATGTGAATGTGTCATACCTGTCATGGCGGAAAAAGTTTGTTGTTGATCGCTCTTCTCAAAGAAAAGCATGCCATTTTTATTGTATTAGCTATTTTAAATCGGACAACGGAGTTTGATTACCAAGATTCTAATCTTTTGAAGGGTGTAAGACACTTGTATTTTCAAGAATGTTTAATGTCATATTTCGCTGGATGTTGTCAAAGAATCCCGTTACCGGGATTGATATAGCGAAGGGGTCCTCAACAGGTTAACTCGTACTGTATGGACCCAGAACTTTGTTGAGCCTCTGTGTCATGCCCTGACCATAGAGAGCCTTTTTATTCTCTATGTTGGTTAGGTCGGGGTGTGACTAGGGTGGGTAATCTAGGTTGTTTATTTCTATGTTGGCCTGGTATGGTTCCCAATCAGAGGCAGCTGTTTTGTCGTTGTCTCTGATTGGGGATCATATTTAGGCAGCCATTTCCCCACTGTGTTTTGTGGGATCTTGTTTATGTGTAGTTTCCTGTGAGCACTTCATTTGCTCCACGTTTCGTTTGTTCTTTATTGTTTTTGTGCGTTTCATTCAATAAACATGTGGAACCCATATCATACTACTCTTTGGTCTGAATGTTATTACGACGATCGTGACAGAAGATCCCACCAAACCAGGACCAAGCAGCGTGCCCAGGAGGAGAAGGTATCTTGGGCTTGGGAGGAGATCAAAGAGGAGAAGATATCCTGGACATGGGAGGATGGAGGGACACGAAAGCCTTCCTTGGAAGCAGACGCAAGGAGATAAAGGAGGTCAGTGACGACGCCGGGGTTCGCGGCCACAACGAAAGCCCAAAAAACAGCCCCAAAATTATTCTGGGGGGAGGGCACACGGGGTGGTCGGCGGAGCCGAGGAGTGAACCAGAGCCAGTCTGGGAGAAGATGGAGAAATTGGAGGAGAGAGAAAGGAGAGAGTTGTTGTGTTGGTGCATGATGCACGACATTCACCATAAGGAGCGTTTGATGCCACCTGTCAGCTCTCTGTACTCGTCCTGAGGAGCGTGCTATTAGTCTGGTAAAATCTGTGCCGGCTCCACGCACCAGGTCTCCAGTACGCCTCCCCAGCCCTGTTTGTCCTGTGCCAGCTCTCCGCACTCGCCTTGAGGAGCATGTCATCTGTCCGGTACCATGTGTGCCGGCTCTACGCGCCAGGTGTCCAGTGCGCCTCCACAGCCCAGTACGTTCTGTGCCAGCTCCTCGCACTCGCCCTGACGAGCGTGTCACCAGTCCGGTGTAACCTGTGCCGGTCCCACGCATCAGGCCTCCAGTGCGCCTCCTCAGTTCGGTACGTTCCGTGCCTGGTCCACGCACTCGTCCTGAAGTGCGTGTCACTAGTCCGGTGCCCCCTGCACCGGCTCCACGCACTAGGCCTCCAGTGCGCATTCACAGTCCAGAGCTTCCGGCAACGGTCCCCAGTCCAGAGCTTCCAGTGACGGTCCCCAGTCCGGAGCTTCCGGCGACGGTCCCCAGTCCGGAGCTTCCGGCGATCCGGAGCCTCCTGCGACGGGCCACGGTCCGGAGCCTCCTGCGACGGTCCACGGTCCGGAACCTCTAGGCAAGGTGTCTAGTCCAGATCCAGGGCAGGAGCTTTCCTCTGCGCCAGTGTCCAGTCCCGCTCCAAGGCCAGAGCCTTCCTCTATGCCGGTGCCCAGTCCAGGCACAGCGTCCAACCCAGCTCCATGGCCGGAGCCTTCTTCTGCGCCGGTGCCTAGTCCAGGCACGGTGTTCAGCCGGACGCCATGGTCGGATCAGGGGTCTGGGCGGGTGTTACGACCTGCACTGGAGCCGCCACCGACGCAAATGCCCACACACACAACACAAGACAATAAAAGCCAGAAACGTCATGGCTTTGCAACATATGGACATTTGCAATCTTACAGAACAAATGAAAACAAATTGAACATACAGGGTGCTGATATAATTCTACTTTCCATGATACAAATCTACTTTCCTGACTTTGTAGGGCCCTCCCCTATAGAGTCAGGTTTTGGTTGTCGTTGTCTCTGATTGGGGATCATATTTTGGCAGCCATTTCCCCACTGTGGGATCTTGTTTATGTGTAGTTGCCTGTGAGCACTTAATTTGCTTCACGTTTCGTTCGTTCTTTATTGTTTTTGTGCATTTCATTCAATAAACATGTGGAACCCATATCACACTGCGCTTCGGTCCGAATGTTATTACGACGATTGTTACACTCTGACCAATATTGCAAGACTTTAGTTCTGTGTTAACCGAGATTAAGGTAAAGCATTAAAAATGAATGAATGAAACAAAATTATAAAAAGGTTTTGAACCCTAAGCTTTAAACGTGGTCAAAGTTATACTCCTGACTAAATAAAACTTTATTGTTCAACATTATAATTTGAGTTGGCATTGCAATCAAATTACACCAATGGTAACACATAATTTATATTGAAATGGTCTCAGAGTTTAGCAAACGTGGTGTGCATGTTGGAAAATGTTATGCTGTCAGGAGTACAAGTGACATGTAAAGAGAGTCCTTTCGTGTTCAAATATTATAACAGAAGTATGTATACAAATGATGCTCATGTAACCTATAGTTATGTGAAGGACAATGATGTCTTTATGATGTGTGTTCAAAGACTCAGTAATAAGAATGCATATGCTAATCTTTTTTGCTGTGCTAGTGTACTGTGTCAATATTTGAATACAGAGCTGTACCATGAGGTAACATAAAAGAGAACACAGCCAAAGCATAAAGAACTGCATTGTTCTAACCTGAGGGCACGTTCAACGAGATCAAAGAAACACTGCTAAAGCATGAAGGTAATACTGCATGCATCAGTAACGTATATGGATAAGTGACAAGTCAGGAGGGAGAGATATGTGGATGTCTTACCTGCACTGACTGTAAATTGCTCTGTGTAAAAGAAAGCTGCTAATTGACCAAAATGTAAATGTAGAGTTACAGTACATTTGGCTCTGACATATAGTAATGATTAATGAGCAGATACAAAACTTGAATACACCTTCTAACAAGCTCAATTGTGTCCCATGATCCCTAGGGTGAGAAAGACACTTGTAATGGTTTGGGTAATAGGTTCCATCACTCTGCCAAATTTCATGCTGATGTCCCCAGGCACGACCCCCGCAGCCAAGACAAGGTCCATTATTGGCCCGTTACCATTCTATGGCCGTTAATACATGCCACTGGTGGCCAGATGTGTCACACAGGATATGATCTCAGCGCCAAAGCTTCACCTTGCAGAGGGAATGCAGGGAGGGAGGTGAGATTAATCATCACATATGTGGAACGTGTACAGCGCATTAGAGAGCTACACCGTGTGTGTTTAGAATGGGGAGTAGAGTGTTGAACATTTAATTTGGATTGGGGCATTGGTCCCCACGGGTTGCAAAGAGGTTCCCTTGGTGTGACTGGTTCTTCTAGTTCTATTTTGTATTATGTGTCATATTGATTTGTTGTCCTTTATGAAAGATGGAGAAGTTACATTGTATATAGTATTCTAACATTTAGCAAATCAATCATTTGATTGGCCTTCAGGTCAAGTATATGGCAATCTCTAGTTCCTGGTTTAAACAAATCCCCATGTCTCTGTATATTGCTGAGCGTATGTTTTATGTATGTACTGTATATGTCTTTTACAGTGCCCAATAATTGCCCTTCGGGGAAAACACACATCTATTGAATCAATCGATCAAATGTATTTCATAAAGCCCACTAACGTGCGTTTTTTTTGCTACAGATTTTTGCTACGATGTTTAGCGGTATGACACAATCACAAAGACAACCATAAAACAACCACAACCAAACATCAAACACTTGCAGGTTGGTTGGCACATAAACACACATTCACACAGGCCATACTAGCTTGTGCCCCACGCAATTGCCCTGCATGAACAGACGACTTTCAGCACCACAGACAACATCCCAAGTGCCAGCGATTAGGCCTACTTGTAGACAACGCTACACACACAAAATGCCTAGTAGTCAGCGCTACTGATTGATATACAGTACCAGTCAAAAGTTTGGACACACCTACTCATTCAAGTGTTTTTTTTTCTTCTACATTGTAGAATAATAGCGAAGACATCAGAACTATAAAATAACACATATGGAATCATACAGTAACCAAAAAAGTGTTAAACAAATTCTTCAAAGTACACACCCTTTGACTTGATGACAGGTTTGAATACTCTTGGCATTCTCTCAACGAGATTCACCTGGAATGCTTTTCCAAAAGTCTTGAAGGAGTTCCCACATATGCTGAGCAACTGTTGGCTGCTTTTCCTTCACTTTGCCATCGAACTCATCCCAAACCATCTCAATTGGGTTGAGGTCAGGTGATTGTGGAGGCCAGGTCATCTGATGCAGCACTCCATCACTCTCCTTCTTGGTCAAATAGCCCTTACACAGCCTGGAAGTGTGTTGGGTCATTGTCCTGTTGAAAAACTAATGATAGTCCCACTAAGCGCAAACCAGATAGGATGGCGTATCTCTGCAGAATGCTGTGGTAGCCATGCTGGTTAAGTGTGCCTTGAATTCTAAATAAATCACTGACAGCGTCACCAGCAAAGAACCCCCACACCATCACACCTCCTCCTCCATCCTTCACGGTGGGAACCGTACATGCAGAGATCATCTGTTCACCTACTCTGCGTTTCACAAAGACATGGCGGTTATAACCAAAAATCTCAAATTCGGGCTCATCAGACCAAAGGACAGATTTCCAACGGTCTAATATCCAGTGCTCGTGTTTCTTGGCTCAAGCAAGTCTTTTCTTCTTATTGGTGTCCTTTAGTAGTGGTTTATTTGCAGCAATTCGACCATGAAAACCTGATTCATGTAGTCTCCTCTGAACAGTTGATGTTGAGATGTGTCTGTTACTTGAACTCTGTGAAGCATTTATTTGGGCTGCAATTTCTGAGGCTGGTAACTCCAATGAACTTATCCTCTGCAGGAGAGTTAACTCTGGGTCTTCTTTTCCTGTGGCGGTCCTCATGAGAGGCAGTTTCATCATAGCGCTTGATGGTCTTTGTGATGGCAATTGAAGAAACTTGAAATGTTCTGCATTGACTGACATTCATGTCTTAAAGTAATGATTGACTGTCTTTGCTTGTTTGAGCTGTTCTTGCCATAATATGGACTTGGTCTTTTACCAAATAAGGCTATCTTCTGTATACCACCCCTACCTTGTCGCAACACAACTGATTGGCTCAAACACATTGAGAAGGAAAGAAATTACACTATTTAACATTAAACAAGACACCTGTTAATTGATATGCATTCCAGGTGACTACCTCATGAAGCTTTTTGAGAGAATGCCAATAGTGTGCGAAGCTATCATCAAGGCAAAGGGTGGCTACTTTGAAGAATCTCAAATAAAGAATATATTTTGATTTGTTTAATCCATTTTTGGTTACTACATGACTCCATATGTGTTATTTCATAGTTCTGATGCCTTCACTATTATTCTACTAAGTAGAGAATAGCACACATAAAGAAAAACCCTGTAATAACTTTTGACTGGTACTGTATACTTACAAAATAGATTTGTTGTGTAATAATAGTAGACGGCTATACTGCAGATAAACACTTGCTTGCACTTATGTTTACTTGTAAACGAAGTCCATACGTTTATCCCTCGGGGTAAAGACATCAATGACTGAACTATAAAATTCCTCCTTGTTGGCCGTCAGTTTTAGAAGTCTCTCGGTCTCAATGGAGAGAATGGCAAGGGATGAGAGTCATCCTTGATAGGTCCGGTTTAGACTATAAGTTTATATTCGTTTCAACGCAGAAAATTACCTCTCAACGGACGCTGTTACAGCTGGTATAGTGAGGACCAACTGCAGTAACTTTGTTGCCTCGGGGACAGTGTGTGTCAGGTCATGCTGGAACAAAAAGCTGAGGAGCTGTCCAGGTGATATTCTTGTACCATTTGTGAACTGTACAATCTGACAAGATCAGCCTGAAACCTAACAAAATCAATGTACTCTGTATATTTTGACAGGTTCTCGTTTTCAGGAGTTAAACTTTTGTGACATTAAGTTAACCAATGTAGTCAAACCTGTTTCTCATCTGAACATTGATATTGTCCATTATGCTTTAATAGATTCTCCCCCTCTCTACTCTGATCATCTGTTTACTACGAGTTTTGCTTTCTGCCAGGCCCAGTTCATTGTATTTCTGCTAAAATCACTCATATAAATTATAAAAGTATTATTGCTGCCGTTCCAGTGCTTTCTTTGTGTCGCTGGTACTATTACGACATAAACCCATATACGTCAGTTAGTTCTGCAGAACACAAAAAAGCTCATCAGTTTCATTGAAAATGCCATCATAGGCCATGAGCAAAAAGCAAACACGGTGGAGTTATCTAAATGGGTTGCTAGTTGTTCATTTTTATCAGCAAAGGCATGTAATTCTTCCACATACACTGAGTGTACAAAACATTAAGAACAACTTTCTAATGTTGAAAAACCAGCAGCGTTGCAGTTCTTCAGACAAACCGCTGCGCATGTCACCTACTGCCATACCCTGTTCAATGGTACTTAAATATTTTGTCTTGCCCATTCACCCTCGGAATGCCAGACATACACAATCCGTGTCTCAATTGTCTTTAAGCTTAAAAATGCTTCTTTAACCGGTCTCCTCCCCTTCATCTACATTGATTAATAAGGGATCATAGCTTTCACCTGGATTCACCTGGTCAGTTTTTGTCATGGAAAGAGCATGTTCATAATGTTTTGTACACTCACTGTAGTTGCACCTGGGCCTGTTTGATGAGCTGGCACTCTCATCGTTGCCACGAAATGCCAACTCATGTTTACCTTGGTAGCATGTAGCATTAATTAACTAGGTGTTTTAAAATATCATGGTTCTCTTTTACCTTTGCATTTTGTAAGATGTTCATTCAATGCCAGATCTATCTGTGAGCTGCCAAATATCTTAAGCATTATGTGCCTTTGGATGTGAGACACAGATTTCTCATGCTTTTTGAGTGCGTTAGGCAAGTTGTTCAAATCGCAGTAACAGGTTATTGTCCACACACTGTCGCTGATGGGGAACAGCAGACAGTAGAGTAGCAGTAGGGTCGGCTGCTAGCACCGCAGCCACAGAGCCAGTGTTTTTGTTGATACCACTCAGTTTGAAATAATTGTGTATTTTCTGGCCCTTCCTTTGATGTAGGTCCCTAAGCTCAGTTGTTGTTCTTCCATCCCTTATCACCCCTGGCCCTATTTCGCTAGAAAATCCAACTTTGAAAACTGTTTCAGATGCAATATGTTAGCCATCCTGATCAGCTTACTTTAGATAGCAGTAAAACAAACATAATGGCCAAAAGGCGGCAGTTGACCTGTGCTGTCCATAGGCAATAGCGAGCTCTGCCTGTCCTCCTGTCTATCCCATAATTTTTTTCACACCAATATATACCTGCACATTTATTATTTGAGTGCAAGAAAAATGAATGGGACATGCTGACAAATGAAAGGCTGCGAAGCTCTCTGCCTGCCTTTCGCCATCTGTTAGCTGGCAGGTGGGAGATTGCGAGGCTGTCTTTCCCCTGACCTTGGAAGTACTAGTTCAGAAATCAATTTTTTTCAGGCAGAAAAAACATGAAGATGGCAAAATTATTATTGATAAAATGTATATTTATTTATGTACAGTTATTTTTTCATATATTTTCACGGGGGAAGTGCACATCACTGATGTAGCCCTTAAATCAGCAGTTATCACAAAATGCTTTACATATACTCAGCCTAAATAATAAATCAAATCTGTTTGAATTCAACTCCACAAACACTAAAACAAACCTTCTTAGCATCTAATGTACAGTACCTCTTGTTCTCCTGCTTTCTTTTCTCCAAACCATGTCACTTCACCGAGCTGACAGGTATGTATATTGAGATATACTGTACATAACTCTAGAGGTGTGTTCTAGCCATTAGCCTAGTGTAACATACTTTTACTTCCCTGAAGCATGAAAATAGCCAAGTGTTTCAGTCTCTCCAAATTGGAACATTGTTAAAGTGTGTGTGTCCTCGTCAGCCTTTCACAACTATTACACAACATTACTGCCATAAAATCCAGCTTTTAAAAATTGAGAGAGAGCGAGAGAGAGAGAGAGGAATATATACAGAAGAGAGAGAGGAATATATACAGAAGAGAGAGAGAGAGAGGAATATATACAGGAGAGAGAGAGAGAGATAGGAATATATACAGGAGAGAGAGGGGGAGGACACAGAGAGCTGTGTGTTGGCAGCGCACTACATTGCTGCCTGCCATAAGTTGAGGGACAGTGTCTGACAGACCAATAAACCTGCACATGTCCTCTACTGTATGATTATTGTTATTGTTGAATGTATGGTTATTTTGACCCTTGGTTATTGTTGTTATTGTTGTCCCGTTGACAATTTTTGATTCTCATTTTTATTTATTTTTATATTGTAAATATCCAAAATAAGCTTTGCCAATAAAGCGAATTGAATTGAATTGAATTGAATTGAGAGAGAGGAATATATACAGAAGAGAGAGAGAGAGGGATATATACAGAAGAGAGAGAGAGAGGAATATATACAGGAGAGAGAGAGAGAGAGAGAAAGGAATATATACAGAAGAGAGAGAGAGAGGAATAAATATACAGAAGAGAGAGAGAGAGGAATATATATACAGAAGAGAGAGAGAGAGAGGAATATATACAGAAGAGAGAGAGAGAGAGGAATATATACAGAAGAGAGAGAGAGAGAGGAATATATACAGAAGAGAGAGAGAGGAATATATACAGAAGAGAGAGAGAGAGGAATATATACAGAAGAGAGAGAGAGGAATATATACAGAAGAGAGAGAGAGAGGAATATATACAGAAGTGAGAGAGAGAGAGGAATATATACAGGAGAGAGAGAGAGAGAGGAATATATACAGAAGAGAGAGAGAGAGAGGAATATATACAGAAGTGAGAGAGAGAGAGGAATATATACAGAAGAGAGAGAGAGAGGAATATATACAGAAGAGAGAGAGAGAGAGGAATATATACAGAAGAGAGAGAGAGAGAGAGAGAGAGAGAGAGAGAGAGAGAGAGAGAGAGAGAGGAATATATACAGAAGAGAGAGAGAGGAATATATACAGAAGAGAGAGAGAGGAATATATACAGAAGAGAGAGAGTGAGAGAGAAGAATATATACAGAAGAGAGAGAGAGGAATATATACAGAAGAGAGAGAGAGAGGAATATATACAGAAGAGAGAGAGGGAGAGAGGGAGAGGAATATATACAGGAGAGAGAAAGAGAGAGAGAGAGAGGAATACATACAGAAGAGAGAGAGAGAGAGGAATATATACAGAAGAGAGAGAGAGAGAGCGGAATATATACAGAAGAGAGAGAGAGAGGAATACATACAGAAGAGAGAGAGGTAGGAATATATACAGTAGAGAGAGGTAGGAATATATAAAGAAGAGAGAGAGGTAGGAATATATACAGAAGAGAGAGATAGCGAGAGAGAGAAAGGTAGGAATATATACAGAAGAGAGAGATGGTGAGAGAGAGAGAGAGAGAGAGAGAGAGAAAGGTAGGAATATATACAGAAGAGAGAGATAGCGAGAGGAGAGAGAGAGAGAGAAAGGTAGGAGTATATACAGAAGAGGGAGAGAGAGAGAGAGAGAGACATGTAGGAATATATACAGAAGAGAGAGAGAGAAGAAGGGAGGAGAGAACAATTTATATAGAAAAGGAGAGTGAGGTACACCTGAGAGTGCATCAGGGCCAGGAGAGAGATGAATGTCTGTCTCGTTAGGCTGATTGGGAGAGTGAGAGTCCATTTGCTTGGAGTGCTGGATCTGACGTTAGTAATGCACCCTGGAGCGGACCACAGACATAACACATGGGGATGGAGGCAGGGGATGGAGGCAGGGGACTAATGGACACTATGCATCTATTCCAAACGTGTTTTGTTTGTGTAACATTATAGAAAAATACATACTATTTACTGTTTGTAAAGATAATGGGGAAAAAAGGTTCATACTTAAGACTGTTTCATTTTTGACATCATGTCATATACTGTAGATATTGAAATCCTTATGTGGATAACACCTGCATCTACTCTGGAAGATTTGACAGGTTTAAGAGTATGGCAAATATAAGCCTAATGATAAGATGCCATGTGCTCTGAAAGAACGTATTTATTCCTTAAACTTTATGTTGAAGAAACAAGTCAACACCTTAAACCTTTTTCATTTTCGCATAAAATGACATACCCAAATATAACTGCCTGCAGCTCAGGCCTTGAAACAAGGATATCATTGTCTTGGTACCATTTGAAAGGAAACGCATTGAAGTTTGTGGAAATGTGAAAGGAATGTAGGAGAATATAACACATTAGATATGGTAAAAGATAATACAAAGAAAAAAACAAATGTTTTTTTTTTGTACAATCATCTTTGAAATGCAATAGAAAGGCCATAATGTATTATTCCAGCCCAGGTGCAATTTAGATATTGGCCACTAGATGGCAGCAGTGTATGTGCAACAATTTAATCTGATCCAATGAACCATTGCATTTCGGTTCAAAATGTTGTATCAAGACTGCCCAAATGTGCCTAATGTGTTTATTAATAACTTTTCATGTTCCAAACTGTGCACTCTCCTCAAACAATAGCATGGTATTCGTTCACTGTAATAGCTACTGTAAATTGGACAGTGCAGTTATATTAACAAGAATTTAAGCTTTCTGAAAATATCATATGTCTATGTCCTTGAAAATGTTCTTGTTACTTACAACCTCATGCTAATCACATTAGTCTATGTTAGCTCAACCACCCCGCAGAACCCACCAATCCTGAAGAAGTGTTAACATACTCTGCTCAAATAACAAAACACAATTTCAGACACCTGCTGAAAGAGAAGTTTTGACTAGTTGCATCCCAATATCATCTCTGGCACTCTCTTGGAAATTGCTTTCACTGTGACAGGACCAGTGTCTTTGATAGATAACTGTTAGAAATGTATTGCTCCAGTTTTATGAGTAAAGAAGTCTGAGGAAAAAACTATGGCAATACATTCTAAAAAGGTTAGTTTTTTTCTCATTTTTCTGTTTTGTTATACCATCGTCTCCTATACTGTACCTATCTGAAAGTCCTGTTCCATTCAACAATGAGCTTTTCCCCAGTCAGGGTTGAGAAAGAGTAAGAGAAAGTAGTAGAAAGAGAAAATCTACACATATTTCCAACATTGACCAAAATGGGGTCCATTGAGGACCGAGAAACAGTTTTTTGAAGACTCCGATTGTCAGAGTAATGTGTGGATGAGCAAGTCGAATCTCATGCATTTATGCACAAACACACAAACATTTCCAAAAGTGCTCTCCCGCACACCCACACAAACTGACAAAAACGTATCCAGCCACACTGGCCCCGTAAAACACATTTGATACAATGGTTGATACAACTGATATTTTGGTGATGCAACAGAGTTTGTCTTCACAATTTTTTTTTACACAATTATCAGTTGTAACATCAGTTGTAAAAACTGAGTGTGTACGGAGCCACTGCCTCATTTTAAATGCCCTTCGCCTGAGGGGGTGCCACATCAAAGGGAGCTTTGAGACCTGACCCTGATGTTAGCATGAAAGACTGCCCTCTATAGAGCTTTATTTAGTGTTGACCACACGCAAAAGCTTTCACAGGCCTGGCCTGACTTCACACAGTCGTATAAACGGACCCAAGAGAGAACCTGTTTTATGGTATCAGCAGCATCCAGAGAAGTTACATCAAATGAGGAAATACTGTTCAGTGCTGGTGGAATTCAAATTCCCATGAACTAGTACACACCCGTACACACAGACACAGACAGAGCCACACACAGACAAACACACACAAAACACACAAACCGCCTGTCTGAGTTGCCTAAGCATTTATTGCTTTTTCTTTTAAATATAATTTTACATGAAACACAAATAAACACAGAAACCTGAAAACATTAAAAAGTGGGGACACTAACCAGAAATCTGAAAACATTACAAAGTGGGAACACTAATATTTTACAGATAATAATTTACACCAAAAGCTGGCCTGGCATGGACAAATAAGATTGACACAGAAAACAAATACAGTATAACGCTGTCAAAAATGAATGGCAGAGTCAGTTGTCCAGATTTGACGGTTGCAGTTTACTACACAGACACAGACAGTAATTCTGTCTGAAAAGGACTTCAAAACTCAACCAAGTAAGAACTGAACCATGTACAAAAGTATCTTCTTTTTTCCACATCTGTTAGCTGTCAGTCAAACTGCGCAAATGAGAAACCTATGTTTTGGAATTAACCGAGTAAGTGTTAAGGTTTGGGTTAAGTTTAGGCATTAGGGTTAAGCTTAGGCATTAATTCTGAGTTATTAAGGTTAAGGTTTGGGAAAGGGTTAAAACACAAAATAAATGCCTAACACTAGGATTGAACCCGTGATGCTTGGCGCCATAGTGCAAAGTTTTAGCTTATCCTCATCTACATCGTTGCGATCCGAACAAATGAACAGGCACTCGCGTTGCCCCTAGTCGATGGTTGGAAAATGCCATGAAAATATATTGAACAAAAATATAAACACAATATCCAACAATTTCAACAATTTTACTGAGTTATAGTTCATATAAGGAAATCAGTCAATTGAAATAAATGCATTAGGCCCTAATCTATGGATTTCACATGACTGGGCAGGGGCACAGCCATGGGTGGGCCTGGCACACCCACTGGGGAGCCAGGCCCAGCCAATCAGAATGAGTTTTTGCCCCAAAAATGGCTTTATTACAGACAGAAATACTCCTCAGTTTCATCAGCAGTCCAGGCAGCTGGTCTCAGACCATCCGACAGGTGAAGAAGCTGGATGTCGAGGTCCTGAGCTGGCGTGGTTACACATGGTCTGCAGTTGTGAGGCAGGTTGGAAGTACTGACAAATTCATTAAAATTACCTTGGAGGTGGCTTATGGTAGATAAATGAACATTCAATTATCTGTCAACAGCTCTGGGGTTTTTCCTGCAGTCAGCATGCCAATTGCACGCTCCCTCAAAACATTTTTAGAGTGGCCTTTTATTGTCCCCAGCACAAGTTGCACCTGTGTAATGATTATGCTGTTTCATCAGCTTCTTAATATGCCACATCTGTCAGTTGGATGGATTATCTTGGCAAAGGAGAAATGTTCACTAACAGGGATGTGAACCTATTTGTGCACAATATTTGAGAGAAATAAGCTTTTAATGAATATGGGAAAATGATGGGATCTTTTATTTAATCTCATGAAACATGGGACCAACAGTTTACATGCTGAGTTTGTTTTTTTCCTAGTATAATTTGGCTTGCTTTAACCTGTTGAGGATCTTATCCCGATCTTATCCCGGTATTGGGATTCATTGTCATGTGACCATGGCGGGGAATTCAAAACTGCAAGAGTAATCATTTCAAAAAATCAAATAATCAACTATTTTCCTCCATTTGAAAGATATATCTCCTAAATCTAACCACGCTGTCCGATTTTCAGAGGCATTACGGAGAATGCATAAAGTTAGGTTATGTGAGGAGAGTACATTGACAATAGCTGCGTGTAATGTTTAGCCAATTCAAAGAAGGGCATCAACAGACAGAAAACTAGCTAGAATTATGCACTTACCTTTGACAATCTGCATCAGATGACACTCATAGGACATTATGTTATACAATACATGCATTTTTAGTTCCATCAAGTTCATATTTATATCCAAAAACAGCATTTACAGTCGCGGTGAAATTCAGAATTTTTTTCGGCTCGAATGCACCCAGTGAATCCAGCATTACAAATCACGGAATTACTATTCGAAAACATTGGTAAATTATAATATTGTCATTCAAAGAATAATATATTATCATCTCGTAATTGCTACCGAAGGGCCAGATCTCAAAATAACTTTACTGGGAAATCACATTTTGTATAAACTGGGTACTATGCTAACAACAATAAGCTATATGCTAAGCTAAGCTAAGCTATACCGTTAGCATTAGCATCATCTAATATCGATAATAACATTCTAAATATCCCCTTACCTTTGATTATCTCCATCAGAAGGCGCTGCCAGAGATCCCAGGTCCAGAACAAATGTGGTTTCTTTTGACAAAGTTCATAATTTATGTCCAAATAGTTAGCGTTCAGTAGGCTCCCACAAAATGAGGTGGGCAGTGTAAAGTCACGTCGAAAAACTAAAGAAAACCTAGTAAATAATCTATTTACGTTTGTTTAAACATGTCAAACGTTGTTTAGCACTAATCTTTTGTTCCATTTTTAACGTGAAACATCAGTAAACATCAGTAATATTTTCACACAACCTATCAAGTGTCTAGAATAAACGATAATGACAAAGGCACTCTTCTCAGATTCATGCGCAGGCGCAAAAAATGAAGTGATGACGTGTCAACTTGTAAGCTTTCTAATTCGGTGTGTATTTATCACAGATGCTTCAAACAACTTTCTAAAGATCGTTGACATCTAGTGGAAGCAGTAGGAGTTGCGAACTGAATCCTTTCTCACTGTGGTATCTTTAAAACAATGACACTAAATAGTACAGTCACAAAATTCTCTTTTTTTTTTATCTATTTTTCACAGGTTTTTGCCTGCAATATGAGTTTTGTTATACTTACAGACACCATTCAAACTGTTTTAGAAAATTCAGAGTGTTTTCTATCCGAATGTGTTAATAATATGCATATCCTAGCTTCTGAGTTGGTGTAGGAGGCAGTTAAAAATGGCAACATATTTCTTTCAAAATTCTCAATACTGCCCCCGTGGCCCGTAGAGGTTAACATACCTTCACCATTCCAAAAACGGGTTGACAGTGTGTAATCCACTAAAGCTTGGGCTGAAACATTTATCATGCTTTTCTCTACTCATCAGAGAGCAAGATGATGGATGATTCAAAAGACCCCAAATACAAACAGTCATCTGCCCTTACACCTATCTCAATAACGCCTATCTCAATAACTCAAAATCCTCAAAAATATGGGAAGATTGTGTGAATATTGTCTTTGAAAAATGACTCTCTATAACACCCATTTGATATAATGTAAAAATGACTTCAAAGATTAAGCACAGATATTTTTATACAGTAAACAGAACCATAGAATGAACCATATAATGGCAGCATCCTTTGAAAATATGCTATTGGCTTACTATTATTTGGCAGAAATTATACATCAAATCACATTTAGATTCCCATTTATCTAGTATTCAATCAATTGCAGTTAATTCGATTTCAGATAACACTTTCAGAAGTGTGTTTAAGTGGGTGGCCGTCGTGCACAGTGAGTGGCCATCCTATCGCCTCTGACCACAGAACATCAGCCATCTTTTTCTGTTCATTTCCAGACGATTCTACATATATCACCCAGGAGGTGATCAACTGCGCACATCCGACATTTGTGTTGGTCTGTCTTGTCCCTTTGGTTTGCACAGCAGCATGTCCTGGATGAAGAATGGAGTTGTCACTTGATGTATAAATTGTCAGTCTGGTTTTGTATGCAGGATTCATTTTCAGTCAGGTTTTCCATCAGAATTGAACGGGTCACACCACATGACAGAAAGTTTGTATATCTTCTCCCTCCGTCCGAGACACTGGCATTTCTGTGCAAAACTAAGCCACCTCTGAATGAACTATCAGGAAAGCCACTATCATTCAATACCGCCTTAAATCAAGTTCTCATTTAGACTACATTACATGCATTACTCTGTCAATGCGAATAACAAGAAGGAACAGAACAAAGAAAAACAGCAATAGATCCTTAACTAAATAAGAAGCATGCATCACCAGACTAAGAACAAATGATAGACAAAGACATCAAGGCAGTTTAATCATGTATTGTAAATTAATGAAGTCCCCAAGGTAATTTAGTTGGTGCCACATGTGGTGCCTCGAAACGCACAAGACAATTATTGAAAAACTAGGCGAGACCAAGGTTGTTTGTCCATGGCGCCTGCATTTTTCTTATTTTAACACATATATAAGAAGAGAGACATGGAGTTTATCCTGAATAAATGTTCTCACAGGAACAAGTGACATGTTCACCTTGGCTAGGTCCATTTAAATTTTACATTTCCATTAAGGGTGCCATGTTTACTTTAGAATTTTTGGAATCAGCCGTAGACATTTTAACACCAGGGTCTTATTCTTGGTCCTATTTTCGATTACCAGGAGTCATTTCCCTCAATTACATTGGAGAATTGTGTTCGCGTTTTTATATCTTGGAGGATAAGAACATATTATCATCAAAATGCTGTTTGTAGATATTGTTGACTTTGCCGTCTTAGCTCCAACCATATCGACTAATAAAAAATTGTTCTTACAAAGGCAGAGGAAAGTTTGTAATTCGGGGGAAAAAATAAACAAAATAAAGAAATATAAACGTTTTCAAAAGAAAGACAGATTTGTAGACATAACGTTGTTGTGAACGGTTGTTCCTCTTCTTTATGGTCCTCATATGTACAGCATTCGTGAAGCTGACACGACAAGTGAGAGGCACACTGCACAATGCTATATTTGCTATTCATTTTGTGCGTAGGGACGAAGTTTAGATTAACCCAAACTAAACAGAACTATTAAAATGGATATTGGCTTTGTGTAACCGGAACAGAGGATCATAACAAAATGAACAGATTGTGGATAAACAAGGTAAAATTGAGGCCAGGGAGAGCAGAAAACGAGAGAGAGAGACAGCCAAGTGATTAATTCCCAGTAACACTTTACTTAAAGCCTGCAGTTATAATACATTATAATGCATTGTAGGGCTCATGATACTTATAAAGCATTACACCTACTGGCTTTAGGTGGAGCCTTACTGAATTCCCTTCCAGGCATTTGTCATACCAAGATTAAGAGACACCTACGAATGAACAACGTCTTTTACAAGCTATGTGCGAGTTTATGCATGTGCCCATTGGTGTCAAATAATCCCTAAGGTCTCTGTGACATCCCGTTAACGAACACGGACCATAAGCATATCACAGCAGTGTCTCTATTGCCATTCATATATTCAACGCCTTTCTGCTGAGAGAGAAAAGGTCCGGTGGTGGGGGGTAAGGTTAGGACGCAGAGAGAGGCCTATTTTAATTTCCTTTAAAGGGAGAAAAAGTAAAGGTGAAACAGCGAGAGCATTGAAATTGTATAATTGTATAATCCTGCATAGGATTTAGCTCTGATCCTTTGTGTGTGTGTGCGTGTGCGTGCGTGTCTATGTGTGTGTGGAAATAAATAAGCATGCAATGTGTGTGGCCTTCTGTAGACAGTTTCTGTGCATTTCTGATTTCATGGGATTTCTGCACATTTTGGGTTTCATCAGTTCATTACTGTGTTATGATTATTCTAAGCAGTTCTGATGAGACTGAGGCTATCCTAATATGGACACTGTAACACAGCATAATTCAAATGGTGTCAGTTCTTTGCTACATTGTGGATTGTTAGAAAGTACAGTGTATTACCATACATTAAAAGGAGGATTTAGTCTTTACCATGGCACAGTCAATAATACAGAGATAGATCAGTATACAGCTATTTGTAAACCATTTTAAGATGAGTAAGCAATGAGATACGCATTGTAGGAGCTCTCCAAAATACAGCTAGTCATCTATAACCATAAAATTGAAGTTTAGTGCATGTTTAAAGCTGAGCGCGAACAATTTGGCTCTGCTACGGCTGGTGGGTGCGGACATGGCGCAAAAGGCATGCAGAGTACACGGCAGAGAAACTCAAGCATGAAGGGTGACTTGGACTTAAACAACTATTCTGTACCTGTCACGCCCTGATCTCTTTCAGCTGTCCTTGTGATTGTCTCCACCCCCTCCAGGTGTCGCTTATTTTCTCCAGTGTATTTATCCCTGGGTTGTTCAAGTCAACCAGTGTGTTTTTCCCATGCTCCCTGCTTTTCTATTCTCTTTTCTAGTCCTCCCGGTTATGACCTTTGCCTGTTTTTCTGGACTCCATTCCCGCCTGCCTGACCATTCTGCCTGCCCTGACCTCGAGCCTGCCTGCCATTCTGTACCTTGGGAACTCTGAACTGGTTCTGACCTTTTGCCTATCCACAACCATTCTCTTGCCTACCTCTTTTGGATTGTTAATAAACATCTTGGATTCTAACCATCTGCCTCCTGTGTCTGCATCTGGGTCTCGTCTTGTGCCCTTATAGTACCATTTGTAGCCAGAACACCATTGAGCAAAGAGCAAGTTCACCTTCTACTTGTTACAGGCCAATCACATAATGCATGGACGGAAATATTGTAATGCGCGAACAGGTACATTGCTACATATTTTTAGCAGTAGTTTACCGCCTGAACAAAAAATAACAAGGCAAATACTTGCTACAGCAGGTACAACATGGTTTTTCATATGATCATATGTGGCTGTGGTACCATCCCTCAATAAAAAGCTTCAACAGCATTTCAGATGAGGTAATAACTGTCTGTGGGAAACAGCCATACAGGAAATTCGACACAAGATTTACACATTTGCAATTGTAACATGTTCCATGTATTTGAAAGGACCTGATAACCTCTTTCCAATACATTTTAAGATTATTTAGGGAGAAAAAAAACTGCACTCCAAACAAGCGTTTTACAATTCGCTTGTTAGAAAAGCAGGGAGCATGGGAAAAACACGCTGGTTGACTTGAACAACACAGGGATAAATACACGGGAAAATAAGCTGAAAGAGATCAGGGCGTGACAGGTTGTCCAGGTTAGGGGAGGGTTTGGCCAAGGTGCCTTTACTTGGCTCATCACGCTCTCATGACTCCTTGTGGTGGGCTGAGCGCCTGCAGGCTGACTTCAGTCGTCAGTTGAACAGTGTTTCCTCCGACACTGATGCAGCTACCTTCCAGGTTAAGCAGGTGGGTGTTAAGGAGCGTGCTTTGGCGGGTCATGTTTTGGAGCATGTATGACTCGACCTTCGCCTCTCCCAAGCCCATTGGGGAGTTGCAGCGATGAGACAAGATCGTAATTGGGAGAAAAATGTTTTTTTTTACAATTCAATGTGTTAAAATAAAATATGCTATTGTGTAATTATTGTATTTCCAACTAGTTTTTAACATGTACTGTACATTTCAGGTAGGCTGTACATTTCCGGTAGGCTTTGCCTGGCTACCCATCCACATCTCTGGCCAAATGCCACACCCACTAAAGTTTCTTCTCAACGATGAGTCTGGATTTTGCCTTCTTGAATGCGAACACATTCAATCCGTTCTGGTTGGCCCCAAAAACTGATGGGTTGGGCCTACACATATCTTCAGCACAAACAACTTCTTGGGTAGTAGGTTCAGCGATCGAGCAGCTAAATTAAATTCAGGATGAGTCATCAGGCAACTTCAACACTGAAAGTATATAATATTGAGGATGACTTCCTAATATTTAGTCGCAACTCCTTTTGCCCTCAGAACACCTTCAACTCTTCGGGGCATGGACTCTACAAAGTGTTGAAAGCATTCCACAGGCATGTTGACCCATGCTGTCTCCAATGTTTCCCACAGTTGTGTCAAGTTGGCTAGATGTCCTTTGGGTGGTGGACCATTCTTGATACACATGTGAAACTGTTGAGCGTGAAAAACCCAGCAGTGTTGCAGTTCTTGACGCACTCAATTGAAAGGCACTTAAATATTTTGTTTCGCCCATTCACATTCTGAATGGCACATATACACAATGTTTTGTATTCTCAGTGTATGCGACCTTATGCTATCTTTTCCTCATTGTGTGATACAGTAACACAAAAACATTTACATTACATATACAGCAATACATAAGATATCAACATTACATATTGTATTTGAAATACAATGAAGGAAAAAAGTATTTGATCCCCTGCTGATTTTGTACGTTTGCCCACTGACAAAATGATCAGTCTATAATGTTAATGGTAGGTTTATTTGAACAGTGAGAGACAGAATAACAACAACAAAATCCAGAAAAACACATGTCGAAAATGTTATAAAATTATTTGCATTTTAATGAGGGAAATAAGTATTTGACCCCTCTGCAAAACATGACTTAGTACTTGGTGGCAAAACCCTTGTTGGCAATCACAGAGGTCAGACGTTTCTTGTAGTCGGCCAGCAGGTTTGCACACATCTCAGGAGGGATTTTGTCCCACTCGTCTTTGCCGATCTTCTCCAAGTCATTAAGGTTTCGAGGCTGACATTTGGCAACTCAAACCTTCAGCTCCCTCCACAGATTTTCTATGGGATTAAGGTCTGGAGACTGGCTAGGCCACTCCAGGACCACCTCTTACATCTAGACGTTCCGCTAGCGGAACACCTGCTCCAATAGCCAATGATGGGCGTGGCGCGAATTACAAATTCCTCAAAAATACAAAAACTTCAATTTTTCAAACATATGACTATTTTACACCATTTTAAAGACAAGACTCTCCTTTATCTAACCACACTGTCCGATTTGAAAAAGGCTTTACAACGAAAACAAAACATTAGATTATGTCAGCAGAGTACCCAGCCAGATATAATCAGAAACCCATTTTTCAAGCTAGCATATAATGTCACATAAATCCAAACCACAGCTAAATGCAGCACTAACCTTTGATGATCTTCATCAGATGACACCCCTAGGACATTGTGTTATACAATACATGCATGTTTTGTTCAATCAAGTTCATATTTATATCAAAAACCAGCTTTTTACATTAGCATGTGACGTTCAGAACTAGCATACCCCCCGCAAACTTCCGGTGAATTTACTAAATTACTCACGATAAACGTTCACAAAAAACATAACAATTATTTTAATTATAGATACAGAACACCTCTATGCACTCGCCATGTCCGATTTTAAAATAGCTTTTCGGTGAAAGCACATTTTTGCAATATTCTCAGTAGATAGCCCAGCCATCACGGCTAGCTATTTAGACACCCACCAAGTTTAGCACTCACCAAAGTCAGATTTACTATAAGAAAAATGTTATTACCTTTGCTGTTCTTCATCAGAATGCACTCCCAGGACTTCTACTTCAATAACAAATGTTGGTTTGGTCCCAAATAATCCATAGTTATATCCAAATAGCGGCGTTTTGATCGTGCGTTCAAGACACTATCCGAAAGGGTAAATAAGGGTTACGCGCCCGACGCGTTTCGTGACAAAAATGTCTAAATATTCCATTACTGTACTTCAAAGCATGTCAACCGCTGTTTAAAATCAATTTTTAGGCCATTTTTCGCGTAAAAAAGCGATAATATTCCGACCGGCAAAGCGTGTTTACGTTCAAAGAGAGAGAAAGTAAAAGCATGGGATCCCCTCGTGCACGAGCCTCAGTCTGATGGCCCTCTGATTGACCACCATCCAAACGCGCTAAAGTTTTTCAGCCAGCGGCTGGAATTACATCATTCAGCTTTTTCCCGGGTTCTGAGAGCCTATGGGAGCCGTAGGAAGTGTCACGTTACAGCAAAGATCCTAAATTTTCTTTAAACAGAGCCAAGAAGCTCAAGGAATGGTCAGAGAAGGTACTTCCTGTTTGGAATCTTCTCAGGTTTTTGCCTGCCATATGAGTTCTGTTATACTCACAGACACCATTCAAACAGTTTTAGAAACTTTAGGGTGTTTTCTATCCAAAGCCAATAATTATATGCATATTCTAGTTTCTGGGCAGGAGTAATAATCAGATTAAATCGGGTACGTTTTTTATCCGGCCGTGAAAATACTGCCCCCTAGCCATAACAGGTTAATGTGCTTCTTCTTAAGCCACTCCTTTGTTGCCTTGGCCATGTGTTTTGGGTCACTGTCATGCTGGAATACCCATCCAAGACCCATTTTCAACGCCTTGGCTGAGGGAAGGAGGTTCTCACCCAAGATTTGACGGTATATGGCCCCGTCCATCGTCCCTTTGATGCGGTGAAGTTGTCCTGTCCCCTTAGCAGAAAAACACCCCCAAAGCATAATGTTTCCACCTCCATGTTTGATGGTGGGGGTGGTGTTCCTGGGGTCATATGCAGCATTTCTCCTCCTCCAAACACAGCGAGTTGAGTTGATGCCAAAGAGCTCCATTTTGGTCTCATCTGACCACAACACTTTCACCCAATTGTCCTCTGAATCATTCAGATGTTCATTGGCAAACTTCAGAGGGGCATGTATATGTGCTTTCTTGAGCAGGGGGACCTTGCGAGTGCTGCAGGATTTCAGTCCATCACGGCGTAGTGTGTTACCAATTGTTTTCTTGTTGACTATGGTCCCAGCTGCCTTGAGATCATTGACAAGATCCCCCCATGTAGTTCTGGGCTGATTCCTCCCCGTTCTCATGATCATTGCAACTCTACGAGGTGAGATCGTGCATGGAGCCCCAGGCCGAGGGAGATTGACAGTTCTTTTGTGTTTCTTCCATTTGCGAATAATCGCACCAAATGTTGTCACCTTCTCACCAAGCTGCTTGGCGATGGTCTTGTAGACCATTCCAGCCTTGTGTAGGTCTACAATCTTGTCCTTGATATCCTTGGAGTGCTCTTTGGTCTTGGCCATGGTGGAGAGTTTGGAATCTGATTGATTGATTGCTTCTGTGGACAGGTGTCTTTCATACAGGTAACAAGCTGAGATTAGGAGGACTCCCTTTAAGAGTGTGCTCCTAATCTCAGCTCGTTACCTGTATAAAATACACCTGGGAGCCAGAAATCTTTCTGATTGAGAGGGGGTCAAATACTTATTTCCCTCATTAAAATGCAAATCAGTTTATAACATTTTTGACATGCGTTTTTCAGGATTTTTTAGTTGTTATTCTGTCTCTCACTGTTCAAATAAACCTACCATTAAAATTATAGACTGATAATTTCTTTGTCAGTGGGCAAACGCACAAAATCAGTAGGGGATCAAATACTTTTTTCCCTCACTGTACTTGTTCAGGTAATATATGTTCAGGTAATCAGTCCTATAAATAAACCACACATACAGTGTGTATCATAAGTATTCTCTCCCCTTGGATTTTTTCACATTTTGTGGCATTAATTGTAATTTGTTTGTCTTCCATCTACACAAAATACTCCATAATGTCAAAGTGAAAAGATACATCTTCAGATGTGTACAAAGTAATACAACTAAATAACTAAGATATAGTTGTTGCATACGTTTTCACCCCCTTTGTTTAGGCAAACCTAAATTAGTTCAGCAGTAAAATATATGGACTAACTCTGTATGAAATAATAGGGGTTGACATTTTTTTTATGACTACCCCTTCCGCTGGCTCCCATACATACAACATATGTAGGTCACTCATTCAAGTATTGAATTTAGCACAGATTCAACTACAAAGACCAGGGAGCTTTTTGAAAGGCACATAAAGAAGGGCAGTGATTGATAGATGGGTAACAAAAACAAATCTGACATATAAGTGTTAAACTTAATCAAGTTCTCTCAAAGAGTGTAGTGTATAAAGTCAGAATATCTGTTGTCTCAGCCACTGCCTGTCACCAAGGGAGTACCCCAAGGCTTGATTCTAGGCCCCACGCTCTTCTCAATTTACATCAACAACATAGCTCAGGCAGTAGGAAGCTCTCTCATCCATTTATATGCAGATGATACAGTCTTATTCTCAGCTGGCCCCTCCTCGGATTTTGTGTTAAACGCTCGACAACAAAGCTTTCTTAGTGTCCAACAAGCTTTCTCTGCCCTTAACCTTGTTCTGAACACCACTAAAACAAAGGTCATGTGGTTTGGTAAGAAGAATGCCCCTCTCCCCACAGGTGTGATTACTACCTCTGAGGGTTTAGAGCTTGAGGTAGTCACCTCATACAAGTACTTGGGAGTACGGCTAGATGGTACATTGTCCTTCTCTCAAAGCTACAGGCTAAAGTTAAATCAAGACATGGTTTCCTCTATCGTAATCTTTCCTCTTTCACCCCAGCTGCCAAACTAACCCTGTTTCAGATGACAATCCTACCCATGCTAGATTACGGAGACGTAATTTATTGATCTGCAGGTAAGGGTGCTCTAGAGTGGCTAGATGTTCTTTACCATTCGGCCATCAGATTTGCCACCAATGCTCCTTATAGGACACATCACTGCACTCTATACTCCTCTGTAAATTGGTCGTCTCTGTATACCTGTCGCAAGACCCACTGGTTGATGCTTATTTATATAACACTCTTAGGCCTCACTCCCCCCTATCTAAGATATCTACTGCAGCCCTCATCCTCCACATACAACACCGTTCTGCCAGTCACATTCTGTTAAAGGTCCCCAAAGCACACACATCCCTGGGTCGCTCGTCTTTTCAGTTCGCTGCAGCTTGCGACTGGGACGAACTGCAACAAACAGTTTTATCTCAATCTCTTCATTCAAAGACTCAATCATGGACACTTACTGAGAGTTGTGGCTCCTTTGCGTGATGTTTTGTTGTCTCTACCTTCTTGCCCTGTGTTGTCTGTGCCCAATAATGTTTGTACCATGTTTTGTGCTGCCACCATGTTGTGCTGCTACCATGTTGTGCTGCTACCATGTTGTGTTGCTACAATGCTGTGTTGTCATGTGTTGCTGCCATACTATGTTGTTGTCTTAGGTCTCTCTGTATGTAGTGTTGTGTTGTCTCTCTTGTCGTGACGTGTATTTTGTCCTATATTATATATATTTTTTTTTATTTTAATTCCCCATCCCCGCAGGAGGCCTTTTGCATTTTGGTAGGCCGTCATTGTAAATGATAATTTGTTCTTAGCTGACTTGCCTAGTTAAATAAAGGCTAAATAAATACAATTAAATAAAAAAGTGAATGATTATGCTGTTGATGATGTATTAAACCCAGGGGCGAAAATCTGATATCAACTTTGGAGGGGACATGACATTTTCTCAAGAGCAATTCCTGAGGGGGACACCAAAAGTAGTGCTGTAACACATAGCCTACATTGTAATATGGTAAATGTATATTGAGGAACCAAAGAAATAAGGTGTTTGCCGTACTCCTAACTACCGGTACCCAAAACTACACAACTAATCACAACAGCAATACCATTGCCTTTAACAAATCTTAGTTCAGTCACCAGTTTAAGTTGACAGTGGGGGTATCCATGGCATTTTCCAATTATGTTCCTATTTTACAAGTAAAAAAAATGGAGAACCTTTCATAATGTTGCCAAACAAAGACTCAACAAACTTACCTGAGACTCCCTGTCTCTGCCAGTCTGTCCCTGCATATCTGTCCCCAACTCTGCTGTCTGTGTGCCATCTGTTGCCTGCTCTGCCTAATGACATCATTGTGAAACATTTCCATTAGAATTTCATTTCTTTCTTATGAACATTTTATCAACTAGTCTTTGAGATATTAGGCTGCTAGGGTTCTTACTATGCGTTTTGGTGTATTGAAAAATACTCTGATGTCCGTCTTTTATTTTTCTGCCATTTTTCTACCTGGCTGGCTGGCTGGCTACACACACACACAGTGTGTAGGTTATTTACAGTAGGAGATGGGCTTCTATCATCTTCTATCATTCTATTTGGGCTTCGATCTAAAAGGTAGCTAGCAAATGTGAAACGGATTAAAATGACAAGAGTTGACAGCTGTATGAGTTTACACAACATATGCTGCAACCTTTTGTAATTTTAATAGTTTGTTTCATATTGGCTGGCTTCCAACAATAGCTGAATTTGCAAAGCTAGCGAGCACCAATTCAGTTTCAGTGGTGTTTGTTATAATCTTTGCTACCCGGGTTAAATAAAGGTGAAATAAAATAAATAAATAAAAGTTCCCTTGCGACAATTTTGCTTTTGCAACGAGACCATTAAATATATTTAAGACAATGGTAGAAGAGAGTGTAGTTCTGTTCAGTTTGGACTTCAGTTTATCGCTAACCTTATCACAGGAACTTTGAAGCACTAACTTACATCATCTGCATGCTGATCTTGGAATAAATTGACGATAGCAAAGATTCCATCTTTGACGACGCCACATAAATGGAATAGGTA
The DNA here is from genome assembly GCF_901001165.1 of Salmo trutta. Taxonomy (NCBI): domain Eukaryota; kingdom Metazoa; phylum Chordata; class Actinopteri; order Salmoniformes; family Salmonidae; genus Salmo; species Salmo trutta. Next base: position 24,206,130 of record NC_042995.1, on the reverse strand, counting down.
CTAGCTAGCTTAATAGTTAATATTTGCGCGCTAGCTCTGCATATTCAGCTAGTGTGTGTGCGCGATTGACTAGATTAACCTCACGTCAGTTACGTTCATTGAGTGCCTTTCAGACAGTAGATACGACCCCTCTGTTACCTTGCCAACTAAGAAACTGGCAGTGGATCAAACCATTGTGAGGCAAAGGGTGGAAGTGTCACAATCTTTTGAAACTTAAAAATGCACTATTAAGTGTCTATAATCAGCGCAATTGCTTTCATTGCGTATTATTAATATTATTTAAATTACATAGTTATGTTTCAGTGATATATTGGGGGGGACAAATCATATTTTTCCCAGGATGGGGGGGTCGTGTCCCCCCCGTCCCCTCCGGGATTTCCGCCCCTGATTAAACCACCCAGAAATATCAAAGATACAGTCGTCCTTCTGAACTGAGCTGCATAACAGGAAGAAAACTGCTCAAGGATGTCACCATGGGGACATAGGTGATTTTAAAACAGCTACAGAGTTAAATAGCTGTGATGGGAGAAAACTGAGGATGGATCAACAACATTGTAGTGACTCCACAATAATGACCTAAATGACAGCGTGAAAAGATGAATACAAATATACAGAATAAAACATGCATATGTTTGCAACAAGGCACTAAAGTAATACTGCAAAAAAACACGGCAAAGGAATAACCTTTTTGGCCTAAATGCAAAGCCTTATGTTTGGGGTACATCTAACACAACACATCGTTGACTAACTGCTGCCTTTTTTTCAATGATGGTGTTGGCTGCATCATGGTATACGTATGCTTGATATTGGCAAAGACAAAAATAAATGGGATGGAGCTGAGCACAGGCAAAATCCTAGAGGAAAACCTTCTTCAGTCTGCTTTACACCAGACACTGGGAGAGGAATTCACCTTTCAGCGGGACAATAACCTACAACACAAGGCCAAATCTACACTGGAGTTGCTTACCATGAAGACAGTGAATGTCCCTGAGTGGCAAAGTTACAATTTTGACTTAAATCTGCTTGAAAATGTATGGGAAAACTTTAAATTGCTGTCTAGTCATGGTCCCCAAAACCTTGACAGAGCTTGAAGAATTCTGAAAAGAATAATGGGCAAACATTGTACAATCCCGGTGTACAAAGCTCTTAGAGACTTACCCAAGATTACTCATAGCTGTAATCACTGCCAACGGTGTTTATAACATGTATTGACTCAGGGGGTGAATACTTTTTTATTTTCATTAATCTGTAAAAAATGTTAGACATGTTCTTCCACTTTGACATTACAGAGTGTTTTGTGTAGATTGTAGGCAAAAATGTCAATTAAATCAATTTTAATCCCAGTATGTATCACAATAAAATGTGAAGAAATCCAAGGGGGTTGAATATTTATGATGCCCACTGTAGACCACAGACACTTGACAGTCAATAAAGTATTCCACAAAGAGCATAAACACCTGCAGCTAATCAGATAGTAGCAAACAAGCAAAGAAATGCACAAGCATTCTGTCGGTTGTCATCCTTGGTCACCTTGGTCACAACTACCTGTGTACCCAATGCTACAGCCCCCTGTGTTCACCCTATACAGGGTCCATATTAGGAAGAAGTCCTGCTGAGACTGAGGCTGTCCTAATGTGGACACTGTACCCCTAGCCCCCTTCACAAATAATCAGTAGGTCCCCGCGGTGCTCACTGTGGTATAGCTGATCTTGGACATGGACGAACGACCAATAGTCCCTGTCACTGTCATCTCATCATCCCTGCCGTCCCGCCTCCCCCGGCGGCGCCGACAGCAGGGCGGACGGCAGTGGGCAAAGGTGGTGAGCAATGCCTTGCGGAAGCGTGTATTCATAAAACAATAAATAACGGGGTTAACGCACGCCGATGTGTAGCTTAACAGGTGGATGAACGAGATGGGTGCCCCCGAGAGGAGCCGGTGGGCTGAGCTGATGTGGAAAGCCTTCCACGTGTTGGCTGTGTACAGGGGCATCCAGCAGAGGAAGAAGAGGACGGCAGTGACGATGAGCATGCGGATCACGCGCTTCTTGGCCAAGAGTTTAGCCTCCGAGGTATTGCTTCGAGGGTGCTCAGCGGACACTCTGGGTTTGGGAGGGGCCGGAGTAGAGGTGGTGAGGGTGGACAGCTCCATGGACGGTGGCTTTTTCGGCATCTGGATGTAGCAGCCATCATCGTCTGTGTCGTTGTTACTGGTGGTCACGGTGGTGTTTACGCCGTTCTTCAGTGCTGAGGAATGTACATGGAAGTGTGTAAGTGGGTCTAAATTGGGTGTAAGTGTGTAGGTGAGTGTATGTGTGTAGGTTGAAGACAGAGTACATGACTAATAATAGCATGAGCAAAGAGTTGATGACATAAGCCTGCATTGTGGGGAACATGCATTCACAAACAAATAGGCCTTATGAAAAAATTGTTACTGTATGAATGCAAAACCCTTACCCTGGCCCCAGACTTATAATTTCCTGTTTTAAAATCACTAATCCTAGTCCTTGCCCTCATTGCTTCTACCCAGCACAACCCTATTTCAAAACCCCAATCCCTAACCCAAAACCTCAACTTCACTTATGTAACTTTCCATTTGTATGAAACAAATGACATGTTCAATCAAATCCACGGCAGGAGATACATGTGGTGTAGGAGTCTCACCACTGCGCTCTCTGTTTTGGTCCAGCTCAAACTTCATCCCCCGGCATAGCTCTCTGGAGATGAGTCCATAGGCAACGATCATCACCACCCCAGGGATGAAGAACAAGATTAAAAGCAACAGCATGTACCTGAGAAAAAAGGAGAGAAAGAGAGAGGGAAACAGAGAGAAAGAGAGAGGGGAAAAAGAGGGAAAGACAGTGGGAAAGAGGGACAGGAAGCCAGACAGGAAGAGAAAAAAGTGACTTTGATCATTGTGGTCCTAAAATTGTATAATATTTCTATGGTGGTCATTAACATTTTACCAATTATCTTTACATCATCCGGATGCTATCAACTTGGCCGTATACAAAAAAAGTACAAATCCACTATTGTTCCTTCCACACACTTTGAGAATTAGTAGAGATGAAGCCCTTATTTTGTGTTGTGTGAAATTCGAATGGGTGCGTGGGTGTTTTCCTGTGAACATCCTCCATGGATGGTTCCTTTTTCATCTCCCATCAGCCTTTGCAGCAGGTTAGGCTCTCATTCATTCATTAATGCAGCCTCTGATACTCAAAGCTTTTCATCAGTACTCTGTTTGATAGTGGGTCACATATCAGGGGTGGGGGGGACAAAAGGTGACAGGAAGGAGGTACATACAGAGAGGAAGTAAATAGAGGTTAGAGGTTTCGGTTCGTCTTTTGTTTAGTCTTTGATCCTTATTCTCTATCATCAGAGAGGAACATGGAAGGGAGCGAGGAACAGGTGCTACACTAATATTTCTGTTTCACATTATTTGAGGATTCTTCATGGCTGGCATCATTAGTAAGCATAATCATAATTACACACTCTGATTTAATAGCCAATTTGGAGAGTAGCCCGTAATGGACTCAAACAGTCCCTGGAACTGTCAGTCCAACACCTTAGCCATTACACCAAGATGCTCAGCCTCAAAGAGGTCACCAAAAGTACTAAGGTCCCAAGTTGTGTTTCAATAGCATCTTTTCTGAAGTATATTGTAGTAACTCAAAAATGATAGGTATTATATTTTGTGTGCTTGTTGATGACATCTACTGTCACCGCTGCTTTTATACATTTTTGAATATCAATACACATTATAATATAAATCCGATAAAAAGGATTGTACCTGCCACTGTTAAGAGATACGGTGCATTCGGAAAGTATTCAGACCCCTTCCCTTTTTCTACATTTTGTTAGGTTACAGCCTTATTTTCAAATGGATTAAATAACAACAAAAAAAACTAATCAATCTACACACAATAATCCACAATGACAAAGAGAAAACAGGTTTTGAAGATTTTGCAAATGTATATAAAAAAAGTATTCAGAGACTCAAAATTGAGCTCAGATGCATCCTGTTTCCATTCATCATCCTTAAGATGTTTCTACAACTTGAGTGGAGTCCACCTGTGGTAAATTAAATTGACTGGACATGATTTGGAAAGGCACACACCTGTCTATATAAGGTCCCACAGTTGACAGTTTATGTTAGAGCAAAAACTAAGCTATGAGGTCAAAGGAATTGCCCGTAGAGCCCCGAGACAGGATTGTGTCGAGGCACAGATCTGGGGAAGGATACCAAAACATTTCTGCAGCATTGAAGATCCCCAAGAACACAGTGGCCTCCATCATTCTGAAATGGAAGAAGTTTGGAACCACCAAGAAATTTAAGAAGTTTGGCCACCTGGCCAAATTGAAGAAATGGGGAGTAGGGCCTTGGTCAGGGAGGTGACCAAGAACCCGATGGTCACTCTGACAGATCTCCAGAGTTCCTCTGTGGAGATGGGAGAACCATCCAGAAGGATAACTATCTTTGCAGCACTCCACCAATGAGGCTTTATGGTAGAGTGGCTAGATGGAAGCCACTCCTCAGTAAAAGGCACATGACAGCCCGCTTGGAGTTTGCCAAAAGGCACCTAAAGGACTCTCAGACCATGAGAAACAAGATTCTCTGGGCTGATGAAACCAACTCTTTTGCCTGAATGCCATGTCTGAAGGAAACCTGGCACCATCCCTACGGTGAAGCATGGTGGTGCCAGCATCATGCTGTGGGGATGTTTTTCCATCGGCAGGGATTGGGAGGCTAGTCAGGATCGAGGGAAAGATGAAAAGAGCAAAGTACAGAGAGATCCTTGATAAAACCGGCTCCAGAGTGCTTAGGACCTCAGACTGGGGCAACGGTTCACCTTCCAACAGGGACAAGGACCCTAAGCATACAGCCAAGACAGAAGAAGTGGCTTCGGGACAAGTCTTGGCATGTCCTTGAGTGGCCCAACCAGAGCCCGGACTTGAACCCGATCGAACATCTCTGGAGAGAACTGAAAATAGCTGCGTAGCGACTCTCCCCATCCAACATCACAGAGCTTGAGAGGATCTCCAGAGAAGAATGGGAGAAACTCCTCGTACAGGTGTGCAAAGTTTGTAGCATCATACCCAAAAGACGAGGCTGAAATCGCTGCCAAAGGCTTCAACAAAGTACTGAGTAAAGGGTCTGAAAACTTATGTAAATTAGTTATGTTTTTTTTTTTATTTATACATTTTAAAAAATTTGGGTTTTGCTTTCATACAGTGTTTGTTATTATGGGGTATTGTGTAGATTGATGAGGGGAAGATAAACTATTTAATACATTTTAGAATAAGGTTGTAATGTATCAAAATGTGGAAAAGGTCAAGAGGTCTGAATACTTTCCAAATACACTGTATATCCCCAAAGGACTCTTGCGGTTGTAGTGTAAAAGAAAAATAATTATAGCATGGGGATGGGTGGGAGGTTTTGACAGGCCGCAATCAGTGAACAACTAAACTCAGCAAAAAAAGAAACGTCCTCTCACTGTCAACTAAGTTAATTTTCAGCAAACTTAACATGTGTAAATAGTTGTATGAACGTAACAAGATTCAACAACTGAGACATAAACTAAACAAGTTCCACAGACATGTGACTAACAGAAATTGAATAATGTGTCCCTGAACAAAGGGGGAGTCAAAATCAAAAGTAAGTCAGTATCTGGTGTAGCCACCAGCTGCATTAAGTACTGGAGTGCATCTCCTCCTCGTGGACTGCACCAGATTTGCCAGTTCTTGCTGTGAAATGTTACCCCACTCTTCCACCAAGGCACCTTCAAGTTCCCAGACATTTCTGGCTGTAATTGACCTAGCCCTCACTCTCCGATCCAACAGGTCCCAGACGTGCTCAATGGGATTGCGATCCGGGCTCTTCGCTGGCCATGGAAGAAAACTGACATGCCTGTCTTGCACGAAATCATGCACAAAACGAGCAGTATGGCTGGTGGCATTGTCATGCTGGAGGGTCATGTCAGGATGAGCCTGCAGGACGGGAACAACATGAGGGAGGAGGATGTCTTCCCTGTAACGCACAGTGTTGAGATTGCCTGCAATGACAACAAGCTCAGTCCGATGATGCTATGACACACAGCCCCAGACCCTGACAGACCCTCCACCTCCAAATCGATCCTGCTCCGGAGTACAGGCCTCAGTGTAACGCTCATTCCTTCGATGATAAACGCGAATCCGACCATCACCAATGGTGAGACAAAACGGCGATTCGTCAGTGAAGAGCACTTTTTGCCAGTCCTGTCTGGTCCAGCGACAGTGGGTTTGTGCCCACAGGCGACATTGTTGCCGGTGATGTCTGGTGAGGACCTGCCTTACAACAGGCCTACAAGCCCTCCAGCCTCTCTCAGCCTATTGCGGACAGTCTGAGCACTGATGGAGGGATTGTGTGTTCCTGGTGTAACTCGGGCAGTTGTTGTTGCCATCCTGTACCTGTCCCACATCGGATGTACCGATCCTGTGCAGCTGTTGTTACATGTGGTCTGCCACTGCGAGGACGATCAGCTGTCCGTCTTGTCTCCCTGTAGCGCTGTCTTAGGCGTCTCACAGTACGGACATTGCAATTTATTGCCCTGGCCACATCTGCCTCCTTGCAGCATGCCTAAGGCACATTCACACAGATGAGCAGGGACCCTGGGCATCTTTTTTGTGTGTTTTTCAGAGTCAGTAGAAAGGCCTCTTTAGTGTCCTAAGTTTTCATAACTGTGACCTTAATTGCCTATCGTTTGTAAGCTGTTAGTGTCTTAACGACCGTTCCACAGGTGCATGTTCATTAATTATTTATGGTTCATTAAACAAGCATGGGAAACAGTTTTTAAACCCTTTACAACGAAGATCTGAGAAGTTATTTGGATTTTTACTAATTATCTTTGAAAGACAGGGTCCTGAAAAAGGGACGTTTCTTTTTTTTGCTGAGTTTACAATCAAAGTAGTAAGGTCTGCAGAGAGAGAGCTTATTTTGTGTAAAATATAAGTATGGTCTGGAGGAGAGAGACGAGAGAGCTGTATTAGGCCGGGGAGAACCCCTGGAGAATGTCAATTTTCCTTTAATTGCTCTGCTCCACCGCCTCTCTGTTTGTTTATGGGCAAATTGATGAATAGTCCTCTGTGCCCAAACTTAACAGCAACAGTTTCTACAGAAAAAGCCTGGGCTTGAACTGCAGATGCAGAAACTCGGGCAGTGGAACTTTATTCTAGCTATATTACTAATCTTAGACCATTGTTTAATAAACTGCTGATCTTTAGAGTGGAATTACCTTCTAAAACTGCTTCCCTAGCCCTGAGTCAATGCGAACTAATCTGTCGTAAAATATAATTGCTTTGCCTTAGATGTTGCTGGGGTGCTCCTAAATGTGACAATTCAGTTCAGTCTTGCAGGGGGAAAAGGGAAGACTTTACTTTTGGGCAAATGTAATGTCAGTGGAAATATATTGAAAATAGCATAACATGCTTGATTGTTTCCCTGATGAGAAAATATTTATTTTGAAACAAATCTATTCAATAAAAGCAATCAAACATAAAAACAAACCGAACAAACCCAAGATACTTTTTTGTACAAGGGACTGGCAATCTATGTTCCTTTGATGCCTGCTTACTTTGAAACTACCACACAAGAACTGACAATTATTGTCAGGAAATTATCTAAGGGACCGGTCAGAAGCCCGTTCTGACCACTGCACTAGAGGTCTCCAGTCAGAAACTTACTCACCACGTCTGTTCCACCCCACCGCTTGGCCATTCCAGGCGGCACATGTGCCCCGTAGTTCGGTCGGGTTTGGGGAAGGACTTGAGGTGGCTGAACACTGGATAGGGCAACATCATGACCAACGACAACACCCAGATGGCAGCAATGACACGGTAGGCGTGGGAACGAGTCTGCCACGCCCGCGACTTCAGTGGGTTGCAGATGGCGCTGTACCTCTCAGTCGCTATGGCGACCAGGCTGAAGGTGGAGATGCTGACGGAGAGCCCTATGGGAACGCATGGAAGGCGGAGAGGTCAATAAGAGAGAGATTAAAATGAAAGTATCAACAGTGATCAAACCTGGGTTCAAATAGTACTTGTTTTATTTTCTTTCTGTCTGGAGTGCCAGATGTACGGGGTTTCAACTTTTGGGACAATTCCATTGTCTCCGTTGAGCAAGGCAAGTTCAATTAAGCAGAAAACATATTTGAATGAAAACAAATACTATATTACCAGGTCTGATAGTGATACACACCTATATATTTGAGCAGGCTTGACACATCAGAGAGATGCCAGTATGCCACCAAAAAAGTGAAGACAAATGGTGAAGCCTCTTTAGCTTATCATTAAGTAAAGGCATGAAGAACATTACATTCCAGACAAATAGCCTCACACTTATGGAATCACACCATTGTCGTTTTGTCCTGCTCAATGTTAGATCTGTAAAGTGCATTATAATACCCAAGGACACCCTAGTAATTGGTTTCAAACTTGAGTGAAAAACCTTTAGTGAAAATCTTCAACCCAAACTGTGTTTGCCTACATGAATATGTATGAAGCTGCACTGAGGGAGTGCGCTCAATCGGTCTGCAGTCAGACAAGGAGTCAGCAGTGAAGATAAATAGCATTAATAAAGGCATACTGTACCTGCACTAAACCGGCAGCCATTACCCAAAACCTGAGACCCTCTAATATATTCCACCCACTAATCCTCCCTCTTTAGAAAGATCCACAACTTCAACACCAGACCCACCATTAGCACTCTGTCGTGACGTGACTATCATTAATGTGATGACATCTATTTTATCAAATCAATTAACTATGTTTAATTATTACGTAATTAAATGAATCATGTAACAATTAACTCAATTGTAACTTGGGGCACTACGGAAAAAGTTTGTTTAATGAGTTATCGTTTCCCGAATTAACTCAAGAATATATCAGAATATACCATTGTCATACCAGTCATTCATGAATTATTACCTTATATCAGTCTCATTCTAAACGTTGTTGACTTCAAATCTGCGTGAACTCTAGTCTAAATGATCATTCAGCGATACACAAATTGGCTTAATTATTTATTTACTAACTAACAAAATAATCATACAGAAGTACATAAACACACACACAGGATAGATTATAGGTAGATTAGTAACATAATGCAATGAAAAGTCCCTAGTGGAGTAACCCGGTATGAGGGCTTGTTACATAATGAAAGGGAGGGGCAAGATAAAGAGAGCGGGAGAGACTAAGTGAGTGGGCTGGTGCATACATGTGGAAGCTATGCTCATGAGAATGAATACTTTGCACATGAACGACCGCTCATTCAAAACAATTGCAATGTATATATTTACGATTGTATGTCTTGGTCATCTCTCTGTTGATATCACCCGGTCTGTCTATATGGGGAGCAGTTCGATTGAAGTCTCTGGTTGTGTAAGTCTCTGGTTGTCCACCAGAGGTCACAATGTCCTTAGTTGTAGGTTTCTTTGTCTCTGGGTGTTCAATAGAATGGATACATCAGACATTCCAATGGTCGTTTGCTGAGATCTTCCTCATGTTTTTGGTCAGAGTTCTAGACTACTTTAAATTAGAGCTGCAAGCGGTGCATGTCTTTTTCTACTCTGTTGAAAGTTTAAGGGTTTCTAACCATTTTCTAGTTTTGTAGTTTTAAACCATTTCCACGTATTCAGCTCGCACTGCACGTATACTGGTCTGGTAGAGTCTAGCCATTCGTGACGTTCAACTGAACACCGTCCACTTGCTTTGTCTCAATGGTTGATTATTCAGGGTTCAGCTCCCGACCATTTTACACGCCACAGGCAATGTACTGGTCTGATGTAAATTTTGTTAGAAGTCCTTAGAAAGTACTCTGGCAAAAGGGGCATGCCATCTTTTTGGCATAATGTCTGTGCTCACGTCAGCGTGATTACTGACTGGGTAAAACTTTACGTGAAAAACAATGATCTAATTTAGAAGACTAAAATCAAATGTAATCTTCTCACAAATAGTTTTTTATTGAATCATATATGTTTTATAAAATTTAGATGTAACTCTGACATATACATTGTGAAAGCTCTTAAAGTGTCACGGTGAGCATTACTGGTGCAGAAGTCAGGTGCAGGAGAGCAGAGAGTTGTGAACAAGTGCACACTTTACTTGGGCAGAGGCAATAAAACAGACAGACGCCACTGCGTCAAAACCTCAAGCCAAAGGAAAAGTGCAAGGCGCGAAAGAGTCTCAAAAAATGAGTAAATGTTACAATAAACAACCTTCGTGAAACTACCACGGAAATAACGGGAAAAACCCAGCCTGGCGCATACCCACGAAACATGTAACAAATACAATTTCACACAAAGACATGGAGGGGAACAGAGGAATAAATACATGCAGTGTGATTAGGGAATGAAAACCAGGTGTGCAGGGAACAAGACAAAACAAATGGAACAATGGAAAAATGGAGCAGCGATGGCTAGAAAGCCGGTGACGTCGACCGCCGAATGCCGCCCGAACAAGGAGAGGAGCCGACTTCGGCGGAAGTCGTGACATAAAGTTACAATGTTTCCATTATAACGTCTTTAATGATATCACTAAATAATAAATGATCTGACATGATTATTGTTTGGATCTCCACCAACCTTCCCAAAAGTTTGGATTTCAAAACTAATGTTCCAATGTCCAATCTTTTGATGCTAAAGTTTTTAACAAGAGTCTTTCTCAATTTTTGACTTTTCCATAATGCAGGTCCAGAGAGAGAAAGTTTACAACCGGTCGTTAAAGTCATACAACCGGCTCCACTTCCCCTCTTCCTCTCTGGTGGGAGAGGGGGGGGCTATCTTTGATTCTCACCCAGGAGCGAGAGTCATGACAACTCATACTCTATTTCACAATCACAGAAATGCTTTGTTTTTGCACTACATTTCTCTGATCAGCAGAAGGCTGCATCCACAGAGGCATTAATTTCATAGACTACCTGTTTATTGTTTTTTTTGGCATGGACAGACAGACAGACAGACAGACAGACAGACAGACAGACAATAACACACACAGAAAGACAATTTGACCCTCTTGAGGTTTGGAAACCCCAGCTTTATAGTGAGCACTCGGCAGTATATTTTCCTAAGCACTATATGCAACGTGCGCTCCATGCTAAGATAATAGAATTCTACTCTATCCCTCTGAAGTGAAGATTGTAAAGCTATGTGCTCTGTGTTCAAATTACATTTTAAGTCAGCATACAGTACAATAGTATCGCTTTAATCTCTTACAGGGAATTCATTTACACTTCTGAATTTTTGTATTTTTTATTTATTAACCTTTATTTTACTAGGTAAGTCAGTTATTAAGAACACAATTTATTTACAATGATGGCCTACTAAAAGGCATAAGGCCTCCTGCGGGGACAGGATGTCACGCCCTGGCCATAGAGATGTTTTTTATTCCCTATTTTGGGTAGGCCAGGGTGTGACTAGTGTGGGCATTCTATGTTCCTTTTTCTATGTTGTTTATTTTCTATGTTTTGGCCGGGTATGGTTCTCAATCAGGGACAGCTGTCTATCATTGTCTCTGATTGGGAACCATACTTAGGTAGCCCTTTTCCCTCCTTGTGTTGTGGGAGGTTGACTTTGTTTTTGGCAATTAGCCTTTAGCTTCACGGTTTGTTGGGTAGTGTTTATTGTTTTGTTCCGGGGCGTCTTTTCTAATAAAAAGAATATATACACTCACCACGCTGCACCTTGGTCCTCTCCTTTCAACCGATGTGACAGAATCTCCCACCAAAAAAGGACCAAGCAACGGAGGAAGGAGCAGATGGAGAGCTATTTGGAGTCATGGACATGGGAGGAGATCCTCGATTGTAAGGGTCCATGGAGCCAGGCTGGGGAGTACCAGCGCCCAAAGGAGGAGCTGGAGGAAGCTAAGAGGGAACGACGGAGGTATGAGGCATTATATCCTCCATTTCAGGAGGTGAGGAGGCAGCCCCCCCAAAAAAATTGTGGGGGGGGGGCACACGGAGAGATTGGCGGAGTCAGACGATAGACCTGAGCCAACTCCCCATGCTTACCGAAAGCAGCGTGGTACTGGTCAGGCACCGTGTTATGCGGTGAAGGGCAAGGTGTCTCCAGTACGTGCTCATAGCCCGGAGTGCTATATGCCAGCCCCTCGCAAGTGCCATGCGAGAGTGGGCATCCAGCCAGGGCGGATTGTGCCAGCTCAGCGCGTCTGGTCTCCAGTGTGACGTTTCGGCCCAGGGTATCCTGCGCCGGCTCTGCGTACCGTGTCTCCGGGGCGCTGGGAAGGCTCAGTTCGTCCTATGCCTGCGCTGCGCCTGTGCCGGGCGAAAGTGAGCATTGAGCCTGGAAGAGTGGTGTCAAGCCTACGCACCAGATCTCCAGTGCTCCCCCACAGCCCGGTCTATCCTGTGCCACCTCCACAGACCAGGCCTCCAGTAGGTCTCCCCAGCCTGGGGAGTCCTGTGCCTGCTCCCAGAGCCAGGCCTCCTGCATGTCTCACCAGCCTGGTGAGTCCTGTTCCTGCTCCTCGCTTAGCCCTGTGGTGCGTGTTACTAGTCTGGCGCCTCCAAAGCCAGTCCCACGCATCAGGCCTCCAGTGCGCCTGTCCAGTCCAGTACGTCCTGTTCCTGCTCCTCGCACTAGCCCTGTGGTGCGTGTCACTAGTCTGGCGCCTCCAAAGCCAGCCCCATGCATCAAGCCTCCAGTGCGCATTCCCCGTCCAGAGCTTCCGGCGACAGTCCCCCATCCAGAGCTTCCGGCGACAGTCCCTCGTATAGAGCTTCCGGCAACAGTCCCCCGTCCAGAGCTTCCGGCGACAGTTTACAGTCCGGAGCCGACAGAGACGGCCTACAGTCTGGAGCCGACAGAGACGGCCTACAGTCCGGAGCCGACAGCGATGGCCTACAGTCAGGAGCCGCCAGAGTCGCCCTCCAGTCCGGAGCCGCCAGAGTCGCCCTCCAGTCCGGAGCCGCCAGAGTCGCCCTCCAGTCCTGATCCGCCAGAGTCGCCCTCCAGTCCGGAGCCGCCAGAGTCGCCCTCCAGTCCGGAACTGCCAGAGTCGGTGCCCAGTCCTGGGTTGGCGGCAAGGGTCCCCGCTCCAGAGGCGCCACCTAAGTGGGCCGTGCCAGAGGTGGAGCGGGGTCTGCGTCCCTCACCGGAGCCGCCACCACAGAGAAAAGCCCACCCAGAACCTCCCCTATAGGTTCAGATTTTGAGGCCGGAGTCCGCACCTTTGGGGGGGGGGGGGGGGGTACTGTCACGCCCTGGCCATAGAGAGGTTTTTTATTCTCTATTTTGGGTAGGCCAGGGTGTGACTAGGGTGGGCATTCTATGTTCCTTTTTCTATGTTCTTTATTTTCTATGTTTGGTTCTCAATCAGGGTAGGGTATAACCTTTATATGTAAAATGTAGTTACAAAGTAACAACCTTTAGAGACAATAGGCTAACTAGCAGAAATTAGGAGACAGAAGAACATTAGGCTTAACCCTTCTAGTAAAATGTTCTTACAATGTAATAATCTTTAACCACCAACTCTGTAATTACAATGTTGTTACAAGGATATACATGTATTTAAAATGTACTTACACAGGAGCAAGCAATTTAAGTGAAATTTAAATTACTTTGCAGTTACAATGTAACAACCTTTGCAGACAATAGGCTGACCAGGAGAAATAAGGTGACAGGAGAACACTTTTCAGTTTAACTTTTATTTAATGGATTTGACAAAGATTCATATTCAAACCATTCAAATTCAATTCCCCATTTCAGACTCAAAGCAATAAGTATGTTAAAATGTACTAACACAGGGTGGTGATAAAGCAAGCTAGCATTTCCCCATCATTCACTAATGTAGCTAGGTAGCAAAGCACTGGCACAATCTCAGCACGTTTTCCAACTCGGTCAATAAACATTACAAAATCTTCATAAAATGTATGAAACATTTAGTTAACAATAGTTTTAATAGAAATATGCTTGCAGTTCCTATGGCTTCCACTAGACGTCAACAGTCTTTAGATATTGGTTGATGTTTTTCCTTTGAGTAATGAAAAAGTAGCCCTTTCCTTTCTGAGAGTAGAGCCAAGTGTACTTTTTTTGTTTGGGGCGCGCGACCTGAAGCTCGCTCCAATTTGATTTTATCTGCTATTGAACACAGTTTATCCCGTCTTAAATTTTATTGATTATTTACGTTTTAAAATACCTAAAGTTGGATTAGGAAAGTTGTTTGAAATGTTTGGACCAAGATTACAGGTAACTTATTAGATCATTTGTAATCATGTTGGGCGAGTTGGAACCAGTGTTTTTCTGAATCAAACGCGCCAAATAAATAGACATTTTGGGGATATAATGACGAAATTAATCGAACAAAAGGACCATTGTGATGTTTATTGGACATATTGGAGTGCCAACAGAAGAAGATCTTCAAAGGTAAGGCATGAATTATATCGTTATTTCTGAGTTTTGTGTCACACCTGGTGGGTTGAAATATGATTGTCATGTGTTTGTTTGATGGGGTGCTGTCCTCAGACAATAGCATGGTTTGCTTTCGCCGTAAAGCCTTTTTGAAATCTGACACAGTGGCTGGATTAACAAGAAGTTAAACTTTATTTTGGTGTATTGCACTTGGGATTGTATGAAAGTTAAATATTTGTAATAATTTAATTTGAATTTGGCGCTCTGCCATTTCACCGGATGTTGTCAAATCGATCCCGCTAACGGGATTTGATCCATAAGAAGTTTTAATAGACAGAAATAGCGTTTGTGACTAGATGGAATACAGCTCCAGACAACATTTACAATTGAACTACCATGAGTGTTGGACTTAACGTTTTGAAGCCAGATAATGAGTCTAAGTGTCACAGTGTCCACAGAAGGTGGCACCCCTCCCCGGTCGGGCGGTGCTCGGCGGTCGTCGTCGCCGGCCTACTAGCTGCCACCAATCTATGTTTCTGTGTCTTTTGGTTTTGTCTGTCTAGGTCCGCACCTGTTCCTTTTTAGTCATTAGTGGGGGGGTATTTAGTTTGTCTTTTTCGTTTGGAATTCGTGCGGGATTATTTCATGTCATGTATGAGTGGCAGTTGGTATTTTACGCTGCTTTTACTACGCAGCGTACTTTTGGATCAGACACTGGGATTGTCGGGCTGCGCCCCGTGCAATTTGAATTTTGGAGCTGTTCTCCTGTCGTGTGTTTTGCGCACCCTGCCTTGTGGCTACCTTATTTATACGGTGTTTAATAAACATCTGTGTTAACGGACCTCAGTCTCCTGCACTTGACTCTGCCCCTTTCCTGCTACCAAGGATATCCTTGACACTAAGTTGTATTTCACTGTTAGTTTTAAACAAAATAATTGTACATTTTTAGTTAATAACATTGCCGATTGTTTATTTTCAATTCAAGTATTGATGATGGGTGAACTGTTGCTTTTATGTGTGTTACGTGTGTGCTTACTGTGACTGTAAACCTGATATTGGCTACACAGATGAATGAGGACAGCACTATACCACCAAGACTGAGCAATTGGTGGGCCTCCTGAGTGGCGCAGTGGGCTGCATCACAGTGCTATTTGTGCCCTAGAGATTCTGGGTTCGAGTGCAGGCTCTGTCGCAGCTGGCCATGACCGGGAGACACATGGGGTGGTGCACAATTGGCCCAGAGTTGTCCTGGTTATGGGAAGGTTTGGCCGGCAGGGATGTCTTTGTCCCAACCCGCACTAGCGACTCCTGTGGCTGACCGGGCGCAGTGCACGCTGACACGGTCACCAGGTGTACAGTGTTTCCTTCGACACATTGGTGCGGCTGGCTTACGGGTTAAGTGGGCATTGTGTCGAGAAGCAGTGCGGCTTGGTTGGGTTGTGTTTCAGAGGACGTACAGCTCTCGACCTTTGCCTCACCCTAGTCCGTATGGGTGTTGCAGTGATGAGACAAGGCTGTAACTACCAATTAGATACTATGAAATTGGGGAGAAAACGGGGTAAAAAAAAACTACTGAGCAATCGGGGGAGAAGGGCCTTGGTCAGGCAGGTGACCAAGAACCGATGGTCAATCTGGGAGACTCTAGTCAGGATTGAGGGAAAGATGAACGGAGAAAAGTACAGAGAGATCCTTGATAAAAACCTGCTCCAAAGTACTCAGGACCTCAGACTGGGACGAAGGTTCACCTTCCAACAGGAGAATGCAGGAGTGGCTTCGGGACAAATCTCTGAATGTCCTTGAGTGGCCCAACCAGAGCCCGGACATGAACCCGATCTAACATCTCTGGAGAGACCTGAAAATGTTTAGCGACATTCCCCATCCAACCTGACAGAGTGTGAGAGGATCTGCAGAGAAGAATGGGGAAAACTCTCCAAATACAGGTGTGCCAAGCTTGTAGCGTCAAACCCAAGAAGACTCAAGGATGTAATCGCTGCCAAAGGTGCTTCAACAAAGTACTGAGTTAAGGGTCTGAATACTTAAGTAAATGTGACTCACCACCTGGATTCAGTCTTACGTAGCAAAATTTGAATTTCTTTTTACATTTGAAAAAGGTAAAGAGCTACAAAACGGTATATCATACATGGATTTGAGGAACAATGGGAAAGTAATTCTGCTTTGAAAGTTTAAAACCTGTAAACTCACTTTTGAGAAAATGGCATTTTAGTAGTTCAGTGAGAGAGCTCTTCTTTGTCTATACCCATTCAGCATTGTTCACACCCTCTTAAGCTTTAGCCCCACCCATCTCGTTTCATTCTCGGAGCGTTCAGAGCGCACACGTGACAATCTGGCCGATGATTTGTTTATCTCTGGCTAACATGAAAACAGCCTAACCAGCCCTGCTGGCAAGAATTTCATTATGTTTTTTTGCCAACGTTTACTGACGCCGGCCATATTCAACGAGTGTTGTACACTTTAGCTTAAAACATGTAGCTAGGTACCTAGGTAAACAATGAACCTAGCTAGATACATAACATGTAAGATCACACACATCACGTCACGTTAGCTAACAAGCTAGCCACCTAACATTAGCTAGGGAGCACGCCAGCTGACGCTAGCTAACAGTACACATTAGCTTAAGACATGTAGCGAGCTAGCTAGGTAAACAATGAACCTAGCTAGGTAAACAAAGTGCAATATTTACACATCACGAGCCAGCCAGCTAACATTAGCTAGTTAAACAAAAATGAATAATAACATAATACACGTAGTGTTAGCTAGTGAGCCAGCCAGCTAATGTTAGCTAGCTAACAGTACACTTTAGCTTGAAATGAATCTACTTTCTGTCAAAATTAGGAACATGTAATGTCTGAAAATGTAGCATGTAGCTAGCTGACGCAAGACTGTTTTACCTGTATACATCATCATGCATGCTGGACACATCTCCCTGTCACGGATCCATGTCAGAAATGGCCTTAGTTTGAAGACATAATCCGGAAATAGGTGGTTTGCCATCTCTTTAGCCATCATACTCTAATTCCACTGATTTCAAAATACAATCTTCCGGAAAGTGGAGAGCAACACTTATGCAGCTACATTAAAAAAAAAAATGTGTTAGACAGGATTACCAACACAGACTGAGCTCAAATAGACAGAAGCCTTCTATTTGTAGACCAATCCAAACTCCTTTCTCGGCATGTCCAGCCCACTCATTATCTCAGCCAATCATGGCTGGTGGGAAGGTTGCTCGTTTTTTCGGTGGTTTACCAACAAGGCTCGTAATGTAACAATTATATTAGTATTTACAGATGGCATACAAGTTTGTTATTAAGGGACATGAAAGTTCACATGTTCCAGAAGACATATCTGCCCAAAAAAATGATTTTTTTTCTTCTTTTAAAAAAAAATGTTCAAATGGCTCTCCTGTGAAGTCATGACTTGCGACATACACCTAGTTTCCTGAAACGGGTCACATATGTGAAATTTCATTTATCTATTTTTGATACATTTGCAAAAATGTATAACACCTGTTTTTGTTTTGCCATTATGGGTTATTGTGTGTAGATTGATGAGAGGAAAAAAATATTTGATCAAATTTAGAATAAGGCTAAAATGTAACAAAATGTGGAAAAAGTCAAGGGGTCTGAAAATATTTCGAATGCAATGTATATCTATGCACGTTAAAATGCACGAGTTCACACAATATTAAATACGACAAACAAAGACAACAATGAAATGTACAGGAAACTGGTAAATGCAACTGAATAAATCCAAAGTTATTTATCAGAAGTGTAGCATTGTTTCCACTTCGAGAATGAAAATGGTGTAAATGTATATTATATTCAATGAATTAACAACATTTCCATATGGAAACCTTCTACATTTATGGGGAAATATGTTGGGATTAACAATGCATACTTCACTGATGAATATATATTTCAAGGTGCGTTGATAAACATTGACAAACAATTAACACAATGAAACAAACAGCACGCACTAATTGGCCGGAGTCAGTGCGCAAAAGTAGTGCGTCTTCGCCACACACCCCTCCCGACTCCAACACCATTATTACGTTTGCACCATCATCAGTGCGTCTTCGCAACATACTCCTCCCGACTCCAACACCATCATTATGTTTGCACCATCATCACTGCGCCTATAGTGCATATTCGTCACACACCCCTCCCGAATCCAACACCATCATTAAGTATGCACCATCATCAGTGCGCCTATAGTGCATCTTTGCCACACACCACTCCTGACTACAACACCATCATTAAGTTTGCCGACGACACAACAGTGGTAGGCCTGATCACTGACAACGATGAGACTATATGGAGGAGGCCAGAGACCTTGCAGTGTGGTGTCAGGACAACAACCTCTCAATCAATGTGATCAAGACAAAGGAGATGATTGTGGACTACAGGAAAAGGAGGACCGAGCACGCCCCCATTCTTATCGGCTGTGGTGGAGCATGTTGAGAACTTTAAGTTGCTTGGTGTCCACATCACCAACAAACTAACATGGTCCAAACACACCAAGACAGTCGTGAAGAGGGCACGACAAAGCATATTCCCCATTAGGAATGGGTCCTCAAAAAGCTGCACCATCGAGAGCATCCTGACCGGCTGCATCACTGCCTGCAATGGCAACTGCTCAGCCTCCGACCACAAGGCACTACAGAGGGCAGTGCATATGGCCCAGTACATCACAGGAGACGAGCTTCCTGCCTTCCAGGACCTCTTTACCAGGCGGTGTCAGAGGAAGGCCCTAAGAATTGCCAAAGACTCCAGCCACCCTAGTCATACGATGTTCTCTTTCCAACCGCACGGCAATCGGTACCGGAGAGTCAAGTTTTAGGTCCAAAATGCTTCTTAACAGCTTGTACCCCCCCCCCCCCCCCCCCCGCTGCTCTGTTTATTACACCAGCGTAGTCACATTACCTCTACCTACATGTACAATACCAGTCAAAAGTTTGGACACACCTACTCATTACAGGGTTTCTTTATTTGTAGAATAATATAGAAGACATCAAACTATTAAATAACATGAATGGAATCATGTAGTAACCAAACACCTCTACCTACATGTACAATACCAGTCAAAAGTTTGGACACAGCTACTCATTCAAGGGTTTTTCTTTATTTTTACATTGTAGAATAGTGAATACATCAAAAATATGAAATAACACATATGGAATCAGGTAGTAACCAAAAAATGTAAACAAATCTAAAATATTTTAGATTCTTCAAAGTAGCCACCCTTTGCCATGATGACAGCTTTGCACACTCTTGACATTCTCTCGACCAGCTTCATGGGGAATGCTTTTCCGACAGTCTTGAAGGAAACCCACATATGCTGAGCATTTGTTGGCTGCTTTTCATTCACTCTGCGGTCCAACTCATCCGAAACCATCTCAGTTGGGTTGAGGTCGGGTAATTGTGGAAGCCAGGTCATCTGACACAGCACTCCATCACTCTCCTTGGTCAAATAGCTCTAGCACAGCCTGGAGGTGTGTTTTGGGTCATTGTCCTGTTGAAAAACTAATGATAGTCCCATTAAGCGCAAACCAGATGGGATGGCATATCACTGCAGAATGCTGTGGTAGCCACGCTGGTTAAATGTGCCTTGAATTCTATATAAATTACAGAAAATGTAACCAGGAAATCACCCCCACACCATCACATCTCCTCCTCTATGCTTCACGGTGGGAACTACACATGCGGAGATCGTCTGTTCAACTACTCTGCATCTCACAAAGACACAGTGATTTGGACTCATCAGACCATCAGATTTAGACTGATCAGACCAAAGGACAGTTTTCCACTGGTCTAATGTCCATTGATCGTGTTTCTTGGCCAAATCAAATCTCTTCTTCTTATTGGTGTGCTTTAGAAGTGTTTTCTTTGCAGTAATTTGACCATGAAGGCCTGAATCACAGATTCTCCTCTGAACAATTGATGTGTCTGTTACTTGAACTCTGTGAAGCATTTATTTGGGCTGCAATCTGAGGTGCAGTGAACTCTAATGAATGTATCCTCTGCAGCAGAGGTAACTCTAGGTCTTCCTTTCCTGTGGTGGTCCTCATGAAAGCCAGTTTCAACATAGTGCTCAATGTGTATTGCGTTCTTGAAATTTTCTGTATTGACTGACCATCATGTCTTAAAGTCATGATGGACTGTCATTTATCTTTGGATATTTGAGCTGTTCTTGCCATAATATGCCATAATAGGGGGATATGGAGGAGAGTATCCTGGACCGGATGCTGGAGTGAGTCGTCGTGCTGTACTTCGCTCCGCGGGTAATATTACATTTCATTACATTACATTACAATGGAACGATTTGATTAGTGTAATGTTAGCTAGTTAGCTACATAGTTGTCTTTGCATCAAGGATAAAGTTGTAGCTAAAGGTGTAGGTGTAGCTTTGAGAAACTAAGTTTGAGAAACTAACAAGGTTAGCTAGCCAGCTGTATTCGTTTGTTCGTTCGCGGCATTTTCCAAACGGCGTCAACACCACAACACCACAGCCACTGCTAGCTAGCCAACTTTACCAACTAGCAGTACTGTAGAAACTAAATACATTACAACGGAACGTTTTGATTAGTGTAATGTTAGCTAGCTGTAATGTTAGCTAGCTACATAGCTACATAGTTGTCTCTGTATCAAAGATAAAAGATAAAGCTAAACGCAGCCACTGCTAGCTAGCCAACTCTACCAACTCTATCAGCTAGCAGTAGTGTATCATTTTTAGTCAATAAGATTTTTGCAACGTAAGCTTAACTTTCTGAACTTTCGAGTTGTGTAGTCCACTTGTGTAGCTAGCAGGACTGACTTTGTGTTAGCTAGCCAATGTTTGATTACTTCTGCGTTATGAAAGGAACTAGACATGGACACGAATGATCCATTGGTAGTTTGTTGTAACCAAGTATTGGTGCAAACCGTGTGTTATTGGATGCTAGCATGCTAGTTAGCTACGGCGTCATAGGACACGGTGCACTGGGTGGGTTTCGCGGAAGAATACTGTTCCAAGTTATCTAGCTGAATAAACTAAGTTTGAGCCTATTCCTGGAAACATTGAACCACTGTAGTTTACATCAATTATAATTTCTAAAGTGGAAGTTGGAAAAGTTATATTTGAGTGTTTCAGTGAATGGTTAGTGAGGGAGGCCCTGCTCTCTCGCTTCCCCAGTTGTTTAGTTAATTTTCATTCCAATCTCCTTTGCATTAGCGTAGCCTCTCCTGTAGCCTGTCAACTATGTGTCTGTCTATCCCTGTTCTCTCCTCTCTGCACAGGCCACACAAACGCTTCACACTGCATGGCCGCTGCCACTCTTACCTGGTGGTCCCAGCGAGCATGACCCACGTGGAATTCCAGGTCTCCGGCAGCCTCTGGAACTGCCGGTCTGCGGCCAACAAGGCAGAGTTCATCTCAGCCTATGCTACCCTCCAGTCCCTCGACTTCTTGGCGCTGACGGAAACATGGATTACCACAGAAAACACTGCTACTCCTACTGCTCTCTCCTCGTCTGACCACGTGTTCTCGCATACCCCGAGAGCATCTGGTCAGCGGGGTGGTGGCACTGGAATTTTCATCTCTCCCAAGTGCACATTCTCTCTTTCTCCCCTGACTCATCTGTCTATCTCCTCCATTGAATTCCATGCTGTCACAGTCACTAGCCCATTCAAGCTTAACATCCTTATCATTTTTCGCCCTCCAGGTTCCCTTGGAGGGTTCATCAATGAGCTTGACGCCTTGATAAGTTCATTTCCTGAGGATGGCGCACCCCTCACATTTCTGGGTGTCTTTAACCTGTTGGGGATAGGGGGCAGTATTTGCACGGCCGGATAAAAAACGTACCGATTTAATCTGGTTATTACTACTGCCCAGAATATGCATATAATTATTGGCTTTGGATATAAAACACCCTAAAGTTTCTAAAACTGTTTGAATGGTGTCTGTGTGTATAACAGAACTCATATGGCAGGCAAAAACCTGAGAAGATTCCTTACAGGAAGTGCCCTCTCTGACCATTTCTTGGGCTTCTACACTCTCTTTATTGAAAACTGAGGTTCTCTGCTGTAACGTGACACTTCCTACGGCTCCCATAGGCTCTCAGAAGGCGGCAAAACGGTGAATGATGCCTTTGGAGCCCCTGGCTGAAAAACAGTAGCGCATTTGGATAGTGGTCGATCAGAGAACAATGAGACTGGGGCGCGTGCACGAGGCAACACCATGTTTTTATTTTTTCGTCTTTGAATGAAAACAGGGTTTCCCGGTCGGAATATTATCGCTTTTTTACGAGAAAAATCGCATAAAAATTGATTTTAAACAGCGGTTGACATGCTTCGAAGTACGGTAATGGAATATTTAGAATTTTTTTTGTCACGAAACGCATCGGGCGCGTCACCCTTCGTCACCCTTCGGATAGTGTCTTGAACGCACGAACAAAACAGATGATATTTGAACATAACAGAGGATATTTTGAACCAAACCAACATTTGTTATTGAAGTAGAAGTCCTGGGAGTGCATTCTGACGAAGAACAGCAAAGGTAATCCAATTTTTATTATAGTAAATCGGAGTTTGGTGAGGGCCAAACTTGGTGGGGTTCAAAATAGCTAGCCCGTGATGGCGAGCTATCTACTCAGAATATTGCAAAATGTGCTTTTGCCGAAAAGCTATTTTAAAATCGGACATAGCGATTGCATAAAGCAGTTCTGTATCTATAATTCTTAAAATAATTGTTATGTTTTTTGTGAACGTTTATCGTGAGTAATTTAGTAAATTCACAGGAAGTTTGTGGTGGATATGCTAGTTCTGAACGTCACATGCTAATGTAAAAAGCTGTTTTTTGATATAAATATGAACAAAACATGCATGTATTGTATAACATAATGTCCTAGGAGTGTCATCTGATGAAGATCATCAAAGGTTAGTGCTGCATTTAGCTGTGGTTTGGGTTTATGTGACATTATATGCTAGCTTGAAAAATGGGTGTCTGATTATTTCTGGCTGGGTACTCTGCTGACATAATCTAATGTTTTGCTTTCGCTGTAAAGCCTTTTTGAAATCGGACAGTGTGGTTAGATAAAATGGTGTAAAATAGTCATATGTTTGAGAAATGGAAGTTTTCGGATTTTCGAGGAGTTTGTATTTCCCGCCACGCCTATCATTGGATATTGGAGCAGGTGTTCCGCTAGCGGAACGTCTAGATGTAAGAGTTTATTAATAATTCAGAATTTGATGTAATAAATGTATCACTACTCACTTTAAACAATTTCTCTTTATATCATGATTACATAACCTACATTACTCATCTCATATGTATATAATGTACTCTATACTATGTACTGCATCTTGCCAATACCGCACGGCCATTGCTCATCCATATATTTCTATGTACATATTCTTATTCATCCCTTTACACTTGTCTGTTTAAGGTAGTTGTTGTGAACTACTTGTTAGATATTACCGCACTGTCGGAACTAGAAGCACAAGCATTTCGCTACACTCGCATTAACATCTGCTAACCATGTGTATGTGACCAATACAATTTGATTTGATTTGACTATTGTAGCTGGAAACTGCTGATTTTTTTATGGAATATATACATAGGCATACAGAGGCCCATTAACAGCAACCATCACTCCTGTGTTCCAATGGTATGTTGTGTTAGCTAATCCAAGTTTATCATTTTTAAAAGTTAATCAATCATTATAAAACCCTTTTGTGATTATATTAGCACAGCTGAAAACTGTTGTGCTGATTTAAAAAAGCATTAAAACTGGCCTTCTTCAGACTGGTTGAGTATCTGGAGCATCAGCATTTGAGGGTTCGATTACAGGCTCCAAGTGGCCAGAAACAAATACTTTCTTCTGAAACTCATCAGTCTGAAAAATGAAAGCCATTCCATGCTAGAAATTGCCAAGGAACTGAAGATCTCGTGCAACGCTGTGTACTACTCCCTTCACAGAACAGAGCAAACTGGTTCAAACCAGAACGGAAAGCAGAGTGGGAGGCCCCGGTGCACAACTGAGCAAGAGGACAAGTACATTAGAATGTCTAGTTTGAGAAATAGATGCCTCACAAGTCCTCAACTGGCAGCTTCATTAAATAGTACCCGCAAAACACCAGTCTCAAAGTCAACAGTGAAGAGGCGACTCCGGGATGCTGGCCTTCTAGGCAGAGTATCAAAAAGCCATATCTCAGATTGGCCAATAAAAAGAAAAGATTACGATGGGCAAAACCACACAGACACTGGACAGAGGAACTCTGCATAGAAGGCCAGCATCCCGGAGTTGCCTCTTTGCTGTTGACATTGAGACTGGTGTTTTGCGGGTACTATTTAATGAAGCTGCCATTTGAGGACTTTTGAGGCGTCTGTTTCTTCCTGCTGACCAATGGGGGTGTGCAAGTGTCAACATGATGATTTGTTTAATACTGATGAAAAATGTACTCTGACTTAGATTGCTGAGAATTGTTTAAGCTAGTGGATGAGGAGAGTATAGTGGGGAAGGAGAAGCGACTGGGGGGTGGAGGACGGTGTCATGGGGAAGAGAAAAAAGGGGCAGAAGATAGGAAAAGGAAAAGGTAGGGGAGAGGCTGGTGTGAGAGAGACTAGAGAAAAAGGGCAGGTCTTCAGGATGGGAGATGGGAGGAGGATGAGGAGGAGGAAGGTGAATCTGAGGAAGAGGACGATGAGGAGGATTTATTTTAAGACTCCTCCTCAATGGGTCCAGAGCTGACAGCCAGTCAGGAATCGGGGACAAAGTATATGGTGAGGGAATTCTCAAGGTTCCTGAATGAGACTAAGGGGAAAAAAGTTAATCTTGAGGCTTTTTTTTGCGATCTGGTAAAGTTTGTATGAGGGGCATGGTGTCCTCTCTCCCAGGAAACGGTTTATGTTGTGGAAGTGGGTAAAGGTCTACCTTCAGATGCTGTTTAGATGAATGGTTTATTTCTGTCACTGGGTCTTTTTGAGCTTTTCCATTGCTCTCTTTCTTTCCTGCTTTTCTCCCACTTCTTATGGAGACTCTTTGGATAGGCTCGCTTAATATAAATGGTGCCAGAGATGCGGGAAAAGGGGTGTGTTGGGTGAATATGTAGGACAAAAAAAGTAAAGGTTTTGTTTCTGCAGGAGACGCATAGTGATTTGGTGAATGAAGTCAATTGAGGGCTTTGGTGGAAAGGGGCAAGTGTGCTGAGCCATGGGACAAATGTTATTGCAAGGGTGGCAGTCCTTTTTGTACCTGTAAAAATTTGCTCCTCAGAGGAGCTTTATAGGGGTAGACTGCTTGTAGTAAAAGCAGAAATTAACAACAGGTGTTGTGTCTTTATAAATGTGTTTGCGCCTAACACAGGGAGAGAGGGTGTCTATTTGGGTGTCTTAGACAGGAACTCTCACAGGTAGCGCCTGAGGAGACGCTGGTGGTCGGCGGGGTCTGGACCTGCACAATGGATTTTACGAAAGATAGAAATGGGGAGGAGCCTCATTCAAGATCAGTGGGTATGTTAAGGGACATCATTAAGCATGTATTTTGTTAGGAAAGCTACATACATTAACCTGAGCTATATGCAACCCTTTCCTTATCAAGTGAAGATCAATAGAGCATGTATTCGTTATAGTTGAAGTTGTCATGATACACTACAACACACAAACTCAAATTTGAACATTAAATTAAAATAGCCAGGGAGTTACTCTAGAGTCCCGATACAATTGCCCGTTGATATAAAGTTTATCCATCACCATAGAGACTCGTTGATTCAGGCAACGTTTTTCCTTCATGATGGGATATAGTTTTTCTCCTTTCATTGATCTCGGTGGGGAAGTGATCGTTCATTCCAAAATCAGTGTTTCTGAGTTCTCTGCCCATGTTCTTCGTCATTTCCTTTTGCTTAAATTTGTCAAAACATGCAATAATAGCCCGTGGCCTATTTCCAGAGGATTTACCTATTCTATGGACTCTGAAGAAAGTGACATTACGCACAACATCAGTGGGCAGTTTTAGTTGAGTTGACATAGGCCTCCTTGCTCGCACACGCTTTTTCAGTTATGCCCACAAATTTTCTATGGGATTGAGCTCAGGGCTTTGTGATGGCCACTCCAATAACTTGATTTTGTTGTCCTTAAGCCATTTTGCCACAACTTTGGAAGTATGCTTGTGGTCATTGTCCATTTGTAAGACCCATTTGTGACCAAGCTTTAACCGCTTGCGTCCCACCTACTCAACAGCCAGTGGAATCCCGTGGTGCGTTATTCAAATACCTTAGAAATGCTATTACTTCAATTTCTCAAACATATGACTATTTTACAGCATGATAGGCGTGGCGGGAAATACAAACTCCTCGAAAATCCGAAAACTTCCATTTCTCAAACATATGACTATTTTACACCATTTTAAAGACAAGACTCTCCTTTATCTAACCACACTGTCCGATTTCAAAAAGGCTTTACAGCGAAAGCAAAACATTAGATTATGTCAGCAGAGTACCCAGCCAGAAATAATAAGACACCCATTTTTCAAGCTAGCATATAATGTCACATAAACCCAAACCACAGCTAAATGCAGCACTAACCTTTGATGATCTTCATCAGATGACAATCTTAGGACATTATGTTATACAATACATGCATGTTTTGTTCAATCAAGTTCATATTTATATCAAAAACCAGCTTTTTACATTAGCATGTGACTAGCATGTGACTAGCATTCCCACCAAACACTTCCTGTGAATTTACTAAATTACTCACGATAAATGTTGACAAAAAACATAACAATTATTTTAAGAATTATAGATACAGAACTCCTTTATGCACTTGCTATGTCCGATTTTAAAATAGCTTTTCGGTGAAAGCACATTTTGCAATATTCTAAGTAGATAGCCCAGCCATCACAGGCTAGCTATTTTGGCACCAACCAAGTGTGGTACTCACCAAACTCCGATTTACTATTAGAAAAGTTTGATTACCTTTGGTGTTCTTCGTCAGAATGCACTCCCAGGACTTCTACTTCAATAACAAATGT
The DNA here is from genome assembly GCF_901001165.1 of Salmo trutta. Classification (NCBI taxonomy): domain Eukaryota; kingdom Metazoa; phylum Chordata; class Actinopteri; order Salmoniformes; family Salmonidae; genus Salmo; species Salmo trutta. The sequence goes on along the minus strand of NC_042995.1, from coordinate 24,178,710 downwards.
TGGTTTGGTCCCAAATAATCCATAGTTATATCCAAATAGCGGTGTTTTGTTCATGCGTTCAAGACACTATCCGAAGGGTAAATAAGGGTCATGCGCACGACACGTTTTGTGACAAAAAAATTCTAAATATTCCATTACCGTACTTCGAAGCATGTCAACCGCTGTTTAAAATTAATTTTTATGCCATTTTTCTCGTAAAAAAGCAATAATATTCCGACCGGGAATCTGCGTTTAGGTAAATAGACGAAAGAAAATAAAGCACGGGGTCGACTCGTGCACGCGCCTAAGCCCATTGTCCTCTGATCGGCCACTTGCCAAAGGCGATAATGTGTTTCAGCCTGGGGCTGCCTCGATATCATTCAGCTTTTTCCAGGGCTCTGAGAGCCTATGGGAGCCGTAGGAAGTTTCACGTTACAGCAAACATCCTCAGTCTTCAATAAACAGAGACAAGAAGAACAAGATCTTGTCAGAGAGGGCACTTCCTGTAAGGAATCTTCTCAGGTTTTTGCCTGCCATATGAGTTCTGTTATACTCACAGACACCATTCAAACAGTTTTAGAAACTTTAGGGTGTTTTCTATCCAAAGCCAATAATTATATGCATATTCTAGTTACTGGGTAGGAGTAGTAACCAGATTAAATCGGGTACATTTTTTATCAGGCCGTGTAAATACTGCCCCCTAGCCCTAACAGGTTTTAAACACACAAACAAATTGTTCAGCCGCAACTGCGGGGCCTAGCGACTGCTAGATGCTATGTTGATGTAACATGCCACTGTGTATGTTTTCCTCCAAGCATCCCAGCTCTAAAAACGTCTATTCATTGACCAATTATGAGACCATAAGTGGAAACAATACCCCCCAAAAATGCAGAAAATAGAAAAGGAAATTAGTTACAGTTACAGTCACTGTTGCGTCACCAACCACCAAGCAGGAAACGGGCTGTCTTCATCATTGGGCAAGGTGAGTATGGTACATGTATGCAGTACTGCAGTACAGGATATATTTTGGTGTTTTATTTTAAGGGGGGTGGTCAGGTTTTAATGAAATGACAACGTTTCATTAAAGAAAGACAAAAAGTCAAAAGTCTCTCTCTCACTCTCTCGCATTCTCTCTCTCTCTCTCTCTCTCTTTTGTTCTCTGTCTGCCCCTCTCCCCTTCTCTCTCACTCTCTCTCCCTCTCACTCTCTCTCTTACCCCCTCTCTCCTCTTTTTCTCTCTCTCTCTCTGACTCAGGGATGTATTGTGGTCCATTGGGCCCAGCCTGATGAATGGCCAGCTCATCAGTAAGTCACACTCCTGCAGACGTATGACAGTCCAACTGGCTCTGGCATGATGGGTTGTGTGCACCCTGACCTCAGCATATCGTGCCCCTCCCCTCTCACTCTCTCTCTCCCACCACAAGTTTTATGACTTTATGACAGATCATACATTTCTGGCAGAGACTCTCTCCCCCTGGTCATGTAGAAAGAGATGGGAAATAAACTCCTAATCCACACAATTGGAGGATTAAACAATATTTATCTTTTTGAGAATGTGGGAATGGTCCGTGGGTATTTAAAGAACAATCCTGTTGAAGTTGTTTATTTTGTGACATCAGGAAGGACGGTAGCACAGAATAACGGTAGCTTTGGAAGTGAACATTTCTCAGTTATTAGTTACCTTCCTTGAATGTTTAAAATATATCATTGAATATTAAACTATTTGTGAGAAGATGTAATGTCATGTTGGCCTTCAAAATGAGATACTTGTTTAGTTATAAAGTTTTAACTAGTCAGTGGCCACACCCCCTTGAGCCCAGACATTACATCGGTGTCATGGACCGCCCTTTTCTCAGAAGTGTATAAAACCCACTCCTGACTACAAGTCCAGAAAACCAGACCGTGTGTGGTGTTGGCTACACGGCTAGAAATGGTTAAACTCTGAGACTATCGATCACTACAGAATAAGAGCAAATCCTAAACGTAGAATTACTAGTCTGTAGCTAGAAATTATATAAACCTAGGACGAGAATACTGACATCTGCCGAAACATCTATTCTAAGAACATGGTACGCCTGACGTATCCATTATGAACACAACCCAAGACTTTCTGTCGATTGACTCTACAGCAGACGGACCAGCGATTTCATCAGAGAGTGACAACAAGACATACAAGCGTAAATATGTACATTGCAATTTCTTTAAGAATGAGCGGCCGTTCATGTGCAAAGGATTAGCATTTCAATGAATATAATTAACAACTGTGTGTAGTGAATCCATTTTGTCTTTCCCGCTCTTTTATCTGTCCCCACCCCTTTCCATTGTCTACCAAGCCGCCATACCGGTTTAGCCCACTAGGGACATATCAATATATTGTGTAGTAACCAATATCTACTCTTCGTATGTTACGGATGTATTTTTGTGATTATTAGTTCATTAGTAAATAAATAATTAAGCATTTTTTTCGCAGATTTATCATTTAGGCTAGGGTTCGTGCAGATATCCAAGGGTTTGCGACATTCAGTAATGGGAACTGATGAGGTAATAATATGTCATTAGTAGAAGACTAATTGATCAGATATTAAAATATCTGAAGATTTATATTTGGGAAATTATAACTCTGTAATTCTCAACATTTTCCGTTGTGCCCCGACTTCCTAGTTAATGAATGTTTACAGGATTAGTTCAATCACGTAATAAACCTATAGTATGGATTTTATATAAACACGTCTTCACACTTAATGATAGTCCAGACACGACAACATGGTATTAGATAATTGGTGAATTTGTGCAGTTCGACTGCTTTGCAGACGGTCTGGAATGTGGCCACAATCTTACCCATGAAGTAGGTGACCGTTTTACACATGGCGGCTCCGAAGATGAAGTCCTCCAGCATGTTGGGGATGAGCGTGAAGGGCATGCAGAAGACAGCCATCATCAGGTCACTGACTGCCAGCGACAGCAAGAAAGAGTTGGTGACCGTGCGCATGCGATTGTTGACCGTCAGGACCACAATGATCAGAATGTTGCCAAAGACACTGAGCAGGAAGATGAGAGAGTAGAGCAGGATGCGCACCGAGTCCATCTCTGAGAGAGAGAGAGAGACAGATGATAATGATCACATACTAAAACATCAGTATTACAGTTAAAGTTGGACGTTTACATACACTTATGTTGGAGTCAATACAACTTGTTTTTCAACCACTCCACAAATGTATTGCTAACAAACTACCGTTTTGGAAAGTCGGTTAGGACATCTACTTTGTGCATGACACAAGTAATTTTTCCAACAATTGTTTACAGACAGATTACTTCACTTATAAGTCACTGTATCACAATTCCAGTGGGTCAAAAGTTTACATACACTAAGTTGATAGTGCCTTTAAACAGCTTGGAAAATTCCAGAAAATTATGTCATGGCTTGAGAAGCTTCTGATAGGCTAATTGATCATTTTAGTCAATTGGAGGTGTACCTGTGGATGTATTTCAAGGCCTACCTTCAAACTCAGTGCCTCTTTGCTTGACATAATGAAAAAATCAAAAGAAATCAGTGAAGACCTCAGAAAAAAATTGTAGACCTCCACAAGTCTGGTTCATCCTTGGGAGCAATTTCCAAACGCCTGAAGGTACCACGTTCGTCTGTACAAACAATAGTATGCAAGTATAAGCACCATGGGACCACGCAGCCATCATACCGCTCTGGAAGGAGATGTGTTCTGTCTCCTAGAGATGAACGTACTGTGGTGCGAAAAGTGCATATTAATCCCAGAACAACAGCAAAGGACCAAGATGCTGGAGAAAACAGGTACAAAAGTATCTATATCCACAGTAAAACAAGTCTTATAATGTGTCATGTCCTGACCATAGAAAGCTGTGTCGCCAGTGCGCATTCCCAGCCCGGTGCGATCTGTGCCCACGCCGTGCATTTGTCGAGCTAGGTTGAGCATTCAGCCAGGAAGGGTGGTGCCAGCTCAGCGCTCCTGGTCTCCAGTTCGCCTTCTCGGTCCAGGATATCCTGCGCCAGCTCTGCGCACTGTGCCTCCAGTGCGCATTCCCAGTCCAGAGCTTCCGGCGACAGTTCCCAGTCCAGAGCTTCTGGCGACAGTTCCCAGTCCAGAGCTTCCGGCGGTGGTCTGCAGTCCAGAGTCTCCAGCGGCGGTCTGCAGTCCAGAGTCTTCAGCGGCGGTCTGCAGTCCAGAGCCTCCAGCGGCGGTCTGCAGTCTAGAGCCTCCAGAGGCGGTCGGCAGTCCAGAACCTCCGGTGATGATCCACGGTCCGGTGACACAAAAGCGGCGGGATCAGCGGCCGGAGCGGGGGTTACGCCCCGAACCGGAGCCGCCTCCTCTGCTGGAGGATCCGCGCGATGAGAAGGTTCTGTGTACTGCACCAGAGCCGCCATAGACATTTATCACCCTCCCTAACCATCCCTTTGTTTTTTTTTGTGTTGGTGCGTTCGGAGTCTGCGCCTTTGGGGTGGGGGGTACTGTCACGTCCTGACCATAGAAATCTGTTGTTTTCTATGGTAGAGGAGGTCAGGGCATGACAGGGGTTTTTCCAGTTTAGTTTTTCTATGTTGTTATGTTCTAGTTTTGTATTTCTATGTTGGGTTTTGTTTGGGATGATCTCCAATTAGAGGCAGCTGGTCCTCGTTGTCTCTAAGTGGAGATCATACTTAAGTAGTTGTTTTTTCCATCTTGGTTTGTGGGAGATTGTTTTTGAGTAGTGTATGTTTTAACTCTGCGTCACGGTTTGTTCTTTTTGTTCATTCAGTTTATTGTGTATGTATTGCATAGTTTCACAGTTCAATAAAAATGTGGAACGATAATCACACTGCACTTTGGTCCGCTCCTTCTTACGACAAACATGACATAATGACATAATCTGAAAGGCTGCTCATCAAGGAAGAAGCCACTGCTCCAAAACCGCCATAAAAAAGCCAGACTACAGTTTTTCAACTGCTCATGGGGACAAAGATTGTACTTTTTGGAGAAATGTCCTCTCGTCTGATGAAACAAAAATAGAACTGTTTGGCCATAATGACCATTGTTATGTTTGGAGGAAAAAGGGGGAGGCTTGCAAGCCGAAGAACACCATCCCACCCGTGAGGCACGGGGGTGGCAGCATCATGTTGTGGGGGTGCTTTGCTGCAGGAGGGACTGGTGCAGTTCACAAAATAGATGGCATCACGAGGCAGGCTAGAGTGAGCATTCAGCCAGGAAGGGTGGTGCCAGCTCAGCGCTCCTGGTCTCCAGTACGCCTCCTCGGTCCAGGATATCCTGCGCCGGCTCCACGCACTGTGTCGCCAATGCACATTCACAGCCCAGTGTGTCCTGTGCCAGCGCCCCGCATTTGCCAGGCCAAAGTAAGCATCCAGCCAGGACGGGTTGTGCCAGCTCTATGCTCGAGACCTTCGGTGTGCCTCTACGGCCCAGTATATCCTGTACCTGCCCCACGCACCCGGCCTCCAGTGAGCCTCCAGCCTGGTACGCCCTGTGCCTGCTCCTCGCACTTGCCCTGAGGTGCCAGTCTGTCGCCACCTGTGCCAGCCCCATGAATCAGGCCTCCAGTGCGCCTTCCCAGTCCAGAGCTTCCGGCGACAGTTCCCAGTCCAGAGCTTCCGGCGACAGTTCCCAGTCCAGAGCTTCCGGCGACAGTTCCCAGTCCAGAGCTTCCGGCGACAGCTCCCAGTCCAGAGCTTCCGGCGACAGTTCCCAGTCCAGAGCTTCCGGCGATGTTTTACAGTCCGGAACCTCCTGACACGGCCCACAGTCCGGAACCTCCTGAGATGGCCCACAGTCCGGAGCCTCCAGTGGTGGTCCGCAGCCCAGAGCCTCCGGCGATGATCCACGGTCCGGTGACATGAAAGCGGAGCGATCAGCTTGCGGAGCGGGGGCTACACCCCGAACCAGAGTCGCCTCCTATGCTGGCGGATAAGCAAGATGTGAGGATTCTTCGTCCTGCACCAGAACCGCCTCCGATGCAGGAGGATCCGCGGGATGTGAAGGTTCTTCGTCCTGCACCAGAGTTGCCACCGACATTAGACACCCACCCTAACTCTCCCTGTTTTTTTGTTGTTGTTTAGGTTGTGCGTTCGGAGTCCGCACCTTTGGAGTCCGCTTTTATTTTCTATGGTAGAGTAGGTCAGGGCGTGACAGGGGGTTTTGTCTAGTTTATTTATGTCTATGTTGGTTCTAGTTTCTTTTTTTCTATGTTGGGGGTTTTGTCTAGTTTCTGTATTTCTATGTGGGGTTCTAGTAATCTGTATTTCTATGTTTTTTGGGGGGGATGATCTCCAATTAGAGGCAGCTGGTCATCGTTGTCTCTAATTGGGGATCAGATTTAAGTTGTTATTTTTCCCACTAGGTTTTGTGGGAGATTATTTTGAGTAAGTGTATGTTGCACCTCTTCGTCACGGTTTGTTGTTTTGTTTATTAGTTCATTTGTATGTCTTGCATAGTTTCACAGTTATAATAAAATGTGGAACGATACACCCGCTGCGCCTTGGTCCATTCTTCAGACAGCCGTGACACAGCTACTGTCAGGCCATAAATTGTTCTGTCTACGAGACAGCTGAGTCAGCTAAAAACCTTTTAGCCATGGAGTCTGCAGATGAAGTCTACATTATAAGAAAGGTATGTCAGGGCTGTATGTGTGTGTGTGTGCTTGTCTGCGTGCATGTCAGTGCATGCGTGCATACGCTTGTATGTAAGGGGGGCTTGTGTCATATCTATGGGTGCAGTTCTATACCTTTTCCCCATAATTTTGGTCCATACCTCTCCTAGTTTGAGGAAAGGTATCTCTACAGGTTTTACATTTTTTTCCATATTTATTAATTACACAACTTTGTCTGGTGATAGTTAAGTTAAAAATATATTAACTTTAATAGTGATGCTCTATGGAAAATGCAATTTCAGCATATTGGGCCATAAAAGTGATGCACCAGTGGAGTGTGAAATATATAGAATTATTTAGAGGACTTTGATTTAATTTCCTCCTCTACTATAGTAAAAACTTATGAGAGAACAGCGAATAGCCTGAAACCACAAGGTCTGTTTCAGTCTGATAATAGACCCCTAGTCTACTAGGTATGCACCAGACACAGCCAGCCGTGAGGTGTTTCTCAACTATTGTAATGTTCAGTGGTACGTGACAAGCAGCAGCAAAAACGGATTTGTTCTTATTGTCACTCAAAGAGAGTCGAGCATATAACAACTGCTTGTTTTTTATTCTTGTAGATCATAATAAGCTTGAATATGAATTAAAGATGCCTCATTTAAATGAAATATTACCAAATATAAAATTGAAGGATATCACATTTAATTGAATAATATAATTTGAATGTGTTGAGATCGATGCGGTTGGGGTATCAATAGAAATCACTCCAGCCAGGTGACCAGAAAACAGTTTGAGATTCTCCAAAGTAGCCACCCTTTGCCTTGATGACAGCTTTGCACACTCTTGGCATTCTCTCAACCAAATTCATGAAGTAGTCATCTGAAATGCATTTCAAATAAACAGGTGTGCCTTGTTAAAAGTTAATTTGTGGAATTTCTTTCCTTCTTAATGCGTTTAAGCCAGTTGTGACAGGCAGACGATAGCCCTATTTGTATACAGAAGATAGTCCTATTTGGTAAAAGACCAAGTCCATATTATGGTAAGAACAGCTCAAATAAGCAAAAAGAAATGACAGTCCATCATTACTTTAAGACATGAAGGTCAGTCAATGCGGAAAATTTCCAAGAAATACAAGTGCGGTTGCAAAAACCATCAAGCGCTATGATGAAACTAGCTCTCATGAGGATCGCCACAGGAAAGGAAGACCCAGAGTTACCACCACTGAAGAGGATAAGTTCATTAGAGTTACCAGCCTCAGAAATTGTAGCCCAAATGCTTCACAGAGTTCAAGTAATAGACACATCTCAACATCAATTGTTCAGAGGAGAGTCCGTGAATCAGGCCTTCATGGTTGAATTACTGCAAAGAAACAACTACTATAGGACACCAATAAGATGAAGAGACTTGCTTGGGCCAAGAAACACGACCAATGGACATTAGACCAGCGGAAAGTCCAAATTTGAGATTTTTGGTTCCAACCGCGTGTCTTTATGAGACGCAGAGTAGGTGAACGAATGATCTCTGCATGTGTGATTCCCACCTTGAAGCATGGAGGAGGTGTGATGGTGTAGTGGTGCTTTGCTGGTGACTCTGTCTACGATTTATTTAGAATTCAAGGCACACTTAACCAGCATGGCTACCACAGCATTCTGTAGCGATTCGCCATCCCATCTGGTTTGCGCTTAGAGGGACTATAATTAGATTTTCAACAGGACAATTACCCAACACACCTCCAGGCTGTGTAAGGCTCTTTGACCAAGAGTGATGGAGTGCTACATCAGATGACCTGGCCTCCACAATCAACCAACCTCAACCCTACTGGGATGGTTTGGGATGAGTTGGACGGCAGAGTGAAGGAAAAGCAGCCACCAAGAGTTCAGAATATGTGGGAACTTCAAGACTGTTGGAAAAGCATTCCAGGGGAAGCTGGTTGAGAGAATGCCAAGAGTGTGCAAACCTGTCATCAAGGCAAAGGGTGGCTACTTTGAATAATCTCCAAAATGTAAATATATTTTTATATAACACTTTTGGTTACTACATGATTCCATATGTGTTATTTAATAGTTTTGATGTATTCACTATCATTCTACAATGTAGAAAATAGTAAAAATAAAGAAAAACCCTTGAATGTGTAGGTGTGTCCAAACCTTTTAGCTGGTATTGTATATTAACTTTTTTTTGTGCCTTGATAAAGAACCATTACCTTACGTGCACACTGAATGAGTGGTCACCAATTTTATTTTCAACACTTTCCCTGGATGCCACTAGTCTTGTTCAACTAAAGATTTCATCTGTTTTATCTAAAGTGTCCCCACTTGCATCACCGAATAACTAGCTTTTGTGTGGCATTGACTGGTAAGACGCTTCAGGAAGGTGTCACCTGTGCCAGCAAGGCAGAGTTTGCACCAGGTATGGGCCAAATCGGGAGGAAGTAGTACTCTCTAAGCAAGCAGCATGTGACGTCCTTTACATGTGCAATGTCATTTTGTTCCAAAATTTGATTTATTTATTGTTTTTTAAGAGACAATTACTCAAAAATGACAAACTAAAATAAATTTTAACACACAAATCTTCAGGGGTCATTTTACAACAACAAAACTTCTGCCCACTTATTTCCCTTCAAAATGTGTTTGCCTAAGGATAGCCAGCATGCACATATCTAAATCTTACCAAACTTTACTTTTTTTCTGTCAGAAAATATACATTTCCCTTAATAAGGTGGGCGTTTTCCCCCAAGTTACCCTATTGTTCAATGTGGTGGGAACAACCTGCTGCTGTGACAAACAATGCCAAATATAGAAAATAATTTTCTTCGCAACCCATCATATCATTTAATGGAGGAATTCATCTCATGTAATTAATTTAATGATAGGAAATTATTCAAGAACCTCAAAACAACAGAGATAGTTATAGAGAATCTTTAGGAATCTTCCAGTATTACCTTTTTGTCGTGTGGATGGAGGTTTTGTGATGACAGACGCATTGGTACAGGTGGTATTGGTAACTTCCTTGCTCATATTTCCAGATGCATTCATGGATGATTTGCTCTGCAGGCGTGGCAGACAGTCCAGGAATGTTGACAAAGAAGTGTCATTCGAAGTTTGTAAAGCCATGTTTTTTTTCTCTGTTCTTCAAGCTATTAAAATTAATCAAATAAATGACTTTTCATCCTTATCAGTTTTATCTCTATGAAAGAATTATAAAGTTGCGAAGTGCATCACAAAAATGCCCATGGTAGCAAATCTGGTCCACAGGATTATTTCCAATTTACTCCTGTCGTTTTGACATAGAAATGTTCTGTAGGCGAGCTGTCATATATGTCAATCCACTGACAGTCTGTAGAAAGATGCAGATCCGTGAGTAGAGTCACCGAGAGCACACTGGCATTACTGTTGCGTGGAGACCTGAGAAATTTTCTGGCATATAGAGAGAGGGTGTGTGTTTTTATACTGAAGGATATCTCTCTCTCTCGCTCTCTCTCCCCTCTCTCTCTGTGTCACCATATAAACACGCGTTGGAGAGGGGTGTTTGGGATGAGGGGCCATGCAGTTACTTAACTGCAGCACAGTAGCATATAATGTAGCTTGATACTGCCTCCCAGTGGAAGTTACAACACTTTAGCCCAGTGGTCACCAACCTTTTCTGAGTCAAGATTACTTTTTGAGTCCAAAAGCAAGCCGAGATTCTACCATTACGATTTTTTTTAAAGCATATTGTCTATGATTAAATTGCCCTGCAAAATTATCTTTCAAAATTGTCGGTATGTGATCACACTGAGTGAGCAATAGAGGGAGAGAGGGAGGGACAGCAGTGAGGCTGCCTCTCATCCACCTCCCCGTCCCTCTGCTCTCCCTCCCTAATACAGCTATTTGCTGTATTCATTGATTATCTCTCTAGTCATGATTTTAAACATTTTGAAATCTTACAGTATCGAGGCTTCTTTCTAAGCTGTGCAGACACGGTGATCGGAGCTGTCTGATTGGCCAGCGGTAGGCCTATCGGTGCACTTCATTTGCTCTCTGGGCCTGCTGGGTATGCAGAGTTCTACCTTCAGACACATGAAATGATTCAAAATGGGAACACATTGCTTTCCTGGCGATGGGCTGCTGAATCAAGTGCACCTACCGCCAAAAGTGCTAAACAAAGGAAAAAAGAAAAGCAAGGCTTTATCATTGTTGGTTTTACAGAAGTGTTTGGTGATCGACTACAAATGCCTTGGAGATCACTGACAGACTACAGTGTGAAAGCATACAATCCACAATCCCCTAGAAAAAAGGCAATGACTCAAACATACTTTCATCCTATTATTTTCTCCTTGACCTCAAGAGGATTCCTAATTTCCTTCTGCATGTATCCAAAGAAGAAAGCCTAATGTGTCAGTGGATGTATCCCAAATGCCACCTTATTCCCTATTGACTGGTGGCTGGTGATGCAACACACTTCTGCGTTGTCTCCGTACCGCTACATTGTTTATTGCTACTTCGCTACCTGCCAAACTTTTTCATTTTTTATTCTTAATAACTATTTGATAAAACTCTGTATTTAACAAGTCTACCAAGATCTTAGTTTTGTCCTCACACAACATTTTTCATTAAACTTTTTCACCCGGACGCTTTTGGACATAGATCTGTGGGATCTCCCTGGCCGAAAAAAAAAGCTAAGTAACATTATGCCTTCTCATTGCAGTCGCTGTACTCTTAATATACAGGAGAACTATTGCCTTATGGTGAGGAGAGCCGACTTGCAAGCTTGGTTTAAGACGAAATCGTTAGGCAAGGGCAATTTAAGTCTAGGAAAGGATGGTAAAGTTTCTGTGTCACAAGTAAATACAGGTATTGGTGTTAAAACCCCTCCACAGTCCCCACAGATGAACAATTTTCTCATGGCTTCTGGAAAGAAATGCTGTAGGCATGCTTAACTTGTGACGTTCATTCAGCCAATAAAAACATTCAACCAGTTGTCCCCTCTAAGCAATGAGTTGGAGTCAGAACCTGATCTTCTCGGTTCTCTTCTCTACCCTTCACTGGAATAAAGACCTCCATTCCTGTCATTATTGAAAGAGATTTTGATAATATCTCACATCTCAAAGGAGGACCACTTAATGTTAAATCCCTCACTTCCAAGGCAGTCAGAGTCAATGAACTAATCACTGATCATAGCCTGATGAATTTACTGTGTTAAATGAAGCCTCTTTTCCTGGTTTACTAGTGACCATATCTCCCTCGCATCCCGCAAAGATGGAGGTGTTGCTAACATTTATGACAGCAAATGACTGCGTTTTTGTCTTTTGAGCATCTAGTCATAACGTCTATAAAGCCTGCTCAATCACTTTTTATAGCTTATGTTTACAGGCCTCCTAGGCCATATACAGCGTTCCTTACTGAGTTCCCTGAATTCCTATTGGACCTCGTAGTCATGGCAGATAATATCCAACGTTTTGGTGACTTCAATATTCACATGGAAAAGTCCATAGACCCACTCCAAAAGGCTTTTGGCGCCATTATCGACTGGGTTTTGTCCAACCTGTCTCCGGACCTACTTATTGCCACAATCATACCCTGGATCTCAGACAACCCAAAGTTTCCTAGATGCCCTTCCAGACTCCCTCCACCTATCCAAGGACATTGGAGTACAAAAATATGTACCACCTAACTGAGGATCTAAACTTAACCTTGCATAATACCCTTGATGCAGTCGAACTGCTAAAAACAAAAAAAAAACTTTATCTCCCTGGTATAAAGAAAATACCAGAACCCTGAAGCAAGCTTCCAGAAAATTGGAACGAAAATGGTGTTCCAGCATACTGGAAGTCTTCTGACTAGTTTGGAAAGACAGTACCGTACAATATCGAAGAGCCCTTACTGCTGCTGAATCAGCCTACTTTTCCAACCTGATTGAGGAGAATTAAAAACAATCAAAAATGTGGTTTTTATACTGTCGCAAAGCAAAAAAAAACAAAAGAAACGACATTCTCCAAGTGAGGATGGCTTTCGCTTCTGCAGTGATGAATTCATGAACTACTTCGACAAAAAGATAATGATAAACGTTCACAAAAAACATACAAATTATTTGAAGAATTATAGGTACAGATCTCCTTTATGCAATCGCGGTGTCAGATTTTAAAATAGCTTTTCGGCAAAAGCACATTTTGCAATATTCTGAGTACATAGCCCGGCCATCATGGCTAGCTAATTTGACACCCACCAAGTTTGGCCCTCACCAAACTCAGAATTACTATCAAAAAATTGGATTACCTTTGCTGTTCTTCGTCAGAATGCACTCCCAGGACCTCTACTTCAACAACAAATGTTGTTTTGGTTCCAAATAATCCATAGTTATATTGAAATTGCTCCGTTTTGTTCGTGCGTTCAGGTCACTATCCGAAGGGTGACGCACAAGCGCATTTCGTGAAAAAAAAATTCAAAATATTCCATTACCGTACTTCGAAGCATGTCAAACGCTGTTTAAAATCAATTTTTATGCTATTTTCCTCGTAAAATAGCGATAATATTCCAACCGGGCGACGTTGTATTCATTCAAAGGCTGAAATAAAAAAATGGAGTAGTCTCGTGGACGCGCATCTCCAGTGTCACTGTTCCCAGCCTGACCACTCACAAATTCTCCTGCTGTTCTTCGCCCAGAGACTGCAGACACCCAATGACACTTTCTGGCGCCTTCTGAGAGCCAATGGAAGCCTTAAAAAATGTCACGTTACAGCACAGAGGCTGTATTTCCGATAGAGATGCTACAGAAGGACAACAAATTGTCAGACAGGGCACTTCCTGTATGGAATCTTCTCAAGTTTTGGCCTGCCATATGAGTTCTGTTATACTCACAGACACCATTCAAACAGTTTTAGAAACTTCAGAGTGTTTTCTATCCAAATATACAAATTATATGCATATTCTAGTTTCTGGGCAGGAGTAGTAACCAGATTAAATCGGATACGTTTTTTATCCGGCTGTGAAAATACTGCCCCCTATCCCAAACAGGTTAATGGTGTCAGACCAAGGCTCTCCGTCTGTCCTTGTGGTCTTAGACCTTAGTGCCATTTCTGACACCATCAATTCCGATTTTGACACCATTTGGGGATGGTTTGTTCTCTGACAAATTAATGGTAAGTTTATGTTCCTCAAGGTTCCGTTTTAGGACCACTATTGATTTCACTATATATTTTACCTCTTGGTAAAGAGGAAACACAATGTCAACTTTCACTGCTATGTGGACAACAAACAGATGTGCATTTAGATGAAACATGGTGCTGCCCCAAAATTACCTACCCTGGAAGCCTGTGTTTCAGACATAAGGATGTGGATGGAGGCACATTTTTCACTTTTAAATTTCAACAAGACAGAGATGCTAGTTCTAGGTCACAAGAAACAATCTGACAATTAATCTTGATGGTTGTACAGTCGTTGCAAATAACACAGGGAAGGACCTCAGCATTTTTCTGGAACCTGATCTCTCTTTAGATGAACATACAGTATCAAGAATATTTCTAGGGCAGCTTTTTTCCATTTCCATAACAATGCAAAAAATCTAAAATGTTTTGTCCAAAAATTATGTAGAAAAACGAATCCATACCTTTTCACTTTAAGATTAGTCTACCGCAATGCTCTACTCTCCGGCTACCCGGATAAAGCAATAAATACACTAAATTTGGCTGCTAGAATATTGACTAGAACCTCAAAAATCTAGCATATTACTCCAGTGCTAGCCTCTCTACACTGGCTTCCAGTTGAGGCAAGGGCTGATTTCAATGTTTTTTTGCTAACCTATAAAGCATCACATTGTCACGTCCTGACCAGTATAAGGGTTATTTGTTATTGTAGTTTGGTCAGGATATGGCAGAGGGTATTTTGTTTATGTGGTTCGGGGTGGTGATTTATTTAGTAGGGTGTTTGTTTAGTTAGTTCCGGGTTTTTGGGGTTATGTTCTATGTTAGTATTTCTATGTGGTCTCTAGTCTTTTGTATTTCTATGTCTAGTTATTGGGGTTGGACTCTCAATTGGAGGCAGGTGTTTTCTAGTTGCCTCTGATTCAGAGTCCTATATATGGGTATGTGTTTGGTTTAGTGTTTGTGGGAGATTGTTCTTGGATTGCTGTGTTGCCTTCAAGACTGTTGTTCGGCGTTCATCGGTTTGTTATTTTTGTATACGTTTTTGTTTGGTTTTTCCTTCTTTTCCCGTCAATAAAGAAGATGAGTATACACTTCCCTGCTGAATTTTGGTCTCATCACTACGACAATTGTGACACGCATGGACTTGCTCCAACTTTGTTCTCTGATTTGGTCCTGCCGTACATACTGTACCTACACATACGCTATGGTCAGAAGACGTAGGCCTCCCTATTCTCCCTAGACTTTGTAGGCAAACAGCTGGAGGCATGGCTTTCTCCTATTTATCTCTATTTTTATGGAATGGTCTGCCTATCCATGTGAGACGTAGACTCAGTCTCGACTTTTAAGTCTTTCCTGAAGACTCATCTCTTCAGTGGGTCCTATGATTGAGTGTAGTCTGGCCCAGGGGTGTGAAGGTGAACAGCAAGGCACTTGAGTGACGAAGCACCCTTGCTGTCTCGGACAGGGCCACACTATCCCTGACCCCTCCTGTCTCAGCCTCCATTATCTGTGCTGCAATAGTCTATGTGCCGGGGGGCTAAGAACCCTAACCAGTTCACAGGACATGCTACCTTGCCCTGGTCCTGCTTTTTTCGACCATCTCTCTCTCTCCCTCTCTCTCTCTCTCTACCGCACCTGCTGTCTCGACCTCTGAATGCTTGGCTATGAAAAGCCAACTGACATTTACTCCTGAGGTGCTGACCTACTGCACCCTCTACAACCACTGTGATTATTGTTTGACCTGCTGGTCATCTATGAATGTTTGAACATTTTGAAGAACAATCAGACCTTAACCTCCTGGCCATGTACTCTTGTAATCTCCACCCAGCACAGACAGAAGAGGACTGGCCACCCATTAAAGCCTTGTTCCTCTCTATGTTCCTGCATTTCTAGGGAGTTTTTCCTAGCCACTATGCTTCTACATCTGCATTGCTTGCTGTTTGGTGTTTTAGACTGTGTTTCTGTATAAGCACTTTGTGACATTTGCTGATGTAAAAAAGACTTTATAAATACATTTGATTGATTTATGGATATTTATTGCACTACTTGTGACCAGGGCCTATAGGGCTCTGGTCAAAAGTAGTGCACTAGACTAGGGAATAGGGTGCCATTTGGAATGTACAGACTCCGCTGCCTGTCCTATTGTGTACTACTTTGTGTTGAGTCAGTGACCAATCAGAGAGGGCGCTAAGCATCCTGGGTAATGATGGGGAGTGACAGTGATGAAAGGAGAAAGCCATTTAATTGGATCATTTTTAGGACCAATCTGAGTGGGAGTCTGATGGAGAAGCCTTGTAAAATCACAGCAGTGTGTGTGCACAGACATGCATCTGTGTGTGTGTGTGTGCCTGCATGTGTGTGATGCATGAGCACAGGAGAGTGCACCCTTATCATCCATCTATTATTTGGATGAAGGGATATGTCATCTTCTTTGATCCTTTCTATCTGAGTACGTATTATCTGCTGGAGGCAAAAGCAGCCTGATGTCTGGGCAAAAGTGAATGAATCCCTCTGATGTAATTGAATAATCATAATTTTATGAATAAATAGCTACCTATTAATGTTTGAAAATGAGCACAGAATTAAAGGGGCAGTCTGCGATTCAAACAACAACAAAGCGACCACCCTGGTGAAATTCCCAAATTGATATACCAATCCCAGATTTCCCCTTCAATAGATAGAGGTTCAGAGTTTGTGTATTAGGCTATTTGCTTATTCTCTTTCTTCCCTAGTTGGTATCTTCTCTAGTAGGTTCTGTCTTACCTAGTAGGTTCAAATTTGGACAAATACTAAAAGTGAAAAGGGAGTAGATTTAACTCACACATCGGTCTTGCTCTTCGCTGGCGTGTAATTGGCACTTTATTCTCCCCCAGAAAGAAATCGGAGGGGAGACTATGGCTCTGTCTTAGTCCGTTCGTACGTTAGTAATTCCAAACTTTGAACAAGCATATCTGCTGTCCCATTTGAGCTTGAATTGTTGTCACTAATTGACGAAAGGGGAGGCGCTGCATCATACGTTGTGGATGACATCTTTACTGTTGCCTTGTTATTCATTAAAGTGATTGAACGGGATCTTAAGCACTTACAAATTCATAATATATACGACTTGCAGGATTTAAAAAAAAAAAAAATTCTGGGATGTAACATATCATTCGAAATGGTTGACGTTGTACACAATTGTGTACAATTTCAGTCAACCCGTTTTGACTCGTGAGCACTACTTTCAAAACTACTAGCTGAAATTATACAAAAACTCTGCTGCATCACTTTAACAATATGATTTTAACTACAATGTATCTAGATAAACTTCTTTAAAATTAATAAAAGCACATGAGTAAAGCAGGCACATATAAGCAGGGACCCCCTGGTCAGTTTTATACACTTGACCTTAGACCTGAATGAGCGAACTGATTTCCTGACAGTATTAATATGGAAATACAGCTCCATGTAGAATGAAGATGTTTATCAAAGTCAATAGATTGCAAGAGGGTAACCAGTGTTAAGGTACAGTGTATCCTATTCCCAGACCGTTGGTTGTGTAGATCCATCTATATTCCTCAACCCCCCCAAAAAATGGAAAAGATAAGCACCAAATGAACCTAGGTAGTTAGATGTTGCTTATCTTTCCAATTCATTGGTGATTGAGGCCTATAGCTGGATCTACACAATTGATGGGTTTGTTGACATATCTCAAAAATAGTCTACCAGTCTCCTTTTGTGGTCTGGAAAAATGAAACTTTCATCTAAAAGTGAAATGCCCAATGAATGCTTAATCTACAGTTACACTATACTGGTGGAAGCGACACAATATTAGCCTTATTGTATTATTGTATAGTATTTCTCAGATCAGCATCACACACAGTCATCATAATCTTCTTCACAGGAGTCTTCTGGGGAGTCAGCCCCTGCTGCTGCAGCCATAGTGGTCATCTCCACATTAGACGAGCCAGCCTGTGGGGATTCTTCATTGGAACACTGCATTATACTGCCCTCTGGTGCTGGGATCCACACAGGACAGCATTTTCCTGCAGGTCACAGGGGTGACATTCAGTAACATAAGGGGCCCAAGTGGACCACTAGACCCTACACGCTATACACTTGTGGAGATCTGAGAGGATTTGACAGGTGCAATCAATATGATAACAACTCCACCTTGCCCTCGGAAAGGCTAGGTGGAGGTTTTTTCAGTTTGCTTATAGCAATCAAATAATCCCAAAAGGTTTAGCTATACATTTGGGATTGGTCCAAAGTCTCCCAACAATGATTTCATAACAAAACATAAAAGGAAATGTAAAACATGGATATTGTCCTCTGTTTGTTTAGATTATTTTGGCTGGAGTAGGAAGATTGGTACCATACCTTTATCTTTCATAACCCAACGCCCACACAACCCCATGACAACCAAAGTGAGAGACACGAACAAGACGATGCGCATGATGTTCCCGATGACACTGAGCTTGTCTTTAGAAAAGGCAAAAAATACAAAAAAAGTGTTAGGTAATCTGTTGGATGTCTACATTGTTATGCATTTCTAAAATAATTACAATATTAACAGAAATGTAAATGTGATGATAATAGGTTAAAACATCTCCCCAGCAGTGTATGAGTGAGATTGAAAAAGCACAGAATTGTTTTGATGAATAACTGTACGTAAAGGTGATTTGTTCATACTGAAATGTCATGACTCTCCTGTGAGGATCCGAAGGATCAGGTTACAGTGGGTCAGCTCTACAGCACCCTCTCTCTCCCACAGAGGGGGAGAGGGACGAAGTTGGCCAGTTTTATGATGGTCATAAATACCTTGCAGGAACTGTCTCTCATTTGGCATGCAGGCTTGAGGGTAAATAACCCTTTCGTTAAAAGGAGATTCCTCCTGCCAAAACTACAACATCCCAAAATGGATAATGACACAGTATTCCTAACACAAATAATGTGGGAAATGGTTGGTGGGGCACTAAACAATAATCATGTCAAATCAGTTGGTGTTTTGTGATATCATTGAGGACTGTATAACCAAATAACGGTAACTCTACAAATGTGTGCGTCCCAGTTATGAGATTTACATTTAAATGTTGTAAACTTATATGACTTAAGATGAACAAATTTGTGAGAAGATGAAATGTGATTTTAGCCTTCCAAATGAGATAATTGTTTTTCATGTAAAGTTTTAACCAGTCAGTAACCACGCCCACGTGAGCACAGACATTATGCCAAAAGGATGGAACACCCTTTTTGCCAGAGTGCTTATAAAGGACACCTAAATAATTAACATATTAGACCAAGCAGGCGGACGGTGTTGAGACGGACGTCACGAATGGTTAGACTATATCAGACCAGCGTGACAGACAGCATGAGCTGTACGTTACGAAGTGGTTTAAAACTAAAGACCAGTATATGTGTAGCGCGTGCTGAATATGTTACGAAATGGTTTAGACTACAATACCAGAAAATGGTAAGACTCTGAAACTCTCAAGAAGAAGAAGACTACACAGGAACATTCTGCAGCTATTTATGCACTGTTAGCCTAGGAAACTCGACCGAAGACGAGAGACAAAGAACATCTTCCTCTCACCACTAGGTATTCTAGGGTATCTATTCTAAACAAACAGAGCGAAGGACAAGGCCCGCGGAACACAGTGTAGTACACCTCTGGAAGATCCGTTCTAACAGACACAACCAGACTTTCTGTCAACTGACTCCCCAGGAAATGTACAGGGTGTTTTCAACAGAGTAAGAAGACAAAGACATACAAGCATAAATATGTACATTGCCTTTCTAAATTCGAATGTGTGGTTGTTAGAGTGCTAAATATCCACATTTTCCATGAGCACATTACTCAACTGTATGTACGATATTTGAATTCCTTTGTCTCTCCTTCTCCCTCTCTTTCTTTCCCCACCCCCTCACCCTAACAACCACTCATTCGGATTTAGAAATGCAATGTAAATATTTACACTTGTATGTCTTCGTCTCTTACTCTGTTGAAATCGCCCTGTCCATTTCCTGGGGAGTCAGTCGAAAGAAAGTAAATCTTCCAGAGGTGTACCACTGTGTTCAGCGGGCCTTGTCTTTCGCTCTGTTTGTTTAGAATAGATACCCTCAAATGACTGCCTTGCCTGGTTCACCAATTACTTCTCAGATAGAGTTCAGTGTGTCAAATCGGAGGGCCTGTTGTCCGGACCTCTGGCAGTTTCTATGGGGGTGCCACAGGGTTCAATTCTCGGGCTGACTCTTTTCTCTGTATATATCAATGATGTCGCTGCTGGTGATTCTCTGATCCACCTCTATGCAGACGACACCATTCTATATACATCTGGCCCTTCTTTGGACACTGTGCTAACAAACCTCCAAACGAGCATCAACGTCACACAACCCTCCTTCCGTGTCCTCCAACTGCTTTTAAATGCTAGTAAAAGTAAGTCCATGCTCTTCAACCGACTGCTGCCCACACCCTCCCACCCGACTAGCATCACTACTCTGGACGGTTCTGACCTAGAATATATGGACAACTACAAATACCTAGGTGTCTGCTTAGACTGTAAACTCTCCTTCCAGACTCACATTAAGCATCTCCAATACAAAATTAAATCTAGAATTGGCTTCATATTTTGCAACAAAGCCTCCTTCACTCATGCTGCCAAACATACCCTCGTAAAACTGACTATCCTACCGATCCTTGACTTTGGCGATGTCATTTAGAAAATAGCCCCCAACACTACTCAGCAAACTGGATGTAGTCTATCACAGTGCCATCCGTTTTATCACCAAAGCCCCATATACTACCCACCACTGTGACCTGTATGCTCTTGTTGGCTGGCCCTCAATTCATATCCATCACCAAACCCACTGGCTCCAGGTCATCTATAAGTCTTTGCTAGGTAAAGCCCCGCCTTATCTCAGCTCACTGGTCACCATAGCAACACCCACCAGTAGCACGCACTCCAGCAGGTATATTGCACTGGTCATCCTCAAAGCCAACATGTCACAGGCGTCGTAGTGAACAGACCAAGGCGCAGCGTGTTGAGTGCTCATCCTTTAATTTCCGAATGAAAAAAGCACTTCACAAAGAAAAAAACAAACGACAGCCAAACAGTTCTGTCAGGTATACAAACATACTAAACAGAAAGCAACCACCCACAAAACTCAAAGGAAAACAGGCTGCCTAAGTATGGCTTCCAATTAGAGACAACGAAAACACCTGCCTCTGATTGGAAACCATACTCGGCCACACATGGAAAATGAAACATAGAAACAGAAAACTACAACACATTCCCCTAGAAACAAACCAACCCCAAAACACACAGAAACAACCCCCCTGCCATGCCCTGACCATACTACTATGGCAAAATGACCCTTTTCACTGGTCAGGACGTGACACAACAATTCCTTTGGCCGCCTTTCCTTCCAGCTCTCTGCTGCCAATGACTGGAACGAATTGCAAAAATCTCTGAAGCTGGAGTCTTATATCTCCCTCTCTAACTTTAAGCATCAGCTGTCAGAGCAGCTTACCGATCACTGTACCTGTACACAGCCAATCTGTAAATAGCACACCCGACTACCTCATCCCCATTTTATTATTTACCTTCTTGCTTTTTTGCACCCCAGTATCTCTACTTGCACATCATCATCTGCACATCTATCACTCCAGTATTAATGCTAAATTGTAATTATTTTCGCCTCTATGGCCTATTTATTACCTTACCTCCATACTCTTCAACACTTGCACACACTGTACATAGATGTTTCTATTTTTATTTTATTGTATGTTATTGACTGTACGTCTGTTTATGTGTAACTCTGTGTTGTTTTTGTCGCACTGCTTTGCTTAAACTTGGCTAGGTCACAGTTGTAAATGAAAACTTGTTCTCAACTGGCCTACCTGGTTAAATAAAGGTGAAATAAAAAATAAATAAATTGTGTCATAATGTTTTAGTCCACTAGGGACTTTTCATTGCATTATGTTAATATTCAATTATACGCTGTGTGTGTGTGCTTATGTATTTCTGTGTGATTATGTCATTAGTTAGAAAATAAATAATTAAGTCAATTTGTGTAAGCGGATTCATCATGGAGACTAGGGTTCGTGAAGATTCATAGGATATTACGACATTCAGAATGAGACTGAAATAGGAGCAAATGATTGATGGATGACAGCCATGATATCGAGATATTCTGATAGTTTGAGTTAATTCGGGAAATGTTAACTTGTTAAATAAACTTTTCCCGTGGTGCCCCAGATTACTACTTAAAACCTGTTGGTGCTAGGGGGCAGTATTGAGAATTTTGAAAAAAATATGTGCCCATTTTTAACTGCCACCTACACCAACTCAGAAGCTAGGATATGCATATTATTACCAGATTTGGATAGGAAACACTCTGAATTTTCTAAAACTGTTTGAATGGTGTCTGTAAGTATAACAAAACTCATATGGCAGGCAAAAACCTGAGAAAACCTGAGAGAAAAAAATAATTTTGTGGCTGTACTATTTTTTTTGAGTCATTGTTTAATAGATACCACAGTGAGAAAGGATTCATTTCGCAACTCCTACGGCTTCAACTAGATGACATCGATCTTTATAAAGTTGTTTGAAGCGTCTATGATTAACTGAGACCGGATGACAAGGAAGAGAAGTTGACCTCCCTGGGATGTCGTCACTTCCATTATTGCCTGCACCTGCGCAATCATGTGACGCGAGACATTTTTCAAAAACGTTTTTCTAGACACAGGAGAGGTCGGGTTGAAACATTACTGATGTTTCACGTTAAAAATGGCTCTAAAGATTGATGCTAAATAACGTTTGACATGTTTGAACGAATGTAAATAGATTATTTTTTTAACTTTTTTAACTTTTCGCCGTGACTTCCCACCCCCCCGCGCTACTTTTTAGTAGCCACCGAAGCCTAACAACTTGAAGTTATTTGGACATCAATTATGAACTTTGTCAAAAGAAACCACATCTGTTGTGGACCTGGGATTCCTGGAAGTGCCAATGGATGAAGATAATCAAAGGTAAGGGATTATTGACAATAGTATTATTGATATTACATGGTTACAAGATGATGCTAACCTATATAGCCTAGCCTATTGTTCTTAGCACAGCACCCGGTTTATTGCAACTTGTGATTTCCCAGTAAAGTTATTTTGAAATCTGGCAATACAGTAGCATTTCCGAAATGTTAAACTATAATTATTTGAATGACAATATTATAATTGACCAATGTTTTCGAATAGTAATTTTGTAAATTGTAACGTTGTTCACCGGAAGCATTTCAGAGAAGAAAAAAATCTGAATTTCACCGCTACTGTAAAATGCTGTTTTTGGATATAAATATGAACTTGATGGAACAAAAAATGCATGTATTGTATAACATAATGTCCTAGGAGTGTCATCTGATGGAGATTGTCAAAGGTTAGTGCATAATTTTAGCTGGTTTCTGCTTTTGGTGACGCCTGACCTTGAATTGAAAATGGATGTTTGTACTTTTGTGGCTATGTACTGTCCTAACATAATCTAACTTTATGCTTTTGCCGTAAAGCCTCTTTGAAAATCGAACAATGTGGTTAGATTAAGGAGATGTTTATCTTTTAAATGGTGTAAAATAGTTGATTGTTTGAGAAATTGAAATTATTAGATTTTTCATGTTTTGAATTTCCAGCCTTGCTAGCAATCCCATCTCAGGGTTCATTGCTACCCCGTAGCCCCAATTAATTAATTGTTATATTATTAGTTTAATTGCGTAATAATTACAAATAGTTTATTTGATAAATAGCGTTTAATTCGCATTAATGGTAGTTACGACAGAAATTAGTGAGTGGGAATGTCATACCTCCCCTGCTTATTCTCATTCTCTTCACCATGCTCTA
Organism: Salmo trutta; assembly: GCF_901001165.1. Classification (NCBI taxonomy): domain Eukaryota; kingdom Metazoa; phylum Chordata; class Actinopteri; order Salmoniformes; family Salmonidae; genus Salmo; species Salmo trutta. The sequence continues at coordinate 24,155,131 of NC_042995.1, read as the reverse complement.
CCACAAATGTCCTTTATCCTGCTAAACAGAAACTATTCATCATTGACCAACTGAACACGCACTCATGGATCAAACATCAATGACATTATAGCAAAGCAGTTTTGGTGAGGTGACTGAGATTGAAAAAGTACATTATTCTTTAATGAATAGCTAAAGGCAAAGGTTATTTGGTCATACAGAAAGTATAGTGAGTGAGAGGGTCATACTGTACCTTCCCCCAGCTTATTCTCATTCTCTTCGCCATGCTCTACCACAAGTTTCCTCTCGCCTGCTAAACAGAACATATTCATCACCCATTGGGCACAAACTGAAAATACATTGGATTTGAAAAAAGTATTCTAAGTAAAATGTTTTTTTGAGGGTGAAATTTCAATCACAGGATCATCATAATAACCAATTTTCAACATAGGAAAACCTTGTATAAAATCTGTTGAATTTGGACCTTTGAAACAACGTCATATTTTCAACGTTATATCCAGGCTGGGCAGCACCTATCTACAGCTAACCATGTGGTCTCTAATCCAGGGTTTTAAACCAAGCCCAGGTTCGATACATGTTATTTATTTTTATTTAACTAAGCAAGTCAGTTTGAGAACAAATTCTTATTTACAATGATGGTAGTCAGGCTACCTCTGGCGAGCACATGGAGGGCTGTGCGGCCCCCCAAAGAAATGCCACCCCACACCATGACTGACCCACCGCCAAACCGGTCATGCTGGAGGATGTTGCAGGCAGCAGAACGTTCTCCACGGCGTCTCCAGACTCTGTCACGTCTGTCACGTGCTCAGTGTGAACCTGCTATCATCTGTGAAGAACACAGGGCGCCAGTGGCGAATTTGCCAATCTTGGTGTTCTCTGGCAAATGCCAAACGTCCTGCACTGTGTTGGGCTGTAAGCACAACCCCCACCTGTGGATGTCGGGCCCTCATACCACTCTCATGGAGTCTGTTTCTGACCGTTTGAGCAGACACATGCACATTTGTGGCCTGCTGGAGGTCATTTTGCAGGGCTCTGGCAGTGCTCCTCCTGCTTCTCCTTGCACAAAGGCGGAGGTAGCGGTCTTGCTGCTGGGTTGTTGCCCTCCTACGGCCTCCTCCACGTCTCCTGATGTACTGGCCTGTCTCCTGGTAGCGCCTCCATGCTCTGGACACTACGCTGACAGACACAGCAAACCTTCTTGCCACAGCTCGCATTGATGTGCCATCCTGGATGAGCTGCACTACCTGATCCACTTGTATGAGTTGTAGACTCCGTCTCATGCTACCACTAGAGTGAAAGCACCGCCAGCATTCAAAAGTGACCAAAACATCAGCCAGGAAGCATAGGAACTGAGAAGTGGTCTGTGGTCCCCACCTGCAGAACCACTCCTTTATTGGGGGTGTCTTGCTAATTGCCTATAATTTCCACCTGTTGTCTATTCCATTTGCACAACAGCATGTGAAATGTGTTGTCAATCAGTGTTGCTTCCTAAGTGGACAGTTTGATTTCACAGAAGTGTGATTGACTTGGAGTTACATTGTGTTGTTTAAGTGTTCCCTTATTTTTTTGAGCAGTGTATATAAATATGAACTTTATCGAACAAGAAATGCATTTATTGTGTAACATGATGTCCTACGAGTGTCATCTGCTGAAGATCGTCAATGTGTAGTGCTTCATTTAGCTGTATTTTGGGTATTTGTGATGCATGTAGTTGCTTTGAAAATGGCTGTGCGGTTATTTGTGTCAATGTACTCTCCTAACATAATCTAATGTTTTGCTTTCGCTGTGAAGCCTTTTTGAAATCGGACAACGTGGTTCGATTCAGGAGAAGTGTAATAGAAATTATTAGATTTGTGGTTTTGAATATGGCGCTCTGATTTTTCACTAAACTCGGTCCCGCTTACGGAATTGTTGTCGCAAGAGGTTTAAACTTGGCTAGGTCACAGTTTCAAATGAAAACTTATTCTCAACTGGCCTACCTGGTTAAATAAAGGTGAAAAAAATAAAATTATAATTCCTACCTCTTTGCCTAGTCATATTTAAGTTTAGAACATATCTATTTCACTTTTTACGTGTATAGTATTGCTCACTGGGCTCCTGAGTGGTGCAGCAGTCTAAGGCACTGCATCTGAGTGCAAGAGGTGTCACTACAGTCTCTGGTTCAATTCCAGGCTGTATCACATCCGGCCGTGATTGGGAGTCTCATAGGGCGCCACCGTCCGGGTTTGGCCGGGGTACGCCGTCATTGTCAATAAGAATTTGTTCTTAACTGAAGTGTGTAGTTAAATATAGATATAAAAAACTGGGTGTTTTCCAGTGAATTCTGTAACCACTCCCTCTTCAAATCAGGGTTGATTGGAAAATGCTGTTCAAAAGAGGACATTCTATTATTATATCTTTGTACTCCCTGACGAAGGCCATGCAGCCAAAACGCGTCACAGTTTTTACTCTTTGTTTCCATTGAACATGCCATTCAAATAAAGGCATTTTAATTAATTATATGAAGTGCCTTGGCCCTCCTTTCGTTTGTATGATCAATTTACCCATTTTACCAAAGAGCACCTTCTGTCTACAAAAACCTAATATTGTGTACCTTAGCAGCGCTTCACATCCTTCTTTTTTCTACAAGTTTGATTTGATTTAGTCCTATTCTTTAACATAGATTTTTGGTTAAGATGGAGACATGAATCCAACATATGAATTATTCATTTGCAGACAACTGGAATTAAAGCCAGACTAAGTCAGCGGTAGAAAAGATACATCTCCTTCAAATGTTGATATTTGGTTGTGTTGATAACCAAACACAATTCAGTATCACTATTGCAATACAATAAATAGCCTATTAACTTGTCGATAAGTTAAGAAATTGTTGTATTGACGTCTCCATCTAAACAAAAAATAAAAGTTAATGTCACGGTTGTCTTCGTCCTCTGACGATATAACGAAATCATCGTCGGAAAAGGTAGACCAATACGCAGCAGGAACGTGAATGCTCATCTTGACTTTTATTAACTATAAGAATGAACATACAAAATAACAAAATACGAAGACGAACAACTAACAGTCTGGAAAAGCATAGGGCTTAACACAGAAGAATCACCCACAAAACACACCCTCATATATGAGACTCTCAATCAAAGGCAGATAGACAACACCTGCCTTCAACTGAGAGTCCCAACACCAATTCACCAGACATAGAAACAGACATACTAGACTCCACATAGAAATACCTAAACATAAACCAACACCCGGAATTACTAAAACAAACACCCTTAAACCAAACACACCACCCTGAACCACATAAAACAAATACCCTCTGTCACGCCCTGACCAAACTACAAACAATTAACCTTATATACTGGCCAGGACGTGACAGTTAAAGAATAGGATTAAGCGAGTGGCTCAGATAAAATGTATATTAATTTATTCTACTTTTATAGTACTAGTCATAATATACAAACATGTCAAAGGGCTGTACATCAACAGCAACAAATAACAAGCAAATTAAAAACAACATAATTAATAATCATGAGTAATCTCAGTCCAGAGACAGAAGGCTGAGAAAGTGAATGGGTTCAGTAAGGTCAGTAGAGACAGGATACAACTATCCAAGCATTAGACACATCACCTTTAAAATGTTAAGATTTAGTTGCGTTGTCAACCAAACAATTCAATATTACTTTTGTAATACAGTAAATAGCTTTATCTCTAGGCTATCTTACAAACTAATTTATCAGTATTTATTCAACCGTAAAATGAGTAACACATCCACGGCCACATTTTGAGGTCAATGTGACCTATACATTTCTTATGTAAATCATAGAAAGCGTGCATCTTCAAGATAACATGCAAAGGTCGCTGGTCTGTGGAGAGCTTGTTATAATAACATGTGCAGAATCTCAAACACCATTGATCACTTGCACTAACCAACAAAAAAAAACATTTTTTGAATTTGGTTGTGCTTTTAGATGGTTAAAAGCATGATAACACATTGGGAATTCAACACACTTCTAGCTATCTTTTTGAGGGGGTTAATAAAAGTTTGAAATCTCATTGATCAGCATCTCAACCAAATATTACCCACATTTCCACTTTGAAATGACGTGGTGTGCCCAGTGACCAACTCAACACTCACGGATCAAATATCAATGGTGTATTAGTAAAGCTGAGTTTGTGTCCGACAAAATAAGTTAACATTATAACCTTTGACTGATGCAATATGTATTACAAACTGAGAACAGTGATTAATGAACTGCTTACCTGAGACAGTAACATTGATGGAATGACCTACACTGCTTTGCAATGCACAGCTGTATAGACCAGAATCTGGATTGGATATGTTGACAAAAACTAGAAATGAAATGCCTGTACTGTCTGTCAAATCTCTCCACCATGTTTGAATGTGAGCATTAATGTTGACAGCAACGCAATGCCCTTCTGCATCATATTTACACCATGAGACAGGTGGTAATAATGAGTTGGGACAGAACGCAACAGAACAGTTAATCTTCAGGTGAGCCCCCGGTGAAGCATTCCACACAGTGTTCCGATTCACTCTAACTTCTGGGAAACAGTCATAATCTTCTCCTAAAGAAAAATATGAGAATGAACTGAAATTAATTTAATCTGAACACGGATTTCATGCTAGAACTTGCATTGTGACACTTGTTCCCCATTCTTGCTTATATAAAACAATCCAAAGGAAATTACCGAAAGCATTAGACTGTTTGACATTATCATCAGCTACATTTTGCTAAGGTAATATCAAATCAAATTGTATTTATCACATGCGCCAAATACAACTGTAGACATTTCCGTGAAATTCTTGCTTACCAGCCCTTCCCAACAATGCAGAATGTATGTGTGTGGTACAGAGATTGGGTAGTCATTCAAAAATCATGTTAACCACTATTATTGAACACAGAATGAGTCCATGCAATTTATTATGCGATTTGTTAAATAAGCACATTTTTATTTCTAAACATATTTTGGGCATTCCATAACAAAGGGGTTGAATACTTATGGACAAGACATTTTAGCTTTATATTTTGTATGAACTACAAAACATTTCTAAAAACAAATTCCACTTTGACATTATGGGTGCAGGCTGTAACACAACAAAATGTGGAAAAAGTCCAGGTGTGTAAATACTATCTGAATGCACGGTATATATACACACAGTTGAAGTCGGACGTTTACATACACCTTAGCCAAATACATTTAAACTCAGTTTTTCACAATTCCTGACATTTAATCTGAGTAACAATTCCCTGTTTTAGGTCAGTTAGGATCACCACTTTATTTTAAGAATGTGTAATGTCAGAATAATAGTAGAGAGAATTATTTATTTCAGCTTTTTTCCAGTCCTTAAGCCATTTTGCCACAACTTTGGAAGTATGCTTGGGGTCATTGTCCATTTGGAAGACCCATTTGCGACCAAGCTTTAACTTCCTGAATGATGGCTTGAGCTGTTGCTTCAATATATCCACATCATTTTCCATCCTCATAATACCACCTATTTTGTGAAGTGCACCAGTCCCTCCTGCAGCAAAGCACCCCCCACAACATGATGCTGCCACCCCCGTGCTTCACGGTTGGGATGGTGTTCGTCGGCTTACAAGCCTCCCCCTTTTCCTCCAAACATAACGATGGTCATTATGGCCAAACAGTTCTATTTTTGTTTCATCAGACCAGAGGACATTTCTACAAAAAGTACAATCTTTGTCCCCATGTGCAGTTGCAAACCGTAGTCTGGCTTTTTTATGGCGGTTTTGGAGCAGTGGCTTCTTCCTTGCTGAGCGGCCTTTCAGGTTATGTCGATATAGGACTCATTTTACTGTGGATATAGATATTTTTGTATCTGTTTCCTCCAGCATCTTCACAAGGTCCTTTGCTGTTGTTCTGGGATTGAGTTGCACTTTTCGCACCAAAGTACATTCATCTCTAGGAGACAGAACGCATCTCTTTCCTGAGCGGTATGATGGCTGCATGGTCCCATGGTGTTTATACAGATGAACGTGGTACCTTCAGGCATTTGGAAATTGCTCCCAAGGACAAACCAGACTTGTGGAGGTCTACAATTTTTTTCTGAGGTCTTGGCTGATTTCTTTTGACTTTCCCATGTCAAGTAGAGGCACTGAGTTTGAAGGTTGGCCTTGAAATACACCCACAGGTACACCTCCAATTGACTCAAATGATGTCAATTAGCATATCAGAAGCTTCTAAAGCCATGACATCATTTTCTGGAATATTCCATGCTGTTTAAAGGCACAGTCAACTTAGTGTATGCAAACTTCTGACCCACTGGAATTGTGATACAGTGAATTATAAGTGAAATAATCTGTCTGTGCATGACACAAATAATTTTTTCAACAATTGTTTACAAAGTAGATGTCCAAACCGACTTGCCAAAACTATAGTTTGTTTAACAAAAACTTGTGGAGTAGTTGAAAAATGAGTTTTAATGACTCCAACCTAAGTGTATGTAAACTTCCGTCTTCAACTGTACATGGAGTACCAGATCAATGTGCAGGGGTACGAGGTATTTGAGGTAGATATGTACATGAAGGCAGGGTAACGTGACTAGGCATCAGGATAGATAATACGAGTAAAATAAAGAACAGAGCAGAAAATGTGTAAAAGTGTGTATGTATGTTTTTTTGTGTGTTTGTGTGTGTGTGTATGTATTTGTTTGTGTTGTGTCGGTATCTGTGTGCATATGTAGTGTTTAAGTATGTCGTTTATAAGATAGAAAAACAAATCAAATATTTTGTAACAGTAAACACGAAGGCCTACAAAAACAACAATATTATTTCCCAACAAGAAGATAAAATGGTGTCGTTCATGCGTTCGTTACTTATAATACATAAAAAATAAAAAATACATTTACATTATATACACAATTTGGATACAATGAAAGACTAAAATGTTTACCTTGAATTTGGCTTCCTAATAAGATGATGATACTAACCAAGGCATTCAACATGATCGTTGTATTGGTGTGGCCCCTGGTTGTTCGCTAGCGTGGTAACAAATGTTATCTGAATGCATAGCATACCTGCCCCCTCCCCATGCTGTAAGGCGGAAGAGATCATTTGAACTAATATAGACTTCTTGTAGATGTGGTTTTAACTGAGACATTCATGTGTGTAAACTCATTGTTAATTAAAACTGTGATCGCTATTGTTTCCAAGTTTTAGGTAACACTTTTCAGTATCTTTCATTTTATGTATGTATTGGAAACAATGTTCATTTCTTCATCTTATTGTCTTATTTGGAACAAACATTTTTTTGTAATATTAGATTATTATTTTTACACAATACAAAACTTCCACATACAAAAAACATACATAAGCTCATAAACATCCCAAAATTACCCCTGCCCAGACCCACCTGCCTACACCATCTCCAGCGCCTGCATTACTCTATCACATAGCCTCAAACGGCAACATTTTGGGGTTTTTCCGTCACCCACGGACATTCAACATTTAGATAATAAAGCATTTGATCTTTCCATTGTGTTAACGATAGAGGATTAGTTGAATTCCAGTTTAAGTTTACATTTTTTCAAGATGATTGACGAGAAAAAGTATTGTCCAACCCATTGGGTTTCTCATTGCGCTCTCATATGCCACGTCTTGAAATATGCAGACAGACAGATTAAAAGTACATTTACATTGTAATACTTCTGACAGCCAACTTTCTAACTCTGCCCTTGAATTTTGGACTTTATAGCATTCCCAGAAGGCATAGCTTATTGAGTCATTGTTAGTTTTACACTTAAGACATGACTCTGCCATTGTGCTGTTGAATTTTTGAAGTTTGTCTCGTGTAATACATTAGTTTATATTGGACTTATTAAGGGTCAATTTTCATTAAATGTAATTTTGTTAGTTATGTTAAACATTAAAACATTTTAAATGTCCCTGTTCTCATGATTTGCTCCAGGGTGTACATGGAGAGACTTTGTTTGACTTTAAAATTTTGTTTAATATAAGAATGTACACAGTGAATGCTGAATCATAAATGCTGATTGGTTAAAACTGCATTCCAGACAGTGTCTATTCCGGCTAAATCTATGACGTTAAAATACCTATTTACTCAGTTCCATCTGACTGCACAATCCACTGTCTCATCAGCCCAGCCAGGCAATTTATAAACTTGATCCACTATAAAAAAATATCTAGACATTATCTGACATTTCTTTTAGACTAACATTTAAAAAAAACATACAGAAGCACACAAACATCCACAACATTACCCTTAACCGAATACCAAGTACTACGCATGGTGTGTATGCCTGTTGAAAGCATAGACAGGGGGAGATTATTAGGAAAAAAAGATGGAGAATCTTCAGACCACAAAGTTTGAAACCCCCCATCCCTTTCCATGAGCTGTAAGCATCATGTGTTCATGTGTCGTATTTACCATGTCTGCTAACTCTACTTTGAACCTTAAGGCCTCCACAACTCGGAGGAAAATAAATGAATTGATGTGGTCAATTGCATCAGAAGCGAGAGAGGACATGGAGAGTGAGAGAAAGAGGGGTAGAGAGTGCAGGAAAGTGAGTGTGCAAGAGAGAGAGATAGAGAGGGTGTGCTTGTGTGTGAGTGAGGGCCTTGTATGCTTGCGGGTAGAATAACAATGGTCTTCAACTCCATCGCCCCTAGTGGTAAAGGAGATGTGTTGATATATGTTGGGCATCATGAGTCTTAATGACGCGGAATTAAAATCCTCCGGCAATCAGAAAAGCAGTCTCTGGATGAAAGATTTCCCACTTGTTTATAGCCTTGCACAGTTTGTAAGTGACAGCTTATTATTTTCCTTGTCCTGGGGTGGAATGTATACGAAGGGTCATGATAACAGCTGAAAACTCCCTTGGGAGGTAGAAGGGTCGGCATTTGACAATCAGGTATTTCAAGACGGGTGAACAATTTGCTAACACTTCCACCGTGTTCGAGTCAGCACACCAGCTGTTGTTGATGAAGAAGCAAACCCCTCCCCCTCTCGATTTCTCTGACCCCACTGTCCAGTCCACACGGTGAATGGAGAATCCATCGAGTTGGATAGCCATGGGGGGTATCTTGTCTGAGACCTATGTTTTAGAAAAGCAGAGAATATTGCAGTTTTGAGACATCGCGTTGGTAGCAATTATGTGATATGAGGTCATCCATCTTATTTTCGAGTACATTGGAAAGTTGAATGGAGAGAAGAGGTGGCCAGTTTTCCCTACGCCTTAACCTTAAACAATTTAAAGGCAACAATGCTACCAATACTAATAGAGTGTATGTAGACTTCTGACCCGCTGGGAATGTGATGAAAGAAATAAAAGCTGAAATAAATCATTCTCTCTACTATTATTCTGACATTTCACATTCATAAAAAAAAGTGGTGATTCTTATTGATCTGAAACAGGGATTTTTTTACTAGGATTAAATGTCAGGATTTGTGAGAGACTGAGTTTAAATATAATTGGCTAAGGTGTATGTAAACTTCCGACCACAACGGTGTGTGTGTGTGTTTGTGTGTGTGTATGGGAGGCAGGCATATACCTTTCACTGAGCTGGGTAATGACAAACTGACAGGGGTGAGACAATTGTAATTTAATTATCTTACTGTTCTTTTGGTGGTTGCAGGTGCACTATCCTTCTGACCCTATGCAGCCAGTTCCCATCTGTTTGAGAAGATCAGGGAGCTTTGCGACAGAGGCTATGGACATTTCACTGTTCATCTGTTGTATTTGGCGCATGTGACTAATAATTTGATTTGATCACATGCTCTGCACCAAAGTCAAGGGCAGGACAGAAACAGGCTCCCCGAATGTAGATTCCCTTGTTCATGCGTGGTTCTGACGGACCAGTCATCAGCACTATTTGCAGTGCATCTATTCAAATGACTCTCTCCTAACACTCACGCCATACGTTGCTGCTACTATTTATTTTTTATCCTGCTGCTCAGCCACTTTACCCCAGATTGTATGCATAACTACCTCATCTATCACTGACATTGCTATTGTTCTTGTACATACTGTGTATTTTATTTACATTGACACTATTTCTGATATTGTAAGTAACCATTTGGCTGTAGCATTTACACGACCTGTAGAGACCCATCCACTTAGCAACATTTCGAAATTTAAAATGAATATTGATATGTGTGGTTGTAACATGATTTTGTGACATACCGCAACAATATCATGTGACCGTATCAAGTGTCTACAATATATATATATATATATATATATATATATATATATATATATATATATATTGTAACGCCCTGGCCATAGAGAGGGGTTTTTTGTTCTTTATTTTGGTTAGGCCAGGGTGTTACATTGGGTGGGCGTTCTATGTTCTGTTTCTAAGTTTTTGTATTTCTTTGTTTTGGGCCGTGTGTGTGTGGCTCCCAATCAGGCACAGCTGAAGTTCGTTGTTGTTGATTGGGAGTCACACATAAGTGCATGTTTTTCCGTTGGGGTTTTGTGGGTAATTGTTTCTGTCATTGTGTTTCACCTGACAGGACTGTTTGGCTGTCAGTTTCCTTGTTTTGTTTTTGTATAGTGTTCTTGCTTAAGTAAATATGATGAACACTAACTCCGCTGCGTTTTGGTCCACTCTCTCTCATGGCAGTCGTTACATATATATATATATTTGTGAGCACATGCATCTGTTTATGTACTGTACATGTGCACCTCACTCAGGTTGCATGGCAATAACTTATGTATGGAATACTATGTACTATCAGTGCGTGTGTGTAATAGTATAAAGTATGGTGTGAAGGCATTTGGGCAGTGGTGTAAAGTACTTCAGTAAAAATAGCAAAAAATACTTCGTATTTTAAAGTATCTGTACATTACTTTAATATTTATATTTTTGGCATCTTTTAATTCACTACACTCCAAAAGAAAATAATGTACCTTTTACTCCATTTTCCTGACACCAAAAGTACTTGTTACATTTTGACAGCAATTGTCTAATTCACACACTTACCAAGGGAACATATCTGGTCATCCCTACTGCATTTGATCTGGCAGACTAAGTAAACACAAATGCTTTGTTTGTAAATTATGTTGGAGTGTGCCCCTGGCTATCCATCAATAAAAAAAAATACAATTGTGCCGACTGGTTTAATATAAGGAATTTTTAAATTATTTATACTTAAGTACATTTTAGCAAATTCCATTTACATTTGATACTTAAGTATTTTTAATACCAAATACTTTTACTCAATGTAACGGCCGTCGTTTAAATGAGACCAAGGTGCAGCGGAGGATGTGTTCATCTTACAAGATTTTAGTAGTATTTTACTGGGTGACTTTTACTTCAGTCATTTTCTATTAAGGTATCTTTACCTTTACTAAAGTATAACAATTTAGTACTTTTTCCACCACTGGAAGTGGCTGGGGGTTCTAGCATTTTGACCCATCAATTTAGACAAGTGTGTCTGGGTAAGCGTCATCTAATATTTATTTAAAAAAAATATCTGGACACTTTGTTTACCTGGAATTGTTCCTTATTGTAGGCTACTACCACTTTTAGTCTTAATCTTTACTACACTACTCACTGTTTAGCAGATGACCTCACATGTGAATCCTTAAACCCTGAGACTATCGATCCCTACAGAATAAGAGCAAATTGTAGATACTAATTACTAGTCTGCAGCTAGAAATGATCTTAACTTGAGATGCGCAGACCGACATGGTATCCATTTTAACCACGAAAGACTGATCTTCAGGGAAGCGGAGGCGCTGATGAACTGACTGTCCGCAGATGGACCGGATTCCAACAGAAATTATGACGACATACTGGGCGTAAATGTATATTAATTGCAATTATTCTCAAATGAGTGAGCGTTCATATGCAAAGGATTTAGCATTTCAATTAATATAATTATTGTTGTACTGTGTGTAGTGATCCCTCTGGTCTTTTCCACCTGTTCTCAGTCCACACCCACTTGGAATTGGATAATTATCGGCCCATCTGAATCCTTAAAGAGATGTGTGGGGCTAAGGCTTAAGAGGGTGTGAACAATGCTGAATGGGTGTAGACAAAGGAGAGCTCTCCAGTAGCTACCAAAACATTCAAAGGCACTTTTCTCAAAAGTAAGTTTACCAACTTTCAAAGCAGAATTACTTTCCCATTGTTCCTCAAATGCAGTATATTATATTACATTTTGTAGCTCTGAGTCTCTACTTTTTACCAACGTAATTTTTTTTTCTCAAATTTTGCGACATAAGACCAAATCCAAGTGACGAGCCACATTTGATTACTTGTTCAGAAGTCATATGGCTTGGGGGTAAAAGCTGTTAAGGAGCCTTTTGGTCCTGGACAAGACGCTCCGGTACCACTTGGACTTGGATGACTGGAGTCTTTGACCATTTTTGGGGGGGTCTTTTGCTGATACCGCCTAGTATATAAGTCCTGGATGGCAGGAAGCTTGGCCAAAGTGATGTACTGGGTCGTACCCATTACCCTCTGTAGCAACTTATGGTCTGATGCCGAGAAGTTGCCATACCAGGCGGTGATGAAACCGGTCAGGATGCTCTCTGGTGCAACTGTAGAACTTTTTAAGGATCTGGGGACCCATGCCAAATCTTTTCAGTCTCCTGAGGGGGAAAGGCATTGTCGTTTGCTGTTGATGTGTATGCCAAGGAACTTGAAACTCCCGACCCGCTCCACTATAGCCCTGTCGATTTGCATGGGGAATGTTCAGCCCTCCTTTTCCTGTAGTCAGGGATCATCTCCTTTGTCTTGCTCACCTTGAGTGAGAGGTTGTTGTCCTGGCACCATACTGTCCTGACCTCCTCTCTATAGACTGTCTCATTGTTGTCGGTGATCAGGCCTACCACTAATGTGTCATCAGCAACCTTTATGATGGTGTTGGAGTCGTGCTTGGCCACGCAGTCATGGATGAGCAGGGAATACAGGAGGGGACAAAGCAAGCACCAAGGAGGGGCCCCCGTGTTGTAGATCAGCGTGGCAGATGTGTTGTTGACTACCCTTACCACCTGGGGGTGGCCCATCAGGAAGTCCAGGATACAGTTGCAGAGGGAGATGTTTAGTCGCAGGGTTCTTAGCTTAGTGATGAGCTTTGAGGGCACTATGGTGTTAAACGCTGAGCTTTAGTCAATGAAACGCATTCTAAGATAGGTGTTCCTTTTTGTCCAGGTGGGTTTAAGATTTCCGGGATGATGGTGTTGATGTGAGCCATGACCAGCCTTTCAAAACACTTCATGGCTACCGACATGTGCTACTGGACTGTAGTCATTTCGGCAGGTTACCTTCGCATTCTTGGGTACAGGGACTATGGTGGTCTGCTTGGAACATGTAGGTATTACAGACTCGTTCAGGGAGAGGTTGAAAATGTCACTGAAGACACGTACCAGTTGGCCCGCACATACTCTGAGTACACGTCTAGGTAATCCATCAGGCCCCGCAACCTTGTGAATGTTGCCCTGTTTAAAGGTCTTGCTCACATTGGCTACAGAGAGTGTCATCCGGAACAGCTGGTGCTCTCATTGCATGCTTCAGTGTTGCTTGCCTCGAAGCGAGTATAAAAGGAATTTAGCCCATCTGTAACGGGTGTCGTTGGGTAGAGAGGACCAAGGCGCAGCGGGTTGCATGTTCATCATTATATTTTATTAGCTAAATGTGAACACAGAAAAACAAGAAAACAAAGAACGACAGACCGACAGTTTCACAGGCTAATACTCACAGCAGTGCGAAATACAACTACCCACAAACTACAAACAAAACACATACCTATATATAGGACTCTCAATCAGAAGCAACTAAAAACACCTGCCTCCAATTGAGAGTCCAACACCCAATTACCTAGACATAGAAATACAAAGAACTAGAATGAACCTAGAAATACAAAACATAGAACATAAACCAAAACCCGGAAAACATAAATAAAACACCCCTCTACAATACACATAACCCCCGAACCACATGAAACAAATACCCTCTGCCACGTCCTGACCAACCTACAAATACAAATAACCCCATATACTGGTCAGAACGTGACACCATCTGCTGGGCTCGCGTCACTGGGCAGCTCGCAGCTAGGTTTCCTTTGTTGTCCGTAATAGTTTGCAAGCCCTGCCACATCCAACGAGCATCGGAGCAGGTGTAGTAGCATTCAATATTCGTCCTGTATTGACACTTTGCTTGTTTGATCGTTCGTTTGCGGGCATAGCGGGGTTCTTAGGAGAGTCCTGCTCCTTGAAAGCGGCAGCACGTTGGGTTATGTGCGTACGGTCACTGTGGTGACGTTGTCAATGCACTTATTGATGAAGTCGGTGACTGAGGTGGAGTACTCCTCAGTGCCATTGGATGAATATTCTAGTCTGTGCTAGCAAACAGTCCTGTAGTATACGATTCATCTGACCACACATTGAGCAAGTCACCGGTACTTCCTGCTTTAGTTTTTGCTTCTAAGAAAGAATCAGGAGGATAGAACTATGGTCAGATTTGACAAATGGAGAGCTTTGTGTAACTCTCTGTATGTGGAGAAAAGGTGGTCTAGAAATGTGGTAAAATGGATTGAAGTTTGCCTGCATTAAAGTCCCCGGCCACTAGGAGTGGCGCTTCTGGACGAGCATTTTTCTTGTTTCCTTAAGGCCTTATACAGCTCGTTGAGTGCGGTCTTAGTGCCAGCATCGGTTTATGTCGGTAAATATACGGCTATGAAAAATATAGATAAACTCTCTTGGTAGATATTGTGGTCTACAGCTTATTATGAGGTACTCTAAATCAGGCAAGCAATACCTCAAGACTTCTTTAATATTAGACGTTGTGCACCAGCTGTTATTGACAAATAGACACACCCCCACCCCTCGTCTTACCGAATTTAGCTGTTCTGTCCTGCCTATGCATGGAAAACCCAGCCAACTGTGTATCATCTGTCGTTGTTTAGCCACAACTCGGTGAAACGTAAGATATTACAGTTTTTAATATCCTGTTGTTAGGATAGTATCGAACGGAGCTCATCCAGTATATCCTCCAGTGATTGCACATTGGCCGATAGAGCGGATAGTAGAGGCAGGTTACCCACTCGCAGACAAATTCTCACAAGGTACCCTTATCAGCGGCCCTTGTCTTTTCTTCATGTGAATGACAGGGATTTGGACATTGTCCGGGAGCAACAATATATCCTTCGAGTCAGACTCATAAAAAAAAAAAATCTTTGTCCAGTTCGAGGTGAGTAATCGCTGTTCTGATATCCAGAAGCTATTTTCGGTCATAAGAGATGGTAGTAGCCAACATTATGTACAAAATAAGTTACGAACACATAAAATAGCACAGTTAGTTAGGAGCCTGCCATCCCCTCTGGCACAATTATAATCCCTGTCACTGAACACCACACATTGGCTGCTATTGTCGGCTGAATGATAGAACAGCTATTTCCATGTTAAAATGTTAAGGGATGCAATTTCTCCATTGTTTTTGATGGTAGGCCACTGTGGTAGGCCTACATTACGATCAAGTAGCCACAGTAGCCTACTTGGCCGCTGTTAAAATCTGTAACTTAAAGCAGATGCAGCCTCAGTGTTCACAGTAAATGCACGCTGGAAGTTGCACCGAATTTTCACAATGTTCAAGTTTGAGCTCAGCAGTCCTGACATTTGCTCAGTGCCGAAAAAGATTAGAAGGAACATTGAGCATGTCTCAATACCAACTACTGAGAAGTACGTAGGAAAGCCGTAATATAGGAAAAGTGTGCATTTCCTAAATTGGAATTAGCACCCAAGACACTTAATAGTCATATTTTGTCATATTTAACAAGAACTTGTTCTTGTGCCTCTGTAATAACACTGTAATTACTTTTGGTGCAACATTTTATTAGCATGTTACATAGTACTTTGGTAATTGCTTTTTAGTTGTATAGAAATTTGTTTCGTTACTACTGTACACAAGGAATAGTGACTGTTCCTTATCCCACTTGTATAATAACTCCATTATTATGCAATAATAAAGGTATTTCTATACTCCTGTGTTTGAACACTGCTATTGTACTAATCAGTGACTACATATGTTTAAGAACTTGATGTCAAGTGTTACTGTAATATCTTACATCTCACTCATTATGAAAATGTATTTCTATATAATTTTAAAACTGCACAAGTGTTCTATTCTAATGTTGAGATGAGTCCGTGTCCCTAACGAACTGTTGCCTAGATCTAGCTAAATGCCTGAAAGTGACAGTTCACTCAAATGATGTAACCCATAATGTAAAGAATTTTGAAAAATAAATGTACAACAGTAAAACAAAATCTAAGGGCTCTATTCAATCCGTATCGCAGAAGTTCAGCGTTACTGTCACGTCCTGACCATAGAGAGCTCTTATTTTCTATGGTAGAGTAGGTCAGGGCGTAATTGGGGGGGTTATCTAGTTTATTTATTTCTATGTTGTGTTCTAGTTGCTTTTTTCTATGTTGGGGTTTTTGTATGATTCCCAAATTGTTGTTTCTAATTGGGGATCATATTTAAGTAGTTGTTTTTCCCACCTGTGTTTGTGGGATCTTATTTTGAGTTAGTGCATGTTGCACCTCTGTCGTCACGGTTTGTTGTTTTGTTTATAGTTTATTGTATGTCTTGCATAGTTTCACATATTAATAAAGATGTGGAACGATACTCACGCTGCGCCTTGGTCTCCTTCTACAAACGAACGTGACAGTTACAGAGTGATTGAAATTTAAATGCAATGTTTCCGCGTTAGCAGATACTGCATTCACGGTAAATTCAGCCGGCTCAATGTCGGCTCAAATGGAAATTACCTTTACATTTATATCATGCGATCTGTAGTGCTTCAGCGACACAGCTTGAATAGATCCCTAAATTGATTTACATTTCCAGTTTTACTTTCCATTAATTTAATATAAAATATTTGGCCAAACTGGTGTGCGTGGCCAAAGAGCTCTATTTTCATGTCATCCTACAAATGTAAATGTCACGAGTTTGCTAAACAGCATTGGCACTTGGTTTGGAATTGGTGCTATGGACAGATTACATTAAAATGGAGCTCTTTGGCCAAGCACACCAGTGGTTGGTTTGGCGTAGAATGAAGGTTGCATACGCATAAAAGAAACCCCATACAGTACATACTGTAAAATGTGGTGGGGGATCTTTGATGTTATTATGCTTCCACTGGTCCTGGGGCCCTTGTTAAGGTCAACATCATCGTGAACTTTACACAGTACCAAGGCATTTTAGCCTAAAACCTGGTTTCCCCTTCCAGGAGGCTGAAACTTCAGGAAGATATCCCCAATCACTAATCAAAATCCACAAAGAATCGGTTAATTGACCAGAAAATCAACATTTTGCAACGGCCATCTGTCTTCAGACTCAAACCCCAATACAACCTGTGTTTTGATTTAAAGAGTGCAGTGCATGAGCACAGACAAAGGATATACAGGATCTGGAAAGATTTTGTATGGAGATGGTCGACAATTCCTCCCAATCTCATAAAACATTTTAGATAAAGGATCAGTGTCATTATCCTCACAAGAGGAGGGTGCTAGTCTATTGAAAACAGGGGTGCAAATGTTGACCCCTATATTTTGTATTTATTTTATTACTTGTTCAACAAAATCTCTCTCTGAGGAATTTTATCAAGGGTGCCAATAATTATGGACCAGTCTATATATACTGAGTTTACAAACCATTAGTAACACCTTCCTAATATTGAGTTGCACCCACTTTTGCCATCAGAACAGCCTCAATGAATCTGGGCATGGACTCTACAAGGTGTCGGAAGTGCTCCACAGGGATGCTGGCCCATTTTGACTACAATGATTCGCACAGTTGTATCAAGTTGTCTGGATGTCCTTTGGGTGGTGGACCATTCTTGATACACACAGGAAACCCATCAGCGTTGCAGTTCTTGACATACTCAAACTGGTGCCTACTACCATACCCCGTTCTTGCCCATTCACTCTCTGAATGACACACATACAAAATCCATGTCTCAAGGCTTAAAAATCATTTTTTGACTTGTCTCTCCACCTTCATCTACACAAAAATAGTCTTCACTATTATTATACAGTGTAAAAAAAATGTAAAAATAAAGAAAGCCTTGAATGAGTAGGTGTGTCAACTTTTGGCTGGTACTGTATATACAAAAGTATTCATACCCACTGGATTTCAAATTTTGTGTTACAAAGTGGGATTCAAATTGATTTCATTCTCATTTTCTTGTCAACAATCTACTCAAAATACTCTAATGTCAAAGTGGAAGAAAACTGTAACATTTGTTAAAGATGAATTTGTTTAGGAATGCCTAAATATAATGTGGCTTAAACAAATCTTATAATACGTTACAGGCTCAGTCTGTGAAATAATAGAGGTTGACATGATTTTTAAATGACTTTCTTCCTATGTCTTCCATATATACAACATCTGTAAGGTCCCTCAGTCAAGTATTGAATTTCAAAAAGATGGTGCCCTTTTGCAAGTTCTGACCCAACTTTGCTATTTTTCTTACAACCGACAACCTTTTGAACATCAGATTGGCAGTTACTTATCTCAATTCTGGCTTCAACTTCGAATTCCGATCCAATTTTTGGGCTACCCAAGAGGAAATGCTGGCATCAGAGACAATAGAGGGGGGGATCCTGGCGAGATTAACTTGGGTCAAACGTTTCGTGTAGCCTCCCACAAGCTTCCCACAATAAGTTGGGTGAATCTTGGCACATTTCTTCTGACAGAGCTGGTGTAACTGAGTCAGGTTTGTAGGCCTCTTTGCTCGCACAAGCTTTTTCAGTTCTGCCCACACATTTTCTATAGGATTGAGGTCAGGGCTTTGTGATGGCCACTCCAATACCTTGACTTTGTTGTCCTTAAGCCATTTTGCCACAACTTTGGAAGTATGCTTGGGGTCAATGTCCATTTGGAAGACCCATTTGCAACCAAGCTTCAACTTCCTGACTGATGTCTTGAGATGTTGCTTCAATATATCCTCATAATTTTCCTTTCTCATGTTGCCATCTATTTTGTGAACTGCACCAGTCCCTCCTGCAGCAAAGATATAGGGCGGCTGCTATACAGAAGACCGTGTGTGGGGAAATAATTCAGCACATGTCCGCTGACATGCGGAAAAAGCTTGTGGAGAAGATTATTAACAACAAATAAAAAATGACTGTGCTTGTTTGATGTGGACAACTGCTCTTCGAACATTGGTCGAAGTTGGTCCCCCTTTGCTGCTATAACAGCCAACACTCTTCTGGGAAGGCTTTCCACTAGATGCTGGAACATTGCTGCGGGGACTTGCTTCCATTCAGCCACAAGAGAATTTGTGATGTCAGGCACTGATGTTTGGTGATTAGGCCTGGCTCGCAATCTGCGTTCCAATTCATCCCAAAGGTTTTCAATGGGGTTGAGGTTAGGGCTCATGCAGTCCAGTCAAGTTCTTCCACACCGATCTCGACAAACCATTTCTGTATGGACCTCGTTTTGTGCACAGGAGCATTATCATGCTGAAACAGGTATGGGACTTCCCCAAACTGTTGGAAGCACAGAATCGTCTACAACAGTGGTTCTCAACTGGTTTTCCCTGGGCACCCAAATTTGACAATGACAATTACGTCGCGACCCAATATTATGGACTGTTGATTACATTTTACAATGTCATATTGCAGCTGCCTTCTTGGGCAGGCTTCACTTGTGGTATCAATTATGGTATTAAAGAGTCATTACATAGTCATATTAATTGCGAAAACATTTATCAATTCAAGAGAATAAGCCATTAAGTTAAGTGACCAGTTCAGGAGTGGGGTGCAATAAATTATCAGACTCAGAACATGACATCAAAACCAACCCAATAATGTTAATGAACAGTAACACATACCAGTGTTTAAAATAGTTGTTTTTTCTATCATTAGAAATTCTTATGCATTAATTACCATGTGAATAGCTTCATAACATTAATAATTAACATAGTAAACAATAACTCATTAATCTGTTTATTTATTGTGTGTGCACATGCGCGTGTGTGGCCTATCAGTAGGAAAGCTGGGTGGGGGGGTTTCTTTAGTTTGATAAGTTCACTGAAGTCTGGGGTGATGGTTGACAGGGCATCTCGGAGGTCATGCTGGCTGTCCAGTTTGTTTCTGCTTTTAGTTTTCACCATGCCATAGCAGAGAAGCCACTTTCACACAGATAGGAAGTGCTGAAAGGTAGCATGATTTGTGACAGGTGAGAGCAGGATACTCTCCCATTACACTGCACCAGAACTGTGGCGGTGCCATTTCCGGGAAGTGCATGCTCAGTCCGCGATCAAATGACAGCTCCACCAGCAGATCCTTTTCGTTGATTGGCAACACGATGCTTCCCATCTCCACTCAAAAGGGTCCCATGTCCAGTTGTCTAGTCTCCTATTCTCCTCCGGGAAGTAGTTACACAACTTTCCCTGCAGCTTGATAAGATGCTGTTGAACTTTTTTTTTCAGTGTGTGCGCTATGTTGCTGTTATGTGGGGTGGAGAGCAGGTGAACCCAAGTGCAGACTCAGACGAGGAGACAGGGATAAGGTAACCAAAGCAGGTGGAGATGTGGTGCAGGCCAGGGGTAGCTCGGGAGGGTAGCAGGGAACTGAGGCTGTGGCCGGAGCAAGGGGAGTAGGGGCATGGTAAGCAGAATCTACGGAAGCAGTAGAGCTGGGGTCCAGGGCTGGGAAGCAGGACTGATGAGACGATGGACTCGAGACAGGGACCAGAGTTGGAGCGGACGTAACTGTAGTGGAGAGAAAGCAGCGTCAGGCTAGGGAAAACAGGCACCACAGGATAACAAGGTCTATGCAGGAACAAACGGCTTGAAATGCAGACAGACTGAGCAGAGGCTATGATCTGGCAGCGTGGAAGAGGCAGGGTTGAGTATTTGTAGAGGTCTTGATTATGGAACAGGTTGCAGCTGGTGGGGATCTGCTCTGACTCCAGCACACCTGTCTTCACTCACACAATCAGATACACCCACACAGAGAGCGGGAAAGAGCCCTGGGGGAGTGGCAGCAGGTTAGGGAGACACATGAGAACTAGAGGGCGTGGCAGGGGCAGATGTAACAGTTGCGCTATGTTGATCAGATTCTGAATCTCAAAATCAGTATTGGGAAACATGTAAATCCTTCCGTTAGAAACATGATTTGCCCCAACGGTAAGGTTGATCTTGAAGACATCCGCTTTGTCCCTCGGGTCAAATCGATTGTGTCCCCTCGCCTTGCATTGACAAACTGAGCAAAACACCTGCTTTTCGTGGAACTCTTTTTGATATAGTTGACATGCTTGATCACATTCTGGAGAGGGGCGTTGAGCTCAGGCACGATGTCCTATGCTGCCAAAGCCTCCCTGTGTCGAAAGCAATGGTTCACACGTCACACTCGGTGCTCTCTCCAGGATCTGCTTTATTACCCCAGAGTGCTATCCCGTCATGGCAGTGGTAACACAGATGCACCCATCTTATGCCAGTTCCACTAGGTACATATCCATTGTGTTAAAGACAGCCTCTGCAGTGGTGGTGGTGGTGGTGGGCATATCAGCACTAAAAAGGAACTGCTCCAGGAAGTTATTATTCCAGATGTGTCTGACATAGACCATTAGAATTGCATGGTTAGCCACATCTGTGGATTCATCAAGCTGCAGTGCGCAATGGCCATTTGCACTGATGCACTCTAATGTCTGGCGTGGTTTGTCCTCAGTCCTCAGACATGTCCTGGATCTGGTCCTCGTCCTCATGGTGTCATTGGATAGGGGTATGGTTTTAAGTTTGTTGGCAGCTGATTCTCCCACGATTTCAGTGAATGTATCAATATCAGCAGGGAGTATGAGTTCCTCTTTGCTTGTGTGGGCTTCTTTGCACTTATGCTTCGAACACCCCGACAGCGTCATTGCATTTTGGTACAGCAGAAGTACATTAATTTCCAATGAAACGCTGCGTTTGACTTGCAGCATCACGTTGCAGAGGCAGTTGCAGTGTGTTTGGTGTGGTGCATACTGTAATGACCTGACTAGATCATAAAGGAACAATTGTCCAGACAGAAGATGGAGTTTATGAATTCACAATTTATTAACCCAACTCCACACAGGCTACTGATTGGCCGTAGCCCATGCCAAATAAATTAAGGATATCTGTATAAAACAACCGTGACCATCTCTCCAGATGTAAGAGAGAGAACAATGGCTAAACTTGCGATGCCCCCCCCTGCTCCACAAACCACCAGGAATCCCGGCACAAGAATATTTTAGGCATTCTCGTAGTTGGCAGGTTGATTGGCATGTTGGACCCCACAAACACTGGGTACTGGTAAGTACAGCAAAACCAACGAACAGCATAACACATAACACACAGCTGTCTGTGCGAGTCGCTACACAGCCCTCCACCACAAAGTCCCTCACCCCCGATGGAACAAATAAAGTCTCTGAAGCGACCCGGAGGTCTCCTTTGCCTGCATAGCCGTGATGGTTGCAGAGTGTCTAGATGTGAAACAGGGGGCTCAGTCTGTGGCAGTGGGCTGCCCCTCTGGGGCCCAGGGGATGAAGGCAGGGACATGGTGGACAAGGATGAGGGAAAGGGAAATACAGTCTGTGGCTCCAGGGAACCACGCGGTGACACAGGGAGGGACACTGGGTGAGTGGGATGTCTGGAGCCTTGTGTGCGGCGCCTGGGGGTGGGTGCCTGGGGAATGTCAATGCCAGAGAGGGGAATTGTGGGAGTCCCTGGGGTTTGGGGAGAAGAGGCCCCTCTGTATGGGGTTAACCTGTCCCGGTGCAGTGCCACCTTTCTCACACTGGAAGAAAGCTGCACCCGGTACACAACCTCTCCTACCCTCTCCAGGATTCCGCAGGGCCCCATCCAGTGGCTTTTCAACTTGGGACATCTGCCTTTCTTTCTCAGGGGGCTGTAGACCCAGTCCAGCTCACCAGCCACAAGTGCCTTCCCCGGGTGTGCACGTCATAGTGCCTCTTTGGCCTCACATCTGCATTCACCAGCTGCTCTCTGGCGAAGTTGTGGATTGTCTCCAGGTGGTCCTGGTGTCTCCAGGCATACTCCGGCTCCGAGGGAAGAGGAGGGATATCCAGGGGCCGACCAAACGCTATTTCTGCAGGGGTGGGGATCCCTCTCCCCAGCATGAGGAGGGCAGGTGTGCAGGAGATGGAATCTTGGACAGCGGAGCGGCATGCCATAAGGACCATGGGCAGGTTCTTGGCCCAGTCACGCTGCTGTCCAAGAGTTTTGTTGAAGCGCACCACAAGGCCATCACTTTGAGGATAGAGAGAAGTAGTGCTGGTCTTATTGCATACTCAGCCTCTCACACATGGTGGCGAACACCCGGGACTCAAAGTTTCTGCCTTGAACGCTGTGGATGGACTCCGCAGCTCCAAACCTGCTGAACACCCCCACTGTCAGGGCGTCGACAATGGTCTCTGCCTTTTGATCCGGCAGAGCATAGGCTTCGGGCCATTTTGTGAAACAGTCCATGGCCATGAGTACCCAACGGTTTCCACTGTCTGTGGTGGGGAATGGCCCAACTAGATCCACTCCCACCCTCTCCATGGGAGCCCCCACTGGGAACTATTGGAGCTGAGCATGAGAATGGCCTGGTGGGCCCTTTTCTCGCTGTGCAGTTGTCACAGCGGCGGCAAAAGTCCTCCACATCCCTCTTTTGCTGCCCCCAGTAAAAGCCCTGACGGAGTGTTTTTGTGACCCCAAAGTGTACTGTCCCCACCCCCCTATGAGTGCTCTGGAGCACAACCTCCTGCAGTGCTTTTGGGACCAGCACCTGCCACCTCTCCTATCCCGTAGCTGGCTCCTTCCATGCCCGCTGTAGCATGCCATCAGCCAGCCACAGCCTCTCAAACTTTGACCACTACTCTTTGGTCGCGAGTGAGAGAGCTGCCACCTTGGTCTCAGCCACACCTCTACCCACTGTAGCACTGGCTGTAGGTCTGTATCCCGTCCCTGGTGCTGCCCCCAATTCAGCCACATCGACAGTCTGCAGCTCACAGCAGACAGGCCCGCATGCCCACACACTGTGGCACACACCTCCTCCTCCTCATACAGCTCTCTCTCACGGCTCTCTCTATGCTCACAGTGGCGGCACCCGTCTGCAGTACAGGGCTGAAGTGACATGGCGTCGGCGTTGGAGTGGCATGCCCCTGCCCTGTGCTCCTCCAACCAGTGTGCAACCTGCCCCTCTGGCTCTTTGAAAGACAAGCGTAACTAGAGAGAAGAGTGGTCAGTCCTTACAGTAAATGGTAGGCCACCCAGCTAGTACTTGAAGTATTTGATGGAAGACACAACAGCCAGGAACTCCCATCGGTTGACACACTCATGTTTGTTGAATGTTTTTCTGAAGTACACCCCCACTCTCTGCCCCTATGGCCCCACCTGAGCCAGCACCCCACCCATGCCCACATTGCTCTCATCTGAATCCAGGATAAAGGGCAAGGTGAGGTCAGGGGGGCAAGCACAGGGACTTCGATCAGTGCACGTTTGAGGGTGTTGAAGGCCTCCTTGCACTCCACTGTTCAAATGAAGGCCTTGTCCTTCGGCAGCAGGCAGGTTTAGGGGAGCAGTGACGCTTGAGAAGCCCCATTTAAACCTCCTCTAGTACAAGGCCAGGCCCTGGAAGCTCTTCAGCTGGTGGCCCAACAAGGACACATCTCTCCTCATGAAGTGGTACTTCTCGGGGTGGAGCTTCAGGCCTGTGGCAGCCATCCTCTCCAGCACATGCCGTAGCGCAGCCAGAGCTGAATGGAAGGAGCTGCCATGGGTCAGGATGTCGTCGAGGTATACCAGACACTCCTGTCGGGGGAAGCCATCCAGCACCCTGTCCATCAAACGCTCAAAAGTAGCTGGAGCGTTGCACAGGCCGAAGCACAGGACCTTGAACTACCAGTGTCTTCTATTAGTGGAGAACACAGTTTTGGCTCTGGCCTCTGGGGAGAGGGGCACCTTCCAGTAGCCACTGCAGAGGTCTAGTAAGGAGAACCAGGAGGACCCCTAACTAGGTCCAGCGACTCATCGATACGTGGTATGGGGTATGAGTCCTTTCTGGTTACCTCATTCAGCCACCTGTAGTCCGCACAGAAGCTCAACTTGTCCCCCTTCTTAGCAACCATGACAACTGGTGCCGCCTAGGGGCTGTCTGAGGGCTCGATGAGGTACGCCCACTGCATTTCCAAAACAGGCTTGTCTGCTGCCTCCGGGTTTGCCAGAGAGATATGACGGGATGCATCTTGATGGGCCGAGCATCACCTGTGTCAATCTCATGCTACACGAGATGAGTCTGACCCACCTCTTCCTCACTCAGAGCAAAGCAGTCTCTGAATTCAAACAGCAACTGCCAAAACCGTTCCTGCTGCTCAGGGTCAAGACCAACACAGTTCCTCTCCCATATCTCCTTCACAGCAGACAGTGTCCTCTCCTCTCCCATCTGGGGTAGCTGGGCTGGGATAGCGCGGGCATGTACACACAGCCATACTAGGTGATAGAGGGGCTGGGGAAAAGTCACAAACCGATGTGGGGGAGTGGGGGCAGCTATGAGTATCTGCTGCTTTAACTGTTGGAGTAAGGGAGTAGTTGAGTTGTGTGAATGTGACATTAGGGGGGGCATGATGACTGCCGGCCCTCCCTGGAAGCTCAGTGTGCCCCTATTTAGGTCTAACTGGCAGCTTGTGCTCGTAAGAAAGTCCAACCCCAGGATACAAGGGTCCTGCACAGCCGCCACCCACACAGGATGACATACAGTCCTGTCCCCTATTGTCGGTGTCATCATTCCCTTCCCATTCATGTGTGCCAGCTCACCTGTGACTGTGCAGAGCTGCACAGTTGTGAGCTTAAGCTGAGTCCAACCTGGCACAATATCCGGCCTCACCAGGGTTACTGTGGACCCGGATAGAGCAGGGCAACCCATCCACATGGACATGACAAAAGTCCCCAACACAAGTCCTGCCCACCACAACAACAAGCTCCATCTGCTTGCACTTGTCTACTTCTGGGAGAAGTGGAGCCTTGCTCCCCTGTCCGTGCCGGAGGGCTCCTCCTAGAATTGGTGGTGGTTGGGAAAGAGAGCCAGGGGTCTGCACTGCCCCGTCTATGCGGACCCTGAGCTGTTTCCGTGAGCTCTGGGGGACCTGGGGAAATCCCAGCACAGATGGTCTTGCTGGCCACACCCCCAGCAGACCATGGGACCAGGGCGTGTGTTGCATGCCACCTGTAGCGACACAGCACAAATGAGTTCATTCATTTCTGCCACCCATGCAGGCTTTTCCGGCTCTGGGCTGCTCTGCCCCCAGCCCACACAGTGAGTGTGTCTCCCTGCACCCCCACCGAAGGCCCAGCTGAAGCCCCAGCCCACACGAGCTCTTTCTCCAAAGCCATCTCCAAGGCTATCTGCAACGACTCAGGATAAGCCAGCCGGGTCTGTATGCGCAGCTCCATAGGTGAGAGAGCCTGTATGAACTGGTCCCGTGTTAGCTCACTCTGCACGGAGGGGGGCATGTGAGCACATGCCCGCCGAGAGAGGCTCTCAATGTCATTAGCTAGCACCCAGAGTGGCTCTCCAGGCTGCCTGCGTCTCAGTGCTCCAACTAAAGCCCCATAATCACGTTTGTTCTCGGGGCTAATCAATATCAAACAGGACAGAGCATCATCTGTGAGGCACAAAGCTAACTATAGTTCCCTATCTTCATTTGACCATCCCCCAAAATACGCTAACAGTACAAACTGAGCATGAAAAGCTTCCCAATCGGCCTTACCAGAGTACTTCTGGGTCTTAACAGATATGGACGCAATCGGGGACTGGGCTTCGCCATGTTTGTTTACATCCTGAGCCCCAGATTCCTCATCCCCCTGCGTCGACGTCACCCCTTCGGTCCGCCCACCAGAATCTGCGCGAAGCACAATTGACGAAGCACTCATGCCCGCTTCAACCACCATAATTCTAGAGGTCACCCTCAAGCGGCCTATGGGCTCCGATGCCCTGACAATCTCCTCGTCCAAACCCTCTGATGTCCATACACACGCACCTCCTTGGTCATAATTGTCCCCTACCTCCACCTTCACATTCGGATTCCCTTGAAACGTTTTTAACCCCGTTCTCACGTACTTTAGCTAGCCACGGTAGTCAGCTAGCTTGCTGGTTAACTTTTATCTAAGTTTTTACTTCTGACACCAATGTAATGACCTGACTAGATCATAAAGGGACAATTGTCCAGACAGAGGATGGAGTTTACTAATTCACGGTTTATTAACCCAACTCCACACAGGCTACTGTTTGGCTATAGCCCAAGACAAATAAATTAAGGATACCTGTACAAAACAACCGTGGCCATGTCTTGTGAAGACCAGACGTAAGAGAGAGAACAATGGCTAAACATGGCATTAATCTTGCGATGCTCCACCCCCCTGCCATATTTTCTTTTTAGTCAGCTGTCGTATCTTTGTGGCTTGGATGCTTGGAGCCCAGAAGCCTTTTCATTTTGGAGGGTTTCATGCTCTCATTAGATAACAGCTCGTTGCATAGGACCCACTGCAGTTTACACTCACCCTGACTGTCTTCTATAGTATATGTGAAACCATATTTGATGAAGTCAGGGTCATATTTTATCTTCTTGAAAGGGACCGGGTTGTCTGCCTTGGTGTTGACATTGGAAGCAGCAGTAGATGAAGAGGGACCTGCACTTTTTAAAAACTTGTCCATGATTTTACTCTGACAGCTAGCCTACATGGGCTCCCGAGTGGCGCAGTGGTCTAAGGCACTGCATCTCAGTGCTAGATGTGTCACTACAGACACCTTGGTTCGAATTCAGGCTGTATCACAATTGGCTGTGGTTGGGAGTCCCATAGGGCGGTGCACAATAGGCCCAGCGTTGTACGGGTTTGGCTGGTTTGGGCTGTCATTGTAAATAAGAATTTGTTCTTTACTGACTTGTCTGCAGAACACATCTGCATAGTTAGCTGTCAATCAAGTTAGCTGTCAGAAGAAGATCTGTATTATCTGATTGGACAAGTCACATTTAAAGCAAAACATTTTGCAGAATGACATTTTTATTGGATCAGTGTGTCAAATCAAATGTTTATTGGTCCCATACAGTACCGGTCAAAAGTTTTAGAACACCTACGGGTTTTTCTTTATTTGTACTATTTTTTACATTGTAGAATAATAGTGAAGACATCAAAACTATAAAATAATATGGAATCATGTAGTACCCAAAAAAGTGTTTAAACAAGTCAAAATATATTTATATTTGATGTTCTTCAAATAGACACCCTTTGCGTTGATGACAGCTTAGCACACTCTTGGCATTCTCTCAACCAGCATATGAGTTCCCACATGTGCTGAGCAGTTGTTGGCTGCTTTTCCTTCACTCTGCGGTCCAACTCATCCCAAACCATCTCAGTTTGGTTGCGGTTGGGGTATTGTGGAGGCCAGGTCATCTGATGCAGCACTCCATGACTCTCCTTCTTGGTAAAATAGCCCTTAAACCTTTGGGGTAGGTGGCACGCTAGCGTCCCACCTGGCCAACATCCGGTGAAATTGCAGAGCGCCAAATTCAAAATACAGAAATAGTAATAATAAACATTCATAAAAATACAAGTGTTATACATCGGCTTAAAGATTAACTTCTTGTTAATCCAGCCGCTTTGTCAGATTTAAAAAAGGCTTTACGGCGAAAGCATACCATGTGATTATCTGAGGACAGAAAAAGAATACAAACATTTTCCAACTAAGTAGAGGAGTCACGAAAGTCAGAAATAGCGATAAAATGAATCACTTACCTTTGAAGATCATCTTCTGGTTGCAGTCACAAGAGTCCCAGCTACAAAATAAACATTCATTTTGTTCAATAAAGTCCCTCTTTATATCACAAAAACTCTGTTTTGTTGGCAGGTTTCGTTCAGTAATCCACTGGCTCAATGGCGGTCAAAACATGCAGACGATTACATCCTAATAGTACCGGTAAAGTTCGTCGAAACATGTCAAATGATGTTTATAATTAATCCTCAGGTTGTCAATTGTCTAAATAATCGATAATCTTTCAACCGGACAATAGTGTCTTCAATAGAAAGGAAAAACAACAAAGGGCGCGCACTCGGTCACCCACTCAAACCAGCTCTGTATGATTCTACAGTCCACATACAGAAAGGTCTCATTCTTCTTCATTTTTCAGAAAAAAAGCCTGAAACAATGTCTAAAGACTGACATCTAGTGGCAGCCATAGGAACTGCAATCTGGGTCCTAACACATTAGAATCTCTATAGGCTTTCAATTGAAAACCACCCACATCAAAAGAATCCCACTTCCCGGATGGATTTTCCTCAGGTTTTCACCTGCCATATCAGTTCTGTTATACTCACAGACATTATTTTAACAGTTTTGGAAACTTTAGAGTGTTTGCTATCCAATACTAACATGCATATGCATATCCTAGCTTCTGGGCCTGAATAACAGGCAGTTTACATTGAGCAGGTTTGTCATCCAAACTTCAAAATACTGCCCCCTACCCCAGAGAGGTTAAACAGCCTGGAGGTGTGTTGGGTCAGTGTCCTGTTGAAAAACAAATGATAGTCACACCAGATGGGATGGCGTATTGCTGCAGAATGCTGTTGTTGCCATGCTAGTTGTGTGCCTTGAATTCTAAATAAATTAGACAGTGTCACTGGCAAAGCACCCCCACACCATAACACCTCCTCCTCCATGCTTTATGGTGGGAAATACACATGTGGAGATCATCCATTCACCCACACTACGTCTCACAAAGACACAGCGGTTGGAACCAAAAATGGACTTCGGAACACAGGAGTGATGGTTGCTGATAGTGGGCCTCTGTACGCCTATGTAGATATTCCATTAAAAATCACAATTTCCAGCTACAGTAGTCATTTACAACGTTAACAATGTCTACACTGTATTCCTGATCAATTTCATGTTATTTTAATGGACAAAAAAAATGTAGTTTTTTTTCCAAAAACATGGACATTTCTAAGTGACCTCAAACTTTTGAACGCTAGTGTACATGTAGGGAGGGGTAAAGTGACTTTGCATAGATAATAAACAGCGGGGGGTCAACGCAAATAGTCTGGGTAGACATTTTATTAATTGTTCAGCAGTCTTATGGCTTTGGGGTAGAAGCTGTTAAGGAACCTTTTGCTCCTAGACTTGGTGCTCCGGTACCGCTTGCCATGCGGTAGCAGAGAGAACAGTCTATAACTTGGGTGGCTGGAGTCTTTCACAATTTTTTGGCCCATACCAGGCAGTGATGGAACCAGTCAGGATGCTCTCAATGGTGCAGCTGTAGAACTTTTTGAGGATCTGAGAACCCATGCCAAATCTTTTCAGTCTCCTGAAGGGGAATAGACATTGTTGTGCCCTCTTCACCACTTGTCTTGGTGTGTTTGGACCGTGATAGTTTGTTGGTGATGTGGACACCATGGAACTTGAAGCTCTCGACACGCTCCACTACAGCCCCGTCAATGTGAATGGGTGCGTGTTCGGCCCGCCTTTTCCTGTAGTCCACGATCAGCTCCTCTGTCTTGCTCACATTGCTGGAGAAGTACAATCATTATTTTTTTGCATGAATACGATGGCTCACTGCTCATTGTTGACATTTCCTGCCTAAATTTGCCCACTTTGCCAATGAAGTAATCATTAAAATAATTGACAAGATTAAATGGTTTTGTGATTAATAAACAATCTGATTCGATGAAAGATGGAGTTGAATTGTCTTTCTGCCCATAGTTTAATTTAAAGAACTCCAAAGTATTTTTTTACATTATCCTTTATATCATTGATCTTGGCTTAATAATACAGTTTATTTGTCTTTTTGTTGTTTAGTCTCATCATTTCTCAATTTGCAGTAAGTCGGCCAGTCAGATGTGAAGCCAGACTTATTAGCCACTCTTTTTGCCCCATCTCTTTCAATCATACAGTTTTTCAATTCCTCATCAACCCATAGAACCCTAACAGTTCTAACAGTCAGTTTCTTAACAGATGCATGTGTATCAATAATTGGAAGAAGCAATTTCATAAATTCATCAAGTGCAGGGTCTGGTTGCTCTTTATTAATGACATCAGACCATCAAATATTTTTAACATCATCCATTTAAGAGTCACAGAAAATCTTCTGTATGATCTCTTTTAGACCCAGCTTTTGGAGCTTGGGCCCTTCTAGATATAGCTACTATATTGTTATCACAACATCCAATGGGCATGGATACAGCTTAATCAAAACTTAATCAAAATGATTCACAGCTATAATGGCTGCGAAAGGTGCATCCACCAAGTCTTTACTGCATAAAAACATAAGCAATCAAGGCATATTCATTCAAGACATTTTCTAATTTTCTTTCACTTTGAAAATGTTGACAAGGTTGTGTAGATGGATAGGTAAAAATTAAATGTTATTCTTTTTAGATTACATTTTTAAGGTAAAAAAATATGAAGACTGTGCAAGGGGTGTGTAGACTTTCACTAGGCACTGTATCATCAGATCTGCACAACTGATGGGATGTGGAAATACTATATCTCAACACTAGTCTACTTTTGAGGTCAAGAAACATTCAAATGTTATCTAAAAGTGAAATGTCCCTTTAATGCTGACTCTTAAAAGTTTACAGAATCTCGGATAATCTACTTTAACTATGCAGGTGGAAACACAATATATCTTCAGGTGATCCCCCGGTGAAGCCTTCCACACGGTGTTCTGTTTCAGTTTATCCTCTGGATAACAGTCTTAATCTTGTCCTGGAAACAAATATGAGAATGAACTGAAATTCAAGTAGTCTGGACACAGTGGTCTTTATTCTAGAACTTGCACTGTGTGTAACGGGTGTTGTCGTAATGAGACCAAGGTGCAGCGAGGATGTGTGTTCATCTTAGATATTTAATGAAAAAAGGAGAACACTATACAAAAATAAACCAAAGACGACAGCAAAACAGTCCTGTCAGGAAAAACTCTCAACAGAAAACAATCACCCACAAACCCCAA
Source organism: Salmo trutta (assembly GCF_901001165.1). Taxonomy (NCBI): domain Eukaryota; kingdom Metazoa; phylum Chordata; class Actinopteri; order Salmoniformes; family Salmonidae; genus Salmo; species Salmo trutta. Next base: position 24,123,170 of record NC_042995.1, on the reverse strand, counting down.
AGGAAAAACAAGCTGCCTATGTATGACTCCCAATCAGCAACAACGAACTACAGCTGTTCCTGATTGGGAGCCACACACAGCCAACCAAAGAAACAAACCAACATAGAAAAATAAACATAGAACGCCCACCCATGTAACACCCTGGCCTAACCAAAATAGATAACAAAAAAAAACTCTCTATGGCCAGGGCGTTACACTGTGTCACTGGCTCCCTATTCTTGCTCATATAAAAACAATCAAAAGGCAATGACAGAAAGAATTGGACTCAGTTTGGACATCAGCTATATTATAAAGACTACTTTTAACTGAGATATTCATGTGTGTGGACATGTACACTCATTGGTAATGGCTACTATAATCACTTTTGTTTCCATGTTTTGATTAGGCAACACTCAACAATAACTTCAATTATTTATTATGTATTTATTTGTAATTTCTTCATTTTAGTGTCCTATTTGGCATTAAACATTTTAAATGTTCCTGTTCTCATGATTTACTACTGGAGGTGCTCCAGGGCGTACTTATAGAGACAGTAATATTTTTTTAGGAAGTTTTTTAGTATAAAAAAATGCATTGTATCACACCTGTTTTTCTCAAAGTGTGCTAATCTGTATGGTATCAATAAAAACCCAAGTTTATTGGGGTTTTATTTAATACAATTGATGTACAATTTAGTCCAACTTAGTACCCTCAAAATCTATGAATAATAGCGAAGGGCTTAGCAGATATTTTTGTAAAGGGGTACGCAGGAAAGGTTTTGGTACAGGTACACAAATGAACATTTTGTGTATTTAGTGTGGGGTGCTTGCCTTCGTTATAAGGATATGTGGCAGCCCTAGCTGACTATTTGAGAGACAGAGATAGTAACGAAAAACCAACAAACTTTATTCTAGAGTTGGCTGAGTATGTTTTCACATATAATTATTCCAGGTTTGATGATGAATACTACCTCCAAACGAATGGAACATCGATGGGCTCCACATTCGCTCCAAGCAATAACCCACATAACCTTTATGTGGGTCGTTTTGAAGAACATTTTGTTAATAATGAATACCCATTTTTGAACATAGTCCTGAAGTGGTATCAATATATAGATTACATTTTTTGCATATGTGGAGGAACGGGAACAGAGCTGTAAGACTTTATTTCTGTACCTTTTTTAACTAGTCAAGTCAGTTAATAACAAATTCTTAATTACAATGACAGCCTAGGAACAATGGGTTAACTGCGTTGTTCAGGGGCAGAACAACAGATTTTTATCTTGTCAGCTCGGGGATTTGATCTAGCAACCTTTTGGTTACTGGCCCAACGTTCTAACCATTAGGGTACCTTCCGCCCCACATTACTCAATGGCATTGACCCCAATCTCAAATTCACTATTGAATGTGGCACTAAACGTGTTCATTACCTTGATATGTGGATTCGGAAATCAAATGGAACCCCGTTTACAACTCTGTATAGAAAAGAAACTGAAAAAAATACTCTATTACAGAGGGACAGCTTCCACCCTGAGCCATTAAAAAGAGGACTTCCAAGAAACCAGTTTTTCAGACTGCGCTGTATACAGTATGCCACTCCACAGAAGACTATCTAGAAAAAGCAGCGGAGATGGGTCTCAGCCTTTATAGAAAAATACAACCTCTTTTGTCTATGTGGCAGTTTAGCAGGTGTGTAAGATTATGGTGGGAGCACTGCGCACAAACAAGTGATAACGGTAGTTATGTTACTCCTTTCTGCTGATAGAATTGTTGCTGCTGCTCAAGCTAGCCTCTATTCTATTCATATCTCCACACAGCTGTGCCCTTGAAAGATAGGAAAAGAACAGGATGGACCAAAAAACTGGTCACTCTTAGACGGCCCTTTTGTCTTTGGCCACATGACTAAGTTACTCAGAAACAAGAGAGGAAAAACACTGGCTTCTTCTTACATGAGAGAAACAGACAGTGGAAATGTACAGATTTAGGGCTTATACAAATGATGTGCATAACAGAGTTTGTAATTTTACCACTATAATGCTCAAACCCAACCACCTTTCCTACATACATATTGATGATTGAAATTGTAAATAACACAATGTGAATAATAAAGTATTTTTTTCTTAAATTTGGAGTAAACTATTATCCATAGAATACAAACTCTGCACTCTTTTGAGCCACGTCACAACACCTTATTGTATCTGAAATTATTCAGCAATATGTTTGGGTTTGATATAAATCTGTATGGTAGAGGGTCTCTCCATGATGATTGACGGGTCATGTTCTGCCTTGATGAACCTGTAACACACAGAATATATATTCAATAAACAACTGTCCCTTCTGACATAGTTGCATCACTTTCTAAGGAATCATAACATGCAGTAATCACCCCATAACCCCATTGGTAACACAACATGCTATGATTGGCTGCAAAGTATACAGTAAATGTCAATATTTTGTTATTAATCTTACCTTAAGTAACTCCAGTATTAGAAGGGACCACAGTATCAGTCCAGTGTTGTATGTCCAGTTAAGGTCCACCATTGTTGGCTTTTCTTTTTCAACTGAAAAGCCATGGCACCAGGAAACTTCAATATGACCACGTTTTCTCGGCATGCCCTCTCTCCCAATGATAGGAACCCTTGGGCACCTCACCTCCGAACCATCTGGAGTAAAGACAATGCTCACTGATGATTATCATTTTTATAAATACTATTTTATATCAGTAAAACTACAATAAAAAAGCATAGATCTGTAATAGATGTGAAACATGAGTTGTAACAATGTTTGCGTTCCCTCACAAAAATGAAACTGTTTGAAAAAAGCCATTATGCTGTTGCTTTCATCAGAAATTAATGTAAGATCAATACAGAATTAACTCATGAGCACTAATTACACATTCCATGATATAAAAATAAATGCAGTTTGTCTAATATCAGCATTATGATACCAACCCAGGCTTAGCCAATATTAGCATAAAACATAAAACATTCTCAAAGCCCCTGGTCACTCGCTGTCGTGTGTAAAAAACTAGTTCCAAGAGTTGTGTCTTTAGCCTGGCAAGCGAGACTAATAAAAATATTCTTCACTTGTTTTGTGGCAACAAACTGGTGCATGGTCATCTCCTCTTTAAGTCTCCCTACCTTTAAAGTTTACCCTAAGGTGGAAGTAGTCATTTCCACTCATTTAAACGTGTAGATATGGTTTTACTGAGACGTTAATGCGTGTAAACATATAAAAACACTTTGATAATTGCTTGATTATTTTATATGTTTGATTATTTTATAAGATTGCAGATATAGTGCACACATTTGTATGTAGTTTGTCAGTTGATAATGGTCAAATGGCTCATTTCCATATACTGTATGACACACCATGCTTTTATTATCTCGTGTTTTTTTGGGGTACACAAAATAACTCTGGGGAACACCTGTATACAACCAAAATGTACATGGGGAAGTTCTGACCTAGTGGTGTAGCCAATAATTCACACAAAATATCACTCAGTTTCACAATTCATAATAATTTCCTTCAAAATAGTGTAAACGTACAGTATATAGTAGTACAGTGCACTCCTGAGCCCTCACATCAAACTGAGATAATGTTGAACATCACAAGACAAGCAGATTCCTTTACTCCCCCTCACCCTTCTAACCACATAGACTGCTACTAACGCTGTTCACATAGCATCAGGCATCCATTTCTTTGTGCAAATGCTATGTGTGGTTTCCTGTCCTGTATGGGCATTTATTCTAACAGACGCAGACCTGAAAGGTGTAGAGACATAGCCCACCATGACAAGAACAGGGGAGAGAACAATAAAAAAAAAAAAAAAAATAGGTACGCATGACAACTAGAACAAAAAAGTATTACAGTGTAGTCCTGCGCCTTCAAATAAAACTGAGATTATGATGAACATCACAAGACTAGCAGACCATTTTACTAACCCTCACTCTTCCAACCACATGGACTGCTACTATCTCTGTTCACATAGCTTTAGTCCTCCGTTTGTGCAACTGCTATGTGTGGTTTCCTGTCCTGTATGGGCATTTCCTCTAACAGACACAGACCTGAGAGGTGTGCTTAAAATTGTCATTGAGCTATCAAATGACTATTCCAGTGAAATTCTATGAAATTGGATATTATTTTTAGTAGTACAAACCCTCCTGTCTTCCAACATACATGTTTAATAAAAACGTTATATTTTTTCGTAAATGTTAAGTAAACTATTAACCGTAGAATACAAATGTTGTGGTCTTTTGAGCCATGTAGCACCTTATTTGTACATATGTAAAACGATTCAGTTAAATGTTTGGGTTTGATATAATGTAAATCTGTATTGGAGATGGTGTCTCCATTATAATTGATAGATCACGTTCAGCCTTGACGTAATCTGCCATCAGCTAGCAGACCAGCTCAATGATTAACCTGTTAAACACAAATAATCATCAATAAACAAGAGACTTCACATCAAAAGATCTACATGAATTTATGATTGGCTGCGAAGTATAAATGTACAAGTGCATTTTTTGTGGATTACTTTGTTATTGATCTTGCCTCAAGTAACTCCAGTATTAGGAGAAGGGACCACAGTATCATTCCGGTGTTGTATGTACAGTTCAGTCCACCATTGTTGGCTTTTCTTTGATCAACAATGGGAGCTGCTATTATAGGGTTAGAATTCAACATTATTGATTAAATGGTTGGTTTGTTGATTGCTTAACTGATTGACTGATGATCATGCTACATGGCTGTTTCACCTTAGTTGAATGTTGTTATTGTAAGTCTCTGTGGGTTAGAGTAACTCATAATAAAAATGTACTCAAAAAATGTAATAGACAAGTACCTTTGACCGTGATATTTATGTAGTGTCCCATGGTAGTATGGCCTCCGATTTCACATACTGCATGGCACTGATAGACTCCTTGGTCAGCAGGGGTCAGCTGTATGAAGTCTGTTACAACGCGTCTATGTCTGACACTGTGGTCATTCATAAACATCTCGTTGACAACGGTGAGGTGCTTTCCGGGGTCAATGAGCTTGGGACACTCTTCGAAAGTGTGATGACACCTAATGGCATCAATACGACCACGTGTTTTTTTGTGTCATACTCTGCCTTACAGGTGAGCCTCAAGGGCATGCCCTCAATCCCACCCACAGGAGTCCTGGATTACTTCAACTCAACGACATCTGGAGTAGCTAAAGAGAGGGAGTTGTGGAAAAAGTACATAACTCAGTTCCAAAACACCTCTACATATAACTTTTGTTTTTTTGTTACCAAGCTAGTTTATTAGGGGTATTTCTGAGTATATGTGGGTATTAAAAGCGTTGAACACTATCTAATCACGACTACCATACCTAGGGTTTAACCCTGTCCTACTTTTGAGGAAAGACACTTGCGTGTTTATTACCCCTATTATCATTAGTGCTCACCTGTGCTCACCAGTCTATTTTACTATTATTTAGCCAGGCAAGTCAGTTAAGGACAAATTCTGAATTACAATGACAGCCTAGGAACAGTGTGTTAACTGTCTTGTTCAGGGGGAGAGTGACAGATTTTTACCTTGTCTGCTTAGGGATTTGATCTAGGAACCTTTTGATTATTGGCCCAATGCTCTAACCACTAGGTTACCTGCCACCCCTGAACCTGTTGGGGACACCCCTTCCCGTTCTTATCCCGGTAACAGGATTGCTTGACAAGATACATGGCGCGAAATTCAAAACAGCAAAAATCTAATAATTTCAATTTCTCAAAAAATCAACTATTTTACACCATTTGAAAGATAAACATCTCTTTAATCCAACCACATTGTCCAATTTCAAAGACGCTTTACGGCGAAAGCATAAAGTTAGATTATGTTAGGAGAGTACATAGACAAAAAAAATTTAATGCAAGGACAGGCGTCACCAAAAGCAGAAAACCAGCTAAAATTATGCACTAACCTTTGACAATCTTCATCAGATGACACTCCTAGGACATTATGTTAGACAATACATGCATTTTTTGTTCTATCGAGTTCATATTTATATCCAAAAACAGTATTTTACATCGGAGTGTGACGTTCAGAAAATGTATCTCCCCAAAACTGCCGGTGAATTTACAAAAATACTCATTATAAACGTTGATAAAATATTAAACTCTTATTCAAAGAATTATAGATTAAAACCTCTTGACGTTCCCCTAGGATAGGGGGCGCCACAGCGCATTTTGAAAAAAAATCGTTCCCATTTTCAACGGCCTACTAATCAAAGTCAGAAGCTAGGACATGCATATACTTATTTTATATGGATAGAAAACACCCTAAATTTTCTAAAACTGTTTGAATGGTGTCTGTGAGTATAACAGAACTCGTATGGCAGTCAAAACCCCGAGACCGATTGAACCAGGAAGTGGGAATCTGAATTGTCGACTCGACTTCACAGCCTTACCTATAATTCAAAACGTGAAAAAATGATAATTGAGCACTTTCCAGTGCTTCCACTAGATGTCCCCAGTCTTTACAAAGTGTTTTGAGGGTTCTGCGGTAGAAACTCAGTGAAAGAGACGATGTGGCAATTGGTCACAGTCGGAGGGCCATGAGCATTGTGACGTCGGCGGCCGTGTCTGCCCCCACCTTTGGAAGCCTTTTGAAACACAATGAAATCGTCCCACTCGAATCTGATTGGCTCTCTTGTTGAAACAGGCCCTGACGATTACTTGATACAACGTTTGACATGTTTGAACGACCCTAACTTACCGTAAACAGTCATTTTGCGTTAGCCAGGTGCCGCGCACGGATCAACATTTGATTACAGCCTTAGGAAGCTCTAACAACAGGAAGCTAATGGAACATAAAGCATGGACTTTTTCGACCGAAAATACATTTGTCATGGACCTGGGACATCGGGAAAGGCTTTCTGATGAAGACAACTAAAGGTGAGGGATTATTGGCGATATTATACAATATCAGATGTGATTTGAAATTCTTCAAAGATGGCGCCGAGCTAGGTTTTCGAGCTCAATTTCTGGGTATCGCATCCCATTTGATCTCAAAGTGTGATTACCCTGTAAAGTTAATTTAAAATCTGTTTTGACGGGTGTTTTCAAGAGATATTCATCTATAAATCTTAGATTGACAATATATATAAAAAAAATCGTTTTCGAATAGTTATTTATAAAATTGTAGCACTGTTTCCCGGGACGCATTTTATGGGAAATTGTTAGTCAACCTCAGGTGCCGATGTAAAATGCTGTTTTTATATAGAAATATGACCTTTATTGAACAAAAGATTGCATGCTGTGTGTAACATGATGTCCTAGGTGTGTCATCTGATGAAGTTTGTAAAAGGTTAGTGCTGCATTTAGCTGTTTTTTGTTTATATGTGATGGGTGTGCTTGCTCGGAAAATTCATATGATGCTACTTTTTCCATGTACTCCTCTAACATAATCTAATATTGTGCTTTTCCTGTAAAACCTTTTTGAAATCGGACAACGAGGGTCGATTCAAGAGAGGTGTATCTATAAAACGATATGAGACAGCCCTATATTTGAAAAAAAAAAAATATTGAATTTCGTTATGCTAATGTCGCTAGGAGTTTTCGCTGGAAAATGATCCCGCTAACGGGATGAGACTTTCAAGAGGTTTTAACATCTCCTGAATGCAACCGCATTGACAGATTTCAAAATAACTTTACTGGGAAAGCACACTTTGCAATAATCTGAGTACTGCGCTCAGAAAAATACACTAGGCAATACGGATAGCCGCCATTTTGGAGTCATCTAAATGCATAAATAACATTCAAAATATTCACTTACCTTTAATAATCTTCATCAGAAGGCACTTCCAGGAATCCCAAGTCCACAACAAATGTTGTTTTGTTTGATAAAGTTCATAATTTATATCCAAATAACTCCATGTTGTTAGCGCGTTTACTAGGCTACTCAAAATGTAGGAGGCGCGTTGAAAGTGTCACGACGAAAAGTAAAAAAAATAATCTATTTACATTTGTTCAAACATGTCAAACATTGTATAGCATCAATCTTTATGGCCATTTTAACGTGAAACTTCAGTAACATTTCAACCGGACCATTCCTGTGTCTTGAAAAATGTTTTGGAACATAGGTTCCTCCCTCATGAACATATGCCAATGAAGTGATGTCATTCCCTGGGTGACCAACTTCCCAGCCTTCTCATTCGGTCTCTGTTCATCATAGACGCCTCAAACAACTTTCTAAAGACTGTTGACATCTAGTGGAAGCCTTAGGAAGTGCAAAATGAATCCTTTGTCACTGTGTGTTCCATTGGCAATGACTTGAAAATAGAACAGACACAAGATTTTCATTTCCTGCTTGTATTTTTCTCAGGTTTTTGCCTGCCATATCAGTTCTGTTATACTTACAGGCACCATTCATACAGTTTTAGAAATGTCAGAGTGTTTTCTATCCAGATCTACTAATAATATGCATATTCTAGTTTCTGGGCCAGAGTAGTAACCTGTTTAAATTGGGTACATTTTTAATCCGGCCGTGGAAATACTGCCCCTAGCCCCAACAGGTTTTAACAGCAAGGTCAGCACTTTACATCCATGGAGCCAAACCATTTCCATGCACTCAAAACTGAAAGTTGCTAACCTGTTAGGGAACGCCTCACCAATATCCAATAGTATAGCGTGGCGCGAAATACAAACACCTAAAAAATGCTCTAACTTCAATTTCTCAAACATATGACTATTTTACACCATTTTAAAGATAAGACTCGTTAATCTAACCATACTGTCCGATTTCAAAACGGCTTCACAGCGAAAACAAAACATTAGATTATGTCAGGAGAATACCCTCCCAAAAATAATCACACAGCCATTTTCAAAGCAAGCATATATGTCACAAAAACCAAAACCACAGCTAAATGCAGCACTAACCTTTGATGATCTTCATCAGATGACACTCCTAGGACATTATGTTATACAATACATGCATGTTTTGTTCAATCAAGTTCATATTTATATCAAAACCCAGCTTTTTACATTAGCATGTGATGCTCAGAACTAGCATACCACCCGCAAACTTCCGGTGAATTTACTAAATTACTCATGATAAACGTTGACAAAAAACATAACAATTATTTTAAGAATTATAGATACAGAACTCCTTATGCAATTGCGGTGTCCGATTTTAAAATAGCTTTTCGGTGAAAGCACATTTTGCAATATTCTGAGTACATAGCCCGACCATCACGGCTAGCTATTTTGACACCCACCAAGTTTGGCACTCACCAAACTCAGATTTACTATAAGAAAAATTGGATTACCTTTGCTGTTCTTCGTCAGAATGCACTCCCAGGACTTCTACTTCAACAACAAATGTTGTTTTGGTTCCAAATAATCCATAGTTATATCCAAATAGCGGCGTTTTGTTCTTGCGTTCAAGACACTCTCCGAAGGGTGACGCGCCGGCGCATATCGTGACAAGAAATTTCAAAATATTCCATTACCGTACTTCGAAGCATGTCAAACACTGTTTAAAATCAATTTTTATGCGATTTTTCTCGTAAAATAGCGATAATATTCCAACCGGGCTACGTTGTTTTCGTTCAAAGACTGAAAATGTAAAATGGACTCTTCACGTGCACGCGCCCGTTTCATTGTTCTCAGATCGACCACTATCCAAATGCGCTACTGTTTTTCGCCCAGGGACTGCAGAGTCATCATTCCCCGTTCTGGCGCCTTCTGAGAGACTATGGGAGCCTTAGAAAATGTCACGTTACAGCAGAGATCCTCTATTTTCGATAAAGAGGCTATAGAAGGCCAAGAAATGGTCAGAGAGGGCACTTCCGGAATAGAATCTTCTCAGGTTTTGGCCTGCCATATGAGTTCTGTTATACTCACAGACACCATTCAAACAGTTTTAGAAACTTTAGGGTGTTTTCTATCCAAATCAAACAATTATATGCATATTCTAGTTTCTGGGCAGGAGTAATAACCAGATTAAATCGGGTACGTTTTTTATCCGGCCGTGAAATTACTGCCCCCTGTCCTAAACAGGTTAACCCTCTGTTCCCCCCATGTCCTGTCCGGAATTGTTTATTGTAGTGCTTGTGCACGTTATGCTGGTGTGTGAAGGGTTTTGTTACCCATTGATTTATTGTTCTGTTAACGGTGGTTTTATTTATTAACCTCTCTGGGCTAGGTGGGACGCTTGCGTTATTCAAATACCTTAGAAATGCTATTACTTCAATTTCTCAAACATATGATTATTTTACAGCATTTTAAAGACAAGACTCTCGTTAATCTAACCACACTGTCCGATTTCAAAAAGGCTTTAAAACGAAAGCAAAACATTAGATTATGTCAGCAGAGTACCCAGCCAGAAATAATCAGACACCCATTTTTCAAGCTAGCATATAATGTCACATAAACCCAAACCACAGCTAAATGCAGCACTAACCTTTGATGATCTTCATCAGATGACAATCTTAGGACATTATGTTATACAATACATGCATGTCTGTTCAATCAAGTTCATATTTATATAAAAAAACAGCTTTTTACATTAGCAGGTGACTTGCATGTGACTAGCATTCCCACCGAACACTTCCTGTGAATTTACTAAATTACTCACGATAAACGTTCACAAAAAACATAACAATTATTTTAAGAATTATAGATACAGAACTCCTCTATGCACTCGATATGTCCGATTTTAAAATAGCTTTTCGGTGAAAGCACATTTTGCAATATTCTAAGTAGATAGCCCGGCATCACAGGGCTAGCTATTTAGACACCCAGCAAGTTTAGCTTTCACCAAAGTCAGATTTACTATAAGAAAAATGTTATTACCTTTGCTGTCTTTGTCAGAATGCACTCCCAGGACTTCTACTTCAATAACAAATGTTGGTTTGGTCCCAAATAATCCATAGTTATGTTCAAACAGCGGTGTTTTGTTCGTGCGTTCAAGACACTATCCGAAGGGTAAATAAGGGTTATATTCCGACCGGCAAAGCCTGTTTACATTCAACGAGAGAAAAAGTAAAAGCATGCTATCCCCTCATGCACGAGCCTCGTCTAATGGCCGTCTGATAGAGCACTTGCCAAACGAGCTAGTGTGTTTCAGCCTGAGCATTGAATTACGTCATTCAGCTTTTTCCCGGGTTCTGAGAGCCTATGGGAGCCGTAGGAAGTGTCACGTTACAGCAAAGATCCTCAGTCTTCAATAAACAGAGGCAAGAAGAACAACCACTTGTCAGACAGGCCACTTCCTGGTGAGAATCTTCTCAGGCTTTTGCCTGCCATATGAGTTCTGTTATACTCACAGACACCATTCAAACAGTTTTAGAAACTTTAGGGTGTTTTCTATCCAAAGCCAATAATTATATGCATATTCTAGTTACTGGGTAGGAGTGGTAACCAGATTAAATCGGGTACGTTTTTTTATCCGGCGGTGTAAATACTGCCCCCTAGCCCTAACAGGTTAAAGCTGCAGATCTACCCTTTAGCTCAGTGCGGATGTTTCCTGTAATCCATGGCTTCCTGTTGGCGTTTATACGTACGTTCACTGCGGGGACAACGTCATCGATGCGCTTATTGATGAAGCCACTGACTGATGTGGTTTACTCCTCAATGCCATTGGAAGAATCGCAGAATATATTCCGGTCTATGCTAGCAAAACAGTCCTCTAGCTTACCATCTGCGTCATCTCACCACTTCCTTATTGAGTGAGTCGCTGGTACTTCCTGCTTTAGTTTTTGCTTGTAAGCAGGAATCAGGAGGATAGAGTTATGGTCAGATTTGACAAAAAGAGGGAGACGGAGAGCTTTGTATGTGTGTCTGTGTGTGGAGGTAAGGTGGTCTAGAGTTTTTTTCCATCTTTTTGCACATTTTAACATGCTGGTAGAAATGAGGTAAAACGGATTTCTTTCCCTGCCACTAGGCGCGCCGTCTCTTTCTTGTTTGCTTATGGCCTTAAACAGCTCGTTGTGTGCAGTCTTGGTGCCAGCGTCGGTTTGTGGTGGGAAATAGACAGTTGCGAAAAATATAGATGAAAACTCCCTTGGTAAATATTGTGGTCTACAGATTATCATGAGATACTCTACCTCAGGATAGCAAAACCTAAATAGTAATATTTCCACACCCTAATTGTACGCTAACCAATACTCAAATGGAGATTCAGTGAAAATAAAAATCTCATTGATTTATCAAAACCAGTCCCCATTCTTGACTCAGAGCAGCGTGAAACGGTGCTGAAGTAGTTGACCACATGCAGGTAGACTATTGCTTCAAGCCCTATTGCTTCAATTTTCAATATGCTTTAAATGCCACAATGTCACAAACAATTGAGCACACACAATTCTTCAAACTCAGTAATAGGAAGTGATCTACACTTAAACGGACATTCTTATTGCCATATTCCATGCGTTACTGTGTGTGTTTCGATCCTTTCTCTCTCTCTCTCTCTCTCTTTTAGAGACAATAATACATGGCATCCAGGTCAGGATAATCAAAACATTTCTTTATTAAAGACTATCAGAAAGAATGTTGGTACTTATTTATTTTGATCCAAAGCCATGAATGAGTGAGTCACTCAGATCTATGTAGGTGTTGAGGCTATTTGACTGTGCCATCAACTTGATTATTTTGCATCACTTGCTTGTATTCAGTCAACACATATATCTTAAGAATATCATGGAATATAATTGAACGTTTTCATTTCTCTTAGAATAAAAACCTTAGTGTAACAACAGTTTTAGTAGGTAATATGCTACAGTCTAGTTACATATTCTTCTGACCAAATAGAAACAAAAAATATGTTTGTTTTTTTCCAGTATGCGTGCAGGACAGAGGAATAGCAATTCTTACACTATTGTTCTAAATTCAATCACCTGCTTCATCATCATCATTCTTTTAATTGAAATTCAATTTTGAAGTTGTGCACAATTATCAGTTTCTATTTGGTTTACATCGCTCATTCATTATTAGGTAGAGACACAATAGGCCTGCAAAACACCAGTTTCAACATCAGCGGTGAAGAGGCGACTCCGGGATGCTGGCCTTATAGGCAGAGTTCCTCTGTCCAGTGTCTGTTCTTTTGCTCATCTTAATCTTTTCTTTTTATTGGCTAGTCTGAGATATGGCTTTTTCTTTCAACTCTGCCTAGAAGGCCAGCATCCCAGAGTCGCCTCTTCACTGTTGATGTTGAGATTGGTGTTTTGCGGGTACTATTTAATTAAGCTGCCAGTTGAGGACTTGTGAGGCATCTGTTTCTCAAACTGGACACTCTAATGTACTTGCCCTCTAGCTCATTTGTGCTCCAGGGCCTCCCACTCCTCTTTCTATTCTGGTTAGAGCCAGCTGTTCTGTGAAGGGAGTAGTACACAGCGTAGTACCAGATCTTCAGTTTCTTTCCATTTCCTCGCATGGAATAGCGTTAATTTCTCAGAACAAGAATAGACAAGTTTCAGAAGAAAGGTCTTTGTTTCTGGCCATTTTGAGCCTGTAATCGAACCCACAAATCCTGATGCTCCAGACACTCAACTAGTTTAAAAAAGGCCAGTTTTATTTCTTCTTTAATTAAGACAACAGTTTTCTGCTGTGCTAACATAATTGCAAAAGGGTTTTTAATGGTAGATATGCCATTAAAAATCTGTCGTTTCCAGCTACAATAGTCATTTACAACATTAACAATGTCTACACTGTATTTCTGATCAATTTTATGTTATTTTAATGGCCGGAAAATTTGTGACCCCAAACTTTTGAAGGGTAGTGTATGTTTAAAAAAAATGAAAAGTGGGTAATGCTTCATTTTAAGGGGTCCTTATTACAGTGTAATTACATGTGTAATACAACAACAGGTAAGATGTAGGTACATGTAATAGCTGCATAAGTACAATGTAATTACTAGGTTTTATACAGGATTTATCTAGTTAAAATGAAATGTATCTTGAGTGATACTTACTTGAAATGAATGTGTACTTATATAGGATATTACCTATCGTGACAACCCTGGCCCTTGTTTTAAGGCTTCCTAAAGAACCATCCAAGTGTGAGCATAATCACACTAGTAAATGACAGAGTACATTCAGAAAGCTTCTCTTTTTCCACATTTTGTTACGTTACAGCCTTATTCTAAAATAGATTTTTTTTAAATGCATCAATCTACACACAATACCCTATAATGACAAAGTGAAAACAGGTTTTACAAATGTTTTCAAATTTAGAAAAAATAAAATCAGAATTGTCTTGTTTTCATAAGTATTCAGGCACTTTGCTATGAGACTCGAAATTGAGATCAGGTGCATCCTGTTTCCATTGATCATTCTTGAGATGTTTCTAATACATGATTGAAGTCCACCTATGGTAAATTCAATTGAATGAACATGATATGGAAAGCCACACACCTGTCTATATAAGGTCCCACAGTTGACAGTGCATGTCAGAGCAAAAACCAAGCCATGATGTCAAAGGAATTGTCCGTTGAACTCCGAGACAGGATAGTGTTTCGAGGCACAGATCTGGGGAAGGGTGACAAAAAATGTCTGCAGCATTGAAGGTCCCCAAGAACACAGTGGCCTCCATCATTCTTAAATGGAAGAAGTTTGGAGCCACCAAGTCTCTTCCTAGAGCTGGCCGCCTGGCCAAACTGAGCAATCAGTGGAGAAGGGCCTTGGTCAGGGAGGTTACCTAGAACGCGGGTGATCACTCTGCCAGAGCTCCAGAGTTCCTCTGTGGACATGGGAGAAACTTCCAGAAGGACAACCATCTCTGCAGCACTCCACCAATCAGGTATTTATGGTAGAGTGGCCAGACGGAAGCCACTCCTCAGTAAAAGGCACATAACAGCCTGCTTGGAGTTTGCCGAAAGGCACCTAAAGGACTCAGACCATGAGAAACAAGATTCTCTGGTCTAATGAAACCAAGCTTGAACTTTTTTGCCTGAATGCCAAGCGTCACGTCAGGAAGAAACTTGACAGAGCTTGAGTGGATCAGTAGAGAAGGAGAGAAACTCCCCAATTTTATTGTATTTTTTACATTATTATTATACATTTTTTAATTGAACCTTTATTTAACTCAAAAAAATGTGTTAAGCACAAATTCTTAATTACAATGACGGCCTACACCGGCCAAACCTGGACGACGCTGGGCTAATTGTGCACTGCCCAGCAGAACTCCCAATCACAGCCGTTTATGATACAGCCTGGCATCAAACCAGGGTGTCTGTAGTGATGCCTCAAGCACTGTAATGCAGTTCCTTAGAATGCTGCGCCACTCGGGAGCCCATCCAATACAGGTGTGCCAAGCTTGTAGCGTCATACCCAAGAAGAAATAAGGATGTAATCGCTGCCAAACGTGCTTCTACAAAGTACTGAGTAAAGGGTCTCAATAATATGTCAATTTAATTTTTCAGTTTTTTATTTTTGATAAATTAGCAAAAGAAAGCTATTTTCTCTTTGTCACTATGGGGTATTGTGTGTAAACTGATGAGGGAAAAAACAATGTAATACATTTTAGAATTTTTGGTGTCTAAAGGTGTCTAAATACTTTCCGAAAGCACTGTAATATCTGCAGAAGTACAATGACATTATTACGTTTTACAAAGGCTTTAGCAAGTTAAAATGAAATGTATTTTGAGGGGTACTTACCTGTAATTAATGTGTACTTATACAGTACATTAGCCATCCTGACAACCTGGCCCTAATTGCAAAGCTTCTGTAAGCGCCATTCAAGTGATAAAATAAATACACTAACATACCACAGAGTACATATCTGTTTTATATAATATATATATATATTTTAATTTATTTCACCTTTATTTAACCAGGTAGGCCAGTTGAGAACAACAAATGCGACCTGGACAAGATAAAGCAAAGCAGTGCAACAAAAACAACAACACAGAGTTACACATGGGATAAGCAAATATACAGTCAATAACACAATAGAAAAATATATCTACAGTGTTTGCAAATGTGGTAAGATTAGGGAGGTAAGGCAATAAATAGGCCATAGTGGCGAAATAATTACAATTTAGCATTAACATCGGAGTGAAAGATGTGCAGATGATGATGTGCAAGTAGAGATACTGGGGTGCAAAAGAGCAAAACAACAAATAACAATATGGGGATGAGTTAGTTGGGTGTGCTATTTACAGATGGGCTGTGTACAGGTACAGTGATCTGTAAGCTGCTCTGACAGCTGATGTTTAAAGTTAGTGAGGGAGACATAAGTCTCCAGCTTCAGTGATTTTTGCAATTCGTTCCAGTCATTGGCAGCAGAGAACTGGAAGGAAAGGCGGGCAAAGCAGGTGTTGGCTTTGTGGATGACCAGTGAAATATACCTGATGGAGTGCATGCTAGGGGTGGGTGCTGCTATGGTGACCAGTGAGCTGAGATAAGGCAGGGCTTTACCTAGCAAAGACTAATAGATGACCTGGAGCCAGTGGGTTTGGCGACGAATATGAAGCGAGGGCCAGCCAACGAGAGCGTACAGGTCACGGTGGTGGGTAGTATATGGGGATTTGGTGACAAAACAGATGGCACTGTGATAGACTACAACCAATTTGCTGAGTAGAGTATTTGTAAATGTAATTTTGTAAATGACATCGCTGAAGTTAAGGATCGTTAGGATAGTCCGTTTTACTATCTTTACGAGCATGAGTCAAGGAGGCTTTGTTGCGAAATAAGAAGCCGATTCTAGATTTAATTTTGGATTGGAGATGCTTTAATTAATGTGAGTCTGGTAGGAGAGTTTACAGTCTAACCAGACACCTAGGTACAGTGGTTCCTCCTTTAAAAGTTCTGTCATACTGCGGCACACCCTGCGTGCTGCTGCAGCATTCGGCGCACGTCATTTAATTCGCAGCCATTTCTGCTGTTACTGCAAGTTATTGCTAGTTTGACCACCAGAGGGCATCTTTGAGAAGCATTTGATAGTATTCCGTATTGGCATTACCAGAGAATTTAAAACCTTTTTTGTAATAGCATAGTAAATGGGATAGATTTTTTATTAATTTGATTAATTGTCACGGTTGTCGTTGGTGAATGAGGACCAAAATGCAGCAGGTACGTGTATGCTCATATTTAGATTTATTAACTTACAAACAACAACTGAATACAAAATAACAAAACTACTAGAACTAACAAACGAACAACAAAACAGTCTGGCAAAGCCTAGGGCTGAACACAGAACAATCACCCACAAAACACAAACACAAACACACCCTCATTTATGAGACTCTCAATCAAAGGCAGATAGAAAACACCTGCCTTCAACTGAGAGTCCCAACACCAATTCACCAGACATAGAAACAGACATACTAGACTCCACATAGAACTACCTAGACATAAACCAAACCCCGGACATACTAAATCAAACACCCTTTACACAAACACACCACCCCGAACCACATAAAACAAATACCCTCTGTCACGCCCTGACCAAACTACAAAACAATTAACCTTATATACTGGCCAGGACGTGACAGTACCCCCCCCTTAAAGGTGCTACCCCAGAAGCACCTTAACACAAAAAAAATTACCCCCAAACAATACCCAAAAGAAAATTCCCCCTTACTAAAGGGAGGGAAGGGAGGGTGGCTGCCGTCAACGACGGCACTGTGCTACACCCCCCCTCCCCAACCCACCTATATTGGAGGCGGCTCCGGCTCAGGCCGTTCCAGGCTGTCTGGGCAGTCTGGCAGCTCGGGACGGTCAGGGCAGTCTGGCAACTCGGGACGGTCAGGGCAGTCTGGCAACTCGGGACGGTCAGGGCAGTCTGGCAACTCGGGCAGGTCAGGGCAGTCTGGCAACTCGGGCAGGTCAGGGCAGTCTGTCAGCTCGGGGCAGTCTGGGCAGTCTGGCCACTCCGGCAGTTCAGGGCAGTCTGGCCACTCCGGCAGTTCAGGGCAGTCTGGCCACTCCGGCAGTTCAGGGCAGTCTGGCCACTCCGGCAGTTCAGGGCAGTCTGTCAGCTCGGGGCAGTCTGGGCAGTCTGGCCACTCCGGCAGTTCAGGGCAGTCTGGCCACTCCGGCAGTTCAGGGCAGTCTGGCCACTCCGGCAGTTCAGGGCAGTCTGGCCACTCCGGCAGTTCAGGGCAGTCTGGCCACTCCGGCAGTTCAGGGCAGTCTGGCCACTCCGGCAGTTCAGGGCAGTCTGGCCACTCCGGCAGTTCAGGGCAGTCTGGCCACTCCGGCAGTTCAGGGCAGTCTGGCCACTCCGGCAGTTCAGGGCAGTCTGGCCACTCCGGCAGTTCAGCGCAGTCTGGCCACTCCGGCAGTTCAGCGCAGTCTGGCCACTCCGGCAGTTCAGCGCAGTCTGGCCACTCCGGCAGTTCAGCGCAGTCTGGCCACTCCGGCAGTTCAGCGCAGTCTGGCCACTCCGGCAGTTCAGCGCAGTCTGGCCACTCCGGCAGTTCAGCGCAGTCTGGCCACTCCGGCAGTTCAGCGCAGTCTGGCCACTCCGGCAGTTCAGCGCAGTCTGGCCACTCCGGCAGTTCAGCGCAGTCTGACCACTCCGACGACTGTTGACTGACGGGCAGCTCCGACGACTGTTGACTGACGGGCAGCTCCGACGACTGTTGACTGACGGGCAGCTCCGACGACTGTTGACTGACGGGCAGCTCCGACGACTGTTGACTGACGGGCAGCTCCGACGACTGTTGACTGGCGGGCAGCTCCGACGACTGTTGACTGGCGGGCAGCTCCGACGACTGTTGACTGGCGGGCAGCTCCGACGACTGTTGACTGGCGGGCAGCTCCGACGACTGTTGACTGGCGGGCAGCTCCGACGACTGTTGACTGGCGGGCAGCTCCGACGACTGTTGACTCGCGAGGCTGGGTTTACGCACTTGCCGTTTAGTGCGGGGAGCGGGAACAGGACGAGTCGGACTGGGTGGACGCACTTCCGGGTCCGCACGAGAGACAGGAGCTGGAAACCCAGGGCTATGGAGGCGCACAGCCGGTCTAGATCTTACCTCCTGCACAACCCGCCTTGGCTCGATGGAACTAGTAGCCCTGCACGAGCGGAGTGCTCGTACAGGGCAGACTGGGCTGTGCAGGGGCTTGATGGTAGCCGTGCGTAGAGCGGGAGTTGGGTAGCCTGGTCCTCGGAGGCGTACCGGCGACCAGATGCGCTGCGCAGGCATCCTCCTACCAGGCTGGATGCCCGCTCTAGCACGGCACCTGCGAGGGGCTGGAATAACTCGCACCGGACTGTGCGTGCGTATGGGTGAGATATTGCGCTTCTCAGCGAAACATGGCGCTCCCCACCTCATACGCTCCTCCATATAACCACGGGTAGCTGGCTTCCGGCTCTTCCTTCGCCTAGCCAAACTACCCGTGTGCCCCCCCCCAAAATTTTCTTGGGGGTGCCTCTCGTGCTTCAACGCCAGTCTTGTCCCTCGGAAACGTTCCCGGTCCATACCAGCCTTACTCCTATCCTCTCTCTCGCGTACCACCTGTTTCCAAGGAAGGCGATCTTTCCCTGCTTGGATCTCCTCCCAAGTGTAGGAGCCTTCTCCCTCCAAGATCTCCTCCCAAGTCCATCTCTCTCGTTTGTCCTCTTCGAAAATCCTCCGCTCCTTCCTCTGCTGCTTGGTCCTTTGGTGGTGGGTGATTCTGTCACGGTTGTCGTTGGTGAATGAGGACCAAAATGCAGCAGGTACGTGTATGCTCATATTTAGATTTATTAACTTACAAACAACAACTGAATACAAAATAACAAAACTACTAGAACTAACAAACGAACAACAAAACAGTCTGGCAAAGCCTAGGGCTGAACACAGAACAATCACCCACAAAACACAAACACAAACACACCCTCATTTATGAGACTCTCAATCAAAGGCAGATAGAAAACACCTGCCTTCAACTGAGAGTCCCAACACCAATTCACCAGACATAGAAACAGACATACTAGACTCCACATAGAACTACCTAGACATAAACCAAACCCCGGACATACTAAATCAAACACCCTTTACACAAACACACCACCCCGAACCACATAAAACAAATACCCTCTGTCACGCCCTGACCAAACTACAAAACAATTAACCTTATATACTGGCCAGGACGTGACATTAATATTATGGTGATTTCATTCAGAGAAAAATGGTCAGTTTGTAAATTCAGACCGTGTCGCTCTCGGAGTGCACACTGGATGTTCAGGCCGAGGAGTAGGGTAGATTTGAGCGTTCTGGCCTTACAACGGCAGTCAAGCATCCAAGCTAACGTTGGTTAGCTACTTCCAGACACAAATGAGACAACTCTGACCATTTTACTTGCCCTAGCAGAGCTGGTAAGGCAGTTTTCGTGTTAACCAGAGTGTTGGTGACTGTAAATGTGCTTTCCAATGTTTACTGACACCGGCCATATTCAACAGGTGTTGTCCGCTGGTAAAGTAATTATTCTGCGCTCTGGTACACTCAGACGAGAGTGCTCTGAAACATTTTTTAAATGTTCTTTTCTGATAAAAACTAGTTCATTGCATCTGCCGTGGAGACCAGTTTCAGAAAATTACCATATTTCCCAGCTGCTTGCCGTCGTTTTGAAGTAATCGTAAAAAAAAGGCCTTATTTTAGTGCATTTTTCACCCTGCTAGCTCCTATTAGATCTATTGAGCACCGTGGCACCAACTCGCCTTCCGAACGTTCTATTCCCAGCTTATTGTTCAATGTCACAATACCTGCTTCGCTATTGTTGGCAATGAGATCTGCTCACGTTGTTTTATAGTTAAAATGTAAACAACAAAATCTAAATAACAAAAAAAATATTGGAAGTCTGCGGTCTTCCCATTGTTTCCTGTAGGGGAAATATAGGCATGTCTGTTTATTTCGCCAAATATCTTGCAATGTGTATATTTAGATTTTTTTCAAGTCGGTTGTAACGTTGTGAAATGGCTAGTTAGCGGGGTGTGCGTTATGCGTTAATAGCATTTCAATCAGTGACGTCACTCGCACTGAGACTTTGAAGTAATTTTTCCCCTTGCTCTGCAAGGGCTGCGGCTTTTGTGGAGCAATGGGCAATAATGCATCAAGGGTGGCTGTTGTCTATGTGTGCAGAGGGTCTCTGGTTTGAGTCCAGGTACGGGCGAGGAGAGGGACGGAAGCCATACTGTTACACAGGAACCATAAACAGGAACTACACAGGAACCAGAGAATCTCCTTTTTGTAATTACGTAAGTCTGGGCAGCGAGCTCGTTAGTCATCGATCGCTGGACCAGAAATAGTCAGAAGTTTTTTTTTTCCCCTACTTTTTCATTACGGAGACATAAGCACAGTTGACACCATCAAGGTGCGGATGTTTACTTTCTACACAAGTATTTTTCTTCCAGTTTCGTCCGAAAAACAGATTGTAGTGGTAAAATAAAAAGGATACATATTTTATGGAATTCTAAGCATCACTCCAGTCAAAACAGGCTCTGCGAACATTTGAATCCATTAATTTGCTATGGGCTCACGCTAGTGTTCCAGTTCAGCCAAGCCATTTTTCAGCCTTGGGTGAATTTTGACTCGTTCTATTGTCCAGCCTATAGATAGCCAGAGCGAATTTATGAAAGCACCTGAATGTCTATTGAGAAAGCACAACGACTATACCATTTAGCTAAGCTAAGAATGACGAGAAAAATCAAGTCAATAAACGTTGGGTAGTTAGTTAGCCTATAGTTAATATACTGGCAAGTATACTAACATTAGGTAGCTAGCTAACATAATGGTACATACTGCTGTAATGATATGCTATGCTATGCTAAGTACAGCGTAGCTAACAAATTGTCAGCCAACACAACGTGTGAGGTAACTTATTTGAAAAGTCATTACTTTATTACATTGAGTGGCAAGCTACCCCTTGACCGTTAGGTCAAATCTGGTCTGTGATAGGAGGGGGGGTTTCACACCTAGCTCGGCTATTAGACTATTCTTTAGTAAAGGTTGAATAGTCTATTGTTCAGATATTAGCCCTCCTCCCCAACTTGCAACAAATTGCTGTTCCCATCTCATTCCTTTCCCTCTTCCACGTGTCATCATTCTGCTCTTGAGTGGCTTGCTTGTGGGCGTGTTGGCAGGATATCTTCGGTTGTGCGTCAAGAATTCTGCATACAATAGCACGTTTGTATGAAGGTGTGGTTAGTCACACCAAATTGTTATATGCTATGGAGGTACATTTGTGTCTCTTTGTCGAGAGCAAAACCTTTTTTATTTTCAATGAAAAATAATTGTTCTGAAAGCAACTTTTTTCCGACAAAGAAAGTCAAAGCGGACACCTACGAAGATGGCATCTCAGGTAAGCAGCACTGGGCTGTATTGGCGTATCCCAAAAAGGACATCTGCTGCTTTAAATTGAATGGTCATATCTCAGTTATTGTTTTCATATCTATAAAAAATAAGCTGTTTTCTTTACTTTCAGAGAAACCAAGGGGTCAAAAATGTAGATATGCCAGATGTTCACTGTCCGAGGAACAGGACGTGGAAGCTTTATTGCTGGCAAAAGTGTCCATAACCAGAGGTAATTAAACTGTTCTGTCTGTCTTTTTGTACATGGAACCTGTCTCACATGCATTCATTTAAAAACCCTAAAGATGTCAGCTGCTAATTTTCAGATTTACACCACATAAACACAACCATTTTCACTGAGAGAGGAACCAGTCCCGTCATCAACACCTCACCCTCTCTTAAGATAACCTTCGGGCCAAATGGGGTCCCAAGGCTGGTTAGGAGACACCGCAAGTGTGATGAACTGAGAGAATATTAGGGTAACACCGTAATTCATGAATCATATTGTCACGTTCGTCATAAAGATGAGACCAGAAAAACAGTCCTGTGAGACACACAGCTACACATGGAACATCTACCCACAAATCCCATAGACAAAACACCCCTATAAATAGGACCTTCAATTAGAGGCAACTAGAAACAGCTGCCTCCAATTGAAAGTCAAACCAATAAACTAAGCATAGAAATAGACTAACAAGAACAACCATAGAAATACACTAACATAGAACATGAACCAAAGATCCCCGAAACACTCTAAACAAACACCCCCTGCCACGCCCTGACCAAACTACAATAACAAACAACCCCTTTACTGGTCAGGACGTGACAGTACCCCCCCCCAACGGTGCAGACCCCGGATGCACCTTAAACAGAAAAAACACAAAAATAAACCCCAAAACAAAAATAATCCCAACCTAAAGGGAGGGAAGGGAGGGTGGCTACCGTCACCGACGGCTCCCGTGCTACACCCCCCCCTCCCCAATCCTCCAACTACGGAGGTGGCTCAGGCCCCGGCCTTAGTCCTCAACCTAACCTGTCCACCCCCGCTGAAGACTCAGCACTAAGGCACGTCGCTGGAGACCTCGGGCTGAGGCGCGTCACTGGAGACCTCGGGGCTGAGGCGCGTCGCTGAAGACCTCGGGCTGAAGCGCGTCGCTGGAGACCTCGGACTGGAGGGCGACTCTGGCTGCGCCGGTTCCGGACTGTAGGGCGACTCTGGCTGCGCCGGTTCCGGACTGTAGTGCGACTCTGGCTGCGCCGGTTCCGGACTGTAGGGCGACTCGGCTGCGCCGTTTCTGGACTGTGGGCTGTCTCTGCAGGCTCCGGACTGTGGGCCGTCTCTGCAGCTCTGGACGGGGCACTGTTGCCGGAAGCTCTGGACGGGGAACTGTCGTCGGAAGCTCTGGACGGGGTACTGTCGTCGGAAGCTCTGGACGGGACTGACGCACTGGAAGCCTAGTGCGTGGGGCTGGTACTGGAGGTACCAGACAAGGGACACGCACCACAGGGCTAGTGCAAGGAGCAGGAGCAAGACGTACTGGACTGGGCTGACGCACTAGAGGCCTGGTGCGTGGGGCTGGTACTGGAGGTACCAGACTGGAGACACGCACCCCAAGGCTAGTGCGAGGAGCGGGAACAGAACGTACTGGACTGGGCTGACGCACTGGAGGCCTGGTGCGTGGTGCTGGCTTTGGAGGCGCCAGACTGGAAACACGCACCTCATGGCTAGTGCGAGGAGCAGGAACAGGATGTACTGGACTGGGCTGACGCACTGGAAGCCTAGTGTGTGGTGCTGGCTTTGGAGGCGCCAGACTATGGACACGCACCACAAGGCTAGTGTGAGGAACGGGAACTGGATACACTGGGCCATGAGTAAGCACTGGAGGTCTGGAGCACACAACCCCTTCTGGCTGAATGCTCACTCTAGCACGGCACTTGCGAGGGGCTGGGATCGCTCGCACCGGACTGTGCGTGCACATGGGCGAGATCGTGCGCAATTCCGCATAGCACGGTGCTCTCTTGATCCGCTGCTCCCCATAATAAGCACGGGGAGTTGGCTTAGGTTTATTACCTGACCTAGCCACTCTTCCCGTGTGCCCCCCCCAAAAAATAAATTCTTGGGGGTGCCTCTCGCACTTGCCAATCGGCGCATATAATGCCTTATAACGGCGCTGCTCCGCCTTGGCTGCCTCCAGCTCCTCCTTAGGTCGTCGGTATTCCCCAGCCTGGTGCCATGGTCCTGCCCCGTCCAGGATCTCCTCCCATGTCCTTGACTCCTTATAGTCCACCTGCTGCTCCCTTCTCCGCTGCTTGGTCCTTTGGTGGTGGGTAGTTCTGTCACGTTCGTCGTAAAGATGGGACCAAGGCGCAGCAGGAATGTGAATAGTCATCTTCTTTATTTATGAAGAAAACCAAAATAAACACTTAATACAAAACAACGACGGGAAAACAGTCCTGTGAGACACACAGCTACACATGGAACAACTACCCACAAATCCCAGAGCCAAAACACCCCTATAAATAGGACCTTCAATTGGAGGCAACGAGAAACAGCTGCCTCCAATTGAAGGTCAAACCAATAAACTAAGCATAGAAATAGACTAACTAGAACGAACATAGAAATACACTAACATAGAACATGAACCAAAGAACCCCGAAACACTCTAAACAAACACCCCCTGCCACACCCTGACCAAACTACAATAACAAACAACCCCTTTACTGGTCAGGACGTGACACATATGCTGTCTGCCGCTGTTCTTACCTCTTTCCCTTTCTGTCTTCTACACCTCTCTCCCCACCTCGTATTTCTTCTTCGTTTTATAATGCACACCATGGGTGCATTGAAGTACAGATTGAGCTTGTATTTATAATATTACAATTATCATAATTATATTGCATTTATGTATTTATAACACCTGGATAATGAACTTCTTTCAATAAAGCGTTTCACATTCTCCACTGGTTGAAATTAAGTATCTCATTGAAATACTATCCTGTGTCCTCAGATTAATGCAGATGAAGGGAGTTAGATATGCACAGTTTTTTTCTGTATATATGATTAGGGATAGGCGTCCTGTCAACGGGGCAGTTGTAAATCATGTCACAATTGCAGATTTTAGAGAAACAACAAATGTCTGTACATATAAGTGTCTTATATCGGCTGAAAGCTTAAATTATTGTTAATATAACTGCACTGTCCAATTTACACTAGCTATTACTGCAAAAAAATGCCATGCTATCGTTTGAGGAGAGCTCCTAACAACAAAACACTTTTTTCACCGCGATAGGTTGGACAAATTCACCTCTGAAGGTGAAATGTGTATTTACATTCTGAAATCTTTCTCTGATTTATCATCCCAAGGGTCTCAGAGATAACATGAAGTGTTGTTTTGATAGATAAAATCCTTTTTCATATCCTAAAAAGGTCCATATAGCATCCACAATCAATTTTGTATTTCCACTCGTTCAATTTGCAAAGAAAGGAGTCTGTGAAAATCTAACCCTAAACGTTGTTTCAACCAATTATGTTCATATTTATTCCTCAGAGATCCTAGAACGTAACTAGACTTCACTATATCATTAGGAGTGTAGAATATCCTATCGGACACCAAATTTGTTCAGAGAGCGACGCCTCCATGTCATGCCGATGACACTGGCGGTCATTCACTTGATTGACTGTAACTTTGTCAAATAAGCACCAATCGGGGTCAAATAAAGCTAGCTAGATAGCCAATGAGCTGGGCTTCATATCTGTCGCAGAGTTTGGCTGCTAACCTTATGCGACAGCAAGCCTTTTCCTTTTGGACAAAAATTGCAAGAATATGGAGAGTTATGAAGTTATGAAAACTGGGTGTTTTGTAAATGTTGAACTTACAATATGGCTACAAATACTGGAAAAGCTAAATCATAGTCCAAGTATACAGATTACACATCCATAGGCATACAGTTATTTTTATCCTCCACTACACAATAAGCAAGTAAATAGTTAGCTAGCTATGTTACTTCAGCTGCATTGCAAGGCAAGCTTACACAATTGTACATTCAATTTGCAGTAAATGATTTAGCTAGCTAGTTTCTTTACATCCACTGTTTCACAAGACGATAGCCTTGTTTTCTGGTTTTCTCAGGAGTCCCTAAAACATTAAACACAAATTACAAATTAATTCTCCTAACACTAGCTAGCTGGCTAATATTAGCTAGTCAAATAACTTGCTAAATAGCGATTTTCGTAAATTAACGTCATGAGAAAAAAAATATGCACAAACGTTTGTCTCTACATTAACTAACATACTCCGCTCAATTGTACATTCTTTGCTTGACTCGTTATGACGTTATAACAATTTACATCTGGTTCAACCGTAATGTTTTGTCAGCCATCTTTGTTGAAGAACGCCACAAGGCAAGGGTGGCTTGCGTCAAAATTCGTCATTGGAACCACTCGATATGATTGGTTATATAAAAACCTTGGGACCCAAATGCATAATGAGTGCTCTAACTCCCCCTTATGGTGGTCTGAAGCAATGAAGCCATGACGCTGGGTACCGCTAAGTCCCACGGTGCAAGCTAGCAACTTTTAAAGGAGGAGCCACTGTATTTGTAGTTGTCCACATATTCTAAATCAGAACCATCCAGAGTAGTGATGCTAGGTGGGCGGGCGGGGGCAGGCAGCAATCGGTTGAAGAGCATACATTTAGTTTTACTAGCATTTAAGAGCAGTTGGAGGCCACGGAAGGTGTGTTGTATGGCATTGAAGCTTGTTTGGAGGTTTGTTAACACAGTGTCCAAGGAAGGGCCCGATGTATACAGAATGGTGTCGTCTGCATAGAGTTGGATCAGAGATTCACCAGCAGCAAGAGCGACATCATTGATATATACAGGGAAAAGAGACTGCCAGAGGTCCGGACAACAGGCCCTCCGATTTGACACACTGAACTCTATCTGAGAAGTAGTTGGTGAACCAAGCGAGGCAGTAATTTAGAAAACAAGGCCATTGAGTCTGCCGATAAGAATGCGGTGATTGACAGTCGAAAGCCTCAGCCAGGTCGATAAAAACGGCTGCACAGTACTGTCTTTTATCTATGGCGGTTATGATATCGTTTAGGACCATGAGCGTGGCTGAACTGCACCCATGACCAGCTCGGAAACCAGATTGCATAGTGGAGAAGGTGCGGTGGGATTCAAAATGGTCGGTGACCTGTTTGTTAATTCGGCTTCCAACGACTTTAGAAAGGCAGGGTAGTATGGACATAGGTCTATCACAGTTTGGGTCTAGAAGGTCTCCCCCTTTGAAGAGGGGGATGACTGCGGCAGCTTTCTAATTTTTAGGGATATCAGACGATACGAAAGAGAGGTTGAACAGGCTAGTAATAGGGGTTGCAAAAATTTTGCAGCTCTTTCAGAACATCAGCTATCTGGATTTGGGTGAAGGAGAGGCGGACGGGACGGGGGCTTGGGCAAGTTGCTGCGGGGGGTGCAGAGCTGTTGGCCGGGGTAGTGGTAGACAGGTGGAAAGCATGGCCAGCCGTAGAAAAATGCTTTTTGAAATTCTCTATTATCATAGATTTATCGGTGGTGACAATGTTTCCTAGCCTCAGTGCAGTGGGCAGCTGGGAGGAGGTGCTCTTATTCTCCATGGACTTCACGGTGTCCCAAGACTTTTGGGAATTAGTGCTACAGGATGCACATTTCTGTTTGAAACAGCTAGCCTTAGCTTTCCGATCTGACTGTGTATATTGGTTCCTGACCTCCCTGAAAAGTTGCATATCGCGGGGGCTATTTGATGCTAATGCAGTACGCCACATAATGTTTTTGTGCTGGTCAAGGGCAGTCAAGTCTGGAGTGAACCAAGGGCTATATCTTTTCTTAGTTCTACATTATTTGAATGGGGCATGCTAGTTTAAGATGGTGAGGAAAACACTTATAAAGAACAACCAGGCATAGTTGGCAGATTGGCTGTACCGACTTCTGACGATTCCCAAGACACTTGTGGGGGTCGTTGCAAAACAGAGACCAACATCGTGTTCGTGAGAGTCTCATCTTTCCTTAGAGGGGTCATAATAGTTACACATGATGTTGTAAGAAGATAGATTTTCAGGATGTCTCATGGTCTGACAAATAATGCACTTTCACCGCAGAAGTAGAACCTCTTAAGGATCAGACCCTTTATTTCAATTTTTGCCTAAAATGACATACCCAAATATAACTGCTTATAGCTCAGGACCTGAAGCAAGGACATGTATATTCTTGATACCATTTGAAAGGAAACACTTTGAAGTTTGTGGTAATGTGAAATGAATGTAGGAGAATATAACATATTGGATCTGGTAAAATATTTTTTTTTTACCATCATCTGTGAAATGCAGAAGAAAGGCCATAATGTATTATTCTAGCCCAGGCACAATTTACGTTTTGACCAGCAGTGTATGCGCAATGTTTTAGACTGATCCAATGAACAATTGCATATCTGTTCAAAATGTTGTATCAAGACTGCCCAAAAATGCCTAATTGGTTTATTAATACATTTTCAAGTTCATAATTGTGCGCTCTCCTCAAACAATAGCATGGTATTCTTTCAATGTAATAGCTACTGTAAATTGGACAGTGCAGTTAGATTAACAATAATTTAAGCTTTCTGTCCTGGGATTTTTTTTTGTTACTTACAACCTCATGCTAATCACATTAGCCTATGTTAGCTCAACCATCCCGCAGGGGGGTGGGGGGGGGGCGTTCCCGTAGAGGTTAAATAGGCAGATGTGGTGGATTGAGACGCATTCAATGCAACAAACAAAAACGTGTTGGATCAGACATTGATTTCTGGGGGTTAATAATTTTGGATTGAAAAGGTCTAGGCAGCCTAGCCAGCCCAAGTTTGAATATTTACCAAATTTGATCACATTCACATTTTCTCATGACACAAACAAATTAACTATAAATACACAACGTTACCAATTTGTTTACCATGACCAGATGGACAGGGCGCATAAACTGTATGTGGCTGCTATTATAAGTAGCTTACTGTTGATCAGACCGGAAAATCGTCAGATCTCTAATGTTTAGGTGTAGCCTAGGCTGCTGCAACATTTTGTTTGTGTCTGTCTGGACTGATGATGTGTTATCATGTTTGCTAAATAAATACCATAGGAAAGTGGAAAGCGTAGCCTACTTGAGCAGGCACAAAAATATTTGCTGCGTCAACCTCTCTTTTATTCTAACTTTTAATGGATGATGCAATGGATAATATCAAATCATTCTGAATTGATTTCGACGTCCCAGAGAAGAAAGTAGAAAATTCCATATACTCAGAATGCAAAGAATGCTAACGTGCAATTACCTCTGCATGCCTGTTATCAAATCAAATTTTATTTGTCACATGCGCCGAATACAAAAGGTGTGGACCTTACCATGAAATGCTACTTAACCAGCAATGCAGTTCAAGAAATAAAGTAAAGAAAATATTTACTAAATAAACTAAAGCAAAAAATAAAAGGTAACACAATAAATAATAAGGCTATATATATTTATTTTCTACCTTAAATTAACTAGGCAAGTCAGTTAAGACCGAATTCTTATTTTCAATGACGGCCTAGGAACACTTGGTTAACTGCCTTGTTCAGTGGCAGAATGACAAATCTTTACCTTGTCAGCTTGGGATTCAATTATGCAACCTTTCGGTTGCTAGTTCAACGCTATAACCACTAGGCTACCTGCCGCCCTATTTACAGGGTCTACCGGCACCAAGTCAATGTGCGGGGGTACAGGTAAGTCGAGGTACTTTGTACATGTAGGTAGGAGTAAAGTGACTATGCATTGTTAATAAACAGGGACTAGGAGCAGTGTAAAAACATAAAAGGGATCAATGTAAATAGTCCGGGTGGCCATTTGAAAAAAAATTCAGCAGTCTTATAGCTTGGGTATAAGAAGGAGCCTTTTGGACTTAGACTTTGTACTCCGGTACCAGTTGTCGTGTGGTAGCAAAGAGAACAGTCTGTGACTGGAGTCTTAGAAAAAATGTTGGGCCTTCCTCTGACACCGCCTGCTATATTGGCCCTGGATGGCTGGAAGCTTGGCTCCAGTGATGTATTGGGACATACACACAACCCTCTGTAGCGCCTTACGATCTAATGCAGAGCAGTGGCCGTACCAGGCGGTGATGCAACCAGTCAGGATGTTCTCGATGGTGCAGTTCTAGATCTTTTTGAGGATCTGGGGACCCAGATTTCTAATCTTTTTAGTCTCCTGATGGGGAAAAGTAGTTGTTGTTCCTCTTCACGACTGTGGTGTGTTTGGACCATAATAGTTTGTTGGTGGTGTGTACACCAAGGAACTTGAAACTCTCGACACGCTCCACTACAGACCTGTTGATGTTAATGTGAGCCTGTTCGGCCCACCATTTCCTGTAGTCTACGATCATCCCCTTTGTCTTGCTCACATCGAGGGCGAGGTTGTTGTTCTGGTACCACACTGCCAGGTCTCTGACCTCCTCCCTGTAGACTGTCTCATCGTTGTTGGTGATCAGGCCTATCACTGTTGTATCATCAGCAAACTTAATGATGATGTTAGAGTCGTGCTTGGCCAAGCAGCCGTGGGTAAACAGGGAGTACCAGAGGGACTAAGCATTCACCCCTGAGGGGCCCTGGTGTTGAGGATCAGCGTGACAGATGTGTTGTTGTCTACCCTTACCACCTGCTGGCGGCCCGTCAGGAAGTCCGGGATCCATGTGCAGAAGTAGGTGTTTAGTCCTAAGGTCCTTAGCTTAGTGATGAGCTTTGTGGGCATTATGGTGTTGTACGCTGAGCTGTAGTCAATGAACAGCCTTTTCACATAGGTGTTCCTTTTGTCCAGGTGGGAAAGGGCAGTGTGGAGTGTGATTGAGATTGCATAATCTGTAGATCTGTTGGGGCGGTATGTGAATTGGAGTGGGTCTAGGGTTTCCGGGATGATGGTGTTGATATGAGCCATGACCAGCCTTTCAAAGCACTACATGGTTACCGAGGTGAGTGCTATGGGGCTTTAGTAATTTTGGCAGGTTAGCTTTGCATTCTTGGGCAAAGGGACTATGGTGGTCTGCTTGAAACATGTGGGAATTACAGAGAGGTTGAAAATGTCAGTGAAGACACTTGCCAGTTGGTCCGCACATGCTCTGATTACACATCCTGGTATTCCGTCTGGCCCTGCGGCCTTGTGAATGTTGACCTGTTTAATGGTCTTGCTCACATCGGCTATGGAGATTTTAATCGCACAGTTGTCCAGAAAAGCTGGTACTTTCATGCATGCCTCAGTGTTGCTTGCCTCGAAGAGAGCATAAAAGGCATTTGCTCGTCTGGAAGGCTTACGTCACTGGGTAGCTCGCAGCTGGGTTTCCCTATGTAGTCCGTAATAGTTTGCAAGCCCTGCTACACCCGACAAGCTTAAAGGCTGATGTAGTAGGATTCAATCTTAGTCCTGTATTGCTACTTTGCCTGTTTGATGGTTCGTATGAGTGCACAGTGGGATTTCTCTTAAGCGTCCAGATTAGTGTCCCAGTCCTTTAGCTAGAGCTGTTGGCTGTAATCCATGGCTTCTGGTTGGGATATGTACTTACGGTCCCTGTGGGGATAACGTCGTCAATGCACTTATTTATGAAGCCGGTAACTGAGGTGGTATTCTCCTCAATGCCATTGGATGAATCACGGAACATTTTCCAGTCTGTGCTAGCAAAACAGTCCTGTAGCGTAGCATCCGTGTCATCTGACCACTTCCGTATTGAGTGAGTCACTGGTACATCCTGCTTTAGTTTTTGCTTGTAAGTAGGAACCAGGAGGATAGAATTATGGTCAGATTTTCCAAATGGAGGGGGAGGGAGAACTTTGTAGGCATCTCTGTATGTGGAGTAAAGGTGGTGTAGAGTTTTTTTTCCCTCTGGTTGCACATGTGACGTGCTGGTAGAAATTAGGAGTGCCGCTTCTGGATGAGTCTTTTTTTGTTGTTGCTTATGGCCTTATACAGCTCGTTGAGTGCTATCTTAGTGCCAGCATCGATTTGTGGTGGTAAATAGACAGCTACAAATAATATAGATGAGAACTCTCTTGGTAGATAGTGTGGTCTACCTCAAGACTACTTAAATGTTAGACATCGCGAACCAGCTGTTATTGACAAATAGACACCCCGACCTTCTCCATCTGTATCTCTGCCTTTTCTTCATGCAAATGACAGGGATTTTGACCTGGTCTCCGGAGAGCAGTATATCCTTCGCGTCGTACTCATTAAAGAAAAATTCTTTGTCCAGTTTGAGGTGAGTAATTGCTGTTCTGATATCCGGAAGCTCTTTTCAGTCAAAAGAGACAGTAGCAGCAACTTAATGTACAAAATAAGTTATAAACAATGCAAAAAAACAAACAAAATAGCACAGTTGGTTAGGAACCTGTAAAACAGTTAGCCATCCCTTCCGGCGCCATTATTATACATTGCCCTTGTTAGCTGAACCTTCCCTCTCGTTGTGCCCCTAAGTAAAAGACATCTCTTGCCAATAAGCTGCTTGTGACTCTGTTTCTTCATACCTTCTCATTGTGTTGCACAGTTTGTATACTCAGACCTTCGTCCATTACGTGATCGATGTGGCTTTTTCCCAGAAGCTTGAATCTGATGTGAGCAATGAAAGGGGTTCTTCAACAAAAAATCCACTACATTATTGTTACCATTAGCTAGTCATTCTGGTGGCCAAAACTGGACTCTATTAGCTAGCTAGCTACTTGCTACTGAAGTTAGCAATGCAAATTGAAATAAATTGCACTCATTTGAGTTCTAAATTCAAGATTACGATATATAATTTTCCTCCTCCCTCTCCTGTAGTTTGAAGAAAAGAATTTTAATTGAATAATATCCTAAAAATGCTCAGCTATCACTCTTTCGCTCTCAATCAATATGTCACCAACTCACCAAGCTTCTAAACACATAGAACTCCAATAATTCTCTGCGGCACAACCCCAGTACACCACACTAGGTTAGTTCTTTGATCTTAAACCTATGATTGGATGAACAACATGTCAGTTCCTATTGCAAAAGCTTTGATTTGTTGGAGGACGTCCTCTGGAAGTGGTCAAAATTACCATGTAGGTCTTTGCATGTGGGTGAGGCCTACGAGCCTCCTAGGTTTTGTATGAAAGTCAATGTAGCCAGAGGAGGATGGAAAATAGCTGTCCTCTGGCTACACTATGATGCTATCCTAAAGTGTGTTGTTGAGACTACTGTTACACCTTCAACGCAAAACAGTGTGTTTTATTCAGGTATTTGGTGACATGAAAGTGTTACAGTGAGGGAAAAAAGTATTTGATCCCCTGCTGATTATGTACGTTTGCCCGCTGACAAAGAAATTATCAGTCTATAATTTTAATGGTAGGTTTATTTGAACAGTGAGAGACAGAATAACAACAACCAAAAAATCAATATATATATATAAAACAAACTTTTGACTAGTACTGTATATATATATATATATATATATATATATATATATATATATATATATATATATATATACAGTACCAGTCAAAAGTTTGGGCACACCTACTCATTCAAGGGTTTTTCTTTATTTTGACTATTTTCTACATTGTAGAAGACATCAAAACTATGAAATAACACCAAAAACAAATCTTCACTTTTATTTTAAAATGTAGAAAATAGTAAAAATAAAGAAAAACCCTTGAATGAGTAGGTGTGTCCAAACATTTGACTGGTACTGTGCATATATATATATACAGTATGTAAAAAAAACCTAAAAAGTATGAAGTTCAATACGGTTTTGTAAGCACGAAAATTGAAAAGGAAAAACACAGAAAAGTGAAAATATTTCTGTTGAAGGGCCTGAGCCCCTAATGGACACGTTAATGTTAATGGCTTGCAATCCATCATGGCTACCTGTTATCCTCAGATTCCATATGCCCATATACAGAATGATTACAGTAGCTCATGTCTTAATACCATTGTCAGATATTCTTGTAGGGCATGTCAAAATTGGCATTTTCAGCAACAGCATTGTAGTATTCAGGCATCTCTACAGAGACCCCACTATCCACATGGTAAAGGTTGTCCTCTGGTATGTCCGTCAACACATTGTATGGATTTTCCTCACACAGAGCGCTGATCTGATCATACTTCTCTTGTAGAGGAGAGGTGATCTGCGAGGCCAGGTAAGGGTATTGATGAGAATCAATCAGGTGCTGCGGGGGAGAAGAACTGTCAGTCAATCAACCATCCAATGAATAGATGGATGAATGGGTGGGTGAATAGATGGATGGATTGATCAATTAATTAATTGAATACTGACTCACACAGATATGCACCAGGTACGCAGGGGTGCACACATGCACCCATGCATACACACATGCATGTGCTCACACACACACGTACGCATGCGCACACACACACACACACAGTACCTGTTTCAAATGCTCAGGCAGCTTAACCTTGGGATGGAGAAACCTTTTCCCTTTGTAGATGATCCAGGGGACTAAGAGTAGTAGTGGAAAAGCCACAGCTACCGTCACCAAACTGACCACCAGGCCCTCAGACAACCTTCGCTCCCTATCTAAAGCACAGACACAGGTGGACACCAGTTAGAACGACCCTCAGAAACTGAACTGATGGCACAGATTATGGAAATTTGTGTTTTGCTGAGGCAGTTTCCATTCCATTTGCAACAATGAACACAAATTCGATTTGGTATCATCAAATTATGAAGGGTGGGAGAAAAAGTGGAAGTGTGTGTGAGGGAGAAGGGAGAAGTGGTGGAGGAGGTGGAGAGCTCACCTGTGGTTGTGTTGTTTGGGGTGCTCATCACACACACGGCCTTGCTGTACTGCCCTGTATTGTTGTGCGGCATTGGTATGTACACCTGAACCTGAACGCAGTATCTAGTGTTGGGCTCCAGTGACTTCAGCTTAACACGTTGCTCAGTCACCATCTCGCTCTCAAACACCTGTGATAACACATGGAGTTAGTGTAATAGTGAGTGAGTGAGTGAGTGAGTGAGTGAGTGAGTGAGTGAGTGAGTGAGTGAGTGAGTGAGTGAGTGAGTGAGTGAGTGAGGGTGAGGTGGGTGAGTTGAGTTGAGTTGAGTGAGGGGGTGGTGGGTGGGTGGGTGGGTGGGTGAGAGAAATAGTGGGAGTATGTGTGTGTTTGTGTACATACACTCACTGTATAAACATTAGGAACACCTGCTGTTTCCATGACATAGACAGAAAAGGTGAATTTAGGTGAAAGCTATTATCCCATTTCAAACAGTGTAGATGAAGGGGAGGATTTTAAAGAAGGATTTGTAAGCCTTGAGACAATTGAGGCATGGATTGCATACATTGAATTTGTAAAGTATTCAGACCCTTTTCCTTTTGTTACGTTATAGCCTAATTCTAAAATGTTTTAAATAAAACACACAGTTGAAGTCGGAAGTTTACATACACCTTAGCCAAATACATTTAAACTCAGTTTTTCACAATTCCTGACATTTAAACCTAGTAAAAATCCCCTGTCTTAGGTCAGTTAGGATCACCACTTTATTTTAAGAATGTGAAATGTCAGAATAATATTTTAGCTTTTATTTCTTTCATCACATTCCCAGTGGGTCAGAGGTTTACATACATTCAATTAGTATTTGGTAGCATTGCCTTTAAATTGTTTAACTTGGGTCAAACGTTTGGGGTAGCCTTCCACAAGCTTCCACAATAAATTGGGTGAATTTTGGCACAATCCTCCTGACAGAGCTGCTGTAACTGAGTCAGGTGTGTAGGCCTCCTTGCTCACGCACGCTTTTTCAGTTCTGCCCACACATTTTCTATCGAATTGAGGTCAGGGCTTGTGATGGCCACTCCAATACCTTGACTTTGTTGTCCTTAAGCTATTTTGCCAAAACTTTGGAAGTATGCTTGGGGTCATTATCCATTTGGAAGACTCATTTGCGACCAAGCTGTTTTGGCTAGGGGGCAGTATTGAGAATTTTGGAAAAAATATATGCCCATTTTTAACTGCCTCCTACACCAACTCAGAAGCTAGAATATGCATATTATTGTTCAGGTTTGGATAGAAAACACCCTAAAGTTTCTAAAACTGTTTGAATGGTGTCTGTGAGTATAACAGAACTCCTATGGCAGGCAAAAACCTGACAAGGTTTCATGCAGGAAGTACCCTGTCTGACAAGGAGTCGTGCGTCTTGCATCTGTTTATTGAAAAGTAAGGATCTTAGCTGTAACGTGACAATTCCCAGGGCTCCGATAGGCTCTCAGAACCCGGGAAATACCTGAAGGTTGACGAGGCAGCCTCAGGCTGAAACACATTATCGCCTTTGGTAAGTGGCGGATCAGAGGACCTTTGAATGAGGCGCGTGCACGATTCGCCCCTGTGGAGAAATTTAATTCGGCTGTTTAGGCTCATTGCATATTCCCGGTCGGAATATTATCGCTTTTCTACGAGATAAATGGCATAAAAATTGGTTTTAAACAGCGGTTGACATTCTTCGAAGTACGGTAATGGAATATTTAGAATTTTTTTGTCAAGCCATGCGCCATGCGCGAGACCGTGATTTAGTATTCTGATAGTGTCTAGAACTCACGAACAAAACGTCGCTGTTTGGATATAACGATGGATTATTTGGGACCAAACCTACATTTGTTATTGAAGTAGAAGTCGTGGGACTGCATTCTGACGAAAAACAGGAAAGGTAAGAACATTTTTCTTATAGGAAATATGATTTTGATGAAGGCTAATCTTGCCGGGTGTCTAAATAGCTAGCCCGTGATGCCGGGCTATGTACTTAGAGTATTGCAAAATGTGCTTCATCCGAAAAGCTATTTTAAAATCGGACATATCGAGTGCATAGAGGAGTAATGTATCTATAATTCTTAAAATAATTGTTATGCTTTTTGTGAACGTTTATCGTGAGTAATTTAGCAAACTGTTAGTAAATTCCCCGGAAGTTTGCGGGGGTTATGCTTTTTCTGAACGTCACATGCTAATGTAAAAAGCTGTTTTTTGATATAAATATGAACTTGATTGAACAGACATGCATGTATTGTATAACACAATGTCCTAGGTGTGTCATCTGATGAAGATCATAAAAGGTTAGTGCTGCATTTAGCTGTGGTTTGGGTTTATGTGACATGATATGCTAGCTTGAAAAATGGGTGTCTGATTATTTCTGGCTGGGCACTCTGCTGACATAATCTAATGTTTTGCTTTCGTTGTAAAGCCTTTTTGAAATCGGACAGTGTGGTTAGATTAACGAGATTCTTGTCTTTAAATAGCTGTAAAATAGTCATATGTTTGAGAAATTGAAGTAATAGTATTTCAAACGATTCAAAAATCGCGCCACTGGATTTCAGTGGCTGTTACGTAGGTGGGACGAGTTCGTCCCACATGCGCCAGAGAGGTTAACTTCCTGACTGATGTCTTGAGATGTTGCTTCAATATATCCACATCATTTTGCTGCCTCATGATGCCATGAATTTTGTGAAGTGCACCAGTCCCTCCTGCAGCAGAGCACCCCCACAACATGGTGCTGCCACCCCGGTGCTTCACCGTTGGGATGATGTTCTTCGGCTTGCAAGCCTCCCCTTTTTCCTCCAAACATAACGATGGTCATTATGGCTAAACAGTTCTATTTTTGTTTCATCAGACCAGAGGACATTTCTCCAAAAAGTACGATCTTTGCCCCCTTGTGCAGTTGCAAACCGTAGTCTTTTTTATGGTGGTTTTGGAGCAGTGGCTTCTTCCTTGCTGAGTGGCCTTTCAGGTTCTGTCGATATAGGACTCATTTGACTGTGGATATAGATACTTTTGTACCTGTTTCCTCCAGCATCTTCACAAGGTCCTTTGCTGTTGTTCTGGGATTGATTTGTGCTTTTTGCACCAAAATACGTTAATCTCTAGGAGACAGAATGCGTCTCCTTCCTGAGCGGTATGACGGCTGTGTGGTCGCATGGTGTTTAAA
This sequence comes from Salmo trutta, assembly GCF_901001165.1. NCBI lineage: Eukaryota > Metazoa > Chordata > Actinopteri > Salmoniformes > Salmonidae > Salmo > Salmo trutta. The sequence continues at coordinate 24,085,002 of NC_042995.1, read as the reverse complement.
CTTGCGTACTATTGTTTGTACAGATGAACGTGGTACCTTCAGGCATTTGGAAATTGCTCCCAAGGATGAAGGTGATTCTTTTGATTTTCCCATGATGTCAAGCAAAGAGGCACTGAGTTTGAAGGTAGGCCTTGAAATACATCCACAAGTACACCTCCAACTGACTCTAATTATGTCAAAAAGCCTACCAGAAGTTTCTAAAGCCATTACATAATTTTGGGGAATTTTCCAAGCTGTTTAAAGGCACAGTCAACTTAGTGTATGTAAACTTCTGACCCACTGTAATTGTGATACAGTGAAGTATAAGTGAAATAATCTGTCTGTAAACAATTGTTGGAAAAATGACTTAGATGTCCTAACCGACTTGGCAAAACTATAATTTGTTAACAAGAAATTGGTGTAGTGGTTGAAAAACTAGTTTTAACCTCTCTGGGCTATGTGGGACGATTTCGTCCCACCTACGTAACAGCTATTGTAATTCCAATGGCGCGATTTTTGAATCGTTAGAAATACTATTACTTCAATTTCTCAAACATATGACTATTTCACAGCTATTTAAAGACAAGAATCTCGTTAATCTAACCCCACTGTCCGATTTCAAAAAGGCTTTACAACGAAAGCAAAACATTAGATTATGTCAGCAGAGTGCCCAGCCAGAAAAAATCTGACACCCATTTTTCAAGCTAGCATATCATGTCACATAAACCCAAACCACAGCTAAATGCAGCACTAACCTTTTATGATCTTCATCAGATGACACACCTAGGACATTGTGTTATACAATACATGCATGTCTGTTCAATCAAGTTCATATTTATATCAAAAACCAGCTTTTTACATTAGCATGTGACGTTCAGAACTAGCATTCCCACCGAACACTTCCGGTGATTTTACTAAATTACTCACGATAAACGTTCACAAAAAGCATAACAATTATTTTAAGAATTATAGATACATTACTCCTCTATGCACTCGATATGTCCGATTTTAAAATAGCTTTTCGGATGAAGCACATTTTGCAATAATCTAAGTACATAGCCCGGCATTACAGGGCTAGCTATTTAGATACCCACCCAGTTCAGCCTCCACCAAAATCACATTTCCTATAAGAAAAATGTTCTTACCTTGCTTGTTCTTCATCAGAATACACTGCCAGGACTTCTACTTCAATAACAAATGTTGGTTTGGTCCCAAATAATCCATCGTTATGTTCCAACAGCGACGTTTTGTTCGTGAGTTCTAGACACTATCAGAATGCTTTTTCACGGTCCCGCGCATGGCGCGTTGGCTTGTCAAAAATGTCTAAATATTCCATTACCGTACTTCGAAGCATGTCAACCGCTGTTTAAAACCAATTTTTATGCCATTTATGTCGTAGAGAAGTGATAATATTCCGACCGGGAGTATGCATTGAGCCTAAACAGCCGAATAAAATTTCTCCTCAGAAGCGACTCATGCACGCGCATCATTGAAAGGTCCTCGGAGCAGCCACTTACAAAAGGCGATAATATGTTTCAACCTGAGGCTCCCTCGTAAACCTTCAGGGTTTTCGCGGGCTCTGAGAGCCTATTGGAGCCCTGGGAATTGTCACGTTACAGCTAAGATCCTTACTTTTCAATAAAAAGAGGTAAGACGCACGACTCCTTGTCAGACAGGGTACTTCCTGCTTGAAGCCTTGTCAGGTTTTTGCCTGCCATAGGAGTTCTGTTATACTCACAGACACCATTCAAACAGTTTTAGAAAATTCAGAGTGTTTTCTATCCAAACCTGAACAATAATATGCATATTCTAGCTTCTGAGTTGGTGTAGGAGGCAGTTAAAAATGGGAACATATTTTTCCAAAATTCTCAATACTGCCCCCTATACCAAACAGGTTAATGACTCCAACCTAAGTGTATGTAAACTTCCAACTTCAACTGTACATCCTCATCAATGTAGACACAATACCCCATAATGACAAAGCAAAAACACGTTTTTGGAAATGTTTGCAAGTGTATACATTTTTTTGACAGAAATATCTTCTTTACTTAAGTATTCAGATCCTTTGCTTTTGAGACTCGAAATTGATCATCATGATTCCGTTGATCATCCTTCAGATGTTTCTACAACTTGATTGGAGTCCACCTGTGGTAAATTCAATTTATTGGACATGATTTGGAAAGGCACACACCTGTCTGTGTAAGGTCCCACAATTGACAGTGCATGTCAGAGCAAAAAGCAAGCCATGCGGTTGAAGGAATTGTTCGTAGAGCTGGATTGTGTCAAGGAAAAGATCTGGGGAACATTACCAAAACATATCTGCAGCATTGAAGGTCCCGAAGAACACAGTGGCCTCCATCATTCTTAAATGGAAGAAGTTTGGAATCACCAAGACTCTTTCTAGAGCTGGCCACCCAGCCAAACTGAGAAATCGGGGGAGAAGGGCGTTAGTCAGGGAGGTGGCCAATAACCTGATGGTCACTCTGACAAAACTGCAGAGTTCCTTTGTGGAGATGGGAGAACCTTCCAGAAGGACAACTATCTTTTTCAGCACTCCACCAAACAGGTCTTTATGGTAGAGTGACCAGACGGAAGCCACTCCTCAGTAAAAGGCACATGAAAGCCCACTTGGTATTTGCCAAAAGACACCTAAAGGACTCTCAGACCATGAGAAACAAGATTCTCTAGTCTGGTGAAACCAAGATTAAACTCTTTGGCCTGAACGCCAAACGTCAAGTCTGGAAGAAACCTGGCACCATCCCTACAGTGAAGCATGGTGGTGGCAGCATGGGGATGTTTTTCAGTGGCAGGGACAGGGAGACTAGTCAGGATCGAGGGAAAGATGAACAGAGCAAAGAACAGAGAGATCCTTGATGAAAACCTGTTCCAGTGCACTCAGGACCTCAGATTGGGGTAAAGGTTCACCTTCCAACAGGACAATGACACTAAGCACACAGCCAAAACAACACAGGAGTGGCTTTGGGACAAGTCTCTGAATGTCTTTGAGTGGCCCAGCCAGAGCCTGGACTTGAACCCGATCGAACATCTCTGGAGAGACTTGAAAATAGCTGTGCAGCGAAGCTCCCCATCCAACCTGACAGAGCTTGAGAGGATCTGTAAAGAAGAATGGGAGAAACTCCCCAAATACAAGTGTGCCAAGCTTGTAGCGTCATACCCAAGAAGACTCAAGGCAGTAATTTCTGCCAAAGGTGCTTCAAGTACTGAGAAAAGGGTCGAAATACTTATGTAAATTCGATATTTGCATTTTTCATTCCTAAAAAAAAATGTTTTTTGTCATTATGGGGTTGTGTGTGTAGATTGACTATAAACTTTTTAATCCATTTTAGAATAAGGCTGTAACGTAACAAAATGTGGAAAAAGTCAAGGTGTCTGAATACTTTCTGAATGCACTGTAGGTTCTGAATGAAAGGTGAAAAGGTATTTTTAAACCTTGAGACAATTAAGACATGGATTGTGTATGTGTGCGTTCAGAGCTTGAATGGGCAAGACATCAGATTTAAGTGCCTTTGAATGGGGTATGGTACTAGGTGCCAGGCACACCAGTTTGAGTGTCAAGAACTGCAACGCTGCTGGGTTTTTCATGCTCAACAGTTTCCTGTGTGTATCAAGAATGTTCCACTCTCCAAAGGACATCCAACCAACTTGACACAACTGTGGGAAGCATTGGAGTCAACATGAGCCAGCATCCCTGTGGAACACTTTCGACACCTTGTAGAGTCCATGTCCCGACGAATGCAGGCTGTTCTGAGGGCAAAAGGGGGTGCGATAGTAGGAAGGTGTTCCTAATGTTTTGTACACTCAATGTACACGGTATATATGTGTGTGTGTGTGTCTGTGTGTGTGTTTCTGTGTGTGTTTGACTATCATATGTTTCTATTACATCCTTCTTGTCAGTCTTCTTCCAGTATCTGATATTGTATTCCACATTGCTGTAGGCTTCTTTCAGCGATGAGATCTTTAGCACCGGATTTTGAATGTTCACCTCCACAGCTCCTATAGCTCCTCCCTTGGTGACCAAGGTTACGTTTGGAGGACCAATTATGGCTGAGGAGACACAATACAGGAAGTCAAAGATAGGATGTCAAGAATGAGAGAGCTACAATGAACAATATCACCAAAGTACATATTGGTACTCACTTCCTTTCTTAAGAGAGAAGTCTGGGGTTTTCGCCCAACTGGAGGTATTTCCCTCTAACTCTATCCTCACTCTGAATTGATAATTTCCATGGCAACTGGGAAGTTCGCCGAAGTCACACCTGTGCTCTTTGGTGGCTTTACACACGGTGTGGAAGAAGGCAGTTGAAGGCATTCTGAGTATCAGACAATAAAAAGAGGTTAACATTTTAATTGCATTTTTTTGTGGCATCGATGTGTAATAACAGTGCCTTTATGTTGCTTACTATTAAATAGAGAGGAGAAAACACACAGCTGATTTGGCAAGGTATTCCGAAATAACATAACACTTATTAATGAAAGTCAAATAATGTAGCTACAAACTCAATAGCTCCAATGCAATTGATTCATTAGACAGGAAAACCCTTTCATTCTCTTAATTTCTCTTAGAGTTATGTTACTACCTGTTTTATAAAAATCAAACAGGTTTTGTTTTGTTTTTTGAAGGTGTGTGCGTCTTGTTCTCTTCCAGAAAAGGTGGAACTTTTTTAGTTCCTATATTGTATGTATGGTCATATCAATGCCCTATCATTGTTCACAACGTCTCCTTCTCAGTGAAGTTCCTCATGCAGATTTAGTATCTTAATTTGAGCCAGTTTGCTAAAGCAGGAAAATAATCCTGCAGCAACAGGACATTTGAATTATTCAGTGGATATATAATTATTATTATTTTCTTGTAGGGGTTGATACATTTTTCGTTAGGGCAAATCAAGTCTGACATTTTAAACCTTGAATACACTGAGAAAATTCTCAGGTGCAAAAGAGTGATCAAATTAAGATCCTGCATCTGTATAACCACAGACATAATTATATACTCACACTATGGCAAAATGTCAACATGTCACTGAAGTGCATGGCCCTATTCCCTGTACAATAGATATGGCTAAATACATTTCTACTTATCAATTCTTGGTCCACAGCTCAAATTGACCATAAAGGAAGTTAAAGCTTGGTCGCAAATGGGTCTTCCAAATGGACAATGACCCCAAGCATACTTCCAAAGTTGTGGCAAAATGGCTTAAGGACAACAAAGTCAAGGTATTGGAGTGGCCATCACAAGCCCTGACTTCAAGCCGTCAGAAAATGTGTGGGCAGAACTGAAAAAGCGTGTGTGAGCAAGGAGTCCTGCAAACCTGACTCAGTTACACGAGCTCTGTCAGGAGGAAAGGGCCAAAATTCACCCAACTTATTGTGGGAAGCTTGTGGAAGGATAGCCTGAAACATTTGACCCAAGTTAAACAGTTTAAAGGCAATGATACCAAATACTAATTGAATGTATGTAAACTTCTGACCCACTGGGAATGTGTTGAAAGAAATAAAAGCTGAAACAAATCATTCTCTCCACTATTATTCTGACATTTCACATTCTTAAAATAAAGTGGTGATCCTAACTGACCTAAAACAGGGATGTTTTACTAGGATTAAATGTCAGGAATTGTGAAAAACTGAGTATAAATGTATTTGCCTAAGGTGTATGTAAACTTCCGACTTCAACTCTATATAGGCTACACAGCTAGGTAATGTTATCTACCTAGCTTAACAAAGTAATTTCTCTATCCTCACGTAAACGTGCTGGCTGTAGCTGAATGCTGAGGTTTCGGTGAACCAAAGCTAGATAGTGTAAGCCTAAGTGCTCCTATCTACCATATTAAAGTTACACTAGAACAAAACAGGCTTCATTTTATCAATATCATGGAAGTCAAAAGCAAATTGCGATTGAAAACATTGATGAATCCCTCGGAGTTGCTTCTTGCCTGGACCTCAGGGGAGGGTGCAATTGTGTCCAGCAATTCTTGGCGTTCCTCCATGTGGTCATTCCTGCATCTGCAGGAACCCCTCTTTATACTTCTATTGGGACATTTTTAAGTTAGGACAGGTGGGAGGCAGGGGCGCTACAGTACAGTAGGTGGCATTAATGCACAATAAAGTTGGATGCCAGACGCCGACAAACCCCACAGAACTGCAAAACATTGCTATGGTATTACAATTTTTACTGTAAGAGTGTTGCCTCGACGAGACATTTCTGTTTACACTGCCTTGCTTACAGGGGGGCAACTATCGGGAGTGTCGTGCCCTACCTCTGGAGGTAATGGTCAAGACAAGTTCGCAAGTATACATTGCAGTATATTGTCATGGAAATTCTAATCAAATAATGAGGAGAGACAAGGTCAATCACCAATCAGGATATTATTTTATTCAAAACGTATTAATAACATGAATGAATTATTGCAATAATGAAACTTGTTTACGACCCACCCATAGGTGATTCGTTGAGAGCCCAACAAGCGGATTTGAGCTACATCATTTTATAGCAAAGTACATCCTACTGAATATTCATGACAGACAACAGATGTATGGAATGGGTCACAAGGTTAGTATTCGTATGAAAGATACTAATAATTCCCAACAGACAGTATCTGTTGTAAAGACTGTTCTCATTATGTAGAATTCAGGGTCTGGCCCCCAAAACAAAATTCCTCTCACAATTATCCATACTGGAGCCATCTCCACCCTGGTACCTCAGTACAGAAACACCAACTCATGCCATGGAATGCAGTCTTGTTAGGTTTATCACTCATGGATTGTAAATCTTCTGTCAGCATTAAGCCCCCAGAGGTCCCTTCTCAGTAGAACACACACAGATGAGTGTTCTAAGAACCCCCTATTCCAGCCTTTCGTAAAATATGGGTCGCAAGTCAAAGTGGGTCGCGGACCTGTTAATGGTGGGTTGCGATGTGTTAGAGTAAATTCATAATTATTTCAAAGTAAATGTATACTTATTTCATTAATTACTGGAATTGATTTGACAAAGTGCATCTGTGCTCTCCGCTCGCGTTTCACCGGATCTTTTTTCTGCAGTTTTCTTGAAGATCACTTCGTGACACACGATGCAGCGCTGTCGTTCAGCAGCAGATGATGCCCTGTCAGCCACTGACTTGTCATTAAATGGACTCATGCTAGCCACAAGTTCTGGCTGAGCTCAATTGTCATGAAATACAAATATAGGGATGAGTTTCTCTCTCTTTCATACAAACTTTGAGAAATAACGAGGAGCGCCCACAATGTGTTTTGTGCGGGGAAGTGCTTAATGTTAGTATTGAGTCAAATTAATATAAAATGACACGTCCTGACCAAACATACAGCATGATGGTAAACCCAGGGAGTTCATCCAGAACAGGGCATCATGCTTCAGGAAGCAGTGCTTTGACAGTGGAAAAGTAAGTCAGCTAGCAAGGCATTGTTGGAATTTTATAACAGGCGATGATAAGTAGAAATAACGGAGTACTAACTCTCCTAGTAGTAGATGTGAGTTTCTCTTTCAAACAATCCCGTGCCCTTGGAAGTTACACAACTAATAGCTAACATTAGTAAAGGAAAGCAAGCTGGCTAGTTACTGATGGTGCAACCCTTAGTAACAGTACAGATGAAGATGAAAAATGATCAGGCCTATTGTACATCTTACTGTAGAAATGATTGTTGAAAACTAGTATTCTGAACTGGAATAAACTGATTGAAGCTTTTTGAGGCAAACATTCACACAGTTCTGGGTTGCTCATCTACAGCAGGAAGCAGCCTCCGTCCTGCCTGACTGAGAAAGCAGTAGATGTTCTGATCCATTTTGGCACCACATACCTATGTGAGTCAGGGTTCTCAACTCTGACATACTTAAAAAACAGATACAGAAACGGTCTCATTGCTGAGTATGACCTCAGTGTTGCACTGTAAAAAACGGAGCCCAGAATAGTCATGCTTTTTGAAAACTTCAACCAGCCACACACCTCTCATTAGGAATGTGTGTGTGAGTTTTCTGATCTACATCTGTGTGATGTGATCAATCAGTTTCTTCTAGTTCAGAATAAAATAATGTACAGTATTTTAAACGGCAACAGTTCCAACCTTGATTTTCTTTCAACAATAATTTCTACAGTAAGATGTACAGTAGGCCTGATCATTTTTCATCTGTACTGTTACTTAGGGTTGCCCTATCAAAAAGCCTGTGTGTGCGTTCTGTTACTCATCTGTGTGATGTGATCAATGAGTTTATTCCAGTTCAGAATGAAAATGATGTATTGTATTTTAACAGCAACAGTTCCAACCTAGACAGATATGTAAGAGTGTTTTTAATGGGGGAAAATAAACATGAATATATATTTATATGAAAATGTAATTTCATTGTTTTTTGTTTTTGTCTATTGTTCACATTTGTTTTAGGCATACGGGCAATTAAATGTACCAATATTTACATATAGTTGCATATTTTCCTAAGCTTGTCCCAGGAAAACACAACAATTTTAATTTGGGTCCCAGGCTGAACAAGTTTAAGAACCCCCGCCCTATTCTGTTGCAAAAAAAAACAATTTGATGCAATTGCAGTATTATTACATAATCTTGCAATTTTGCTCTCACAGTATGTGTAGCTGAGGATATTTTTGCAAAAAAATGCTAGTAAGTGTGAACAACCTCTAAGTATAATGACAAAACACTTATACCAGAAGTATTCATGTGTATTTGTGTCATAAAAATGTATGATCTTAATTGGAGCCAGTCTCCTACAGCAGGAAAATAATCCTGCAGCAACATAAAACGTGACTTATTATGTCCATTAAAATTCATGGTATTTTTGAGCAGTTGATCATTTTTTTGTAAGGGAAAATCAAATTAAGATCCTACATCTGTATATGTGTGTATGTGTTTTGTTTTTCTATTTGCTCTGGTAAAAAGTCAGTCTCCCGTCCAGTGTAGTCCAGGAATGGATGTACCAGTCTAAATGCCTCTGAGACACTGCGGGAGGAAAACTGCATCCAGAATGAGCAACACCCTCTTCATCTGTATTTTATCCTGTGTGTGTGTATGTGTGTGTGTGTGTGCGTGCGTGCGTGCATGCGTGTGTGTGTGTGTGTGAATGCATGTCTCACCTGTATTCAGCTGTGTAGGTAAGGTTTTTCAGTGAAGTAAGGGGAGCGTCCCACTTAACTATGGCATCCATGTTGTAAGAGACCACCTCAACGTTTTGTGGTTGAGGCAGAAGTGACTCCGCTATAGAATGAATGAAACAAACACTCAGTTGATTACCAGAATTAGACTGAGACAGAAAGACGCTATTCAGATACAATAGTCCAGTGAGACAAAATAACACTCAAATACCAGAGTCAGACCTGGGTCAAATACTGTCAAATACTTTTTCTGATTGATTTAGCTTTCCCGGTACAAAGGAATCAAAAGTTAAACAGTGACACTGCAACAATGATATTACTGTATCTAGGCTACAGTAAGTTAAGGCCTGAAAACACAAACCTGAAATGAATCGAAATCCCAGAGTGATAAGAAGATGGAATGCCATCATATTGTTCTGTGGTGTGTTCCAATTGTAACAACAGCTATAAGTCACACTGGATAAGAGTGCCTGCTAAATGTGCAAAATGTGAAAATGTAAGGGGAAGAAACTGATAACTGCTCTTTTTATGGGCAGGCATAGTGAAGAAAGAAGAACAATCTTATTTCCTCATTGGCACTGAGACAGTTGCCCTAGCCCAAATTATGTATTATCATTGTGGAGGCCACTGATGTTGACATATCATTATTACATCAGGTATGAGTGGGCTGCCAAACAATTAATTATCATCTGAAGGTACATACATTTTTCACATGCTCCACCACAAACTGTCATAAACAAATCTCACAAAAATCAGACACTGCAAAATCCTGGTTACTATCCAATCAAAGCCACGATGACACTACTACCAACGGTTAGCCACATTTGGCTTAAAAAGCCAAACGTAACATAATATCTACCGATTCATTTCCAGCAATATTGCCCTTGCCTGCGTGATGTCTATAATGATGTGTAACCAGTTAGCGATGCTCATGACTACCATCTTGTGGGTAGACAGAAAGGTTTTCCTCAAAACCTTCTCAAATAAATGTTTACTACAAAGTTGTCCTACCTGACAGAATGATATAATTATTATTTGTATCAATTTGTTGCCATCACATGTGCAGTTGCAGTAGCAGTACAGAAACACTGCTAGTCAAACACATTCCTCTCTCGCTAGGTGTGCACTTGAAAAAAATTTTTTTTATTGAATTCTCGCTTTTTCCAGTCTTCGGAGTTATTATTCACCCTTATTTGACCAGGTCATAAAAGACACCTGTCCACAGAAGCAATCAATCAATCAGATTCCAAACTCTCCACCATGGCCAAGACCAAAGAGCTCTCCAAGGATGTCAGGGACAAGATTGTAGACCTACACAAGGCTGGAATGGGCTACAAGACCATCGCCAAGCAGCTTGGTGAGAAGGTGACAACAGTTGGTGAGATTATTTGCAAATGGAAGAAACTTAGAAAAGATAAGAATATGAACATAAAGTAAATGGCTCAGTAAAATATAAGAAACATTTTAGCACAAGTATAATACAGGAAGGCACAATTTATGATTTAGTATTTACATGTGCATTGGGGAACAGGGTGATGGAGGGCATGGTATAAACTGAGCAGTATAATACGAGTCTGGTAGCGGCAGTTGTGATGTGTGTGTACCATGAATGTATATGTGTGTGTATCTGTGTATGTGTGCCTATGTCTGTGTGTGTGTGCGTGTGTGTGTGTGTCTATGTCTGTGTGGGTGTGTGCATGAGTGAGTGTATGTATGCTAAGGTGCGGAGAATAAGAGCAAGTGGTCAGTCCAGTTGGTGTCAGACCTCATGCTCTGATACCATCTACCCGACAGTAAGGGAGAGAACAGCTTGTGCTGGGGTGTGTGTGGTCCTTGATGATGATGCGTGCCTTCCTCAGGCACCGTTTCAAGTAGATTTCCTAGGTGGGTGGAAGCTCTGTCCCAGTGATGTATAGGACAGGGACTAGTGACTAGGGACTAGGTGTGGGGGTGGGGGTGGGGGTGGGGGGGGGGGGGGGATTGGACAGGTTTGTCAAAGAGAGTACTGCAATTTACAAATGACGTAAAAAGAAATGGCATAGGATAAAATGCAAAAAACTATTGAGTGAGTGTTGTCTGATTGAAGCTGGTACATGGTAACAGGAAATGCCAAGTGACGTATCACAACGTAAGATCTTTGCAATATATTTGTGAGCGTGGCGACTGCTGAAGTGACATGGCTGTCAACATTATTCAAACACACAGCATGCTACCATCCCCATATTGTGTGTGTGTGTGTGTACGTGGATGTGTGGATGAGTGTATGGTCTTGAGAGAAAATGTGATCAGAGAAAAAAGAGAAAGACATATAAGACCTGTGTTGCTGTAACTGTAATACGAAGATGTTTGTGTGTGTGGGGGGGTGTGTGTGAGTGTGTGTGCGCGTGTGTGTGTGTGTGTGGGCGAGTAAACCAATGGACCAAAAACTGTAATGTGGGATGAATAACAGCAAAGTCACTACACAACACAACACAACACAACACAACACTAAACAATACATGAATTGCACTATAACGGTGACAATGGGGCGGCAGGTAGCCTAGCGGTTAGAGCGTTGGGACAGTAACCAAAAGTTGCTGGATCAAATCCCCAAACTGACAAGGTAAAAATACGTTGTTCTGCCGCTGATCAAGGCAGTTAACCCACTGTTCCCCAGTAGGCCATGATTGTAAATAGGAATTTGTTCTTAACTGACTTGCCTGGTTATATGAAAATAAAATACAAAACTAACAGTGACCCCAAACAGCAATCCCAACACCTTACCACTTCTACACTTGACTGTCAGCGGAGCCTTGTCTGGTAGTGAACAGTTAATTCAGCCTCATTTACTGCCTTTTAAAAAAACATAGCTGATTTGGCTGACTTGCTTAAACAAATGTGGTTTCTACTGACAATTGAGCGGATAAGAGGCTATCCGTAATTTTGATTAAGACATTAATGAGCGAGCTTGGACAGATTTAGTCAATGTAACTATTTGTTCAGCACTTTTGAAATGTACAGCGACAGAATTCCGAACATGGGTCGCTCTTACAGTGTTCTCCCTGTACACCAAGTCAGAACCGTAGGATAAATAAAGGGAGCAAATAAGCAAACAATGAAAGCTCTTACAATATTCAATGATTTGTCACGATTCCCACCGACGGTGGCGCCCCCTCCTGCTCGGGTGGCGCTCGGCGGTCGTCGTCACCGGCCTATTAGCTACCACTGATTCCCTTTTTTGGTTTTCCCTTCTTTTTGGTTTTGTGCACCTGTGTTAGTTTGGTTAATTAGCGGGGCTATTTATGTTAGCTGGTCCGCTTCCGTGTTGTGCGGGATTATTACGATAGTGACGGCTCATGTTCGTGTCGGCGCTATTTTACGCCGTGTGTATTTTCTCCCTTGTGTTTGGGAGTATTTGTTTTGTGTGAGTGTAAATTAAATACGCCACTACCCTGTGCTCGCTGCTTCCTGTGCCTCATTCCTTCACCTCGACTGCCAACCCGTTACATGATTACATTTCTCAAAAACAGGTTATAGGCTAACGTTGCATGTGCAGCACCAAGTCAGAACAGTAGGCGAAATTAAGAGGTGGAAATATATCAAATTATTAGCGTGAGGCACATGGGCTACTAACAGCTTACTACACAACATACACTTAGTCTTACCTTCTTATCTACAGTATACATATCTCCCTGGCATATTACATAATTTATGCAGCAGCATACAATACATTTTTGGACTCACCTTGTTGTGCTGTGCTCACTTGAACAGGAAGGTGTTGTGGCGGTCCTTCGTGGGCAAATTTTGTAATCAAACTTTGTCATCAAAGTCTGGCATTCTCTGCATTTATAGTGCTTTAAAGACAACTGGGAAATTGGAAAAAAGGTTTAATCACGATGACGTCAGTGATCTTCAAGACGTAGCTCTAGAAAGAGGCCCGAGTTCCGAATTTACAATTCCGTGTTGGATGAAAGTTCAAAACGTAATTTCCCAGACGTAGCTTGTTTTGCCCGAGTTCCCAGTTGTCTTGAACTCACGAAAGTCAGATTTTACAGTTCAGAGATAATAGTTGTTTTGAGTACGGCACAAATCATGCTTGATGACTGCTAGCTAAGATTTTGAAAGTATGACTTTGACATTATCAGTCAAATCAAAGCTATTGCGATTTGACGTCATTTTATCTGTGGTCTATGACCACTTCTAATGTGACTCTGGCAGCACCAAAGGGGCTTGAATTTTCTAGCTCTACCCTTAGACTTGGCAGTGACGTAGTGTCCCCATGAGTGACAAAACCCTGAGCCAATCACGGCACAGCGCTGCATATTTACTGTTGGCTTGCCCCATCACCACAGAAAGCACTGAGCTAGGCTGAAACACCAGCATTTTGGAACTGCCTTACTCAAGAAAGCAAAAAAGAGACCATGTTTGTATGTGACTTTATCAACTCAATGATATATATATATTTTTTAATATGTTTTTCAAACTGATATGTGACACGTATTAATTCCAAAATAACATGAAAAACAGGAAAGGCCCCCCCCCAAAAAAACATTTGCTAAAAATGTGGGGCTCAAAAACGCCCTGAATAACGGATTGCCACTGGAGTGAACTAATTTGTCACTTCAGTATCTGCCACCCTTAGATAGTGCAAACCTTGTACCTGTGTGCAGATGGTCCTGGAGCTTCCATTTTGCAGTTATTCAGTAAATCCCCCAGAGGGCAGTACAGCCCTACATTTAATCACAGACAACTACATATTCTGCAATTCAGAAACAATCTGTCACTTTTCCCTTTGCATGATGTGTCCTTAACATCGACAGATCTCATTACCGAGTCGTGACACATGATTGTGACATTGATGTGCTTGAGTGGGAATGGAGAAGTTCATCTGATTACGTAATCTCACACTATATCGGCATCTGGTCTAACACTCCCAAAGCTGTGTCTACAATAAGCTTGACCCCAGGCAGCCAGAGGAGATTACATTTCCTCAACTACTCAGACACAGACCCAGCTAAAATAAGCCTCGATCCCCTCACCGTTCCCTCAGGAATTAAACAACCAGGCAACTGAGGCCAGAGGAGGCACCTTTTCTCTCAGTGGATGAAAAGATCAGACATTTGAACCCCCTCCAATTCACCTCTATCTGGCTTCTCTTCTTCTCGCTTTCTCCCCTCTCTCTATCTCTCTTTTTCTCTCGCATGCACACGCAAATCATGCACACACACACACACACACACACACACACACACACACACACAGTACATTTTCTGCAGTTCTACACATTTTGTCATGGTGCGAGTAACCATTATATATTTTTAAGCAATTTCTGTAACAAATTTCATGCAATTCGCATTTTCCCATGGGGTAGAGAGAGATTTTTGCAGTTTTAAAGCATATTTTCAGCAATTCTACACATTTTACCATGACTTATGCCATGTTATTCGGCCATGATTACTACAATTTAGATAACTGGCTAAACTAACTTACCAATTTAAAATTGTTAGCTAATTGACTGACTGTCAGAGACTGACAAAACAAGAGAAAAATTGCTGATGCACAACCAAATTTTGAACTTACACCTTGTGTACTCTACTGTTCTAAATATCAACAGTAAGTTGAGACCCCGACTGAGTGAGACAGAAAGAATGAGACAATCCATGCGATGTTTTGAGAAAGAAAGATACAAGGATTGAAAAAGAGATCGAAAACAGAGCAAGGGATGGTGAAAGTCAGAAGGTGAAGAGAGAGTGAGAGATGGATAGCGCGAGGGAGGGAGCATGTATCTGTGCTCAGCAAAAATAGGGCTAAAGAGCTGACCGGTGGATAGAGAGGTGCACGCTGCGATGCTGGCGGGGTGTGTAATGATATCCTCGGTCTGTCCTTCGCTTCCTTCGTCTCTGCCCTCGCTCTGCCAATCACTATCCGATGAGGGGGGCCGGGGAAGGGATTGGATGCAGCGCAGGAGTCTGCAGCCACTCCAAGAGAGCCCTATTGAGTCAGATTAAGGGTGGAGGGTTAGTGGGATGAGGGATGGAGGGTTGGAGGGAGAGAGTATGGTTCCATGCCCATGAACAGGATTCCAAAACAGCCTGATGGGGGAGTTGGCACAGGAGGAATGTGGGTATCTGGGTGGCGGCCCATTTGGGACACAGATGTGGCGAGGAGCTCCGAGCTGAGAACTTTCCACCTACCTTTTTGGAAAGGTCACCTGACCTCTGTCCCCGCCTTCTACCTTGGGGTGGTAAGAGGGCTTGGGAGGGGGAGAGGATGAGAGAAGATGACCCTATAAGAGGATAATGGCCTAAAGCCAGAGTGGTACATACTGAAACGCCCCCGTGCAGTTCCCCTTCCCCTTGAGGAACTCTCATGGCTACATACAGTGGGGGAAAAAAGTATTTGATCCCCTGCTGATTTTGAACGTTTGCCCACTTACAAAGAAATGATCAGTCTATAATTTTAATGGTAGGTTTATTTGAACAGTGAGAAACAGAATAACAACAAAACATCCAGAAAAACGCATGTCAAAAATGTTATAAAATGATTTGCATTTTAATGAGGGAAATAAGTATTTGACCCCTCTACAAAACATGACTTAGTACTTGGTGGCAAAACACTTGTTGGCAATCACAGAGGTCAGACGTTTCTTGTAGTTGGCCACCAGGTTTGCACACATCTCAGGAGGGATTTTGTCCCACTCCTCTTTGCAGATCTTCTCAAAGTCATTAAGGTTTCGAGGCTGACGTTTGGCAACTCGAACCTTCAGCTCCCTCCACAGATTTTCTATGGGATTAAGGTCTGGAGACTGGCTAGGCCACTCCAGGACCTTAATGTGCTTCTTCTTGAGCCACTCCTTTGTTGCCTTGGCCATGTGTTTTGGGTCATTGTCATGCTGGAATACCCATCCATGACCAATTTTCAATGCCCTGGCTGAGGGAAGGAGGTTCTCACCCAAGATTTGACGGTACATGGCCCAGTCCATCGTCCCTTTGATGCAGTGAAGTTGTCTTGTCCCCTTAGCAGAAAAACACCCCCAAAGCATAATGTTTCCACCTCCATGTTTGACGGTGGAGATGGTGTTCTTGAGGTCATAGGCAGCATTCCTCCTCCTCCAAACACTGTGAGTTGAGTTGATGCCAAAGAGCTCCATTTTGGTCTCATCTGACCACAACACTTTCACCAGTTGTCCTCTGAATCATTCAGATGTTCATTGGCAAACTTCAGACGGGCATGTATATGTATTTTTGAGCAGGGGGACCTTGCGGGCGCTGCAGGATTTCGGTCCTTCACGACGTAGTGTGTTACCAATTGTTTTCTTGGTGACTATGGTCCCAGCTGCCTTGAGATCATTGACAAGATCCTCCCGTGTAGTTCTGGGCTGATTCCTCACCGTTCTCATGATCATTGCAACCCCACGAGGTGAGATCTTGCATGGAGCCCCAGGCCGAGGGATATTGACAGTTCTTTTGTGTTTCTTCCATTTGCGAATAATCGCACCAAATGTTGTCACCTTCTCACCAAGCTGCTTGGCGATGGTCTTGTAGCCCATTCCAGCCTTGTGTATGTCTACAATCTCATCCCTGACATCCTTGGAGAGCTCTTTGGTCTTGGCCATGGTGGAGAGTTTGCAATCTGATTGATTGATTGCTTCTGTGGACAGGTGTCTTTTTTACAGGTAACAAGCTGCGGTTAGGAGCACTCCCTTTAAGAGTGTGCTCCTAATCTAAGCTCGTTACCTGTATAAAAGACACCTGGGAGCCAGAAATCTTTCCCTCATTAAAATGCAAATCAATTTATAACATTTTTGACATGCGTTTTTCTTGATATTTTTGTTGTTATTCTGTATCTCACTGTTCAAATAAACCTACCATTACAATTATAGACTGATCCTTTCTTTATCAGTGGGCCAACATACAAAATCAGCATGGGATCAAAACCTTTTTCCCCCACTGTAGGCTATAAGAGCTAGGAGCTTCTGTTAAATGAATATATACATTCCCTAAGTGAATTTCAGAAGAGGCATTGCACGAGGATGAATATTGAACTGTTAAAGTGTGGGGTTTTATGTGGGGGGTCTCTAGACCACATTTTTACAGTTTCCAATGTTCAGACCTTATTGGCCTTTTCCGGTAAATGTCCCACTCTAGCAGTGTATTGTCGAACCTGACTTTATGATCTCAAAAAGCCCTGTCCTAAACTGGGTGTCTCAGTCTCCTAGGCAACTAGCTAAATTTAGATAGTTATAACATGATATTTGTTTGGGGAATTCAAGCAAAGAGCCACTCCATGGAAACGTACAATAGGCTCCCCTTTTGATGTGTGCTCTCCCTCTTCCCTTCCTTCTGCTTCCCCCTATCTATCTGCTTCCTCCTCTTCCTCCTCTTCTACCTCTTCTTCTCCCTCATCCTATACATGTTCCTGTCCTCTTCCTCTCACCCTCCACTCTCCCTCCTCTTCACTCTCCTCTTCCTCTCTCCCTCCACTCCTCCCTCCTCTCTCTACATATCTATCATTCCAATCATCTCTAACTCCTCTTCCTCTATGCCTTTTGCTGCTGAGCCCGGACTCTCTACATCACTTCCCTATTTTTCACTGACCTAGAAGAACAGAGTAACAGAGGGAGAGGAGCAACAAATAGGATACAATTGTGGTCAGGAACATATTCTCTCTCTCCCTGTCTCTCTCTTCCTTCCGCTCTTTCTTTCTTGCATCCATACACATCCTCTCTTCCTAATAATGGGTTTCCATAATACATTGTATGATACAGCTCTCTCTCTCTCTCTCTCTCATTGCCAAAGCAAGTGAAGTAGAAAATCAACAAAAGTGAAAAAAAACTATTAATTAATATAGTTTGTGCAAATAGTTAAAGTGCAAAAGGGAAAATAAATAAACATAATTATGGGTTGTATTTACAATGGTGTTTGTTCTTCACTGTTTGCCCTTTTCTTGTGGCAACAGGTCACAAATCTTGCTGCTGTGATGGCACACTGTGATTGTAGTGGTGATTACCTATGAAATGCCACTGGCACGGGAGAGAGAACACGTCCACAAAAATCAGCTTTCCAAATGCTACGCTTTTTGGGTGAATATTACACATATAAAATACAATTAGCGCCAAACACTTATTTCTATAGAAAAGGTGCAGGGAGATGCATTCTATAAGCTATATATGTGAAACGGTAACAACTGTATGTGCTCTCCTCTCACCTGTGCTACCCCTTCCTGGTCACCCGTGCTACATACACACATGACCAGTGACCCATGACCCCAACATATAGTGCCCTCCAGTGTACAAAACAATTAAAAATAACCCTTGACAGACAACATATATACAACACACATAAACAGGCCAAAACAGCTCCTAGACACTGGCCCCTAATTGTTCTCTGACTTAGGCAAAAAACAATTCTACAAATGCAAAAAAGCAACCAACAATGTATGTGCGTATGTGTCTTCATGGAAGGATCTTCAGGGCCAGAGGTTGCTAGCACTTAGCACCAGCTCAGCCTATAACAAGTTAAACTCTGTAGTAGCTTGATGGGTTGTCCATGGCAGCATCCTGTAGCACCCAGTTTGCCATTCCAGCATGTGTCTCATGTCGATGGGGTGGGCAGTAAGAGCAGGGCAGCCAATCTGTCCTGGGTTGTCACCTCCTTCTCCTAAGGGACCGCCAGAGACCCACACCAATTGGGTTACAGCGGTGTGAGGTTCATCTCTAACACTGTTGTCATCAGCAGGGTTGATCTCCTGTGGAGCATCACTGCCAATCAGCAACTCCACGCCGGCCTCAATATGGCCCTGATGTACAAAGTCAGACTGCCCCTGTTTCACACAGTCCACAATTTGTGTATTTTTGTATTATTTTCATAATGGTCAATTTCTTAAATGTTATGCACATATCTTCAGTAATTGTTTAACAGAGCAGTTGCTCTAGGAGATAACATTGTTCTCCCCATCCTTTACAATCCATCTTCATCTCACATTCACCAGAATGTTTATTCAATTGCCTTTTCACCAATGCTAACTAAATACAGAGCCCAATACTCTGTTCTAATGTTCATAAATTAAGCATCAACATATTGGATAGAATTTCCCTATCAAACACTGACTCCAATTCTTATTCCACAACACAATTTACAAAACAATGTTTAACTTGCAGCACGAGCAAAATGCACATACCAATATCCTTTGCTGAGCAATGGCGAGGGAGATTTGATTCTTGGATTCTTCTCGTTTCTCAAGAAATGTTTGCCACAATCCTTGTTCGTTGTGATAGGCATAGCAGGAATGATTCCAATAATCCGACATGCTGCATGCAATAATCAATTAGTCCAATTTCCAACGAGAGTTAAGTTCTTACTTTTGTAGTGGTGATTTCCTATGAAATGCCACTGGCACAGGAGAGAGATGTCCATAACACGTCCACAAAAATCAGCTTCCAAGCGCTACTCTTTTTGGGTGACTTTCCCATTTATTCTGCATATAAAATATAAATTGCTCCAAACACATATTCCAATAGAAAAGGTGCAGAGAAATGCATTCTATGACCTGTATCTGTGATATGGTAAGAACTGTATGTGCTCTCCTCTCACCTGTGCTAACCCTTCCTGGTTACCTGTGCTACCTACATACAAACGTGACCAGTGACCCATGACGCCAACATATAGTGCCCTCTAGTGTACAAAATAAGTAAAAAATAACCCTTGACAGACAACATACGTACGGTCGTGGCCAAAAGTTTTGAGAATGACACAAATATACATTTTCACAAAGTCTGCTGCCTCAGAATGTATGATGGCAATTTACATATACTCCAGAATGTTATGAATGGTGATCAGATGAATTGCAATTAATTGCAAAGTCGCTCTTTGCCATGTAAATGAACTGAATCCCCAAAAAACATTTCCACTGCATTTCAATCCTACCACAAAAGGACCAGCTGACATCATGTCAGTGATTCTCTCGTTAACTTCATTGGGATAGGCGGCAGTATTTTCACGGCCGGATAAAAAACGTACCCGATTTAATATGGTTACTACTCCTGCCCAGAAACTAGAATATGCATATTATTAGTAGATTTGGATAGAAAACACTCTAAAGTTTCTAAAACTGTTTGAATGGTGTCTGTGAGAATAACAGAACTCATATGGCAGGCCAAAACCTGAGAAGATTCCATGCAGGAAGTGCCCTGTCTGACAATTTGTTGTCCTTCTGTTACATCTCTATCAAAATTACAGCATCTGTGCTGTAATGTGACACTTTCTAAGGCTTCCATTGGCTCTCTAAAGCTACCAGAAAGTGGAATGGGGTGTCTGCTGTCTCTGGGCAAAGTATAGGAGCAGAGTTTGTAAGTGGTCAGCCTGGGGACAGTGAGACTGGAGATGTGCGGTCACGAGAACTCACCATGTTTTTCTTTCTCTCTTTGAATGAATACAACGTTGCCCGGTTGGAATATTATCGCTATTTTACGAGAAAAATTGCATAAAAATTGATTTTAAACAGCGTTTGACATGCTTCGAAGTACAGTAATGGAATATTTTGATTTTTTTTTGTCACGAAATGCACTCGCGTGTTACCCTTCGGATAATGACCTGAACGCACGAACAAAACAGAGGTATTTGGATATAACTATGGATTATTTGGAACCAAAACAGCATTTGTTGTTGAAGTAGAAGTCCTGGGAGTGCATTCTGACGAAGAACAGCAAAGGTAATCCAATTTTTCTAATAGTAATTCTGAGTTTAGGCTGTCCAACGTTGGTGGGTCTGAATAGCTAGCCGTGATGGCCGAGCTATGTACTCAAAATATTGCAAAATGTGCTTTCGCCGAAAAGATATTTTAAAATCGGACATAGCGATTGCATAAAGGAGTTCTGTATCTATAATTCTTAAAATAATTGTTATGTATTTTGTCAATGTTTATCATGAGTAATTTAGTAAATTCACCGGAAGTTTTCGGTGGGTATGCTAGTTCTGAACATCACACGCTAATGTAAAAAGCTGGTTTTTGATAGAAATATGAAATTGATTGAACAAAACATGCATGTATTGTATAACATAATGTCCTAGGAGTGTCATCTGATGAAGATCATCAAAGGTTAGTGGTGCATTTAGCTGTGGTTTGGGTTTTTGTGACATTAATGCTTGCTTTGAAAATGGCTGTGTGATTATTTTTGGCTGGGTACTCTGCTGACATAGTCTAATGCTTTGCTTTCGTTGTAAAGCCTTTTTGAAATCGGACAGTGTGGTTAGATAAAGGAGAGTCTTGTCTTTAAAATGGTGTAAAATAGTCATATGTTTGAAAAATGGACGTTTTCGGATTTTTGATGAGTTTGTATTTCGCGCCACGCCCAATCATTGGATATTGGAGTGGTGTTCCGCTAGCGGAACGTCTAGATGTAAGAGGTTGCAATACCCAGGACATTCACAGTATTAGGCAAGACTGCCTTCTCTTATTGTGCACCATAGGCATGGAATAGTCTTCAATCCATGCTTCATCTAGATATGTTAGTGCCACTGAATGAATTTCAAATATTGATGGGAGACTCTATTACGGAGGAGTGTAAATGCGTTTTTTTAGGCTGGCTCATGTTCTTCTATTGTATTGTTGTATGTTTTAATTCTATAATGTATTGATTGTTGCTGCCTTCTTGGCCACGTCTCCTTTGAAAAAGAGACTCTGGGTCTCAATGGGCTTTTCCTGGTTAAATAAAGGTTAAATAAAAAATATTTCAAAAATTCTTACTGAGATTACTATTCTAGAACATGGATTTAAAATAATCACTACTGAAACTTTCAGATGAAGTTTGTGAGTGAATTAAACATGTTCAATTGCTTTAATGAGCTTTTTCTCACACTGCCCTGAGTTTAAGAGAAGGGTTTAGCTATCTTGGAATTTGGAACATTTCCAATAACTTTATTTTCAAGAATTGAATTTCTTCTTAACTTTTTGCTTAAGAAGAAACATAAGAAATAGCGCAATAAAATTTCCAATAATCTTTTTGAGGAACAGCAACTTTGCTTAACTTTCTTCTTAAGTCTATAGTTAAGGAAAAATAGCAATTAAGAAGAACTATCTTCTTAAGAAGATTTTGTGAATCTGGGCCACACTTGCTTAGGGGACTCTTCGCCAGGTTCATCTCTCTGTAGGTAATGCCTTTGTTATGGAAGGTTTGGGAATCGCTTCCTTTTATGTCTCTTTTAAAGTCTCTTTTCTGGATTTTGATAATTAGCGGGTATCGGCCTAATTCTGCGTTATTTGGTGTTACGTTTTACACGGAGGATATTTTTGCAGAATTCTGCATGCAGAGTCTCAATTTGGTGTTTGTCCCATTTTGTGAATTCTTAGTTGGTGAACAGACTCCAGACCTCACAACCATAAAGGGCAATGGGTTCTATAATTGATTAAAGTATTTTTAGCCAGATCCTAATTGGTATATCCAATTTTATGTTGCGTTTGATGGCATAGAAGGCTCTTACATTTACATTTACGCCATTTAGCAGACGCTCTTATCCAGAGCGACTTACAAATTGATGCATTCACCTTATGATATCCAGTGGAACAACCACTTTACAATAGTACACCTATATCTTTTTTCTTTGGGGGGGGGGGTTAGAAGGATTACATTATCCTATCCCAGGTATTCCTTAAAGAGGTGGGGTTTCAGGTGTCTCCGAAAGGTGGTGATTGACTCCGCTGTCCTGGCGTTGTGAGGGAGCTTGTTCCACCATTGGTGTGCCAGAGCAGCGAACAGTTTTGACTGGGCTGAGCGGGAACTGTGCTTCCGCAGAGGTAGGGGGGCTAGCAGGCCAGAGGTGGATGAACGCAGTGCCGTTTTTTGGGTGTACGGACTGATCAGAGCCTGAAGGTACGGAGATGCCGTTCCCCTCACAGCTCCGTAGGCAAGCACCATGGTCTTGTAGCCTTGTTTTCTACTTTTAAACTCGGACAAAACAGAGATGCTTGTTCTAGGTCCCAAGAAACAAAGAGCTCTTCTGTTGAATCTGACAATTAATCTTGATGGTTGTATAGTCGTCTCAAATAAAACTGTGAAGGACCTCAGCATTACTCTGGACCGTGATCTCTCTTTTGACGAACATATCAAGACTGTTTCAAGAACAGCTTTTTTTCCATTTACGTAACATTGCAAAAATCATAAACCTTCTGTCCAAAAATGATGCAGAAAATTGGGTCAACCATTCCATAAAAATTGAGCTCTATAGGAGAAAGCCCTGCCTCCAGCTGTTTGCTTAGAAATTCTAGGGTCACAAGACGCAGGCCTTACTGTCCCTAGAATTTCTAAGCAAACAGCTGCTGGAGGCAAGGCTTTCTCCTATAGAGCTCCATTTTTATGGAATGGTCTTCCTATCCATGTGAGAAACGAAGACTCGGTCTCGACCTTTAAGTCTTTATTGAAGACTCATCTCTTCAGTAGGTCCTATGATTGAGTGTAGACTGGCCCAGGAGGGTGAAGGTGAACGGAAAGGCACTGGAGCAACAAATCGCCCTTGCTGTCTCTTCCTGGCCGGTTCCCCTCTCTCCACTGGGATTCTCTGCCTCAAACCCTATTACAGGAGCTGAGTCACTGGCTTACTGGGGCTCTTCCATGCCGTCCCTAGGAGGGGTGCGTCAGTTGAGTGGGTTGAGTCACTGACATGATCTTCCTGTCCGGGCCCCCCCCCCCCCTCTCTGGTGTCCTGTGTGAAATGCTCTCTCTAATTTTCTCTCTCTTTCTTTCTTTCTTTCTTTCTTTCTTTCTTTCTTTCTATCTTCCTTTCTTTCTCTCGGAGGACCTGAGCCCTAGCACCATGCCTCAGGACTACCTGGCCTGATGAATCCTTGCTGTCCCCAGTCCACCTGGTCGTGCTGCTGCTCCAGTTTCAACTGTTCTGCCTGCAGCTATGGAACCCTGACCTGTTCACCGGATGTGCTACCTGTCCCAGACCTGCTGTTTTCAACTCTCTAGAGACAGCAGGAGCAGTACAGATACTCTGAATGATCGGCTATGAAAAGCCAACTGACATTTACTTCTGAGGCGCTGCCCTGTTGCACCCTCTATAACCACCGTGATTATTATCATTTGACCCTGCTGGTCATCTATGAACATTTGAACATCTTGGCCATGTTCTGTTATAATCTCCCCCCGGCACAGCCAGAAGAGGACTGGCCACCCCTCAGAGACTGGTTCCTCTCTAGTTTTTTTCCTAGGTTCTGGCCTTTCTAGGGAGTTTTTCCTAGCCACCGTGCTTCTACACCTGCATTGCTTGCTGTTTGGGGTTTTGGGCTGGGTTTCTGTACAGCACTTTGTGACATCAGCTGATGTAAGAAGAGCTTTATAAATACATTTGATTGATTTGATTGATTGTCTCTCAGATCGTTCACAACTTTGTGGAAGTTACCTGTGGCGCTAATGTTTAGGACGAGGTATGTATTTTTTTGTGTGCTCTTAGGGCAAAGGTGTCTAGATGGAATTTGTATTTGTGGTCCTGGCAACTGGACCTTTTTTGGAACACAATTATTTTTGTCAAACTGAGATTTACTGTCAGGCCCCAGGTCTGACAGAATGTGTGCAGAAGATCTAGGTCCTGCTGTAGGCCCTCCTTGGTTAGGGACAGAAGCATCAGATCATCAGCAAACAGTAGACATTTGACTTCAGATTCTAGGAGGGTGAGGGTGCTGCAGACTGTTCTAGTGCCCTTGCCAATTCGGTGATATATATTACGAAGAGGGTGAGCTTAAAGTCAATCCCTGTCTCTCCCCACGGCCCTGTGGAAAGAAAGTAGTGTGTTTTTTTCTGTTTGTGTACCTGGATTTTATAACGTTTTATGTTTTTCCCCCATCCCCACTTTCCATCAATTTGTATAGCAGACCCTCATGCCAAATTGAGTCAAAAGCTTTTTTGAAATCAAAAGAGCATGAGAAGACTTTGTTTTGGTTTGTTTGTTTGTCAATTAGGGTGTTCAGGGTGAATACGTGGTCTGTTGTATGGTGATTTGCTAAAAAGCCAATTTGACATTTGCTCAGTATATTGTTTTCACTGTGAAATCAAGTCAGCTGTTAATGAAAATGAAAATGATTTTCCCAAGGTTGCTGTTGATGCATATCCCACAGTGGTTATTGGGGTCAAATTTGTCTCCACTTTTGTGGATTGGGGTGATCAGTCCCTGGTTCCAAATATTGGGGAAGATGCCAGAGCTAAGGATGATGTTAAAGAGTTTAAGTATGGCCAATTGGAAGTTGTGGTCTGTTTATTTTATCAGTTCATTGAGGATACCATCAACACCACAGGCCTTTTTGGGTTGGAGGGTTTGTATCTTGGCCTGTAGTTCATTCAATGTAATTGCAGAATCCAGTGGGTTCTGGTAGTTTTTAATATTTGATTCTAAGAATTGTATTTTATCATGTATATGTTTTTGCTGTTTGTTCTCTGTTATAGGGCCAAAAATATTGGAGAAGTGATTTACCCCATACATCTCCGTTTTGGATAGATAACTCTTTGTGTTGTTGTTTGTTTAGTGTTTTCCAATTTTCCCATCAGTGGTTAGACTCTATGGATTCCTCAAATTCATTGAGCTGATATCTGAG
This sequence comes from Salmo trutta, assembly GCF_901001165.1. Taxonomy (NCBI): domain Eukaryota; kingdom Metazoa; phylum Chordata; class Actinopteri; order Salmoniformes; family Salmonidae; genus Salmo; species Salmo trutta. The sequence continues at coordinate 24,059,332 of NC_042995.1, read as the reverse complement.
TTCCTTCTTTTTCCGTAGTGTATTTCTGTGTTGTTTTAGTGATTCACCATAGTGAAGGTGTAGATTCAGGTTTTCTGGGTCTCTATGTTTTTGGTTGGATAGGTTTCTCAATTTGTATTCATCAAACCATTTGTCATTATTGTTCATTTTCTTCAGTTTGATATTTTTTGATTTGATAGGGAAGCTGAGAGGTCAAATAAATTGTTTAGGTTTTCTACTGCCAAGTTTACACATTCACTATTACAGTGAAACGTTTTGTCCAGAAAGGCTTGAATTTGTTGATGCCTAATAGTTTTTTGGTAGGTTTCCACACTACTTTCCTTCCCTCTATAGCTTCACTTAATATTATTCAGTTCCTTTGGCTTTGATGCTTCATGAATGCGTATTGCTCTGTTCAAGTGTCAGTGGGAGAAAGCCCTGGTGTCAGTGGGCTGACTCTGAACGCTCTGAGAGGCTCTGGGTTGAGGTAATTGATAAAGTAGTCTACAATACTACTGCCAAGAGATGAGCTACAGGTGCACCTACCGTATGAGTCCCCTCAAAGCCTACCATTGACTATGTACATACCCAGCATGCGACAGAGCTGCAGGAGTTGTGACCCGTTTTTGTTGGTTATGTTGTCGTGGTATGCCCAGGGGGGCATATGGGGGAGGGAATGCTGTCACCTCCAGGTAGGTGTTTGTCCCCCTGTGTGCTGAGGGTGTCAGCTTCTTGTCCAGTTCTGGCATTTAGGTCACCACAGACTAGTACATGTCCCTTCATTTGTCTGTCCTCATTTGTCTGTCCTGCTGTGATGTTGAGGCTATGGTCAGGGTCTGGTGTGGACAGTTCTGCTGTGATGTCGAGACTTTGGTTGGGGTCTGAGGTGGGCTGTTCTGCTGGTTTCTCTAATGGATTGTTCTCTGTCACACGTCATCGTTCTGACCTGCTCCTCGAGCACTTTCACCTTCTCCTCTAGTGCTCTATTCTTCTCCTGCTCCTGCTCTTTCTCCTGTTGATGTTGTCTCACCACAGTCCAGAGTGCAGAAATGTCTCTCTCTCCACCTCCAGCTCTCCGGGTCTGGTTGAAGGGGTGTTGTTGAGCTGGACAATTTTTTTTGTGCTGACTGGAATGTGTCCATATGCTGTTCCAGCTCCACCTGCCTTACCTCCAGCTGGGTGAATGAATCCTTCATTTCAATGAGGGAGTAGTACTCTGCGCTGGGAGGTTGCTTTTTCGCTTGGGGTTGTATAATGAAGAGGTCTGGTCTGACACGCTCGGGGTGGGGTTATCTTTCTCAAGACAGAGTTTATCCTGTTGAGTTCTCTTTGATTATGTGAAAGTCCAGCTGAAACTGTTTGGGGTTTCCCTGGACCATTATTGTTACAGACTTGTAGAGGTTGACATTGGCTGACTCAGTTTTCTCCTTGTCTAGTATCCTGAGTTTCCACACATTTCTAACACCCTCCCTCTTAACAGATGGGTCGTGTGCTAATATAGTACTGCCAGGGGATGGTCTCTGTGGAAGAATAAGTTGCTTATGTTCTCATTTTTATAATAGTCAGCCTTGTCTTTGGAATGTACAAGGGTGTATAGGTTTAATAACAACCTGAGAGTCATTTTCTGTCATGACTCTAAGAGTACTTCTGTCGTGTCAAATTTCAAATCAATCAAATGCATTTATGAAGCCCTTTTTACATCAGCAGATGTCACAAATTGCTTATACATAAACCCAGCTTAAAACCCCAAAGAGCAAGCAATGTCGATGTAGAAGCACGGTGGCCAGGAAACTCCTTAGAAAGGCAGGTACCTAGGAAGATATCTAGAGAGGATCCAGGCTCTGAGGGGTGGTCAGTACTCTTCTGGCTATGCCGGTGGAGATAAGAGTACATGGCCATTAAGGCTAGACGTCCCACTCCTTCCACCTTCCACTGCACTAGCCAGCATCTTTAATAATTACACACACATCGATTTAGTCCTGTCAGCCTAGTCCCTGAAAACAAGTTATGAATTCAATTTACATCTCAACCTTACGCCTGGCTGTACCTAAATACTGCAGCTAATTATTGACTACTTTCCCTTACTTGATGTGGTTCTGTTTAAAAGAGACTACATAGTACGTCATAGAATAGGGGGGCGCAAAATACACATGGTGACACAACATACAGAAGGCCGCTGGTTCAAATCCTGCTGTTGCTTTATTGTTTTCTAACCTTAACCCTAACCCTAAACTTAACCTCAAACAGTTTGGTCTCAAGAGTTCTGGTCTTGGCTTCGTCTCTGATATGACCTAGAGTGGAGGAAGTTTTTGTAGCATCTCATGCGAGTAGACATCGCCATGTTTATATAAATAAATAAAATAAAGGAGAATGTCCAACATGTGCTCCAGTTGACACAAACATAAGACGGTCTCCATCTCTCCATCAATTAATTCGCACAGTGAATCAACAAGTAAAAATAAAAAAATTCAGCCAGCATGGAAAGTGTTTTCCTTTCTCCTACTGTTTCATTGGGATGTCTCTGTGTGTGTGTGTGAGTATGTGCTTGCGCACACTGAATGACACACTGGGACAGACAGACATACTCATAGTGCACACACACACACGCACACGCACCCACACACCCACACCCACACACACACACACACCCAAACACACACACACATACATTAGCCAAGGCTTGTTCCAGGCATAAGCGGTCCGGCCCCGCACACAGCATGTGTTCCATGCTGAGCTGTGGTGATAAAAATGACTAATTGTCAGACAGGTTTAGAAATGAACTCAGAGAAGCCAAAGGACATAATTACAGAGCTGTCAGCGGCTAAAACACTGGGATAGTGATGCATGATAATCACTGTGGCTGAGCTGAGCTTCATATGCCCTAACAAGCTTCATTCTTTTCTGCCACACCATCGACAAAGGCAGCTTATGACGAACTATATCTTATTTCCAGTCTAAGCCAGAAACTAAATCATAAGCACTGAAACCGAGTCTGAAATAAGGAAACCGGTTTTGAAATGTAATATGTAATACCTTGCTGTTTTTTGTAATAACACTGTATCACAGCCCATATGTCACGGTTGTCGTCGGTGAAGGAGGACCAAAACGCAGCAGGTATGTGTATGCTCATCTTGAGAATTTATTAACTTCCAAAAAATGAACGTACAAAATAACAAAAACAAAAGAACGAACAAACAACTACAAACAGTCTGGCTAGCATAGGCTCAACACAGAACAATCACCCACAAATAACAACCACAAACACACCCTAATATATGGAACTCTCAATCAAAGGCAGATAGCAACACCTGCCTTCAACTGAGAGTCCCAACCCCAATCAACACAACATAGAAACACACTCACCAGACTAGACATAGAAATACATAAACATAGACTATAAACCAAAACCCCGGAAATACTAAATCAAACACCCTTTAACCAAACACACCACCCTGAACCACATAAAACAAATACCCTCTGTCACGTCCTGACCAAACTACAATACTAATTAACCCTTATACTGGCCAGGACGTGACACCATATATTCAGTACCAGTCAAAAGTTTGGACACACCTACTCATTACAGGGTTTTTCTTTATTTTTACTATTTTATACATTGTAGATTAATAGTGAGGACATCAAAACTATGAAATAACACATATGGAATCATGTAGTAACCAAAAAAGTGTTAAACAAATAAAATATATGTTATATTTGAGATTCTTCAAAGTAGCCACTCTTTGCCTTGATGATAGCTTTGCACACTCTTGGCATTCTCTCAATCAGCTTCATGAGTTAGTCACCTGGAATGCAATTAAATTAACAGGTGTGCCTAGTTCATTTGTGGAATTTATTTCCTTCTTAATGTGTTTGAGCCAATCAGTTGTGTTGTGACAAGGTAGCTGTCATGTCCTGACCAGCAGAGGGAGTAATTGTATTAGTTTTGGTCAGGACGTGGCAGAGGTTTTGTGTTGTGTGTAGGTTGATTGCTGGACTCTCAATTGAAGGCAGGTGTTTCTAGTTGCCTCTGATTGGGAGTCCTATAAACAGGTGTGTGTTTTTCTTTGTGTTTGTGGGTAGTTGTTTTTGCACTGTGTTTTGTTAGCCTGCAAAACTGTTCCTGTCGTCGTGAGTATTGTTTATTGTTTTTCCCTGTGGATGCTTTGCATGTTTTTATTAAAGAAATATGAGTATCCACATTCCCGCTGCGCCTTGGTCTTCTCTCCACTACGACACGTTACAGTAGCGGTGGTATACAGAAGATAGCCCTATTTATAAAAGACCATGTCCATATTATGGCAAGAACAGCTCAAATAAGCAAAGAGAAATGACAGTCCATCATTACTTTAAGACATGGTCAGTCAATCCGGAAAATGTCAAGAACTTTGAAAGTTTATTCAAGTGCAGTCTCAAAAACAATCAAGTGCTATGATGAAGCTGACTCTCATGAGGACCGCAACAGGAAAGGAAGACCCAAAGGTACCTCTGCTGCAGAGGATAAGTTCATTTGATTTAACTGCACCTCAAATTGCATCCCAAATAAATGCTTCACACATCTCAACAACTGTTCAGAGGAGACTGTGTGAATCAGGCCTTTATGGTTGAATTTCTGCAATGAAACCATTACTAAAGGACACCAATAATAAAAAGAGACTTGCTTGGGCCAAGAAACACGAGCAATGGACATTTGCCTGGTGGAAATCTGTTCTTTGGTCTGAATACAAATGTACGATTTTTGGTTCCAACCGCCATGTCTTTGCGAGATGTAGAGTAGGTGAACGGATGATCTCCGCTTGTGTGGATCCCACTGTGAAGCATGGAGGAGGAGGTGTTATGGTGTGGGGGTGCTTTGCTTGTGACACTGTCTGTGATTTATTTAGAATTCAAGGCCAGCATGGCTACCACAGCAATCTGCAGTGAAACACCATCCCATCTGGTTTGCGCTTAGTGGGACTATCATTTGTTTTTCAACAGGACAATGACCCAAAACACACTTCCAGGCTGTCTATGCATTTTTTGACCAAGAAGGAGAGTGATGGAGTGCTCCAACAGATGACCTGACCTCCAAAATCACCCGACCTCAACCCAATTGAGATGATTTGGGATAAGTATCTTTTTGATACTGTCACAAAGCTAACTAAAAAGCAGCATTCCCAAGAGAGGCTAGCTTTCACTTCAGCAGTAATAGATTCATGAACTTCTTTGAGGAAAAGATCATGGTCATTTGAAAGCAAATTACGGACTCCTCTTTAAATCTGCGTATTCCTCCAAAGCTCAGTTGTCCTGAGTGCACAACTCTGCCAGGACCTAGGACCAAGGGAGACACTCAAGTGTTTTAGTGCTATATCTCTTGACACAATGATGAAAATAATAATGGCCTCTAAACCTTCAAGCTGCATACTGGACCCTATTCCAACTAAACTACTGAAAGAGCTGCTTCCTGTGCTTGGCCCTCCTATGTTGAACATAATAAACGGCTCTCCATCCACCAGATGTGCACCAAACTCACTAAAAGTGGCAATAATAAAGCCTCTCTTGAAAAAGCCAAACCTTGACCCAGAAAATATAAAAAACTATCGGCCTATATCGAATCTCCCATTCTTCTCAATTTGTTTTGAAAAGCTGTTGCGCAGCAACTCACTGCATTCCTGAAGACAAACAATGTATACGAAATGCTTCAGTCTGATTTTAGACCCCATCATAGCACTGAGACTGCACTTGTGAAGGTGGTAAATTACCTTTTAATGGCGTCAGACCAAGGCTCTGCATCTGTCCTCGTGCTCCTAGACCTTAGTGCTGCTTTTGATACCATCGATCACCACATTCTTTTGGAGAGATTGGAAACCCAAATTGGTCTACACGGACAAGTTCTGGCCTGGTTTAGATCTTATCTGTTGGAAAGATATCAGTTTGTCTCTGTGAATGGTTTGTCCTCTGACAAATCAACTGTAAATTTCGGTGTTTCTCAAGTATCCGTTTTAGGACACCTATTGTTTTCACTATATATTTTACCTCTTGGGGATGTCATTCGAAAACATAATGTTAACTTTCACTGCTATGCGGATGACACAGCTGTACATTTCAATGAAACATGGTGAAGCCCCAAAATTGCCCTTGCTGGAAGCCTGTGTTTCAAACACAAGGAAGTGGATGGCTGCAAACGTTCTACTTTTAAACTCGGACAAAACAGAGATGCTTGTTCTAGGTCCCAAGAAACAAAGAGATCTTCTGTTGAATCTGACAATTAATCTTGATGGTTGCACAGTCGTCTCAAATAAAACTGTGAAGGACCTCGGCATTACTCTGGACCCTGCTCTCTCTTTTGCCGAACGTATCAAGACTGTTTCAAGGACAGCTTTTTTCCATTTACGTAACATTGCAAAAATCAGAAATGTTCTGTCCAAAAATGATGCAGAAAAATGAATCCATTGTTACTTCTAGGTTAGACTACTGCAATGCTCTACTTTCCGGCTACCCGTATAAAGCAGTAAACAAATTTCAGTTAGTGCTAAATACGGCTGCTAGAATCCTGACTAGAACCCAAAAATGTGATCATATTACTCCAGTGCTAGCCTCCCTACACTGCCTTCCTGTTAAGGCAAGGGCTGATGTCAAGGTTTTACTGCTAACCTACAAAGCATTACATGTGCTATCTTTCTGATTTGGTCCTGCCGTACATACCTACACGTACGCTACGGTCACAAGACGCAGGCCTCCTAATTGTCCCTAGAATTTCTAAGCAAACAGCTGGAGGCAGGGCTTTCTCCTATAGAGCTCCATTTTTATGGAATGGTCTGCCTACCATGTGAGAGACGCAGACTCGGTCTCAACCTTTAAGGCTTTATTGAAGACACCTCTTCAGTAGGTCCTATGATTGAGTGTAGTCTGGCCCAGGATTGTGAAGGTGACCAGAAAGGCACTGGAGCAACAAACCGCCCTTGCTGTCTCTGCCTGGCCGGTTCCCCTCTCTCCACTGGGATTCTCTGCCTCTAACCCTATTACAGGGGCTGAGTCACTGGCTTACTGGGGCTCTTCCATGCCGTCCCTAGGAGGGGTGCGTCAGTTGAGTGGGTTGAGTCACTGACGTGATCTTCCTGTCTGGGTTGGCACCCCCCCCCCTTGGGTTGTACCGTGGCGGAGATCTTTGTGGGCTATACTCGGCCTTGTCTCAGGATGGTAAGTTGGTGGTTGAAGTTATCCCTCTAGTGGTGTGGGGCTGTGCTTTGGCAAAGTGGGTGGGGTTATATCCTGCCTGTTTGGCCCTGTCCGGGGCCACAGTGTCTCCTGACCCCTCCTGTCTCAGCCTCCAGTATTTATGCTGCAGTAGTTTAAGTGTCGGGGAGCTAGTGTCAGTCTGTTACATCTGGAGTATTTCTCCTGTCTTATCCGGTGTCCTGTGTGAATTTAAGTATGCTCTCTCTAATTCCCTCTTTCTCTCTCTCGGAGGACCTGAGCCCTGGGACCATGCCTCAGGACTACCTGGCATGATGACTCCTTGCTGTCCCCAGTCCACCTGGCCGTGCTGCTGCGCCAGTTTCAACTGTTCTGCCTGCGGCTATGGAACCCTGACCTGTTCACTGTGATTACTATTATTTGACCATGCTGGTCATTTATGAACATTTGAACTTCTTGGCCATGTTCTGTTATAATCTCCACCCGGCACAGCCAGAAGAGGACTGGCTGTGCAGAGAATCCCAGTGGAGAGAGGGGAACCGGCCAGGCAGAGACAGCAAGGGCGGTTTGTTGCTCCAGTGCCTTTCTGGTCACCTTCAGCGTCTCTCACATGGGTAGGCAGACAATTCCATAAAAATGGAGCAATAGTGATCACAGTGAACAGGTCAGGATTACCCCTCATAGCCTGGTTCCTCTCTAGGTTTCTTCCTAGGTTGTGGCCTTTCTAGGGAGTTTTTCCTAGCCACCGTGCTTCTATACCTGCATTGCTTGCTGTTTGGGGTTTTAGGCTGGGTTTCTGTACAGCACTTTGATATATCAGCTGATGTAAGAAGGGTATATAAATACATTTGATTTGATTTGACTGCAGAGTGAAGGAAAACCAGCTAACAAGTGCTCAAGACTGCTGTAAAAGCATTCCTCATTAAGCTGTTAGAGAGAATGCCAAGAGTGTGCAAAGCTGTCATCAAGGCAAAGGGTGGCTACTTCGAAGAATCTCAAATATAAAATATATTTTGATTTCTTTAACACTTGTTTGGTTACGTCATGATTCCATACATGTTATTTCATAGTGTTGTTATCTTCACTATTATTCTACAATGTAGAAAATAGTAAAAATAAAGAAAAACACTTGAATAAGTAGGTTTGGTACTTTAAATTGTTATGGGTGTTTTGTAGCTAATACATTCTGATATTTGTCCATGAGAGTGAGAAGATAGACAATTCACAAATACACGAGACACCTCTAATATAATATTTGCCTCTATTATGCTCAACATTTGTTTATACAAATTACTTAGAATGAGACAAAGACAGAATACAAAAGGAACAAAATAGGAATAGGAATACATAGGAATATACACCCACATTTTCAGGATGAGTCAAAACAGAGTATTTCAAACCATACTGTCCCCCAGGCACCATATGCATCCTAAATCAGCACACAATAAATGTAAAAATTTCACAATGTTTCCAATTATCATTTTTATTCTCACTGGCACTAATATTGCTGATAGCAACTATTTGAAAGGAGCTTTTACAATACAGATGTAGGATCTTATTTTGAGCCATTTTGCTGCAGCAGTAAAATAAATCTGCAGCAACAGAAAATGTGAATTATTATGTGGATTATATTTCTAAAAGGGTTGATCATTTTTTCATAACGGAACATTTCAAAGAGGGAATTAGAAACTTCAGAAGCCTTTTTAAACCTCAAACACACTGCACGTTTAAAAGTTATCCTGCAACCGGGAGATCAAATTGCCATCCTAACATCTGTACTTGCAGTGGTTGAGATACAGTATGTGTTTTACCTACTTAATGTAAGAAGGCTAGCTCTGGATAAAAACATATGCTAAGGTAACTTAAAGGTCATTGTAAAAATGTGTAAATGAGAAAAATGCAATTTATATTATATGAAAAAGGAGCTCAGTGTTAAGGCTGTAGCAATACTGATCTAGTTCATTTTGAGGAGTAAGACATTCCTTCTTTTTTGGAGGAATGTGATTTATCCCTTAATGAAAAAAAAGTCTGTATTTAGCAACTGGTCACCTCATAAAACCATCCAGAAGTCTCATGAGCTTACATTCCAGTAATCAGTCTGGTAATTATGAGGCTAAGTAACTGGTACAAATATGTACAATTCTCTAAGTGTCCCATTTCAAATGAGTCTCATTCAATGGTGTAATCTGGGATTGGTACATCCATTTTTGGAATCATACCGAATCATCATTTATTTGAAAGTCCTCAAATGAATGTATCAATCCCAGATTGCCCCTTTAACCTCTCTAGTACATGTGGGACGAACTCGTCCCACCTACGTAACAGCCACTGAAATCCAGTGGCGCGATTTTTGAATCGTTAGAAATGCTATAACTTCAATTTCTCAAACATATGACTATTTCACAGCTATTTAAAGACAAGAATCTCGTTAATCTAACCCCACTGTCCGATTTCAAAAAGGCTTTACAACAAAAGCAAAACATTAGATTATGTCAGCAGAGTACCCAGCCAGAAATAATCACACAGCCATTTTTCAAGCTAGCATATCATGTCACATAAACCCAAACCACAGCTAAATGCAGCACTAACCTTTTATAATCTTCATCAGATGACACACCTAGGACATTGTGTTATACAATACATGCATGTCTGTTCAATCAAGTTCATATTTATATCAAAAACCAGCTTTTTACATTAGCATGTGACGTTCAGAAAAAGCATAACCACCGCAAACTTCCGGTGAATTTACTAACAGTTTGCTAAATTACTCACGATAAACGTTCACAAAAAGCATAACAATTATTTTAAGAATTATAGATACATTACCCCTCTATGCACTCGATATGTCCGATTTTAAAATAGCTTTTCGGATGAAGCACATTTTGCAATAATCTAAGTACATAGCCCGGCATTACAGGGCTAGCTATTTAGATACCCACCCAGGTCAGCATCCACCAAAATCACATTTCCTATAAGAAAGATGTTCTTACCTTGCTTGTTCTTCATCAGAATACACTGCCAGGACTTCTACTTCAATAACAAATGTTGGTTTGGTCCCAAATAATCCATCGTTATGTTCCAACAGCGACGTTTTGTTCGTGAGTTCTAGAATGCTTTTTCGCGGTGTCGCGCATGGCGCATTGGCGTGTCAAAAATGTCTAAATATTCCATTACCGTACTTCGAAGCATGTCAACCGCTGTTTAAAACCAATTTTTATGCCATTTATGTCATAGAGAAGTGTTAATATTCCGACCGGGAGTATGCATTGAGCCTAAACAGCCGAATAAAATTTCTCCTCAGAAGCGACTCATGCACGCGCATCATTGAAAGGTCCTCCGAGCATCCACTTACAAAAGGCGATAATATATTTCAACCTGAGGTTCCCTCGTAAACCTTCAGTTATTTCGCGGGCTCTGAGAGCCTATTGGAGCCCTGGGAATTGTCACGTTACAGCTAAGATCCTTACTTTTCAATAAAAAGAGGTAAGACGCACGACTCCTTGTCAGACAGGGTACTTCCTGCTTGAAGCCTTGTCAGGTTTTTGCCTGCCATAGGAGTTCTGTTATACTCACAGACACCATTCAAACAGTTTTAGAAAATTCAGAGTGTTTTCTATCCAAACCTGAACAATAATATGCATATTCTAGCTTCTGAGTTGGTGTAGGAGGCCGTTAAAAATGGGAACATATTTTTTCCAAAATTCTCAATACTGCCCCCTATTAAAGCCATTCTGAATAACTCATTTATAATTTCAAACTGTGTGAAGCCATGTGTATAACACAGTATCATACTTCTCTCCTAAATATTCACCCTTTCCACTGCATGCTGTGGATCTGATTCATTTGTGTGAATGGTGTGTGTGGGCGTGTACCGACTACAAAGCCACGATGTGAATGGCAACGGTAGAACTGTACAATATCTCAGACACATACACACACGCACAAAGTCACACAAGTGCACAGGCACACACACGCATACACACTGTATCTGGGGCAGTTAGTAGCAGATTTAACTGACTCTTCTCCGTGTGACATACGGTGACATTCAAAGCGGTGAATCTGTGAATCGTGTGACATTGTACGTTTAACATCTCTGCGCTGGAGGAGAAAGGTGAGAGATTCACCTTCACAAACCGAGAGGCAAATTACACTTGAATTTGAGATGACCAATCTCTCTCCATCTCGCTCTTTCATTCATTCTAAACGAGTGAAGTAAACTAATGGCCTGTGTGGGTAAATGTCCCGGGGGCTCCAGAAGATGACTGACAGGGGGACAGATAGCGACAAGAGAAAGATAGCGAGAGAGACATAGACGTTAATAAAAGAGACAGGAGGAAGGGTGGGGGAGGAGTGGGATAGAGGACAAATGTAGAGTGGGTGAATGGAGGCATTGATCATACGATCCGCCCATGCCCAAGATAGACTATATGTGAAGAGATACAAGTAGTTAAGTGTAGGAGAAGCATGAGGTGGATGAGAGGAGAACAGAGAGAGAGAGAGAGAGACAGAGAGACGGCCAAGTGTCAGAAAGAGTACGATAAAGAAACAAAAGATGAGAGAGAAGTGTGAGAAGGCGTTCTGTCCTTTTCCTACTGACACAGTTTCTCCATCAATCAATTACTTCCTGTCAGAGTGGGCTCAGTGAAGAGGTTGCTGGAGGTCACAAATCTCCCCAAGTGACGTGAAGAACACTGGTCACTTTAATAATGTTTGCATAATGTTTTTCCATATTTATATGTACTGTATATACTATATTCTAGTCATGGCTCATCCTATATAACTACTGCTATAGACACCTTTTCTATTCACTTACTGTCCATTCTGTCTATACAAACCATTCACATACATGCAGTATATATTTATATTCCAGACTTTGGTCCGGAAGCTAATTCCCTGCAATTCTATCCATTTTGCCATCGGTTTTTGTAGTGTGTCTTTATTAAATACTGCATTCTCAATATACCTCATTCCAATATTTACCCTACTGTACACACACCTCATATTTATTTATATACTGGATTCTTGACATAGCTCACTCTACTATCTACTGCTGTACATAACATTCTTAGTATAGCTTGTGTAAATTCATCAGATCTAGATACAGTACGTATAGATTGCATTTGGATTACTGTTACAGTGCTATTTGGTTTGTAAATTAGATTAATTCTGACATTTCATGATTTCTTGTGTTTTATTTCAATTTTTGACTATTTGTGTACATTTTACTGCAATGTTAGGAGCTAGAAACAAGAATTTCTCTGCACCCACTTTAACTGTGTACACGACCAATAAACTTTGATTTGAAGATGTTAAATAGGGAAGGGCAAGACATGGTCCACATTATAATAATGACGTATTTCAGAACCAAACAGAAACACCTCAACTAGCCAGAGAGGAGGTGGTGGCATCGCCCCATATTAGAATGAGTCAAAACATGGAAAGCCATGTTTCTCATTGTCCAAACTTCCCCGTCAGTAAACTATAATTCTAATTAATGAGTTCATGAGGAAGACTGAACTGCATCTGAGCGAGGACACACTCATCATGTCATAATCCTCTTACTGGGCCAGTTTAATTAAAATATTAAGCACACACATCTGAGCATGAGAAAGCAAAGGGATAATGCTATTTTCAGGATGTGCTGCAAGGTTCTTTGAAGCCATCAGGGAAAATGACAGTCATCCAATCAAGGCTTGACTGCAAAGTTAATTTGTTACTGTCGAAACTCGGGAATGTCCAGGTAGACAAATATCAACAAGTTCAGTGAGAGCTTTTGGATGTGGTTCCTCTACATTCCAAGTATGATTCAGCAAATCTACCTGACAGTAAATTGTTGCCTTATGCGATTCCAAACCAAACCTTTGGGGTTACTGAAATGTTCTAGTTTTCCTCATTGTGTCTTCGAGAATATATTTGACCCTAGGAATTCAAAGCTGTAGAATCTCCAGACATTGTCAGATATCCTCTCTCATTCATATTCTGTATCTGTCTCCCCTCTCTCTATCTCCCTTCCTCCCTGTCATCCCACTCCTCTCCCTACACATCACAGCCGTCACTCAGAGTGCTACTGACTTGTTCAATGACATTGTCATTCTTCCCATGCTAGGACAGTGAACACGTTGTTCATGGGATAAACATGATTGAAAAAATGCAGTGCTTATCTACTGGACTATCTTGATAAATGGAAAACTCCTTCTATTGCTGCCTGTGTCTGTGTGTGTGTGCGTGTGTGTTTAGTTTGTCTATTTGCTCTGGTAAATAGTCAGTCTCCAGTTCAGTGCAGTCCAGGATGCTGCTAAGTGTTTGTATGCTGACTGACTGGAGTGGATGTACCAGTATAAATGCCTCTGAGACACTGCAGGAGGAAAACTGCATTCAGAATGAGCAATGCCCTCTCCATCTGTTTATATCATTCCTTCTCTTACAGGGATATCCCTCTTTAGTGGCTCAAATTGTATTTTTTATAAAACAATATCATAACATGGAGTACATTTCCTGCTGACTGTAAAAACAAACAATGCCGCCAAAACAATCATATGTTACCTTGTCCCCAGCCTCGATTTGCTGGCACATAGTGCCTGCTAACACTGTGCCTCAAAGTGGAGTGTGGTTAAAATTGAGGCAGGAGAGGGAGCAAGCCTGCAACAGCTCTATTAGATGGGACTTTGAAAAATGACGAAAATCACCTATCAAAATAATACCATAGTGACCATATTATTTTTGGAGAGCTCAATTGATTCTGAGTTCGGCAAATAAAGTTTATATGTGAAAACAATTCCTTAGATGCATACATTCCGAATTCCAAAACTCACTTCCTTATTTAGCCCATTACTTGAGATCAGCCAATTAAAACCTGTCAGATGTTTTTGCCGCTCCTGCCACAGACTGCCATTCAAGTCTACCATTCAAGGCGTTCTGAAACCATACGTCTCAACAGAGAGAGAGCCAGCTGGTAGGCGAGATTAAAAAAATATGTGACGATGTGCATAGGTGTATAGTGCATTCGGAAAGTATTCAGACCCCTTGAATTTTCCCACATTTTATTACATTACAGCCTTATTCTAAAATGGATTAAATATATTTTTTCCTCAGCAATCTACACACAATACCCCACAATGACAAAGCAGAAACAAAAATACCTTAAGTATTCAGACCCTTTGCTATGAGAACGAAATTGAGCCTAGGTGCATCCTGTTTCTATTGAGCATCCTTGAGATGTTTCTACAACTTGATTGGAGTCCACCTGTGGTAAATTAAATTGATTTGACATGATTTGGAAAGGCACACACCTGTCTATATAAGGTCCCACAGTTGACAGTGCATGTCAGAGCAAAAGTCAAGCCATGAGGTCGAAGGAATTGTCTGTAGAGCTCTGAGACAGGATTGTGTCAAGGCACAGATCTGGGGAAGGGTACCAAAACATTTCTGCAGCATTGAAGGTCTGCAAGAACACAGTGGCTTGCATAATTATTAAATGGAATAAGTTTTGAACCACCAAGACTCTTCCTATAGCTGGCCGCCCGTCCAAACTGAGCCATCTGGGGAGAAGGGCCTTGGTTAAGGAGGTGACCAAGAACCCGATGGTCACTCTGAAAGACCTCCAGAGTTCGTCTGTGGAGATGGGAGAACCTTTGAGAAGGACAACCATCTCTGCCGCACTCCACCAATCAGGCCTTGGATGCTAGAGTGGAAAGAAATTAGGTAGCACATATCAAGTCTGAGGGAGTTAAGACAAAACATAAAACAACCTTTTACAACTAAATCCTTCATCTCGTTTCTCCATGCACAGCTTAATCCCTGGCATTTTTGCTCTGTAATCGACTCTTTAAATGACTAAAGATGTAAAAAGCAGAGTTTAGCTGCAGAACATCAAATTGGCCAGACTGAAGCTACTCCTCTGTAAAAGGCACATCACTGCCCGCTTTGAGTTTTCCAAAACAAGATTCTCTGGTCTGATGAAACCAAGACTGAACTCTTTGGCCTGCATGCCAAGCGTCACATCTGGAGGAAACCTGGCACCATCCTTACGGTGAAGTATGGTGGTGGCAGCATCATGCTGTGGGGATTTTTTCAGTGGCAGGGACTGGGAGACTAGTCAGGATCGAGGGAAAGATGAATGAAGCATAGTACAGAGAGATCCTTGATGAAAACTACTACTTGGACCTCAGACTGAGGCAAAGGTTCATCTTCCAACAGGACAACAACCCTAAGCACGCAGCCAAGACAACGCAGGAGTGGCTTCGGGACAAGTCTCTGAATGTCCTTGAGTGGCCCAGCCAGAGCCTGGACTTGAACCCCGATCGAACATCTCTGAAGAGACCTGAAAATAGCTGTGCAGAAATGCTCCCCATCCAACCTGACAGAGCTTGAGAGGATCTGCAGAGAAGAATGGGAGAAACTCCCCAAATACAAGTGTTCCAAGCTTGTAGTGTCATACCCAAGAAGACGCAAAGCTGTAATCGCTGCCAAAGGTGCTTCAACAAAGAAATTAGTAAAGGGTCTGAATACTTGTGTAAATAAATATTTAAAAAATATATTTAAAAACAGTTTTTGCTTTGTCATTATGGGTATTGTGTATAGATTGAGGTGGGTAAAAAAATGATTTAATCCATTTTAGAATAAGGCGGTAACATAACAAAATGTGGAAAAAGTCAAGGGGTCTGAATACTTTCCAAATGCACTGTCAGTAGGTATGAAACCTAACATCCACCTAAGTCACATTTTGTCTTTGTCTCTATTGACATCAATGCATGACTCAGTGAAAATTTGACTTACAGTAAGTGGAAGTTAAGACTTGCACCATGAACAAGCAAAACAGAGAAAATAATGTTCTTCTCTTGCTCTTGGTGACGGAGAGCCATTACTTAAGAATCCTCCCCTGAAACGATGGAGGTGCAGACAAACTATTAGTCTGGAAGTATTCATCACATTACACACACACATACACACACACATGTCTGGGTGTCTAAACAACCTCAGGTTAGAAGTGTCATTAGTAGTGTCCATTATCTTAACAAGACTGGGATACTTTGAGGGGTTGCTGTCGCAGTCAGACTGAACACTCACTTATATCTGCACCTTTGTAAGCGAAACATGAAGGAAATGAGTAGAGCTACTGGGGAGTTGGCCAAGGTAATTTCCATAAAACCAAAAATGTAATAATGTAATAAACTTTAATAATGACCTTACTGATTGTGGTTGATGTAACACCCATCCCTTCCGATGGGGGCTTCTGACGGCTGCTGCTGCATGTTTTAGCGAGACGAATGAACGCTCCGCATGCAGCCTCAGGAGGAGACCAATGACATTGTCAGATAAAAGGGTCCCTTTCTAATTTGAACAAAACAGCAGTTTAAATGTCATCGGCAAGGTCTAAAAGGCGGATTGTGGTTGTGTTTGATGCACCTTCTGCCTGATTACCAGGACTGTGTTTGATGTGCAGCACGACATGCACACACACAACCGCACACACCCACGCATGTATGCACGCAGACGTGTACACATACAGACACACAGACACACACACACACACACACACACTGAAATTAGGTTTCACAGTGTGTCTGTCTGTTGTCAAATGTTACAACTGCTCCCTGCTTTGAAAGGCCATCTCACACAGAGTGGCATCAAATAGATATGAAAAGGGCGTAATAGGGAAAGAAGCCCTCTCCTCTCTCTCTTTTCTCTGTCTGCACATCAAAGTTTGCCTGCCTGCTGCATTTATCAATGTTGGAATCTTATCGCCATTGTTAAGCTGGTTTAATGCACTTCTACATCATGCCATTATATTACATGTCAAATAGGGAGGCATTGTGAGAAATGGGTCAAAAGAGTCTAACAGCGCTTAGACACGCATCAATTTGTTCCAGTCAAACAACTTCTGCCATTGTACAATGTACATGACAGTCAAAGCAAAGCACAGTAAGATTCATTTAGCTTGAATGGATATAGCAAGAGGTAGTGGGGAAGCATACGTTTAAGTTTCAGGCAAATGTTTTCTGAGTAAAACATGGAAATGGTCTTCATGTCGCTCCAACTTAAAATGGCAAAGCCCAATTCCTAACAAATGAACTTGATGTCTGTGATATGGCCTGTTCCAGGGTGTGAATTCCAGGGGAGGCAGGGAGGGCTCCCCTGAATGAGACAAAAGTCAAACTTTGTGTGTGTGTGTGGCGTGGGGGGCTCTAAACGGTGCTAATTTAACCACTCTATTTGTTTAAAATGCAGTGGTAAATATGTTTTACAGTGGTACATATTAAAATAAAAGCTTCAAATGAAACAAACACCCCCACCTCTCTGTCATGGTTTGTGGCTGCACACACCGTCTCCTTGTCCACTGCACTGTCCACTCAGTAGTGATAGATTTGGCCTCAACTGGCCTCCTTTAAACGTGTCGATTTTTGCCATTTGTTTGCCAATGCACCCTGGTTAAAAAGCCTATGACTTTATTCCAATGGATTTGATTTATCTGTTGATTTATCATTTGCTTTAGTCAGTCAGTTGTTTATAGCGCTCATTGCTTTGTTTTCAGGTGCGCGTAAGTATTGGTGTTCTTTGTGCTGTCCGTGGCCAGAAAAACTATACCATTTATTTCGCTTTTTTATTTTCTATCAATATTAGTTTTTTTTCCTGGATCAGCTGATGGTGACAAATATCACACGATAAATAGCCTACAGCTAGACACCAATGCATATATAATCCATCCAACATTAATGACAGTAGGCCTATAGTTGACTTTTTCAGAAGCATTTTTAACGATCGTCGTGTATACTGGACCAAGGCGCAGCGGGTTGAGTGATCATGTTCTTTTATTTAGAACACTTAATTAACAAAACAAGAAAACGTACAAACGAACAGTATTGCAGGCCAACACAGCAGTGCAACAACAACTTCCCACAAAGGACAGGTGAAAACAGGGCTACCTAAGTATGACTCTCAATCAGCAACAACGATGTACAGCTGTTCCTGATTGAGAGCCATACCAGGCCAACACAAAGAAATAAACAACATAGAACATAACCAAAACCCGGAATACTCTAAAAAAAAACACCCCTCTACATAAACATATTTAACAACGTCTCGGTCGTCGTAGTGAATGGACCAAGGCGCAGCGGGTCGAGTGCTCATCTTAACTTTATTTGTGAACACTTATTTAACAAGACAAGAAACAAACAAACTAACAGTCTTGCAGGCTAAAACAGCAGTGCAACGAACAACCTCCCACAATACCCATAACAAACATACTCCTAAATATAGGACCTTCAATCAGAGGCAATGATAACCAGCTGCCTCCAATTGAAGGCCCCAATCCCAATTGCCTAAACATAGATCTAAATACTCTAGATCAGACATAGAACTAAACCAAAAACCCCGGAATACATAAATCAAACGCCCCGCTACATAAACACACTCAAAACCATATAAATCAAATACCCCCTGCCACATCCTGACCAAACTATAATAACAAATAACCCCTTTACTGGTCAGGACGTGACAGTACCCCCCCCCCAAAGGTGCAGACCCCGTATGCACCTAACAACAAAAAATGTCTACAAAATGAAACCCCTAAACTAAAGGGAGGGAAGGGAGGGTGGCTGCCGTCACCAATGGCTCCCGTGCTACACCCCCCCTCCCCAAACCTCCTACAGTGGAGGTGGCTCAGGCTCAGGCCTTAGTCCCCCACCTGACCAGTCCACCCCTACTGAATACCTCGGCCTGAAGCATGTCACTGTAGACCCTGGACTGTACTCTGGGAGCTCCGGACTGTAGGGCCGACTCTGGGAGCTCTGGACTGTAGGGCCGACTCTGGGAGCTCCGGACTGTAGGGCCGACTCTGGGAGCTCCGGACTGTAGGGCCGACTCTGGGAGCTCCGGACTGTAGGGCCGACTCACCCGGTTTCGGACAGTGGGCCGACTCACCCGGTTCCGGACAGTGGGCCGTCTCTCTTGGTTCCGGACAGTGGGCCGTCTCTCTTGGTTCCGGACAGTGGGCCGTCTCTCTTGGTTCCGGACAGTGGGCCGTCTCTCTTGGTTCCGGACAGTGGGCCGTCTCTCTACGGGGCACTGTCGCCGGAAGCTCTGGACGAGGCACTGTTGCAGGACGCTCTGGACGAGGCACTGTTGCAGGACACTCTGGACGAGGCACTGTCGCCGGACACTCTGGACGAGGCACTGTCGCCGGAAGTTCTGGATGAGGCACTGTCGCCGGAAGTTCTGGACGAGGCACTGTCGCCGGAAGTTCTGGACGAGGCACTGTCGCCGGAAGTTCTGGACGAGGTACTGTTGCCGGAAGTTCTGGAAGAGGTACTGTCGTCGGAAGCTCGGGACTGGGCTGACGCACTGGAAGCCTGATTCGTGGGGCTGGTACTGGAGGTATCAGACTGGAGACACGCACCTCAAGGCTAGTGCGAGGAGCGGGAACAGGACCTACTGGACTGGGCTGACACACTGGAAGCCTGGTGCGTGGGGCTGGTACTGGAGGTATCAGACTGGAGACATGCACCTCAAGGCTAATGCGAGGAGTGGGAACAGGACGTACTGGACTGGGCTGACACACTGGAAGCCTGGTGCGTGGTGCTGGTACTGGAGGTATCAGACTGGGGACACGCACCTCAAGGCTAGCGCGAGGAGCGGGAACAGGACGTACTGGACTGGGCTGACACACTGGAAGCTTGGTGCGTGATGCTGGTACTGGAGGTATCAGATTGGAGACACGCACCTCAGGGCTAGTGCGAGGAGCGGGAACAGGATACACTGGGCCGTGAAGCATTACTGGCATTACACGCACCCTACAGCCTGAGTGCTCACTCGAGCATGGCACTTGCGAGGGGCTGGAATCATTTTCACAGGACTGTTCATGTGCATTGGCGAGATCGTGCACACTTCCGCATAGTACGGTGCTCCTCTGATCCTCTGTTCCCCATAATAATCATGGATAGTTGGCTCAGGTCTACTGCCTGCCCTAGCCAAACTACCTGTGTGCCCCCCCCAATAAATTATTTGGGGGGGGCACACGGCTTCCTTGCCAGCCGTGGTCCCCTGTAGCGTTCCCGGTCCTCTTCAGCCTTTCTCCATGGTCCCACTCCGGCTAATATCTCCTCCCAAGTCCAAAACTCCCGATAGTCCACCTGCTGCTCCTTTCTCCGCTGCTTGGTCCGTTGGAGGTGGGAGGTTCTGTCACGATTGTCGTAGTGAATGGACCAAGGCGCAGCGGGTCGAGTGCTCATATTAACTTTATTTGTGAACACTTATTAAACAAAACAAGAAACAAATGAGCTAACAGTCTTGCAGGCAAAAACAGCAGTGCAACGAACAACCTCCCACAATACCCATAACAAACATACTCCTAAATATAGGACCTTCAGTCAGAGGCAACGATAACCAGCTGCCTCCAATTGAAGGCCCCAATCCCAATTACCTAAACATAGATCTAAATACCCTAGATCAGACATAGAACTATACACCATAGAACTAAACCAAAAACCCCGGAATACATAAATCAAACGCCCCTCTACATAAACACACACTCAAAACCATATAAAACAAATACCCCCTGCCACGTCCTGACCAAACTATAATAACAAATAATCCCTTTACTGGTCAGGACGTGACAAACAAACCCCGAACCAAATAAAACAAACACCCCCCTGCCATGTCCTGACCAAACTACAATAACAAATAACCCCTTTACTGGTCAGGACGTGACAGCATTCAATTTTGCAATTGCATAGTCCTACATTATTTTGGATTTGTGTGCCCATGAGAATTGTTTTCAAACATAGTGAAATGGTACATAGACATTGTTGCACTTACAATGCATTTTCGGAGATCTCCAAGATCCAGGAACCACACAGGGTCTAAAAAAAGCCTGACTTCTTTCACCACGAGCGGCAATCAGGGTTTACGCATCTATTTTTTTTTTACCACTACATCACTAGCTACCGGTAGGCCTATTTAAAGTTCATGGTAATAAGCCTACACATTGTACATAGCTTAGTCTAGTAAATTGACCTGTGTGTTAGGGTGACCATTCTGTTTTTCACGGGACAGTTTCAGACCCATTTCTGGTGTCCCGATTTTCGAGGCTACAAAAAATATAAATTTGTCAGCACGACGCATCAATTAATGTACTGTAGGCCTATTCAATGGAAATTGCAGAATGTCATTAAGCGCACTTTTTGTTGTTTGTAAACAGTATATTTCCATTCATAAAATGGCGTGAGTGTATATGCATTGTACTGTTTGGATTATTTTGGAGTAGACGAATATGCACAAGCAGCCTACTTTTTGAAAAGATTTTTTTGACAATCAGATGAAAGCATCATGACTAGTTTTGTTCATGCCACATTAAATGGTAATACTTTTGCCTGTTAAATGACATCTTCATTATTAGGCCCATAAGAAAGTGCACCCAATAGAGACCCTCTCAAACGTCACAGTGTAATTTGAACTCTGGCATGATCATAACCTATTCACAATCCAACCAGTAAAACCTCGGTCAAGTGTCAAAGTTGAAATTCCCTGCCCTGCATTTTGACCACACTTACAGCTCACTATAACCCAGCTCAACAGTTATAGTGATGCTGGTGTGTTGACAGTAAGAGAGGCTGGTCATGGCTCACATGAACACCATTGCCAGAAACCCTAGACCCACTCCAATTTGCATACCACCCCAACAGAACCACAGATGATGCAGTCTCTATTGCACTCCACACTGCCCTTTCCCACCTGGACATAAGGAACACCTATGTGAAAATGCTAATCATTGACTACAGCTCAGCGTTCAACACCATAGTGCCCTCAAAGCTCATCAATAAGCTAAGGACCCTGGGACTAAACACCTCCCTCTGCAACTGGATCCTGGTCTTCCTGACGGGCCATCCCCAGTTGGTAAGGGTAGGAGCGCCAACAACTCATCCGCCACTCTGATCCTCAACACAGGACCTCAACACACATCCAGGACCTCTATACCAGGCGGTGTCAGAGGAAGGCCCTGAAAATTGTCAAAGACTCCAGCCACCCTAGTCATAGACTGTTCTCTCTGCTACTGCAGGGCAAGTGGTACCGGAGCACCAAGTATAGGTCCAAGAGGCTTCTAAACAGCTTTTGCCTCCAAGCAATAAGACTCCTGAACATCTAGTCAAATGCCCCCCCCTCCACACCACTGCCACTCTCTGTTGTCATCCATGCATAGTCACTTTAATTAACTCTACCTACATGTGCATACTACCTCAACTAACCGGTGCCCCGCACATTGACTCTGTACCGGCACCCCCCTGTATAGATTGTTATTTTTACTGCTCCTCTTTAATTACTTTTCTCTTATTCTTATCCGAATTTTTTAAAACTGCACTGTCGGTTAGGGGCTCGTAAGTAAGCTTTTCACTGTAAGGTCTACACCTGTTGTAGACACCTGAAACCCCACCTCTTTAAGGAATACCTGGGATAGGATAAAGTAATCCTTCTAATCCCCCACAAAAAATATATAGATGTACTATTGTAAAGTGGTTGTTCCACTGGATATCATAAGGTGAATGCACCAATTTGTAAGTCGCTCTGGATAAGAGCGTCTGCTAAATGACGTAAATGTAAATGTAAAATGTTGTATTCTGCGGATGTGACGAATAACATTTGATTTGATTTGATCTTGTGTACAGATGAGGCACAATCGGCATTGATCAACACATATTAAGGCTTCTTGAGCTTGATCGCATCGATCACATTCACATTCAGATCCTCTTGCCACTAACTTCCTGTGGCATAGCTGTGGTATTTGATATTTGTGCTTGTCTGCATCTACTGTACCACCATCTGCCAACTCATTATATCTGGGACATCGATTAGTTATGTTCTTTCCTCCTCCACCCCTCCCTCTCTCTCTTTCTCTCTCTCTCTTATAAACAAGAACAATCAAGTCTGCCAAGAGGGTGCAAATGACAAGAGCCAATAGTAGCAGTCTTTACAGATTTGAGTGTTGCTTATGTCTGTAAGCAAGAAGTATCCCCACCGTGTATGAAAATGTCATATTACTGAGTCTACCTTTAAGGTGTAAACTTGCATCAGATAGACTATTTCAGTTTTGATACCCTATAGTGCTCAAGGTTTCTTAAAGAAAATATGTAAATTCTGTTGAGCAGTCCCCATTGCGTTTCGGCAAACTTTCTGATGTCTTTTCAGACTTCTCAAACATGAAACTTGCTTAAATAACGGAACTTTCAAAGAATGCCACACTTTTATAATTTATGTATCTGGAAATTCTTTCCCTCCTGCAGAGTTGGAGTCCAGAATGTTGAAAAAGGATAGAGCACA
This sequence comes from Salmo trutta, assembly GCF_901001165.1. Lineage (NCBI taxonomy): Eukaryota > Metazoa > Chordata > Actinopteri > Salmoniformes > Salmonidae > Salmo > Salmo trutta. The sequence goes on along the minus strand of NC_042995.1, from coordinate 24,035,872 downwards.
TTCAGTGCAGAAGCTTTTAAATGAACTCTTCATTCCTATCAGGATTTTTTTTAAAGCAAGCCCACCAAGCTATTTTAAGGAAAGGGTAGATTTAAAGCAAAATATAAAAATATGTTACCATCATTTTCAGTAGCATGGCTACATTATGGAGGTCGCTGGTCAGTTGAAAGGACATCTACACATCCAGGCTTTTACCAATCCTTCCACTTACTCACACTTGAGAGAGAAGGGGAGAAAGAGAATGAAATGAAAGAAAAAGAGAAAGAAAGGGAATTTTAAAAGAAAGAGAGAGAGATTGCAGGGAGGTTGTTTAATTTAGTCTTTTAATCCGGTGTTGTGTTGTTGCAGTGGGATCGCTGGCTGCAATTTCAGAGAGGCAGCAGACAGAGCAATAAATCATATGTCTACTGATGGCAGTTCCAAATGAGCTCTCTCATTGGGCGAGACAAGTACATCGCTTTGTGTGTTACTTACTTCAGGCTCCGCCGCACCATCTGTCTGAGCACTCCAAAACCAGCTGAGCGTACAGTGTGTGTGTGTGTGTGTGTTTGTGTGCGTGTGTATCAGAGTATGGGTAGTATTGGTAAAGGATAAAGGAGGCATTGTTTTAACATGTTATGTGTACAGACATGGATATGTTTCAGATGATGGATGGTTCTCTCGGCAATCATACTGTAGGATAGATGGAGTCTGTGTAATGACTAGGGTTGCAAAGTTACCAGTAATTTACCAAAGTTACATGAATCTTCGGTAAAGTTATAGGTAATCTATGGTAATATTGGTAATTTACACTTGAATAACTTGAAACAATAGTAATATTCATACAGTTGGTGGAAAGGTATTTGCCCTCTTTCTGATTTGTTACTATTTTTGCATCTTTTTGATACTGAATGTATCTTCAACCAAAACCTAATATTAGATAAAGGGAACCTGAGTGAACAAATAACAAAAATATTATACTTATTTTATATATTTAATGAAATAAATTATGCAACACCCAATTCCCTGTGTGAAAAAGGAATTGACCCCTTACACTCAATAACTGGTTGTGCCACCTTTAGCTGCAATAACTCCAACCAAATGCTTCCTAATTGCCCCCTTAGAGAACTAGAGAAAATTAGAAAGGGGGCAAATACTTTTTCAAAGCACTGTGTAGTTTTTTAGATCTCTGTCCATATTGTCCTTGAGTTTGTAGTGGCTAGACCATATGGTTCAAAGATAAAATAGCCTAATTAATGAAAAAGGAATCTTATCAACAATGAGATTAATTTCAATTAACTCTTCCAACGATTCACTTTTTTTACAATTGCCAAAAGATTTACAACAAATATATATTCATATAGTCAAATCAATAAAAGGGTGTATAAAATTGAGGACTGTGACTTTCAACGTGGCACCGTCATAGGATGCCACCTTCCCAACAAGTCAGTTTGTAAAATTTCTGCCCCGCTAGAACTGTTATTATTGTGAAGTGGAAATGTCTAGGAGCAACAGCGGATCAGCCGTGAAGTGATAGGACATACAAGCTCACAGAACTTGACTGCCAAGTGCTGAAGCGCGTAACACAATTGTCTATCCTCGTTTACAACTCTCACTACCAAATTCCAAACTGCCTATCGAAGCAACAAGAACTGTTCGTTGGGAACTTCATGAAATGGGTTTCTATGGCTGAGCAGTCACACACAAGCCTAAGATCACCATTTGCAAGGTCAAGCATCAGCTGCAGTGGTGTAAAGCTCCCTGCCATTGGTCTCTGGAGCAGTGGAAATGCGTTCCCTGGAGTGATGAATCATGCTTCACCATCTGGCAGTCCAATGGACGAATCTGGGTTTGGCAGATGCCAGGAGAACGCTACCTGCCAAATGCATATGGTCAACTGTAAAGTTTGGTGGAGGAGGAATAATGGTTTGGGGCAGTTTTTCATGGTTCGGGCTATGCCCCTTAGTTTCAGTGAAGGGAAATCTTAATGTTACAGCATACAATGACATTCCAGACAATTCTGTGCTTCCAACTTGTGGCAATAGTTTAGGAAAGGCCCTTTCCTGTTTCAGCCTGACAATGCCCCCGTGCACAAAGCAAGGTCCATACAGCAATGGATTGTCAAGATCGGTGTGGAAGAACTTGACTGGCCTGCACAGAGCCCTGAACTTAACCCCATCAAACACCTTTGGGATGAATTGGAATGCCAACTGCGAGCCAGGCCTAACATGTTCCAACATCTAGTGGAAAGCCGTCCCGGCAGCAAAGGGGGGACCAACTCCATATTAATGCCCATGATTTTGGAATGAGATGTTCGACGAGCAGATATCCACATACTTTTGTCATGTGGTGTATATTCCCTTGCATGTATACTGAGTTTAAAAAACATTATGATCACTTGGTCTTTCCATGACAGACTGACCAGGTGAATCCAGGTGAAAGCTATGATCTCTTTTTGATGTCCCATTTTAAATCCACTTCAATCAGTGTAAATGAAGGGGAGAAGACAGGTTAAAGAAGGATTTTTAAACCTTGAGATAATTGAGACATGGATTGTGTATCTGTGCCATTCAGAGGGTGAATGGGCAAGACAAATTACCCTCTAATGGCCACATGGATGGAATGTTGTAAAAAAAATCATAATTTCATAATTAATAAATATTTTAAATAAACTGCCGACATTCCGGTGTTTCTATGTCAAACGGTTTTGTTATTTAAGTCTTCTGTGATGTATATAAAGTGTTATATAGGGATGCAAACATGAAATTCAATGCATTTCAACTGCTGTTTTCTGTTTTTAAAGCCCATAACCATGTGTTCGAGCTGTATACCTTTGTTCAATGTAGATTCATTTGACTACCAATAATCACTTCATATGACCCTGCCCACTGCAGTGAAAAGTTATTAAGTGCCTTTGAACAGGGTATGGTAGTAAGTGCTGGGTGTCAAGAACTGGTGGGTTTTTCATGCTCAACAGTTTCCCCTGTATCAAGAATGGTCCATCACCCAAAGGACATCCAGCCAACTTGACACAACTATGGGAATGGGCCAGAATCTCTGTGGAAAGCTTTCGACATCTTGTAGAGTCCATGCCCCAACGAATTGAGGCTGTTCTGAAGGCAGAAAGGGGTGCAACGCAATATTAGGAAGGTGTTCCTAATGTTTTGTACACTCACTGTATATTACTTAGTTGAATGCGTCCAACTATCCGTCAAGTGGTCTCAGTGCCTCAAGATGCTATTTTAAATCATGGGACAAATAATACAGAAAGAAGCAAATCTGTATCCTCTTAGTGCTTTCTCCCAATTCGCTACGCTATGTTTAGATGACATTACAAGCCATTCTCTGGAGGGTTCAGAAACCTGTCTCCTCAGTCCTCTACAATGAATCACAAACAATGGGTTTGGTGGGTGAAGAGTGTGTGCCTCTGTCAGACATGGACTGAATGGACAAGCAAGTAATTACCAAACCTGTCTAAGCGACAATAGCTGACCGCCTTTCTTCCCCCCCGTACTCCGACAGTAGGGCACGGACAGGAAGTGCTGTTGCATTGTTGGAGAATAAAAGCTGCCTGTGTGATGACTCTGGGAGAAGTGACTCACACTCAAGAGAGTGAGGGTGGGATTGGGGGTGAGGAGAAAGGTTGTTTAGATAGGGTGTGTGGGGGGTGAGAAGTGAGAAGTATGTTGGAGAGGGTGTGTGTGGGGGGTGCCTTGTGTGTGTGCATGTGTGTGAGTGTGTGTATATGCGTGTGTATGTGTTTCAACACTGCAATAATGCCAACTTGCAAAACGTTGGAATCAAAATAATTGGTAAGTAAACCGGACAAAGAAATGTGAAAAAGTTTAGTTAAACTGTTAAAACTAGTTGGCCAAACAATTTTCCCTAGTGTTTTGGATCAATGTTGTTTTATGTGTTGGCTAAATGTGCACACCCAAGTATCACTACAGAAGGAGGCTTTTCAACTCATTGAGTTCTTTGAATTCACATGTTGTGGTTGTTGCACTGCTCCCTTGAAACTGGGTTTCCTGATCATTTGTCCAGGAGCTTCCCTTTACTAACTTGCACCGGAGGCCATTGAAGCATATTTCATACAGAACAGCGTGGTTTTGCATATATTATTGAACTGATAACATTAGCTTGTGTGTCTGGAGTGGGCTGGCAAGTAATAGTTAGCGCTAGCTATCCCGTTCTGAATTGTGGAATTGCTAGCTAGCTAACTATCTACAGTACCATTGAGAAAAACGATCAGTACCATTGAGAAAAATGGTCAGTTCCAGTCTAGTTAAGGGCAGGCTCTCCCATAGACACGCATGAAAAAGCAGCTGGGTCTGGTCTACTTAGTTCATTGACTTCGATTGAAACAGAAAACAATTAGGGAGTAGGATGTCTCACTTCCTCTTCCATCTTTGTTGTAGCTACAGTTGAAGTTGGAAGTTTACATACACCTTCGCCAAATACATTTAAACTCAGTTTGTCACAATTCCTGACATTTAATCATACAAAACATTCCCTGTCTTAGGTCAGTTAGATCACCCCTTTATTTTAAGAATGTGAAATGTCAGAATAATAGTAGAGAAAATAATTGATTTCAGCTTTTATTTCTTTCATCACATTCCCAGTGGGTCAGAAGTTCACATACATTCAATTAGTATTTGGTAGCATTGCCTTTAAATTGTTTAACTTGGGTCAAACATTTTGAGTAGCCTTCCACAAGCTTTCCACAATAAGTTGGGTGAATTTTGGCCCATTCCTCCTGACAGAGCTGGTGTAACTGAATCAGGTTTGTAGGACTCCTTGCTCACACACACTTTTTCTGTTCTGCCCACAAATTATCTATGGGATTGAGGTTAGGGCTTGTTGTCCTTAAGCCATTTTGCCACAACTTTGGAAGTATGCTAGGGGTCATTGTCCATTTGGAAGACCCATTTGAGACCAAGCTTTAACTTCCTGATTGACGCCATGATGCCATCTATTTGGTGAAGTGCACAAGTCCCTCCTGCAGCAAAGCACCCCCACAACATGATGCTGCCATCCCCGTGCTTCACGTTTGGGATGGTGTACTTCGGCTTGCAAGCCTCCCCCTTTTTCCTCCGAACCTAACGATGGTCATTATGGCCAAACAGTTATATTTTTGTTTCATCAGGTCAGAGGACATTTCCTGAAAAAGGGGGATCTTTGTCCCCATGTGCAGTTGCAAACCGTAGTCTGGCTTTTTTATTGCAGTTTTAGAGCAGTGGCTTCTTCCTTGCTGCGTGGCCTTTCACGTTATGTCGATATAGGACTCGTTTTACTGTGGATATAGATACTTTTGTACCTGTTTCCTCCAGCATCCTTACAAGGTCCTTTGCTGTTATTCTGGGATTGATTTGCACTTTTCACACCAAAGTACGTTCATCTCTAGGAGACAGAACGTGTCTCCTTCCTGAGCGGTATGACGGCTACCTTGTCCCATGGTGTTTATACTTGTGTACTATTGTTTGTACAGATGAATGTGGTAACTTCAGGCATTTGGATATTGCTCCGAACGATGAACCAGACTTGTGGAGGTCTATAATTTATTTTCTGAGGTCTTGGCTGATTTCTTTAGATCTTCCCATTATGTCAAGCAAAGATGCATTGAGTTTGAAGGTAGGCCTTGAAATACATCCACAGGTACACCTCCAATTGAATGATGTCAATTAGCCTATCAGAAGCTTCTAAAGTCATGACATCTTTTTCTGGAGTTTTCCAAGCTGTTTAAAGGCACAGTCCACTTAGTGTATGTAAACTTCTGACGCGCTGGAATTGTGATACAGTGAGTTATAAGTGAAATAATGTGTCTGTAAACAATTGTTGGAAAAATTACTTGTGTCATGGACAAAGTAGATGTCCTAACCGACTTGCCAAAACTATAGTTTGTTAACAAGAAATTTGTGGAGTGGTTGAAAAACGAGTTTTAATTACTCCAACCTAAGTGTATGTAAACTTCTGACATCAGCTGTACATGCAAAGAGACAATAGCTGTGTTCTAATACTCAGAGAGATGTTTAGCTGGAGCTCACATCCAAAGTGGTTCGAACTCAATGTCAACATGAGGTAGAGACGATAATGTCACCTCCTGGACAATCACTGGAATGGCTGATTTGCTGTCCTAAGTAAAGTATTCTATAAAAGCACATTTTAGTTGGACCATTCTACTACTCTTCAAACCACTGTATTCTACTACTCTCATCACCCCACTGAGAACCATTGATACAGCTGGCTAGCCTATCTTCAATGGATCATCTTCCATAGCGAGAGGAAGCAGAATGAGCTCTGTAGTTCTGTTCAGGACCACACGACGGGTCGCCGGATGCCGGGTGACGACAGAGGAGAACAACAGTAGAAGAGACGGGTGGGTTCCCTTTTCGGACAATCAGAACATTACAAACATGCCGCTGAAAGGCCTAACCAAACCCCTTTTCATAAGTCTTGGTTCCGTCTGAGATACCGGCAAACCAACATATAAATATTACATATAAATACATTCATGATTTCTTACTCCAAATGATTAATACGTTGACTGTTTTATGGATTTGATAGGTAAAGACCTATAGTTAAATTCGGTAGATGGTAACTCTTTAAACAACCTCTCTCGTGGTTCCCCAAATCCTATTGAGTTAATTGTTACATGATTAATTTAATTGGGTAACAATTAAACATAGTTAGTTGATTAGATAAATAACAGTCATCAGATTAATGAAAGTAAAGTCACAACACAATATACAGGCCTAAGGCCTAAGGCTCTATTTTTGCAGGATTCTAAACACATGCAATATAAATTTGACAAATTTGCTCACTCCAATCAAGAGGTCCTTCTGAAACACTGTCGAATACGGCATGGAGGAGGATCAAACTTTATGCTGATTGTGTCTGTACCTTCAAACCCTCAGGTACATTGAAATCACACCTTTCTCAAATGACATACCAGAATGATGTCATTTTAAAGGTGCTTGCAATGGAAGCAAATTATTCACTCACAATGGACACCATCTGAGAACTCAAAACACTGTGTGCCTTTTTTAGCGTGTGAATTTAAAACAAACAAGCTAGTAGGAATCATAACATTTTACATTAAAAAAAATGTTTTGTCATTTATCAGACACTCTTATCCAGAGCGACTTACAGTAGTGAATGCATACATTTCATAATTTTTTTAATATATTTCTTTCCCTTACTGGCCCCCCGTGGGAATCAAACCCACAACCCTGGCATTGCAAACACCCTGCTCTACCAACTGAGCCACACACTTAAGGATTTTCTGTCACGGTTGTGTGGAGAGACGGACCAAGGCGCAGCGTGCTCTGAGTTCCACATATTTTATTTAGTGAAACTTACAAAACAAAAAGGAAACAAACAACTAACCATAACATCGGAGGTGCTACATGCACTAACTCAAAACAAGATCTCACAAAACACAGTGGGGAAACGGCTGCCTAAATATGATCCCCAATCAGAGACAACGCTAAACAGCTGCCTCTGATTGGGAACCATACCAGGCCAACAAAGAAATACACACACTAGATAGAAACACCCCCCCAGTCACACCCCGACCTAACCAAAATAGAGAATAAAAAGGCTCTCTGTAGTCAGGGCGTGACATTTTCGAACATCAATAACAGCAGAAAACTGATTACAACTTCTCATTTCCAACTAATTGAAAATTGAATTTTGTTTAAAGTATCACCCTTCCTAAAACAAGCAGTTTTATCGTCCAGAAAAGATAGAACAAATATTACAAGAAATGTTATGGTTAAACTCAAATATATTGATTAATAAAAAAACATTCTTTATGGAAAAAATGTTTAAAACTTGTATTATATTTATTAATGATATTATGAATAGAAATGGAGGAGTTATGTCACATATGCAGTTATCGAAAATATATGGGAAAATCTGCTCAATCTAATTCTACAACCAACTGATTGCAGCAGTACCACAAAAATGGAGGAGGCAAGTGGAAAAGGGAGAAGATAGGGAACTTGTTTTTCTGCCATATATTAAAGATACAAATTGGCTGAAAGGAACTGGCATAAATAGAAAAATATACCAGTTTCATCTAAGGACAAAAATGTTGACAGCTGTGTCATACAGGTTGCAAAGTAAATGGGAGGAGATTTTTGATGTACCAATTCCATGGCACATAGTTTATGAACTGGTACAAAAAACTACACTTGACTCAACAATTAGAGTTTTTAAATTTAAATTATTATATAAAATTCTTACCACCAACAGAATGCTATATATATGGGGCATATAACAATCTCAAGTTTGTAGATTTTGTTGCAAAGAGCCAGAATCAATAGATCACTTATTTTCGTATTGCCCCTATGTAGCTTGTTTCTGGTTAAAAAAACATAACATGAACTTAAAATTAACCTTACAAATAGGAGAGTTGGGCAATCTGGAAAACCAATTCCAGTCAATAAATAATATAATAATACTCGTAGGAAAGGTTTTCATCTTCAGCTCACAATCTGTGGATAATATAGGATTAGAAATATTAAACATTTTTGTAAATTAACATAGCACATTTTAAAAATATATGGCACATGGAAACCAAACATGGGCGTTCTATGGTGATAGGTGGGATGGGCTGAAAGCGGCTGGGGGTTTGTCATCCGAAGAGAGGGTGGTGGTGGAGGGGTTAAATAAAAATAAAAAATGTTTTAAAAAAAACAGTGGAAACAGCGGAAAACTGAAGATGTGTCAAATGAAATTGACCAGCCATTAAACACTGATCCAGAGACAGGAACTTCCTCACAAACTGGTCTGCCACAAGAGTCAGAGGAGAGTAGTGTAGAGAATGTAGATGGTAAACACTTAAACATAAGCTTCCATCTCTGTTTTTATCTATGCTAACAGTATTACATGTTTCTAAAAGAGCAACAGAAAATAATAGAAGAATTTCATGATATTTTTAACTTCTCCTAATTTCATATGCCTAAAGAAATGTAACAGATACTTAGTAAACATTACATGAAAATAGATGACGGTGTTCAATAAATTACTGATGCATTATTCCAAACAAATCCTCTTGTTGGAACTACATCAGAGTAAGGCAAATTATCTAATGATTATAGGAGGAATTTGTCTTCAAGGAACACTTTTCTGTGATTGAACATACTAAATATCTATATGACAGAACATGCAAAAATACCTTTGTTTATTATTCCATCACTCAAGTTTTTGAGCACTATTTGAGCCGTGATTTTTTGATACAGTAGTGTTTAATCAAGATGCTTTACCTGGACATTACAAGTCTTTTCAAGATGTTCAATACTTTAAACAGAATAACTTTTAGGTGAACATGATACTTGTATTACATTAGGGTTGTATATATTGATAACTGTGTTTGTAATCCTTTTGGCACATTAAGACACATACATAAGATCACTGCTGTATATTCCATTCCAGTTTATATTGAATTCAGCTAGAAGTCTCTGGAAAGAGTGCTGATGTACACCTGTTTGGATATGAGAGGTTTCTTGATCCATTGTCTTTTGAACAAGAGGGGATATTTATTGAGGTTCTAGGTCAGTAGGTAAAGGGAACAGTCTTATGTGCCGGTGCAGACAACTTCAAATTTGATGACTTTTCCTAGAGTGACCCCAACATTAAAAAAGTGAAACATCGCATTTGTTCATATTTCCATGAAGCTGTACACCACCAGGGAATAAAGATTGTCTTAGGGTCATTTTTGACCCGGGCAGTTATAAAATCGTTTACACACCACAAAAACCACAAAGATACACACACACACACACACACACACACACACACAAAATTGAGATTATGTGTGCTACTGATTGAACTAAAACAAAACTAAAATGTATTGTGCATGTGCAGCATCTCCCCTCCACGACCCCACACATGACTCAAGTTCACAGACAAAGTAAACAACATTTCAGACAAAATAAACAACATTTCAGACAAACTAAACATTTCCTGAAAGCATTGTTTACTATTGGGGAATGCAGTCAGAGGCTATAAAGTTGCTGCAGATGACAGTCCATCCAGTTCTCTCTTTGCTGAAGCCATGAGTGCACATTTCAGTGCCCAACAGGTCGTCAATCTGATTTTTTCAGATGTCCAGGAGGAACAAGAGAACAATGATTTAGAAGAGGAGGAGGTATTTGAAGAAGAAGACGGGGAAGAATACAACCCAGAGCATGATGCATCATCTTCAGATGAAGAAGAAATCCCGCAAGCTGAAAGAGACATTATTGTCAAAGAACAGCAAAATAAGATGGTCCTTGTCACCATTTGACAACCAGGGCAGGATGGCAGCAAAAAATGTCATAAGGATGACCCCAGGGCCCACAAGACATGCAGTTGCCCAGGACATTGCCTCAAAATTCTACATGTTCATCACAGTAGCCATCGAATAAATCATCCTAGAGATGACAAATGTGGAGGGTTTCCGTAAATATGGAGACAACTGAAAAAGGATGGATGAGATTGACCTGCATGCTTACATAGGGCTGCTAATCTTAGTAGGTGTTTATAGGTCCCAGGGCAAGGCTACAGGTAGTCTCTGGGATGCAGAGAGTGGATGGGCAATTTTCCGTGCCACGATGCCACTGAAAGTCTTTCACACACTTTCTCAAGAATGCTACGATTTCATAACCATGAGTCAAGACCTGCAAGACGTGTGAGAGACAAACTGGTGGCCATAAAATAGGTCTGGGAGAAGTGGGTGGAGCGTCTGCCATATCTCTACAACCCTGGGCCTGAAGTAACAGTGGATGAGCAAGTGGTTCCATTCAGAGGCACAATTTTTATTTTCATATTAGTAATGTAAGTGATTTTCACAGTTAATTTTATTATGTATTACTGTAATATCATTGATTTATATGATTGTTTTCTGTGACACTGATACTAATTACTGATAGTAATCTCTTTTGTCAAAAGGTCCCTGTCCTCTCTGGCAGTATTTGCACAGCAAACCTTCAAAGTATGGTATCAAGATATGGGTGGCATGTGACACACAATCCAGCTACGCTTGGAAGATGCAAGTTTACACAGGGAAGCCGACCAGTGGAGGCCCAGAGAAGAACCAGGGGATGAGGGTTGTGCTTGATGTGACAGATGGACTGAGGGGGCACAATGTCACGTGTGACAATTTCTTCACCTCTTATGAACTCATCCAGCAGCTCCTGAAGAGGAAGATCCCCATGGTTGGCAAAGTTAAAAAGAACAAGCCTGAGCTCCCCTGCACTCCTCTCAACAAGGGGGAGAGAGGCCTTCTCATCAAAGTTTGCCTTCACCCCCACCACCACTCCAGTTTCTTAACCCACGAAAGAGGAAGAAGAATGTGATCCTCCTGAGCACATTGCACAAAATGGCTGAGATCAGTGATCGTGAGGACAGGAAGCTAGCCATCATCCTCGACTAAAACCACAACAAAGGAGGCGTGGACAACCGGTACAAGGTGATTGGAACATACAGCTGCAGGAGTATGACTCCCACTGGCCCCAGGTCATGTTCCATAACATCATTAATGTGTGCTCATACAATGCCTTCGTGATATGGAACAAGATCAACCCTACCTGGATGCCTGATAAGCGGAACAAGAGGGGGGTGCTCCTGGAGCAGCTGGGAAAGGCACTTGTAACCCCACACATTAAAAGAAGGGATTGCCTCCCTCGCACAGCAGTCTCTGCAGTGCTTGTGAAAGCTTTTCAGGGGGGTGAATCTTGTCCTGATCCACCTGAGGCTGTGCAGGGGCGGGCAAGAGGAGTAGATGCCAATTTTGCCCCCCAAAGATGGACTGTAAAACAAATACTATTTGCTGCACATGTGAGAAATATATCTGCAAAGTCAATGCACACACACTTGCATACTGTCCTATGTGGTAATTATAGTTGATTGATTTATGGTCATGTTTTTGTATCTATTAACTTATTTTATTCTTATTTAATGTTGCTGTTTATATACCTTGTGGGTGGGGGAAATGGTTAAAAAAATGGGAGAAGACTAGTATTTTGTAGTTGAATTCCTCATTGTACAGTATATAAGTCCCACTGTAGCTCAGTTGGTAGAGCATGGCGCTTGCAACGCCAGGGTTGTGGGTTTGATTCCCACGGGGATATCGACGGCAGCAGGAAGAATTAAGTCCTCCACAACAGTATGGGGCTTGCCTGTCCTAGCCACTCGGTAGCTAACCATATAAGATGCTTCTAGCCCCTTCTTATTAATGGTATCTGTTGCTTTTATACATGTCTTACTACTCGAAAGTTGTCTTTATTCTCACTCCAAAAACTCCTGTGGCTTATTTTTCAAATTGTTAAGTTTCGTTTCTAAATGTCTGCGCAAAAGTGAAGGTTTCCCGCGAGAGAGTAACGGTTAATATAATCGGATGTTAATTATTTGATTTGGCTACCTGCATTTGACATTGTGCTGTTATTTTGCCGAACACTAGAGGGTTTAATTTTATTTTTGGCAGTGAAACGAGTCTACTCAGGCAAGAAAAAAGCTCACCCAAATGTATAGCCCTGTTGGAATTGCGCATACCCCAGTTTGGGAATACCTGCATAGAAGGATTCAGAAGGTAGAAGGTTTCAACCAAGAGATGACAAACAAAGACATCTACACGTAAATACATAAAATTTCTTACCCAAACGAGTGGTGGTTCATGTGCAAGGTATATGATTAATGTGAGAATAGTTATAGAATGTATCCATGATAAATATCCCTTTTTCCGTATCTCTCTATTTTCCCCACCCCCACCTCCACCACTGTGTAATAAACCGTATCTTGTCAGTCCACTAGGGAATTTTGTCTCATGTAAGTGTGTATGTGTATTCTGTGTTATTATTTAGTTAGTTAGTAAATAAATAATTAAATACATTTGTGTAGAACTGAATAATCAGAAAAGGATGGCGTTCTTGCAGATTCAAGAATTCAGAATGAGACTGATAAGAGGTAATGATGAATAAATGACTGTTACCTATATATATATATATATATATATATATATATATATCATCTTGAGTTTAGCACGGGAGATGGTAACTCGTTAAACAACTTCTTCCATGGTGCCCCAAATTCCTAATTAGTTAATTGTTAAATGATTAATTTAATCGAGTAACAATTAAACATAGTTGATTTGATACATAACAGTCATCAGATTAATGAAAGTCACATCTCGACACATTGGCGCCTAAAACAAAATTAGGCCTTACTGTTGAATTCAGTCTTTATGAAATGTGCAGCAGATTCCGTTATGAACCATTAGAGCCCTAGCAAGACTTGTTGTTGGGTGTGTGTTTCCATTTGAACAAGATAATAGAGGTTGCCTCCGGTGTTGTTTATCTGACGAAGTCAGCGTGAAGGGTGAACTACTGAATGCCTACGAGCCAGGACATATGGGCTGGCTGATTTAGGTATTCTGAGAAATAGACTTGTTCGGCCAAAACGTAGTACTATTTCTGTCTCTAGCGTTTCGGGAGAGAGTAGACTCGGTCATTATTAATTTAGTTTGTTTATCCCATGTGTAACTGTGTTGTTGTTTTTGTCGCACTGCTTTGCTTTATCTTGATCAGGTCGCAGTTGTAAATGAGAACCTGTTCTCAACTGGCCTACCTGGTTAAATAAAGGTGAAATAAAAAATTAAAATTAAAAATTATCAAAATCGTTTTTGCAGCTTCCAACAATGCAAAACCCAAACTGTGAAAAAAAAGGTCAAAAACATTGCAATAGCCAATTCCACTCAAACAACCAAATAGTCCATCTGTCTTCAACATAAACAAAGATGACACATCACGTCATTGCGAACAACCATTCCACTTTGTGGGGAATACGACAACAAAACGCAATTCCAAAAGCCCATACCTGGAAACAGTCCTGGAGGACTGCTTAACCTGTGATGCGCTAATTGATTCGGCAATGTCGCTCATCTCTCAAATGTTGTTCATTGATCTCAAAAGGGCTTTTAACCCAGCTAAACGTGTGCTAAAAACGAAACGATGCAACATTAAACTTTGAGGTTAACTCAGACTACCTCGGCTCTCACATTGAGACTCATTCTGAAACTACACTTCCAAGACGTATCGCTTGTTCAACCCGTGTATGTTAACAGCCTAACAAAATTGTACCCCTGCTGCTCGGAGCAGACTTGATGGATTGTTTGATCCCACTAATGGATTGGAAAACCAACCAAGTATGTTCACAGGTAACCGTGCCGTCTCCACTGACCACACTGTCTTCTCCGAACGCTATCTGCAACACAGTCATCCACGAGGGATCTCTGTGATAGAACCCCTTGGGAAAAATATGTTTTGAAACCTCTTTGGGCAGAATCTAACCAAAGTAGATATTACGATATCTCGTCACATTCAATCAGCAAACCTGATTGACCATTCTTTTCATGATTTCGAGCCAGCAGTCTCTGTGAATGAGCAACTTCCCTCCTCCTTAAAGTCATGCGATACTGTAGCTGAGATTAACTTCTCTTGTTTTAGGACATTTCCGCAAGCACTGCGGCCATTTCATGAATATAAACATTGATAAGCAGAGTGGACTATCGTTCCGATGACACATTTTCCACTTTCAGGGGGACTGAAACACCTTACAATGTAACTACCGGCATCAGTCCCGCAACTGACACGATGACTCCCACTGGTGAAACACTGTGCGGTATCGCAGAGAGATATCCTCGTCTCAGTTCGCAGGTACTGCAACGGTTGCCACACAAGGACGATGTGGTGACTGGCAGGCCACAACAACCACTGAGCAGTTTTGAAGCACAAACACCGGGAGATTTGGTTGAAAGGTTTCAGCCAATCTAAAACAATGAGGCTGCTGACAACCCGTACAAAGGGGTCAACCTTATCTTTTGTGCCTCGGACACCAACACAAACCGCTGGTGGGGGGGTCCCAAGACACAAAGGCCGGAATACTAGCCCAGACCCATGATGAGCCTTGTCGAGGCCAGTAGGGGGGTGGAGACTACGTGCAACACTGTATGAGGCCGCCCGAGTAGGAAACAAATCTAGTTGTAAACTTCCCCACGAGAACAGAGAGGAGTGGATAAGCCCCTCGACAGGGATAACCTTAGAATACATCTGAGATATCACTGAGGTGTACCACACTGGTCGAAAAAGAAGTCCATTGTACTTTCCACCTCCAAAAACAAATGGTAACAATGATCATTCCTTGTCATGTGTATTCTCAACTACAATGCAACTAGTAAAATGCTCTAATCATGTGTTCCGGTAGGATAACATTTTGGAACTGATTGGTAGGGTAGCTGGTCTCCTTGGGTAGGAATACCAATGCCAGTAAAGTCAGTCCAGCAACAATCAGTAAGAAGGATAGAGACCTAACATTTAGAATTGCCATTGATAACAGCGACAGAGGAGGTAGTAGTCACTCAGATTGCAACACAGGGAATCTTACAAAAAACTTTTCTGATGGTTAACACACATGCCTCTAATAAATAGAACCCTCCTTTCAAGAGGAAAGTTATTAGAAATCATGAACCATGATCACACTGCTTAAAACTGGTGCAGTGTTTATAGAGTACTTCCATTGTGAGGTTAGCTCCTCCGTTGATAACATTACTATGAGATAGACTCATTCATACCTATCGTCACAACAATGGTGTAAGACACATTGACTTGTAGTAAAACCACTACAGGTCCCCTTGGCATATGACTTGAGGTCAGCACCAACTCATTGACATAGAAATTATCTGATGAAGTACAGACTCATTCTGAACAGGTTGTAGCCTGCTAGGATACTTGGTTTTCTTTCCCTTGGAATGTGCGCTTGTGTAAGCATAAACGCACATGTACAACAGAACATGTAACAAGGATTTATGCTAGGATCACTTAAGGGTCAGAGCAAAATACCAGCCTTGGTAAAGTAGAACATTTACCCTGATGCCTTTGACTCTACAACTATATCACTCACTAGTTTATCTCCAGAGGTCCGTAGGTCATCCCTGTAGACTGTCCGAAGCTGGTGCCTTACAGCTGTAGACTTATCATGTAGTTATCACCTTAGGATAGTGTCCTAAGCAACACACCGCTAAGTAGGAATGCCCTAAATATGAGACACAATACCATAATAGAGTCATTTAGCCAAGACCGTGGACATATATAGAGTAGAATATAGTCCAATTAGTTGATTAAGGTGTGGTAACTATATTTTGTATATCTTTTGTTTGTGTATTGTTCATTTTTGTTCCAATTCCCTTAACACTTAGGAAGTGATAGAGCTAGTTCTCCATACAACCAACAGTTGTTGGGGAAGAAATGTAATGATGTATTTCATGAGGTTTGTGCGTTGTTAACATCTGCTTAACCTGTTTGGGCTAGGGGGCAGTATTTGCACGGCCGGATAAAAAACGTACCCGATTTAAACTGGTTACTACTCTTGCCCAGAAACGAGAATATGCATATAATTAGTAGATTTGGATAGAAAACACCCTAAAGTTTCTAAAACTGTTTGAATGGTGTCTGTGAGTATAACAGAACTCATATGGCAGGCCAAAACCTGAGAAGATACAGGAAGTGCCCTGTCTGACAATTCGTTCTCCTTCTGCGGCATCTCTATCGAAAATACAGCATCTCTGCTGTAACGTGACATTTTCTAAGGCTTCCATTGGCTCCCAGAAGGCGCCAGAAAGTGGAATGACATCTCTCCAGTCTCTGGGCGAAAAACAGCAGGAGATTTTGTGAGTGGTCAGGCTGAGAACAGTGACACTGGAGATGCGCATTCATGTGAATTCTCCATGTTTTTCTTTCTCTCTTTGAATGAATACAACGTTGCCCGGTTGGAATATTATTGCTATTTTACGAGAAAAATTGCATAAAAATTTATTTTAAACAGCATTTGACATGCTTCGAAGTACGGTAGTGGAATATTTAGAATTTTTTTGTCACGAAATGCGAAGCGCGTCACCCTTCAGATATTGACCTGAACGGACGAACAAAACGGAGGTATTTGGATATAACTATGGATTATTTCGAACCAAAACAACATTTTTTTGTTGAAGTAGAAGCCCTGGGAGTGCATTCTGATGAAGAACAGCAAAGGTAATCCAATTTTTCTTGATTGAACAAAACATGCATGTATTGTATAACATAATGTCCTAGGAGTGTCATCTGATGAAGATCATCAAAGGTTAGTTCTGCATTTAGCTGTGGTTTGGGTTTTTGTGACGTATATGTTTGCTTTGAAAATGGCTGTGTGATTATTTTTGGCTGGGTACTCTCCTGACATAATCTAATGTTTTGCTTTTGCTGTAAAGCCTTTTTGAAATCAGACAATGTGGTTGGATTAACGAGAGTCTTATCTTTCAAATGGTGTATACTCACAGACACCATTCAAACAGTTTTAGAAACTTTAGAGTGTTTTCTATCCAAATCTACAAATAATATGCATATTCTCGTTTCTGGGCAAGAGCAGTAACCAGTTTAAATCGGGTACTGTAACCTAGCCCAGACAAGTTAACATGCAGACCAGCAGACGTGAAGCGTAAGTTGAGCGTTACAAATAGTTGAACCTCCCAAACCAGAAAGCGTCCACCTGTGACAACACGTTGAAATGGTTGGAAGCTCTGAAACTCAAAATGAGGTGAAGAAGATAAACTCACTAGACCAGAACATTTGACAGGATGCAACTGTGCACGTAAATGGATCTAGAACTTTGACTATCTACCCAAGAAAAATAAATCATGAAATCATTTTGCATAGAACTGAATAACAGAAAAGGCTTAGGTTCTTGCAGATTCAAGAAGTCTGCGATGTTCAGATTGAGATGGATATGAGGTAAACTAGCTCTGGGATAGGGTCTAGTTTCCTGAATTTCTGCCTGACTGACGTGCCCAAAAATAACTGCCCAAATAACACTTTGAAGTTTCTAAAACTGTTAAAATAATGTCTGAGACTATAACGGAATTGATATGGCAGGAAAAATCTGAAGAAAATCCAACCAAAATATACATTTTTTGAGCTCCCAGGCTCTTATAACGGAAACCTATTGTTTCTATGTAAATCCGTCTCCCAGATTGCAATTCCTATGGCTGCCACCAGATGTCAACAGTCTTTATTCAAGGTTTCAGGCTTCTTTTTTGAAAAATGAACAAGTATTTGGAGTTTTTGTTAGGAGACCACCTGGACGCGCCCTGACAAATTTTCCTTTCCTATTGAACATACTACTTTCTGTATGAAATATTATAGTTTATTTACATTTTAGAGTACCTGAGGATTATATAGAAACGTTGTTTGAGTTATTTGGACTCATTTGTCTGCATGTTGAACAAGTGGATTACTGAAATAGATGGCGCCAACTAAACTTACTTTTTGGGATATAAAGAAGGATTTATCTAACAAAACGACCATTTATGTTGTAGCTGGGACCCTTGGGATTGCAAACAGAGGAAGATATTCAAAAGTAAGTGATTTATTTAATTGCTATTTGATTTTGTGAAGCTTGTGCTGGTCCTCATACAATTGCATGGAATGTTTTTGCCATGAAGCCTTTTTGAAATCTGAAAACGCAGTTAGATGAATGTTTAATATTATGATTATTTATTTGAATTGTGCAACCTCCAGTTTCACCTGACGTTGTTGGCTTGTGTACCACTAGCGGGACACCTATCCCTAAGAAGCTTTTAATAAATTACTGTTTTTGATATATCTTGTGTATATATATATATATCATGAGTTTAATTCGGGAGATGGTAACTCGCTAAAAAACGTATTCCGTGGTGCCCCAAATTAAGTTAATTGTTACATAATTCATTTAATGGAGTAACAATTACACTCAATTCGTATTACTGTATTCCTCTTCCATTTACAAATCTCATGACGCGACTATGAGACATGGCTGTATCTAGGGGGATTTGTATTTAGCTGTGCCTGACAGCTAGCAAAATTTTGTCTAGCTAGCAATTGCTGTGAAGTCACCGAAATAATTTGAAATAATGACTGTGGTAGCAACAGTATGTAATCTAACTCAACACTTACCTACTACAAACTAATTTCAATTACAATAAAGGTCAAAATTACTTGTTTTTCGCTGTCCAGTGGCAGGACAAGCGGGGCATTTGATTTGTGAACTCATCACATGATCAGCAACTCGTCAGCAACACAAAAAAATGATCCTCCGGATTACGAAATGTTGAATAATGTCAAAATAAAAGTCCCTCACGTAATAGTAGAAAGGTGTCAATAACCCTTCATGATATATACAAATATATTGTCTAAAAATTGACAACGATTCATATTTGTTGATATTTAAGTGAGATTTGCATTTTAAAACTTTCCATGGTCAAATACATAAATATTGGCATAGAGAAATACATATTCTGCAGCAGTCAAATTTTTGTAGGGAATACTCAGGTAGGGTCTGTAGAATATATATACATGTACAGTGTCAATTCATGGAGGTCTGAATAATACGGAGTTTTACTGGCCTTTTACTCCACCTGTTCTGTTGGCGGTAGAATCACATCACATGTGAGCTATCGTGGAAAATTACATAATTAGTCATGCTGTCCCATGTTTTACTGTTTAAAGAATTGTCTCTTGTCATATGCTAGTGTTTTTTCTAACTTGATAAAAACTTGTCATTGTGGGACTTAGTCATAAGACTGGGCGTATAGCTAAAGTACGCTTGGGTGCGACTGCAGCATGTGACATCCTGTGGGTTTACTATCTTCAGAAAGTCACATGTATGGAAACTTACAGAAAATAGCACATTATAGAGTTTTGCTGTTTTGAATGCAGTTAGACGGTTGAGCCCTCGGGCTATCAACCTTGTGCTATCTTAAGTCTGTACAGACAACTAGTTACCTTGTACACACTATCTTCTGACATCCATGTATACAGAAAGGGGTTGTCTTTTCTCTATAAAAGCAGAGGGGTGGCAGGTAGCCTAGTGGGGCATCCATGGGCCAGCAGGTAGCCTAGTGGTTAGAGCATTGGACTAGTAACTGAAAGGTTGCATAGATCAAATCCCCAAGCTGACAAGGTAAAAATCTGTTGTTCTGCCCCTGAACAAGGCAGTTAAACCCAATGTTCCTAGGCTGTCATTGATAAAAGTAATTTGTTCTTAACTGACATGCCTAGGTTAAAAAAAAGAGACCTGGCTACGTTTGTTAAGCTTTCAACTCTGGGCCATTCACGTTGATGGTGGATTTGTTTCGTTTTTGCAAATCTTATAATAAAGTATTGTTTGAAAGAATCTGCAGTCTCCCTTCCCTTTGATTAGATATTTCACGACAGAGCTTACGGCACTACAGAAAACCCACTAACCAAACAACAGTGCTGTGCTCACTGAATTAAAGAGCAACTACAGTTTCTTAGATTTTCTTAGATTTTTCCCAGACCTCAAAAGCCATCCCTTGATGTCATTTAAGTATTTTTGTTAACACAGAAAATCCAGTTTTGGGGGTTTTCTAGAAAAAAAACTGTGAAAAATATCCATTAAATATTGAATGAATTACAAAACAAAAAAACTTTTTTTTTTGATAATCAATGAAATTCAGGCAGTTTTGATCGTCATTCAGGTATTCAAATATCAAAATGTTTCCTATGTGAAACATCACATGCCAACATTGTGATATACTGTATATGGTCTGTTTTGTCACGCCCTGATCTGTTTCACCTGTCCTTGTGATTGTCTCCACACCCTCCAGGTGTCACTTATTTTCCCCAGCGTATTTATCCCTGTGTTTCCTGTCTCTCTGTGCTAGTTTGTCTTGTATGTTCCCAAGTCAACCAACGTGCTTTTCCCTGTACTCCTTTTCTATTCTCTTTTGCTTGTCTTCCCAGTTTTAATCACTGCCTGACTCTGGACTACGTTCCCGCCTGCCTGCCCTTCGGTGCCTATTGGACTCTGACCTGGTTTTGACCTTTTGCCTGTACACGACCATTATCTTGCCTACCCCTTTTTGAATTAATAAACATTGTAAGACTCCTACCATCTGCATCTGGGCCGTGCCTTGATATGTTTGTGTTTGATATTACTTTGGCACAATAATGTTTGAAAACAACAACTAATTTTCCTATACATGTTGGCAAATATTAATAAATTACCATTACATTACACTATATCCAACCAGCATCTTTCTAAAGTACTAGCCCCTCACAATCTGTATTTTGTCAAATACTCTTGCATATTCAACATTGGGCAGAGACATTGTGAAGGACAATTATCTAGAATGCTCTAGAATTTGTCACAGCACAAATAGTTTACATTGTGTGCAAGATCGCATTTGGTTGTTCATTTTTCGGGAGCGGCTTCCTTTGCGGCTGAGCTACTTTGTAAACATGTTAAATCTCCTATTTACGGGACTTTGACCAGTTATGGACTGACTCCGATCTACATTTTTGTGTACAGAGCACTCTGCGAATGGCGCAACATCAACTCCGTGAAAGCTCTGGTTGTAACATTTCACATGCCACTCTGTTCTCATCTCAGATGCAGTATGTGAAATCGGACACCTCATTTGCATAGTGAGCAACACGTCAAATTTCTGGCCTATTCAAACAAAGGATCGATTTCCTCTGACTGAATCTCGCAGCTCCAGTTACAATATGGCATATGAAAAGAGAAACACTAATGACTGAGGCAAAAGCAGTCTCATCTTCTCATCTCGCTGGGATGTTCTCAGATGGATTTAGAGCTCTCAACATACAAAAATACATAACTATAGTGGGCTTAATGTACAACTGATTTGCACAACAGTTGCATAAGGAACAGAAAGCTCACAATCTAGTTCACATCCAAACCATTCAGCAAATCTAAGTCAATATGACAAAACATTATGGATATCAAGGGGACCAAACATGCTGTCATCCAGTCTAGGACCAATGTTGAAAACCTTTGATCTAACAACAATACTTGTGTCAAATTAATGACTCTATGTACATAGGGCAGCAGTCTTTAATGTGCAGGGTAGAGTACCGTTTGGTAGCTTTCCACAGGGGGCTTCTAAGCCACTTTTTTTCACAACCAGTGTTTCTACTGTAGATATTTGATCTATTGATGTCCATGCGACTCCTCTTGCTAGGGTACTACAGTATTTGTGTGCATCTCACACCCCCTCTCTCTCTGAATCTCACTTTCTCCCACTCTCTGAATCACTCTCTCTTGCACCCCGCACCCCCCCACCCCCTCTCCCTCACTCACTCTTTCAGTGTCCCCATTCCTGAGCCAGTGAAGGATCAACGTCCAACCAGCAGAAGGACTTTAGTTAAGGAATTGATGTGACTGAGTCTCCAGAGGAGGACACACTTTAAATGAGAAGGTTTTCAGTTAAGAATGTGAGGGAGGATGAGAGAGAGGAAAATTGCATTATTTTCATGTAGTGCATGTCTACGATTGGCCCTGCTGGAAGAAAAATATAATAGATATTAATCTAGAGACCCTATTAACTTATTTGCCCCTGGCCTGAGAGAAGGAGACAATGGAGAAAATATGCAAACATTTCCAGCCACTACTTACTTTTTCTACTGCCTCTCTCTCAAATCCTGTTAATGCCTATCAATGCAGAACCATACGTGTCTGTCCAAAAATGTTTATTTTCCTCAACCAAATATTAGGTTGAAAGAGTTACAATGGATTTCTATGTTTGACTTATCTTGATAATCTATCCTTCATCTTCTTTTTATGTCTTTTCACTCTGTTCTTCTCAAGCACTGAATTAGGCTGCATATTTTACCACATGATAGACTAGACTTGAAAGCCCACTGGTTTAAAGAAAATATGCATTCAGCTCCATCTCCCATTGAAGCCTTATATTCAGATAAATGGACTTCCTGGGCATATGGTGATTCCCAGTCATGCCTAAAAATCACTTCCACGAAGGGTAAGAAAACATCTACATTGGCAATGTGCTGCCATGGCAACAAGGTTTACAGTACAGCCAATGATGACATTTTTCCAAAATGTCTTTTTTACAATTCCATACAGATTTCTGCGGTGCACTCCGACTTCCAACATCCCGTGTTTTAATCACAGTATAGTTATAAAATGACCATATCTTTCGACATGTTGACCTTTATGTTTTGCCTCATTTCTAAATAATCAAAGAGTACATAAACTCTCACTGAGTGAAGTATTTATGCTGATACCAGGCATTTCCAGCACTTGAAAGGAGATTGGCTGTAATTGAGATATTCTAAATGCGTATAAGACTTTTTGGTTCTGGGATCTTTGATATAGGTTTTCTATGTGAGAAAAGGAGCTGTCTGGTTGTTTGAACATTTACCTTGGTATTCGGAACATAAAAAAATGCTCAATACAATCAGTGATGAGTATAGTTTAATTTCCATTATAGTCTATACTTTGCATCAGTAATGATGGGCATGGTGGGCCTGTATGGATCTATGATTAACACTCTCTCTCTTTCTATCCATCTCTCTTTCTCTTCATCTATCTCCATCTCTTTCTTTGTCTACCACCCACTCTCCATCTCCCTCCCATGCTCCATCTCTTTCTCCAAGCTATGTTCTTACTCATCAGGAAGAGCCTATACAGATCATGACAGGCCTGTGGAGATGTCACTCAAGCTGATTCTCTGCCACATTGCATCCGTCGACCTGTCAGGAGCCCGGGCCCATCAATCACCCAGGTGCTTGCAAGAGAGCGTGGGGTGCCAAGGAGCAAAGAACAACCATTAATCCCTCAGGACATGGACCCTCTCGCTCCTTGTGTGTGCATGTGAGTGTGTGTTTGTGTGTGTGTGTGTGTGCCTGTGTGTGTGGGCATGCGTTAGAGAGTGTGATCTCACCAGTGATCTAAATAATTCAGTAAATCCCTATAAAAGTCTAAAGTAGAGTTTGTGGTCAACGCCATGTTTGCTTCTCCGCGTCAACTAAAGATAAAAAGAGATGACAATATGAATTAGGTCTGTTTGAATTATGCATGTTGAAGGGGGTCGTCAAGCATTATTCAACTCCTATCATTCCCTAACACCGGGCGAAAAGGGTCCATATCAGGGGATAGCTTTACATGACACGTTTTTAGTATTTTAAAGAATTCAGACCATTTCCAATGCATACTTGGATTTTCGTGGATATGCAACATTTCCTGACAAATTCTGAATCCAGATGTGTATTTTAGACGTATATGATATTGGAATTACTCCGAATATCACACATGGACATGGCAAGATATGGACTCATTCTATATCCTGGGATACTGTATGTGAAATCCTATTTTCTCTCTTTATGTTGACAAATACTGACTGTATACATAACATATGTGTTTTCTCTGCACTTTCAAGATAGGAAGCTATATTGAGTCCAAATATGCACAATGTTAAACCCTGATCTGTTTCACCTGCCTTATGTTGGTCTCCACCCCCTACCAGGTATCTCCCATTTTACCCCATTGTACCCTGTATACTTATACCTGCATTTTCTGTTGCCAGTTTGTCTTGTCAAGTCTTACCAGCGTGTTTTCCCAGTTTCCAGTATTGCTAGTGTTTGTTTTCTCGTCCTCCAGGTTCTGACCATTCTGCATGCCCTGACTGTGCCTGCCGTTCAGTACCTTAATGATGTTGTTTTGGATTACCAACCTCTGCCTGCCCTGAGCCTGCCTGCCGTCCTGTACCTGTCGGACTCTAACCTGGTTACAACCCTCTGCATGTCCTCAACTTGCCCTTTGCCACCCCCCCCCCCATAGTTTTTCGAACTTTGGCCGTCGAGAGTGCCTGGAACCCGGAATCTTTGTTCAACACGTTCCTGCATGGATTATCAGAGGTGGTTAAAGATGAGCTCGCAGCCGTGGAGTTTCCCATGGATCTTGACTCTCTCATAGCCTTGACCATATGGATCAATGGGCAGCTACGGGAACGTAAGAGGGAGAGGTCTGTTCCCAGTCATACTCGCTCGTCTATGGCGCCCACCTCCCCTCCAAGAAATTCCAGAAGTCCCCGGGAGAAGCCGATGTCACCCAAGTTCCCTCGGGAATCACAGAGGGATGTCGACTCGCTTCCTTCGGAGCCCATGCAACAGAGCAGGGTCAGATTGTGTCTTCCTGCTGAACGCCTACGCAGACTGAGCACCAAGAGCTGTCTATATTGTGGAAAAACAGGACATTACAAATCTACCTGTCCAGGCTCATCAAGTAGGTACATAAGACGCTGGTGAGCCGTATGGGGAGTTTCCCATCTTCCTTTACTCGTCCGCATGCCATCCTGTTGTGGGGTGACCAGTCCAAATCTCTCCGGATGCTCATTGACTCTGGGGTCGACGAGAGCTTTTTGGTTTGGGGACGCTACCCTTGTGTTGGAGCTGGGAATCCCGAACATAACCCTTCTCCATTTCTATGCTGGATGGATAGCTCTATTAGCAGAACCACCCCCAATACATTTGCCATTAACCTGATAGTGACATGTAATCACAATAAGTCTATGCAGTTCCTGCTCATTGAATCCCCTCATGCACCCGGGGTTTTCATGGCTCCAGAGGCACAATCCTCTGATCGACTGGGCTACTGGTTCTATCATGTATTTGAGCCTGTTCTGCCACGCGCATTGTCTGAAGTCGGCGCAGCCTGCCCCAGGACATCTTGGGAGAAGCCTCGGATCTCGCCACCTTCCCCGTGGAATACCAGGACCTCCATGAGGTCTTATACAAGGCCCGCACTACATCTCTCCCTCCGCATTGACACTTCTCCTTTGAACTACTCCGCCTTGGGGGGAGGCTTTATTCCCTGTCGGGTCCAGAGACCCAGACCATGGAAAGGTACATTGAGGACTCTCTTGCTTCAGGGAGTATTCGACCTTCTGTCTCCCCCGCCGGTGCAGGGTTCTTTGTGGAGAAGGACAAAACCCTTACTTCCGTGTATCGACTACGACATCACAGTTAAAAAACGTTACTGTCTACCATTCATTTTCTCGGCTTTCGATCCTCTCCAGGGGGCGACAATCTTCTCAAAGTTGGACCTTCAGAATGCCTACCATCTGGTTCGGATATGGGAACAAGACGAATGGAAGACAGCTTTTTGTTAAAGGTGAAAAGTGTGAATTCCATCGCTCCACCATCTCCTTCCTGTCATTGCTGCTGGAAATATTCAGATGGACTCTGACAAGGTGAGAGCGGTGGCGGATGGCCTCAACCCACATTGACTGCAGCTGCAACGTTTCCTGGAGCTTGCTCATTTCTACCACCGCTTCATCCGGGGTTACAGCACCCTGGCTTCCCCCCAAAGTACATCAACTCTAGGCAAGCTATTAACTTGGTGCAACTTTACTATCTCCTATTGCCCAGGGTCCAAGAATGTGAAGTCTGAAACGCTCTCATGCCACTATAGCCCTGCTGATACACCGTCAGACCTAGAGAACATCCTCCCTATCTTGTGTCTTGCGGCTGCAATCATCTGGGGTATAGAGAACCAGGTCCGTGAAACTAACCTGATGTTTGTCCCGGACTCTACCCATTCTCCGGGCCTGGAATGGGCTCATTCCTCCAGACTGGCCTGCTATCCTGGCTCCCGTTGGACCTTGGCCTTTGTCCGACAATGTTTTTGGTGGCCCACCATCATTCCTGAGGTCGCCACATTCATCGCCGCCTGCACTGTGTGTGCTCAGAATAAGACCGTGCAGCAAGCTCCGGCTGGCCTCCAACCACTCCCTTTTCCTCACCGCCCCTGGTCCCATATATCACTGGACTTTGTACTTGGTCTCCCTCCATCAGATAGCAACACCAGTATCCTTATAGTGGTAGGTAGGTTTTCCAAAGCCATCCATTTCAGTCTCTTCCCAAGTTACCCTCAGCCAAGGAGACAGCCCAGATCATGGTTCAGCATGTCTTCCATATCCATGGACTTCTGGTGGAGCTATCCAATCAGGATCTGGAGACGGCTCTTCGTTGCCTCGTCTCCGCCAACCCCACCACCTGGAGCCAGAAACTCATGTGGTTGGAATTTGCCCACAACACCCTTCCCTGCTCGGCCACTGGACTCTTGCCTTTCGAGTGTTCCATGGGATATTAGACCCTGCTCTTCCCAGAGCAAGAGGTCAGCATACCAATCGGCCCAGATGTTCATCCGCCGCTGTCGCCGTAGCTGGAAGAGAGCCCGGTCCGCTCTTCTCAAGACCTCCTCCAGGTATCGGTGATAGGCGAACTGACACCGGACCCCTGCTCCCTGCTATCATCTTTGGCAGAGGGTTTGGCTGTCCACTCAGGATCTGCCCCTCCGGGTGGAGTCCCGTAAACTTTCCCCCCATTTTATCGGCCCTTTCCCAATCTCTAAGATTCTTAGCCCCTCTGCTGTTCGCTCTGCACCCGCCGTATACATCCCACTTTCATGTGTCTAGGATCAAACTTCTGTCTCACAGCCCTTTGTGTCTTGTTTCCCCACCACTCTCCCCCATCTCTTCGACGGCCATCTGGCGTACACGGCGAGGTGCCTCCAGAGTGTTCGACCACGGGGCAGGGGATTCCAGTACCTGGTTGACTGGGAGGGTTATAGCCCAGAGGAGAGGTGCTGGGTCCGCGCTAGGAACATCCTGGAACCAGCTCTCATCGCTGAGTTCCGCCGCCGGCACTCCGGTCAAACAGGTATGTACCCGGGTAGGACGCCAGGGGCGCACCTAGAAAGGGGGTCTGTCTCTTGGTCCACACCCACCTCGCCCGGCCATCTAGATGTGTGAAAGTTAGTGTATAAGCTACTGATCCATCATGTCTGACATTCCTGGGAATGTGTAAAACATTTTATTACCATAGCATTTTTGTACGTGCTCTATAGTTATATACTCGTAAATGTATCAATTGACCAATTGTGCAAACTCCTGGCAGACTTGATACAAAATAATGTACAGTAGTGTCATTCTTCACTGGATCAGTCTGAAACTTTGCACACTACTGAGTATATTTAAAGGTGTGCGTAACTGGTGGCAGTGAAGTCAGACACAGGAGAGCAGAACTAGTTAATAGCCGGAGCAGTTTATTTTCAAAACCAACGGCATAAAGAAATAACCAACATGGGTACAAAACCTGATGCGCACCAGTAAATATGTGCACAAGCACTTAAAACAAACAATTCCACACAAAGACATGGGGGGAATAGAGGGTTAAATACACAACACTTAATGAGAGAAATGAGAACCAGGTGTGTAGGAAAACCAGACAAAACAAATGGAAAATGAAAAGTGGATCGACGATGGCTAGAAGACCGGTGACGCCGACCGCCGAACGCTGCCCGAACAAGGAGAGGAACCGACTTCGGTGGAAGTCGTGACAGTATCCCCCCTTGACGCGCGGCTCCAGTAGCGCGCCGACACTGGCCTTGAGGACGACCCGGAGGGCGAGGTGCTGGGCGATCCGGATGGAGAC
The DNA here is from genome assembly GCF_901001165.1 of Salmo trutta. Taxonomy (NCBI): domain Eukaryota; kingdom Metazoa; phylum Chordata; class Actinopteri; order Salmoniformes; family Salmonidae; genus Salmo; species Salmo trutta. The sequence continues at coordinate 24,007,568 of NC_042995.1, read as the reverse complement.
GGTGGAACTCCCGCAGCATTGAAGGGTCCAACACGTCCTCCACTGGAACCCACCATCTCTCCTCCGGACCGTACACCTCCCAGTCCAGGAGGTACTGATGGCCCCTCGCCCAACGCCTCAAATCCAGTATGGATAGAAAGGAGTACGCCGGGGCCCCCTCGATGTCCAGAGGGGGCGGAGGAGCCTCCCGCACCTCAGACTCCTGGAGCGGGCCAGCCACCACCGGCCTGAGGAGAGACACATGAAACGAGGGGTTAATATGGTAATCGGGGGAAGCTGTAACCTGTAACTCACCTCGTTCAGTCTCCTCAGGACTTTCAATGGCCCCACAAACCGCGGACCCAGCTTCCGGCAGGGCAGGCGGAGGGGCAGGTGCAAACACCGGGGCCTCACTGCGGTGACAGTCTGCACTGGCTTTCTGGCGCAGCACGGCGTGCTGAATGTGAACATGAGCGGCGTCCCATGTCTCGTCCGTGCGCTGGAACCAGTTGTCCACCACAGGAGCCTCAGTCTGACTCTGATACCAAGGAGCCAGAACCAGCTGATACCCCAGTACGCACTGGAAGGGGGAGAGGTTAGTGGAGGAGTGGCGGAGCGAGTTCTGGGCCATCTCTGCCCAGGGCACAGACGCCGCCCACTCCCCCGGCCGGTCCTGGCAGTAAGACCTCAGAAACCTATCCACATCCTGGTTAACTCTCTCCACCTGCCCGTTACTCTCGGGGTGAAAACCCGAGGTAAGACTGATCGAGACCCCCAGACATTCCATGAACGCACTCCAGACCCTTAAAGTAAAACTGGGGACACGATCAGACACTATATCCGCAGGCACCCCGTAGTGCCGGAAGACCTGCGTAAACAAGGCCTCCGCAGTCTGTAGGGCCATAGTGAGACCGGGCAGAGGAAGGAGACGGCAGGACTTAGAGAAACGATCCACAACAATCAGGATTGTGGTGTTTCCCTGTGATGGGGGGAGATCGGTCAGGAAATCGATTGACAGGTGCGACCATGGCCATTGTGGAACGGGTAAGGGATGTAGCTTACCTCTGGGCAGGTGCCTAGGAGCCTTACACTGAGCGCACACCTAGCAAGAGGAAACATAAACCCTCACGTCCTTGGCCAAAGTGGGCCACCAGTACTTCCCACTCAGACAGCGCATCGTCCGACCGATGCCTGGATGACCAGAGGAAGGTGACGTGTGGGGCCAATAAGTCAGCCGATCATGGACAACAGACGGAATGTACAGACACCCAGTGGGACACTGGAGGGGAGCGGGCTTTGCACGTAACGCCTGCTCAATGTCTGCATCCAGCTCCCACACTACTGGTGCCACCAGGCAGGAGTCCGGGAGTATGGGGGTGGGATCCATGGGCCACTCCTCTGTGCATCTGCCTTCGCGTTCTGGGAACCTGTTCTGTAAGAAAGTGTGAAAACAAAACAGGTGAAAAACATGGCCCACCTTGCCTGGCGAGGGTTCAGTCTCCTCGCTGCCTGGATGTACTCCAGATTGCGGTGGTCAGTCCAGATGAGAAAAGGGTGTTTAGCCCCCTCAAGCCAATGTCTCCACGCCTTCAGAGCCTTGACGACAGCCAACAGCTCCCCATCCCCCATGTCATAGTTTCGCTCCGCCGGGCAGAGCTTCCTCAAGAAGAAGGTACAGGGGCGGAGCTTCGGCGGCGTACCTGAGCGCTGACAGAGCACGGCTCCTATCCCAGCCTCGTACGCGTACACCTCCACTTTGAATGCCAAAGAGGGATCCGGATGGCTCAGCACGGGAGCCGAGGTAAACAGAGCCCTCAGGTGACCAAAGGCCCTGTCCGCCTCAGCCGACCACTGCAAACGTACCGGTCCCCCCTTCAGCAGTGAGGTAATGGGAGCCACTACCTGACCGAAACACCGGATAAACCTCCGGTAGTAATTGGCAAACCCCAGAAACCGCTGCACCTCCTTTACCGTGGTGGGAGTCGGCCAATTACGCACGGCTGAAATGCGGTCACTCTCCATCTCCACCCCTGAGGTGGAAATGCGGTACCCTAGGAAGGAGACGGACTGTTGGAAGAACAGGCATTTCTCAGCCTTGACGTACAGGTCATGCTCCAACAGTCGACCAAGCACCCTGCGCACCAGGGACACATGCTCGGTGCATGTAGCGGAATATATCAAAATGTCATCAATATACACCACTGCACCCTGTCTGTGCAGGTCCCTGAAAATCTCGTCTACAAAGGCTTGGAAGACTGATGGAGCATTCATCAACCCGTACCGCATGACGAGGTACTCATAATGCCCTGAGGTCGTACTGAACGCCATCTTCCACTCGTCTCCCTCCCTGATACGCACCAGGTTGTAAGCGTTCCTGACATCTAGTTTAGTGAAGAAGCGCGCCCTGTGCATTGACTCAATCGCCGTGGCGATAAGAGATAGCGGGTAACTGTACCTCACCGTGATCTGATTTAGGCCTTGGTAGTCAATACACGGGCGCAGACCTCCCTCCTTCACAAAAAAGAAACTCGAGGAGGCGGGGGAAGTGGATGACCGAATGTACCCCTGACGCAGGGATTCGCAGACATATGTTTCCATAGCTGCCGTCTCCACCTGTGACAGGGGATACACGTGACTCCTGGGAAGTGCAGCGTCTACCAGGATATTTATCGCACAATACCCCCATCGATGGGGTGGTAATTGCGTCGCCTTCTTTTTGGAGAAGGCGAGAGCCAAATCGGCATATTTGGGGGGAATGTGCACGGTGGAGACCTGGTCTGGACTTTCCACCGTAGTAGCACCAACGGAAACCCCTAAACACCTCCCTAGGCACTCTCGTGACCACCCCGTGAGAGCCCTCTGTTGCCATGAAATGGTGGGGTCCTAACGAGCTAACCAGGGAAGGCCTAGTACCACGGGAAATGCAGGAGAGTCAATGAGGAAGAGACTGATTCTCCCCTCCTGACCCCCTGCGTCACCATGCCCAGGGGGATGGTAGCTTCCCTAATTAACCTGGACCCTAATGGTCGACTGTCCAGAGCGTGAAATGGGAATGGCCTAACAACTGGAACAATAGGGATCCCTAATCTATGAGCGAATGCTCTGTCAATTAAATTCCCAGCCGCACCTGAATCGACGAGCGCCTTATGCTGGGAATGCGGGGAAAACTCAGGAAAGTAAACATGCACAAACAGCTGTACAACAGAGGACTCTGGATGAGAGTGGTGCATGCTCACCTGGGACAATGCCAGAGTGCCCTGCCTGATGCCTTGACCCCTAGAGGAACCAACCTGGCACCGACCAGCAGTGTGACCTCTGCGGCCACAGATGGTAAACGTGAAAGCCCCTCCTCCGGCCTCCCTGAGCGCAGCACCTCCCAGCTCCATAGGCACCGGAGCGGTGGTGCTGGGAGAGAGAATCGACAGAGCCCTCTCTGGACGTCCGTGGGTGACCAGCAGGTTATCCAACCGAATGGACAGGTCCACCAGCTGGTCGAAAGTGAGGGTGGTATCCCTGTAGGCCAACTCCCGACGGACATCCTCTCGCAGGCTGCAATGATAGTGGTCGATAAGGGCCCTGTCGTTCCATCCTGCTCCTGCGGCCAGGGTCCGAAATTCCAGGGCGAAGTCCTGGGCGCTCCTCTTCCCTGCCTCAGGTGGAAAAGACGTTCACCCGGGCGGGTGGTCGAAGACTGCCCAGAAGCGGCGGGTGAACTCCGTGAAGTTGTCCAACGCTGCATCTTCTTCTCCCCACACGGTGTTAGCCCACTCCAGACTACCTGAGAGGCACGAGACGAGGTCGGACACCCTCTCCCTTCTCTCCTTTACCCGAGAGCCGGGTAAACGGTGCCCAGGTATAGGTCCACCTGGCACCGTGCCGCCGTCCCATCATACTCCCCGGGAAGGGCGAGACGCATCCCACTGGGACCGGGTACAGGAGGGACGAGTAGTGGGAACCCCTGTTGTGCTGGTGGAGGCGCTGGAGGGACTCCCTGTCTCTCCCAGCGGTCCATGGTCTGGACGACGCGGTCCATCGCGACGCCGAGATGTTGTTCTCTGATGCGCTCCTCGACTCCTATAACCGGCGTACCTGCTCCTGCTGACTCCATGGTGAGGTGTGGAATTCTGTAAAGGGGTACGTAACTGGTGGCAGTGAAGTCAGACGCAGGAGAGCAGAACTAGGTAATAGCCGGCGCAGTTTAATTTCAAGAAATAACCAACATGGGTACAAAACCCGACGCGCACCAGTAAATATGTTCACAAGCACTTACAATAAACAATTCCACACAAAGACATGGAACAGAGGGTTAAATACACAACACTTAATGAGGGAAATGAGAACCAGGTGTGTAGGAAAACAAGACAAAACAAATGGAAAATGAAAAGTGGATCGACGATGGCTAGAAGACCAGTGACGCCGACCACCGAACGCCGCCCGAACAAGGAGAGGAACCGACTTCGGTGGAATTCGTGACAGTATGGCCTGAATGTATGGCCTTTCTCTTGCATTTCAAAGATGAAAAAATAATAACGCATTATTTTTTGTTTGTCATATTTAATCCAATATATTCTCCTACATTAATTTAACATTTCCACAAGCTTTAAGTGTCTCCTTTCATTTGGTATGAAGAATATGCATATCCTTGCTTCAGGTCCTGAGATAGAGGCAGTTGATTTAGGTGTGTCATTTTAGGCCAAAATTGAAACAAAGGGTCTGATCCTCACTGTAATAGCAGACGTGCTTTGGAGACTTGGATTAAATATGACAATGTTTGCCTTTCATTGCCTTGTATAGCCTACTACTGAATATTGTGGAAATGTATGCTCAAATATGTCACCTTCATTTGAAGAGGCATAATGATTTGGGATTTGGACATTTCAGGAGTTGGATTTGGCCCATGTTCGAGCAGACATATCAAAATATGATTTCTATTGAAAACATGAAAAAAAACATTATGTATGGATACATAAATTAACAGGTAATGACTATATGATACATTTCTGAAAATACAGTACCTTCGGAAAGTATTCAAACCCCTTGACTTTTTCCACATTTTGATATGTTATAGCCTTATTCTACAATTTCATTAATTGTTTTTCCCCCTTATCAATCTACACACAATAGCCCATAATGACAAATCAAAAATAGGTTTTTAGAAATGTTTGCTAATTTATTAAAAATAAACAACTGAAATATCAGATTTGCATAAGTATTCAGACCCTTTACTTAGTTCTTTGTTGAAGTACCTTTGGAAGGGATTACAGCATTGAGTCTTCTTGGGTATGATGCTACAAGCTTGGCACAAATAAAAGCTTGTATTTATTTTATCTCATTCTTCTCTGCAGATCCTCTCAAGCTATGTCAGGTTGGATGGAGACTTTTGCTGCACAGATATTTTCAGGTCTCTCCAGAGATGTTCGATCGGGTTCAAGTACCCTTTCCGGAGTAAGTGGGTGCACGTGCATCACATGTGTGTTTTGAATGTATCTCACTCCAGATATCTCCCTGGACTCCCGGATGTCTGGATTGGATGCATGTGGAAACTGTCCCATCACGGAGAATACTTTATCTTACCTCCGTAAATGAAATTAAGGACATGTGTATCTTGAGCATGTCTACTTCTGATATCTAATATAATGTGAGATATCTGGAGATATATAGATAAAGATATCCCCTAATACTGACCCTTTTCGCCAAATGTTCCACAAATTTACTCAATTTACTCAAGAGACGAGTGAACCATCCCTTCACCGTGTTTTGATATAACATCTTTGGTCTGACAAACATTTAGATGACACCCAGAATACATTGTATAATGCGAACAAATATGGCTCCACACATAGCTGGTAATTAGCGCATTATAGTCAGCACAACATTTTTATTTATTTTCTTTTACCAATACTTGAAGCAGTAAATAAATCAATTATTACCAAACAAACCATTTTCTGATAATGATTTATTGATACAAGTGGTGTGTTCCGGCAGTCAATCAGGTAACCCATGACACTCACTGTGAGCCATTCCATGATGTTGTTATGCTAAGCTGTAGCATTAGTAATGTCTTTCAAATGGAGACAACAGTTCTGGAGATTTTTGTAAATTCTGAAATTGAGTCTGAGTACGAAAGTGAGGAACCAGATTCTGGCAGTGACAGTGAAGAGCTTCCACTAAATTTGAATATATGCCCATTGACTAAGTCCGAGATCCCTCTGAAAATGCTGGTGGTGATGGAGGCAGATCAACAGTGGGTGAAGTACGGCAGGTCTGCGGAAGCTGGAAGACCACCAGTCATTTCACCCCTGCTGGCCCTGCTGTTAGCTTTGATGAGTCCCAGTCTGAAATGCAAAGCCCCTTGCCATCTACCTCTGAGGCAGATAGTTTCAAGCTGATTATGACAGAGGAGCTGGTGGGAGACATAGTGGAGGAGACCAATCGCTATGCATTGGAGCTACAGGAGAAGAGAGAGCCAGGAGTGAAGGAGAAGCTTGCTAAATGGGTGACAACCACAATTACTGAAACGTATACCTTCCTGGTGATGGTTCTTCTGATGTGAATGGTGAAGAAGTACTCCTTAAAAACCTCTACAGGATCGATGGGTCCCCCGTGGGAAGGTTGAGCTAATGTAGGCTAATGTGGTTAGCATGAGGTTGTGTGTAACAAGAACATTTCCCAGGACATAGCCATATCTGATATTGGCAGAAAGCTTAAACTATTGTTAATCTTCACTGTCCAATGGTACTGCGCTGTCCATGGTATTATTTCACTGTAATAGCTACTGTAGGTAGCTATTACAGTGAAATAATACCATGATATTGTTTGAGGAGAGTGCACAGTTATGAACTTGAAAATGTAATAAACCAATTAGGCACATTTGATGAACCAATTAGACACATTTGGGCAGTCTTGATACAAAATGTTGAACAGAAATGCAATGGTTCATTGGATTAGTGTAAAACTTTGCACATTCACTGCTGCCATCTAGGGGCCAAAATCTAAATTGCGCCTGGGCTGGAATAATACATTATTGCCTTTCTCTTGCATTTCAAAGATGATGGTACAACAACAACAAAGAAATGTTTTTTTTCTTTCTATTCACGTTTAACTTTTACAATAAAAGGTGAAATTGAATAATAAAGTTGTGAAGATCTTTATTTCCCATCAGTACAAAACATTGCTAAGATGCTTTTCAGACAAAGCTGTTTAGACATGTTTGTTGCATCATATGTTCTGTTGCTACTGTTCCAATCACATATTTGCGATGGTATGCTGCAGGGACCACTTATCAATAATCAGAAATATGTGATTGTCCTCATCAAAGTTAATTCCCTTTTCTGTTGCGCAAGGAAATTTAGGTTTGTCTTTAGGGAACGTAACAGCTTGTACATGTTAGTGTGTCTGTTTGTGTGTGTGTCGGTGCATGCGTGCATGTGTCAGTAGGTGAGAGAGAGAGACAGAAAACGATCTAATCTCAATTCTTTGTAAATATGAACTGAGACTCACGTGTGACGTGCCTCTCTCGCTGCTCGACAGGATTATGAGAGTAGCGAGGAGAGCGTGCAAAGAAGTTGATGGTCACTAAGGCTGCATTTACACAGGCAGCCCAACTCTGATATTCTTTCCACTAATTGGTATTTTGACCAATCACATCAGATCTTTTTCAGAGCTGATCTGATTGGTCAAAAGACCAATTAGTGAAAGTAAGATCAAATCAAACTTTATTCGTCACATGCACCGAATACAACAGGTGTAGACCTTACCGTGAAATGCTTACTTACAAGCCCTTAACCAACAATGCAGTTCAAGAAAGAGTTATTTATTTATAAAATATTTATCAAATAAACTAAAGTTAAAAATAATAAAAACTAACACAATAAAATAACAATAAAAAGGCTATATACAAAGGCTACCGGTACTGAGTCAATGTGCAGGGATGCATGTTAGTCGAGGTAATTTGTTCATGTAGGTAGGGGTAAAATTACTATGCATAGATACTAAACAGCGAGTAGCAGCAGTGTAAAAAAAAATGGGGGGGTCAATGTGAATAGTCCGGGTGGCCATTTGATGAATTGTTCAGCAGTCTTGTTGCTTGCGGGTAGAAGCTGTTAAGAAGCCTTTTGGTCCTAGACTTGGCACTCCGGTTCCGCTTGCCATGCGGTAGAAGAGAGAAGTCTATGACTTGGGTGACTGGCGTATTTGACAATTTTTTGGGGCTTTCCTCTGACACCACCTAGTATATACTGTAGGTCCTGGATGGCAAGAGGTTTGGCCAAACGTAGAAATGAAAAGACTAGAACACCCCCTAGTCACGCCTTGACCTACAACACCATGGAGAACCAAGGGCTCTCTATGGTCAGGGTGTGACAATAAAAGGCATTTAGATTGTCTATTAGGCTCGCATCACTGGGCATCTTGTGACTGAGTTTTCCCTTTTTGTCCGAAATAAAGCCCTGCCCCATCAAACGAGTGTCAGAGCCGGTGTAGTAGGATACAATCTTAATCCTGTATGAACGCTTTGCCTGTTCGATGGTTCAAACAGGGCGTAGCGGGATTTCTCATAAGCGTCTGGATTAGTGTCCCACTCCTTGAAAGCAGCAGCTCTAGCCGTTAGCTCGATGCGGATGTTGCCTGTAATCCATGGCTTCTGGTTGGAATATTTACGCACAGTCACTGTGGGGACAATGTCGTCAACGCACTTATTGATGAAGCCAACGACTCCTCAATGCCATTGCTCTGTGCTAGCAAAACAGTCCTGTATTTTTTTATTTATTTTTAAGGCAAGACTAGGCAAGTCATTTAAGAACAAATACCTATTTACAATGGTGGCCTACCAAAAGCCTCCTGCGGGGATGGGGGCTGGGATTAAAAATAAATGAAATAACAATATAGGTCAAAACACAGATCACGACAAGAGAGACAACAGAACACTACATAAAGAGAGACATAAGATGACAACACAGCATGGTAGCAACACAACATGGCAGCAGCACAAAATGGTAGTAGCACAAACAGGGTACAAACATTGTTGGGCACAGACAGAACAGCACAAAGGGCAAGAAGGTAGAGACAATAATACATCACACAAAGCAGCCACAACTGTCAGTAAGAGTGTCCATGATTGAGTCTTTCAATGAAGAGATTGAGATAAAACTGTCCAGTTTGAGTGTTTGTTGCAGCTTGTTCCAGTCACTAGCTGCAGCGAACTGAAAAGGCGAGCGACCCAGGGATGTGTGTGCTTTGGGGACCTTCAACAGAATGTGGTTGTTGTTGTATGTGGATGATGAGGCTAGCAGTAGATATCTCAGATAGGGGGGAGTGAGGCCTTACATCTCCGTAATCTAGCATGGGTAGGATGGTCATCTGAGTTAGGGTTAGTTTGGCAGCTGGGGTGAAAGAGGAGCGATTAAAATTAAGGAAACCAAGTCTAGATTTAACTTTAGCCTGCAGCTTTGATATGTACTGAGAGAAGGACAGTGTACCATCTAGCCATACTCCCAAGTACTTGTATGAGGTGACTACCTCAAGCTCTAAACTCTCAGAGGTAGTAAACACACCTGTGGAGTGAGGGGCATTCTTCTTATCAAACCACAAGACCTTTGTTTTGGAGGTGTTCAGAACAAGGTTAAGGACAGAGAAAGCTTGTTGGACACTAAGAAAGCTTTGTTGTAGAGCATTTTACACAAAATCCGGGGAGGGGCCAGTTGAGCATAAGACTCTATCATCGCCATATAAATGGATGAGGACAGACTTGGTGGAGATAACTGAGCACTGAAGGTGATCCTTGGTAAAGATTGTCACTCCCCCACCTTTTGAATATATGTCTTGCTGAAAAAGTTTATAGCCAAAAAGGATAACATCAGTATTCAAAACACTCTTTCTTAACCACGTTTCAGTAATGTCCATCACCTCTGCTGGATTGGAGCTGTGAACTCACACTTTCAATTGATCCAGTTTAGTTAATAAGATTCTAGTGTTAACGTGCAGAAAGCCCAGGATTTTACAAGAGCAGAAATCAGTGAAACAGACATCAGAGCACAAGTCAGAATTGGGGCTAGCAACAGTAGATGGGCCAGGGTGTACATGCACATTTTCAGATATCATCAACAGTAATACAATCAAGGCACAGCAGAGGACAGGAAGACCTCTGCACTGTTGATTGACATCCGCGTCATCTGACCACTTCCGTATTCCGAGTCACTGGTACTTCCTGCTTTAGTTTTTGTTTGTCAGGAGGATAGTGTTATGGTCAGATTTGCCAAATGGAGGGCGAGGTAGAGCTTTGTATGCGTCTCTGTGTGTGGAGTAAAGGTGGAGTAGAGTTTTTTTTCCTCTGGTTGAACATATGACATGCTGGTAGAAATGTAATGCCTGCATTAACCTCTCTGGGCCAGTGGGACGCTTGCGTCCCACCCTAATCAACAGCCAGTGGAATCGCGTCGCGCGAAATGCAAAACCTCATAAATTTCTCAAACATATGACTATTTTACACCGTTTTATAGATACACCTCTCCTGAATCGAACCATGTTGTCCGATTTCAAAAAGGCTTTACAGCAAAAGCAAAACATTAGATTATGTCAGCAGAGTACCCAGCCAGAAATAATCACACAGCCATTTTCAAGGCAACTAGATGCATCACAAATACCCAAAACACAGCTAAATGCAGCACTAACCTTTGACAACCTTCATCAGATGACACTCCTAGGACATCATGTTACACAATACATGCATTTTGTGTTCGATAAAGTTCATATTTATATATAAAAACAGCATTTTACATCGGCGCGTGACGTTCAGAAAATCTTTTCCCTCAAATGCTTCCGGTGAATTAGCGCTACAATTTACAAAATTACTATTCGAAAACATTGTTAAAATGTAATATTGTCATTCAAAGACTTATATATTAACATGTCTTGAATGCCATCGCTTTGCCAGATTTAAAAATAACTTTACTGGGAAATCACACTTTGCAATAAACGACGTGGTATGCCCAGAAAAATAGTCTAGGCTATACATGTTGGAGCCATCTTGGAACGATCAACCATCAAAAATACTATTGTAAATAATCCCTTACCTTTGATTATCTTTATCAGAAGGCACTTCTAGGAATACCAGGTCCATAACAAATGTAGTTTTGTTCGAAAAAGTTAATAATTTATGTCCCAATAGTGTTAGCGCGCTCCGAAGGCTACTGAAAATGTACCGTGTGCGTCGGACTTGTCGTCAGGAATGAGCAAAAAATATATATTTAAGTTCGTTCAAACATGTCAAACGTTGTATAACATAAATCTTTTGGGCGTTTTTCAACTAGAGCTCCAATAAGATTCCATGGGGACGGTTGCATTGTCTTTCAAAACGTTTCGAAAAGGGAGAGTAGCCATGGGCGCCGACGTCACAATGGTAATGGCCCATCCCCTGTGACCAATATCAACAGCCTCTCTTTGGGTCAGTTTCTACCATAGAAGACTCAAACCACTTTGTAAAGACTGGGGACATCTAGTGGAAGTCATAGGAAGTGCTAAATGATTCATAACCCCTGTGTGTTTCAATGGCAAATGTTTGAAGTGATATCCACACATCAGATTTCAGTTTTCTGTCAGGATTTGTCTCAGGGTTTTGACTGCCATATGAGTTCTGTTATACTCACAGACACCATTCAAACAGTTTTAGAAACTTTAGGGTGTTTTCTATCCAAATAAAACAATTATATGCATATTCTAGTTACTGGGCAGGAGTAGTAACCAGATTAAATCGGGTACGTTTTTTATCCGGCCGTGCAAATACTGCCCCCTATCCCCAACAGGTTTTAAAGGCCCAGGCCATTAGGAGCGCCGCTTCTGGATGAGCATGTTCTTGTTTGCTTATGGCCTTTTACAGCTGGTTGAGTGCAGTCTTAGTGCCAGCATCGGTTTGTGGTGGTAAATAGACGGCTACGAATAATATAGATGAGAAATCTCTTGGTAGATAGTGTAGTCTACAGCTTATCATAAGGTACTTTACCTCAGGTGAGCAATACCTCGAGGCTTCTTTAATATCAGACATTGCACACCAGCTGTTATTGACAAATAGACAGACATCCCCGCCCCTCGTCTTACCAGAAGTAGCTTCTCTGTCCTGCCGATGCATGGAAAATCCTACTAGCTCTATAATATCTATGTCATCGTTCAGCCACGACTGAAACATAAGATTTGACAGTTTTTAATATCCCGTTGGTAGGAAAGTCTTGACAGTATATTATACATTTTGCTTTCCAATAATTGCATGTTGGCCAATTTAACAGATGGTAGTGGAAGTTTACTCACTAGCCTATGAATTCTCAGAAGGCAGCCCCTTTTACCCAGTCTTTTATTCATGGAAATGATGGGGATTTGGGCCCGTTCCCAAGAAAGCAGTATATCCTTTGCATCAGACACGTTAAAGAAAAAGTCTTCGTACAGTTCGAGGTGAGTAATCGCTTTTCTGATGTCTCAAAGTTATTTACGGTCATAAGAGACGGTAGCAGCAACATAATGTACAAAATAAGTAAAATAATAAGTTACAAACAATGCAAAAAAAATAAAAAAATAGCACAGGAGCCATTCTGTTTTGTTTTGAGGACCTGAATTGTGCTGCCTGTGTAAACGCAGCTAGAGTGGTGTAAACTTACACATCGATGTTGGAGGCAGATCATTTAAGAAACCTGTGACCCCATTAGCCACTGTGTACCATCAGCTCTGTTCCTTTATTTTCAGGGCTTTATAGGAAATCGCAACCACGGGCTCAGGTTGCTAATTAAATTTTTTTACATTTAAGTCATTTAGCAGACGCTCTTATCCAGAGCGACTTACAAATTGGTGCATTCACCTTATGATATCCAGTTGAACAACCACTTTACAATAGTGCATCTAAATCTTTTAAGGGGGGGGGTTAGAAGGATTACTTTATCCTATCCCAGGTATTCCTTAAAGAGGTGGGGTTTCAGGTGTCTCCGGAAGGTGGTGATTGACTCCGCTGTCCTGGCGTCGTGAGGGAGCTTGTTCCACCATTGGGGTGCCAGAGCAGCGAACAGTTTGGACTGGGCTGAGAAGGGAACCGTGCTTCCTCAGAGGTAGGGGGGCCAGCAGGCCAGAGGTGGATGAACGCAGTGCCCTTGTTTGGGTGTAGGGCCTGATCAGAGCCTGAAGGTATGGAGGTGCCGTTCCCCTCACAGCTCCGTAGGCAAGCACCATGGTCTTGTAGCGGATGCGAGCTTCAACTGGAAGCCAGTGGAGAGAGCGGAGGAGCGGGGTGACGTGAGAGAACTTGGGAAGGTTGAACACCAGATGGGCTGCGGCGTTCTGGATGAGTTGTAGGGGTTTAATGGCACAGGCAGGGAGCCCAGCCCACAGCGAGTTGCAGTAATCCAGACGGGAGATGACAAGTGCCTGGATTAGGACCTGCGTCGCTTCCTGTGTGATGCAGGGTCGTACTCTGCGAATGTTGTAGAGCATGAACCTACAGGATCGGGTCACCGCCTTGATGTTAGTGGAGATAATAATGACTAGACACGGTACTCTATGGCTCTATACAGTACCATTAGCCAATGGAACAACCTTAAACCTGTATGGATGAGAAGGTTGTATGTCTTAAATCCTTCTAGTTTGTTTACCACTGATTATTTTCAGGAAGATGTAGATTTTTCCCATTTAGAAAGGCCCATGTCATCGTCAAGGAGATGCCATGCAAGTACCTGTACCATTAGCTACATTCACATTTACATTTACGTCATTTAGCAGACGCTCTTATCCAGAGCAACTTACAAATTGGTGCATTCACCTTATGATATCCAGTGGAACAACCACTTTACAATAGTACATCTATATCTTTTTTGGGGGGGAGGGTAGGAGGGGGGGTTAGAAGGATTACTTTCTTTTTTTGTTGTTGCCATGAGGCCATTTTGAAAAATACATCAGGCCCTCAGTCATAGATTAGAAGTCTCAATTAGCATTGAATTTTCTCCTGCAACATTTGAAGTAGGGTAAATAATTGTATCTTTGGTTATTGTTTCGACTAGCCAAGCTTAAACCTGACTGAACTGCTGCTGCTGTTGAGGGGAGGACGGCTCATAATAATGACCGGAACAGAGCAAATGGAATGGCATCAAACAAATGGAAGCCATATGTTTTATGTATTTGATACCATTCCACTTAATCTGCTCCAGCTATTACCACGAGAACAATTAAGGTGACACCAACCTCATGTGCTGAACAACACGCTAAGCATTGCTTCACTCAAAGCATTTTGTATTATTGTAAATTGTAAATCCGAGACACTCCCTTTAGTATGATATGTTACGTTTGATATGGCTACATAAGCCAGATGGTTACTTTACTCAAAAACGAAAGGAGGGTAGTTGGTAGAGTTAGGTAGGCGAATTGGTCAGAAGATCTTTCCTTTGAAACTCGTCAGTCTATTCTTGTTCTGAGAAATAAAGGCCATTCTATGCGAGAAATTGCCAAGAAATTGAAGAGCAAGAGGAAAAGTACATTAGAGTGTCTAGTTTGAGAAATAGACACCTCACAAATCCTCAACTGGCAGCTTTATTAAACTAGCAAAACACTAGTCTAGATATGCCATTAAATGAATTTACTAGGATTAAATATTAGGAATTGTGAAAAACTGAGTTTAAACGTATTTGGCTAAGTTGTATGTAAACCCTCGACTTCAACTATATATATATTTATTAATCTACCTCCACTGAAACAAAAGTACGTCAAGACCTACTGTACCAAACAATTCTTTGTCTTCTTCTGATATGTTTTCCAAGTCAGTGTTTGGCTGTGAACTAAGGGTGTGTGTGCTCTTTCAGCGAGAGCATATGCCAACTTTAATATTTTAATTCCATGTTGTCAAAATAAATAATTTTAATTGCTTACACTTGGCTGCCTATGTTCATATACTTTTACACACAAAAACATTTAAGTGGCCTGAATTAGCTTTCACTTGTTGAAAGGTTCCATTGTGCATAAATGTTGACATTTTCATAAAAGCCATTACGCATAGTAGTGCCTGTAATAAAATCTGAATTATGATGTAAGACCTCATTAATAATGAAAGAATCCACCTCTGTAATTTGAAAGGAGTATGGGCTAAATAACTACATTATGATTTCCATCAATATGAAGGGTAATGAAAGGTCCAAAAAGTTGAGGAAAGGTGTAGGGACACAAAATTCAGATATCCCCTATATCCCCTAAATTCCAAGTTTTATCTGATATTCTGGTTGGAGCATTCAGGATTTCTGGAAAACCTGAGAATTTGGGAAAAGTTACTGAAATTTTGCAAGCCCAAAAAAAGGTATTTTTGTCATTGAGGAATTTTCGCTGTGATGAATGGAATTTCAACAGGCCCTATTTTCCAGTGAAGAATTGCAACCTCCTACACATGGAATATGCTGATTTAATGTTGATTTTCCATATGTGCTGCCTTTTTACTTATTATTTTAGGCAATGAAATTAGGTTAAACAAGGAAATAAAAACATCTCGCAGAGGAATTATTTCCTCCACAAATATTATGAAAGACATGCAGAGGACATCTTAGCAACATGGATTTGCACAGTACAGTACACAGTATATTGCTTTTCCCGCCTGAATTTGCTGCTTGATGTTCCTGGCGCTGTTGAAAGTATACAGACATTTTGGAATGATTTATTAATGACAGGAAATTGTCTACAGCATCAACTCGGACCTCGGTGTTCAGCTGGAAAGGGAAGTGGAACGAGCTAGTGGAGGTGGGGGGGGGACTAATGTTAATTTGTGGCATATGAATGAATAATAAAAATGCAAACACAGTGGTAAGTTCTACAAAAATGTAAGAAAAAACTCAAGCCAATTAACTCAGGGAAAGAGTAAGGGCAATTATTTTTGTTTGTCAGAGGTATACAACTTCTACGGATTCCCATGAGGCCCAGAAAGTCTCTGGTATCTGATTTTATTATGCAAGATTTATTGCATAGGGGCCTCTACATATTTTTCCTTATGTAATATAACCTTTGAGATAAAACTATAGTAAATATATTCACATCACCAAATAGCTGATTAAAACACTGCAATGAAGATCTATAGTAGTCTCAACAGCACCCTTAGTGTAGCAGCATGGTGCAGCAGGAAGACAGCTATTTTCCATCCTCCTCTGGCTACATTGACTTCAATACAAAACCTGGGAGGCACGTGCTCCTAACTCCCTTCCATAGACCTACATGGTAATTATGACGACTTCCAGAGGACATCCTCCAACCAATGAAAGCTTCTGCAGTGTGAACAAACATGTTGTCCATCCAATCAAAGGATCAGAGAATGAACCTAATGCTACTCATGTGTAATTCAGAAGCTTGGTTAGTTGGTGACATTGTTGGATAGATTGAGAGATTGAAATAGTGAATAGTGATAGATGAGCATTTTTAGGATATTATTCAATTCCAATTAGTTTCTTCAAACTACAGGAGGTGGAGGAGGTCAATTATGTATCGTTTTCTTGGTTGTAGAACTAGATTTTTTTGTTGAGCTAATTTATTTATATTTGCCTTGCTATCTTTATTAGCAAGATATTAGCTAGCTACCAGATTGCAGTTTTCTCTGCCAGAATGGCTAGCTAACGCAAACAACAATGTAGTGGATTTTTTTTTAAAGAACCATTGCCCACATACAATTCTAGCTTCTGGGAAACAGTCATATTGATCATGTAATGGACGAAGGTCTGCATAGTCAAACTGTGCAACAATGAGAAGGTAGGAGGAAACAGGAATGTCCTCAAGCAGCTTATCGACTACTGCATTTTTGGGCATATAAGAGTTGTCTTTTTTGGGGAGGCCTCCTGAGTGGTGCAGCCGTCTAAGGTACCACATGGCAGTGCTAGAGGTGTCACTCGAGACCAAGAGAATCGTTCCCAGGCTGTGTCACACACAGGCTGTGTCACAACCGACCGACCATAGGGTGGTGCACAATTGGCCCAGCGTCATCCGGGTTAGGGGAGGGTTTGGCTGTCTAAACCACTAACTGAGAGAAATCATGGAACATGGGATTATTTTAGGTCAATGGAATTATCTACAATGTGTTTTCAGCCATGACTGTATGTACAGTATGAGCTGTGATTCCATATATCTTTATGAGGCAAACCATTGTAACTATCTGGATGAACTTTATTTAACATCTTTGATTTCACGAGGCCGAACACAGGCCATTCAGTTAAGCCATCACCAATGGTGGGCTGAGTAACAAACACTGAGCATCATGGGGGAGAAGTCCAACATCATGTGACTGTCCAAATATGGACACCATTATACAAGGCCAAAACAAAAATACAAGATAGGAACAGTGTTGTGTCGTGGACACTCCTATTTTACAGACACAATAAAACTGAACCCATGGTTGATGGAGGTCACAACTGCCCCCCCTCCTTTCATCCCCTTATCCTTACCTCCAAGTGAACTGTTTTGGGTTTCTAACGAGAAACAAATTGATACTGAGAAGATAAGAGTTACATAAGTAGTCCCTTAGCTAGCTTCAATGGGGATCCCGAGTGGCACAGTGGTCTAAGGCACTGCATCACTACAGAGGCATCACTACAGTCCCTGGTTCAAGAGGCATCACTACAGGCATCACTACAGTCCCTGGTTCAAATCCAGGCAGAATCACATCTGGCCATGATTGGGAGTCCGATAGAGTGGCGCACAATTGGCCCAGCGTCCTCCAGGTTTGGCTGGGGTAGGCCTTCATTGTAAATTGTTCTTAACTGACTTTCCTAGTTAAATAAAGGTTAAATAAAATAAATGACCATCTCCAGGAGTTGGGAACAGTCTGTAAAGTATTGTCCTGGGAGAGGGACGGTCATTCACCTCAAGCGTTGTCATTGGTAATTCCCCTCACGCCTTGCTCAGTGGGAAGCCACCTGAATACCTGGTGTTTTTTTCTCATTAGCATGTGCTGATAGCCTAGCGTAAGCCTGCACCAGCTGCTGCTGTCAAATCCAAAATGGAAAAGGCAACCTTTCTGTGTTACTTACAAAAATAAAGCAACCCCCGATTTGATCTTGAATATGTAAATAGGCAGAACTTCCAGTAAGTCTGTGTGTGTGTGTGTGTGTGTGTGTGTGTGTGTGTGTGTGTGTGCGCGCATCGGATGCATGTGTGTGGCAGACTGATAGATGTGCAAGTGAAAATGTATGTGAGATTTGTGTTTAACGAGTGTGGCTCCAGACGTACACACTATACATCTGTTGAGTGCCAAACCAGAATCAGCCTCACACAAAAATATGACCTAGAACCCCCACCAAAATCATTAAGAACAATGCTCCATTGTCAAACATTAATCAGGGTATGGAAGATGAGACACACAACTTCCAACCATCCAGACAGTCCTCAGGGAGTTGTAAAAATAAATCCACCAGTTTGGACAAAAACATTTGACACGAAGATTCAGACTTCAGTCATTTCATATTTTTATCACATCAAAATACCATTTCAGACCCAAAATATGCTTTTGTATCTTCAGAATGGGATTATTTGCCAATGAAACCAGGATAATGGGTATTTCCAAGTACTTCCTGTCCTGGGTGGTAGATGGCAGTCTCTTGGTGTGGATATTAGATCCTGCTGGCCATGTTCCAGTCTGGACACTTTTACTCACAGTAGATAATACAGAGACTTTGATATCCCCCACATGGAAATTCCCCCCAGGACAGGACAGAGGACATCTAACTACGTGAGGAGTAACCTTCCCTCTACCTTTGCTTTATTAGATGGTCATTAGCTCAGAGGGCTAATACAATCTTGTGGCGTGGAGGACACCTGGGTTTGACTGCCAGGCAGCAAAAAAAAGACAACTAGCATACATATAACACACTCTCTCTCAGCGCCAACTTATATGACTTCAAACACTGTCCGACGTCTTCTTGTTTACAGCTTCACAGTCTCAAACAGAACGTTCCGAGATGTTCTGCCACATCTCAGAAGCCCACGATATCTTGCCCCCAGCAGCTACAGCTTTTCATCATGAGAACAAGAAGAAGAGAAAAATCCCTCAGTAATTTCTGTCACCCTGTTTCTTTTTCCCTTCTTCGAGATGAACAGCTTGCTCAGTCCCTCATCGGATTATCGGTAGAAGCCTTTCATGTGAGGCCTGTATGGCTGAGTTAGAGGGCCTTGAGTGTGGAGGACGCTCCCTTGGAGAAGCGGGGAGGGATCCTTCTGAAATGTCGGCGGCGACAGATCAGTCATTATTCCGAGGAGGAAACTCCTTGGATTTTGTAGTGAATCTTCTTCATCCATGTTCACACAGAAGTTGGTAAGCAAGGCATAAAAAACTGTGAAGTTGTAGCAGCTGCAGTAGATATGGTTGGTAATGATGTTATAGCAACTTCCTCAGCACGAACAGATTTAAAACTATATCTCATTGAGTGTGGGGAACAGAAGCCTTGAATGACCACCCATTTGATCCTGAGTGGCGCAGCGATCTAAGGCAAAGAGACGTCACTAAATACCCAGGTTCGATCCCAGGCTGTATCACAACCGGGCATGATTGGGCACAATTGGCCCAGTGTCATCCGGGTTAGGAAAAGGTTTGGCCAGGGTAGGCCGTTATTGTCTAGTTAAATAAAGGTTCAATGCGAATACATCAGTATGACTGTCCTGTGAAGAGAGAAATGGTTCAAAGGCTAAAGGAAAGGAAAAGGAAAGGAAATACCGACATAAAGAGTTTGTTATAGGCCATTGGGTCACCACGAGCCAGAACAGCTTCAATACACCTTGGCATAGATTCTACAAGTTTATGGAACTCTATTGGAGGCGCTGCTCCAGAATCTCTCATAAGTGTTCAATTGGGTTGAGATCTGGTGACTGAGATGACCATGGCATAAGGTTGACATAATTTTTATGCTCATCAAACCAGTCAGTGACCACTTATGCCGTGTGAATGGGGGCATTGCCATCCTAAGGGGGCATAGCCATGGTAGATAAAATAATGGCCTACACAGCATTTTTGTACATGATCCTAAGCATGATGGGATGTTAATCGCATAATTACTTCAGGAACCACACCTGTGTGGAAGCACCTGTTTTCAAAATACTTTGTATCCCTCATTTACTCAAGTGTTTCTATTATTTTGGCAGTTACCTGTAAATACGTGAAGTCAATCATCTCAATCCTCATCTCAGAGTTGCTCAGAAGGGGTGTCTTGTCTCAGCACCCTAAAGTGGATAAATTACTCTTAGCATGGGTTGTCTTGTGCCCATGTTGTAGGATTTACACAGTTCAGTTCCTTGGAGGGAACTGAACCTCTGGGCACAAACCAGTTTAATCAAAGTTTGTTTCAATGTAAGGTCGTAACTTTCTGTTGGATATCAGGGGGGTCAGGGTCAATGGGTTTCGTGGTCAATACCCCTCTAGGGGGTCCAAGGTCATGCCCCCACAGAGTTTATTTTTCAATAGCTGTGAATTGGTTGTTTCTGGTGAATTTTGAAGGGAAACTATATTTTAAAAAATTGCTAATAATTTGGTCGATATACACCAACCTTATACATTGTTCAAGTCGTAATTCACTTAAATGCACCAAATACCTGTGTATGCTTGTCACTGCCAGAAATAACATTTGGTCATATTGTTTTCCTATCAATGGTGTGCGGCTTATCCTTGTGGATATGACAGATGGCAACATAGTTCAATCTGCTTTGAGTCATTGTTAAGAGCAGCCACATCTTCAACCTCTATGACAACCAAATGAAAACAGAATGAAGGCAACAACATTTTGTTATAGCACTTGGGCTACAGTCAGCAAAGATGAGGAGTTGAACAGATAGTGACCTATAACTTCAATTCTCACCTGATGACCTGTTCATCCTCTCCCTGCCTCAACATGAGCGGTGCTCTCTCACACTCTCTCTATTGCCTGTCTTTGAAAACTGACATAATCATGTATCAAATACCATTATCATATGACATAAATGGCTGACCTTAATAACTTAGTAAGATGAATTACATTCTGCTTTACTAGCTAAATTATTTATCTACTCTCTGGCAATAGATATAGCTAGATTATTTCACTTATAATTCACTGTATCACAATTTCAGTGGGTCAGAAGTTTACATACGCTAAGTTGACTGTGCCTTTAAACAGCTTGGAAAATGATGTCATGGCTTTAGATGCTTCTGATAGGCTAATTGACATCATTTGAATCAATTGGAGGTGTACCTGTGGATGTATTTCAAGGCCAACCTTCAAACTCAGTGCCTCTTTGCTTGACATCATGTGAAAATCCCCCAAAAATCAGCCAAGACCTGAGAAAAATAATTGTAGACCTCCACATGTCTGGTTCATCCTTTGGAGCAATTACCAAACATCTGAAGGTACCACGTTCATCTGTACTAACAATAGTATGTAAGTATAAACACCATGGGACCACGCAGCCGTCATACCACTCAGGAAGGAGACACGTTCTGTCTCCTAGAGATTAACGTACTTTGGTGCGAAAGTGCAAATCAATCCCAGAACAACAGCAAAGGACCTTGTGAAGATGCTGGAGGAAATAGGTACAAAAGTATCTATAGCCACAGTAAAACGAGTCCTATATCGACATAACCTGAAAGGCCACTCAGCAAGGAGGAAGCCCCTGCTCCAAAATCGCCATAAAAAAGCCAGACTACGGTTTGCAACTGCACATGGGGACAAAGATCGTACTTCATAGAGCAATGTCGTCTGGTCTGATGAAATAAAAAGGGAACTGTTTGGCCATAATGACCATCGTTATGTTTGGAGGAAAAAGGGGGAGGCTTGCAAGCCGAAGAACACCATCGCAACCGTGAAGCACGGGGGTGGCAGCATCATCATATGGGGGTGCTTTGCTGCAGGAGGGCTGGTGCACTTCACAAAATAGATGCCATCATGAGACAGGAAAATTATGTGAATACATTGAAGCAACATTCAAGACATCAGTCAGGAAGTTAAAGCTGGTTGCAAATGGGTCTTCAAAATGGACAATGACTCCAAGCATACTTCCAAAGTTGTGGCAAAATGGCTTAAGGACAACAAAGTCAAGGTATTGAAGTGGCCGTCACAAAGCCCTGACCTCAATCACATTGAAAATTTGTTGGCAGAACTGAAAAAGCATGTGCGAGCAAGGAGGCCTACATACCTGACTCAGTTACACCAGCTCTGTCAAGAAGAATGGGTCAAAATTCACCTAACTTATTGTGGGAAGCTTGTGGAAGGCTACCTGAAACGTTTGACCCAAGTTAAACAATTTAAAGGCAATACTACCAAATACTAATTGAGTGTATGTAAACTTCTGACCCACTGGGAAGGTGATGAAAGAAATAAAAGCTGAAATAAATCATTCTCTTGTAACGGCTGTCTTTAGAGAGAGTGGACCAAAATGCAGCGGAGTTAGTGTTCATCGTATATTTAATGATCAAACGGACACTATACAATACAAAACAATAAACAGACAACCAGAACAGTCCTGTCACGTTTAATACAGTAACAAGAACAATTACCCACACACCCCAAAGGAAAAGTAGGCTACTTATGTGTGACTCCCAATCAGCAACAACCCTCTACAGCTGTGCCTGATTGGAAGTCACACGGCCAAAATAAATGAAACAAATCAACCTACACACTTCTCTTCTGCCACGTCCTGAGCCAACTACACCCTCTACTGGTCAGGACGTGACAGTACCCCCCCTCAAAGGTGCAACCCGAATGCACCTACACCGAAACAACAACAAAAAATCCCCCCCCAAAAAATTCTCCCCCCCTAAACAATAAGGAAGGGAAGGTGGCTGCCGTCAACGACGGCACTGTGCTACACCCCCCCCTCCCCAACCCACCTAACCTGGAGGTGGATCAGGTGCGGAACGTGGCCTCTGCTGCACCCTTGGCGTCGCCCACTTAGGTTGCGCCGGAGGACTGGTGGGCAACCCTGGTTGCACCCGGCTGGCGGGCGACTCTGCTTGCGTCCGGCTGGCGGGCGATTCTGGCTGCGCCGGAGGACAGGCGGGCCACTCTGGCTGCGCCGGAGGACAGGCGGGCCACTCTGGCTGCGCCGGAGGACAGGCGGGCCACTCTGGCTGTGCCGGAGGACAGGCGGACCACTCTGGCTGCGCCGGAGGACAGGCGGGCCACTCTGGCTGCGCCGGACAGGTGGGCCACTCCGGCAGATCCGGACAGGTGGGCCACTCCGGCAGATCCTGCACGGCGGGCCACTCTGGCAGATCCGGCACGGCGGGCCACTCCGGCAGATCCGGCACGGCGGGCCACTCTGGCAGATCCGGCTCAGGATTCACCAGGCTGGGGAGACATGAAGGAGGCCTGGCTCTGGGCGCAGGCCCTGGACTCACCAGGCTGGGGAGACCCGCTGGAGGCCTGGTTTGAGGAGGCGGCACAGGAGAGACCAGGGTGGAGGGATCCACCGGAGGACTGGTCCTTGGAGGAGGCACAGGACAAACCAGGATGGGGAGACCCACTGGAGGACTGGTCCGAGGAGGAGACACGGGCTTGACCAGGATGGGGAGACCCACTGGAGGACTGGTCTGTGGAGGAGGCACGGGCTTGACCAGGATAGGGAGACCCACTGGAGGACTGGTCCGTGGAGGAGGCACGGGCTTGACCAGGATGGGAAGACATGCAGGAGGCCTGATTCTGGGCGTAGGCACAGGACGTGCAGGGCTGGGAAGACATGCAGAAGGCCTGTTTCTGGGCGCAGGCACAGTCTTCACCAGACAACCAGCACGCACCTCAGGACGAGTATGGAGAGCTGCCTCAGGTGACATCATTTCAACGACACGCTCCGTAGGGCGAATGCCGTGCCTTATGCACCAAACTAGCAGCTCTCTCATCTCTCTCTCCTTTAATCTCCCCATTAACTCCTTCACAGTCTCTGCCTCGTACCCCTCGCTCACCTCCAATGTCAACCCGACTGGCTCTGGTTCCGACCTCGGCTCCGCCGACTGTCCCGTGTGCCCCCCCCAAAAAAAATTATTGGGGCTGCCTCTCGTGCTTGTTGCGCTCTCTCTCCTCATAATATCGCCTCTCCGCTCTCGCCGCTTCAATCTCCCACTGCGGGAGGCGATACTCCCCAGCCTGAGTCCATGGTCCCTCTCCGTCCAGTATCTGTTCCCATGTCCATAAGTCCATCAAGCTGTTCTCCTGTTGCTCCTTCCTCCTCCGCTGCTTGGTCCTGGTTTGGTGGGTAATTCTGTAACGGCTGTCTTTAATAAAGAGTGGACCAAAATGCAGCGGAGTTTTCATCGTATATTTAATGATCAAACGGACACTATACAATACAAAACAATAAACAGACAACCAAAACAGTCCTGTCACGTTTAACACAGTAACAAGAACAATTACCCACAAACCCCAAAGGAAAAGTAGGCTACTTATGTGTGACTCCCAATCAGCAACAACCCTCTACAGCTGTGCCTGATTGGAAGTCACACGGCCAAAATAAATGAAACAAATCAACCTACACACTTCTCTTCTGCCACGTCCTGAGCCAACTACACCCTCTACTGGTCAGGACGTGACATCTCTCTACAATTATTCTGACATTTCACATTCTTAAAATAAAGTGGTAATGCTAACTGACCTAAAATATGGAACTTTTACTAGGATTAAATGTCAGGAATTGTGAAAAACTGAGATTAAATGTAAGGTGTATGTAAACTTCCGACTTCAACTGTAAATATGTGCCTACAGTAGAAATGACAACACGATATACAGAAAATAGGGAACTTACTTTGATACTGTAGGAATGCACACATGTCCAAAGTTATTATTTGTAAGGAAAACATCAGGGCAATGTGACCGCCAGCCAGAAAAGTTTCCAATTCGCACAAAACTGTGCAAATATCTGCATACTTTATCTGAAAAACAGAGAAGAGAGAAGTTTGTCCAGCTCAGTAAAGCCTCAAACATAAATTGTCCGCAGTGCTGAAATGGGCTTCTTCTATGTGAATTAATGAGGAGGCGGAACACACCTCAATTCAAAATATTTTGAAATTGACAAGTTCAAACATAGCCTATAGATAATTAGCAGTCAGCGGATGTTAACTGTCCTGTTGCGTAAGAATCATATTTTGGAACACTGAGTGCTTTCTGACATCAACTGCATAAAACAACTTATGCTTGGGCAACCGTTAGAGATATTTGGAACTCACGTATGAAAAGGTTAAGTAATAGATATGGCTACTAAATAGCAAGCTACAACATTACAACCAGCCACCTAAAGCTAGGTTTAAGAGAAAATGTTAGCACATGGCTGGAGTTGGCTAGCTAGTTAGCCTTGTGACTGCAAGCTTGTTATGCTCCATGCCTCGCATTTGTAACTTATTAGCAAACGTGTAACATCAGCAACTGTAAATAATTTTACTAGCTAGCTATGATCGGCCAGAAGGCAGCTGCGAAAATGTTTTTTAAAAATTCCAAGACTGTTCATCTAAGAAAACTAGAACACACCGGCACATCGTCACTTTAAGTGAGTATGTTCGAAATGGAGTTATCCCACACGGACTACGTTGGCAAAAAGTGCCTTCACTTGGCCAACGCACTGTAGAGTTTTGTGAACGATGGTGTGCTGTACTTAACAAATGTTCACTGGACCTGATGACTTTGATCATTGAACAACTTAAAAAGGATATTACAGAGATCACAACCCCCAAATTGACAGCAAGCTCTACGAGACAAGCTTAATGATCCTATCAAACAGGATGATCTCATTAAGAGTAAGACTGACATTCAGACCAAGATTACGGCTGAACTGAGGGAGAGGAAAATTATATATAGTATAAACGCAATTTGGAAGAAAAGAACAACCGCCCGTGATACCTACCAATTAAGATCCAGGACTGGCCCCCAGTTCAACAGGAGCTAAATGTCTTCAACTTATCATGTAAGACCCTGACACCAGCCCACCTTAGTGTTCTGAATAAGTGGTTATCATTTGTACCTGCTACATACAGTAGCAGCCAAAAGTTTGGATGCAGCTATTCATTCATTAATTTCTTTAATTGTACTATTTTCTATATTGTAGAATAATAGTTAAGACATCAAAACTATGACATAACACTTATGGAATAATGTAGTAACAAAAAGTGCTAAACAAATGCAAATATATTTTAGATTTTTCAAAGTAGGCACCCTTTGCCTTGATGGCAGCTTTGCACACTCTTGACATTCTTTTAACCAGTATCATGTGTTAGTCACCTGGAATGCATTTCAATTTACAGGTGTACTTAGTTAAAGTTCATTTGTGGAATTGTTTTCCTTCTTAATGTGTTTGAGCCAATCAGTTGTGTTGTGACAAGTTAGGGGTGGTATACAGAACATAGCCCTATTTTGAAAAAGACCAAGTCCATATTATGGCAAGAACAGCTTGACTAAGCAAAGATAAACGACAGTCCATCATTATATCAACAATCTACAGTGCCTTCAGAAAGTATTCATATTCATGTATTCATGAATACTTTCAGAAGGCACTCTAGATTTTGGTTGAGATGTAAATCCAACACATCAATTATTAATTTGTAGATAAACTGGAAGTCAGTGGCACAGATTGAACTAACCAAGCAGAAGATAAATCTCTTTCAAATGTTGATATTTCAATAACACAATTCAATATCACTTTTGAAATAAAATGAATAGCCTATTAACTTGTCGAAATTATATGTTGGATTAATGTCTCCAACTAAACCACAACTAAAAGATATGAGGGCCTCCCGAGTGGCGCAGTGGTCTAAGGCACTGCATCACAGTGCTAGAGGTGTTACTACAGACCCGGGTTCATTCCTGGGCTGTGCCACAAATGGCTAGGACGGTGCACAATTGGCCCAGCGTTGTCTGGGTTAGAGGAGGGTTTGTCTGGTGGGGATTTACTTGGCTCATTGCGCTCTAGCAACTCCCTGTGGTGGGCCGGGTGCCTGCAGGCAGACCTCGATTGCCATTTGAATGGTGTTTCATCCGACACATTGGTGCGTCTGGCTTCCGGGTTAAGCTGGAGGGTGTCAAGGAGTGGAGTTAGGTGGGTCAAGTTTCGGCGGATGCATGATTCCTCCCCCAAGCCTGTTGGGGAGTTGCAGCGAGGAGACAAGATCGTGGGGGTACAATACAAAAACAAAAAAGTTAAAGAATGGGATCCAAGCAGTAGATAAATCTCCTTTAAATCTTGATATTTGGTTGTGTTGTAAACCAAACACAATTCAATACAACTTTTGTAATACAGTAATTAGCGTTAAGTTAACAACCTAATGGAACAGTCAACCTTAAAATGATTAACACATCCATGGCCACATTGAGGTTACTGTAACTATACATTTCTTATTATGTAATCATATAAAGTGTGCATGTTCAAGATAGCATGCATAGGTTGTTGCAAGTCTCTGGAGATCTTCACAAATGCTGTAATAATCTGCGCAGAATCTCAAACGGCATTGATCACGTGCACCATGTACTTTTAATGCAATCTCAACTGCAATCCAGGCCATTTGGTTCTGCTATTAGATGAAGCACAGCGATAAAACACTAATCTGTTGTATAAATAAAATAAATATCTGACATTGTATTCCCATTTGAACCTTGCTGTGCTTTTAACAAATGGTTAAAAGTTCAGTGATAGACATTTGGGTGACAACTAAACCAACAATCAGATATAGTTTTCCATTGGAATTTGGTTTTGCTTTTAGATGGTTGGAAATGTAAAAAACGTTTGGCTGTCTTTTTGAGTGGGTGAATATACAGTTGAAGTCGGACGTTTAAATACACCTTAGCCAAATACATTTAAACTCCGTTTTTCACATTTCCTTGACATTTCATCCTAGTAAAAATTCCCTGTCTTAGGTCAATTAGAAATACCACTTTATTTTAAGAATGTGAAATGTCAGAATAATAGTAGAGAGAATGATTTATTTCAGCTTTTATTTCTTTCATCACATTCCCGGTGACTCAGAGGTTTACATACACTCAATTAGAATTTGGTAGCATTGCCTTTAAATTGTTTAACTTGGGTCAAACGTTTCAGGTAGCCTTCCACAAGCTTCCCACAATAAGTTGGTTGAATTTTGGCCCATTCCTCCTGACAGAGCTGATGTAACTGAGTCAGGTATGTAGGCCTCCTTGCTCGCACATGCTTTTTCAATTCTGCCAACACATTTTCTATAGGATTGAGGTCAGGGCTTTCTGATGGCCACTTCAATACCTTGACTTTGTTGTCCTTAGGCCATTTTGCCACAACTTCGGAGGTATGCTTGGGGTCATTGTCCATTTGGAAGACCCATTTGCGACCAAGCTTTAAATTCCTGACTGATGTTTTGAGATGTTGCTTCAAAATATCAACATAATTTTCCTCTCTCATGATGGCATCTATTTTGATGCTGCCACCCCCGTGCTTCATGGTTGGGATGGTGTTCTTCGGCTTGCAAGCCTCCCCCTTTTTCCTCCAAACATAACGATGGTCATTATGGCGAAACAGTTCTATATTTGTTTCATCAGACCAGAAGACATTTCTGCAAAAAGTACCATCTTTGTCCCCATGTGCAGCTGCATACCATAGTCTGGCTTATGGTGATTTTGGAGCAATGGCTTTTCATGTCGATATGAGACTTATTTTACTGTGGACATAGATACTTTTGTACCTGTTTCCTCCAGCATCTTCATAAGGTCCTTGTTCTGGGATTGATTTGCACTTTTCGCACATAATTACGTTCATCGCTAGGAGACAGAACGAGTCTCCTTCCTGAGTGGAATGATGGCTGCGTGGTCCCATGGTGTTTATACTTGCGTACTATTGTTTGTACTGATGAACGTGGTACCTTCAGATGTTTGGAAATTGCTCCAAAGGATGAACCAGACTTGTGGTCTACAATTCTTTTTTGAGGTCTTGGCTGATTTCTTTAGATTTTCCCAAAATGTCAAGCAAACACGCATTGCGTTTTAAGGTAGGCCTTGAAATACATCCCCAGGTACACCTCCAATTGACTCCGATGATGTGAATTAGCCTATCAGAAGCTTCTAAAGCCGTGATATAATTTTCTGGAATTTATAAGTGAAATATTATGTCTGTAAACAGTTGTTGGAAAAATGACTTGTGTCATGCACACAGTAGATGTGTAACGGCTGTTGCAAGGAGAGGACCAAGGTGCAGCGTGATACGTGTTCATGATGGTTTTTATTTTATCTGAACACTGAATCAAAAAACAAAGTGGAACAAAACACACAGCTTTGTCAGGTGAAAAACACAAGACAGAAAACAACTACCCACAAAAACCCTGTGGGAAAAGGCTACCTAAGTATGGCTCCCAATCAGAGACAACGATAGACAGCTGTCCTTGATTGAGAGCCATACCCTGCCAAAACAAAGAAATACACAAAACATAGAAAACGGAACATAGAAATGCCCACCCTAGTCACACCCTGGCCTAATCAAAATAGAGAACAAAAACCTCTCTATGGCCAGGGTGTGACAAGATGTCTTAACCGACTTGCCAAAACTATAGTTTGTTTACAGGAAATTTGTGGAGTGGTTGAAAAACGAGTTTTATTGACTTCAACTTAAGTATATGTAAACTTCCAACTTCAACTGAAGGTTGTAATGTCATTGATAAACATCTCAATTAAATATTGCCCAGTTATCCATGTTGAAATGATGTGGTGTGCCCAGTGGGGTGTGCTCTGAGGGGTGAGAAAGAATAGTTTTGAAATAATAATTGCACTATGTGGTGAACTCTATTCTTGCTATTGTTATTGCTATCTCTCACTCTCTATTTCTCTGTCTTCCTCCCTCTCCCTCTCACACTCTCTCTCCCTTTGTTTTTCTCTTTAACATGATAAAACTCCATCTCATCCGAAGTTCGGCCATCGAGCCTTGTTATCGGATTCAGAATGAATTCTCTGTTCAGAAAAGCAGGTGCCAGAAAATGCCACACTACCCATGACAAACAGTCTTGAGAGTATTTCAGTCAGTCAGACCCACAGTTGAACTCTAAAGGTCTGCACTCGGCACACACAGTGCCGAGTGAGAATGTGTTTGTTTTAATTTCACACGGTCATTCTGACTTGGAAGAAAGTGCCTTCAAAGGCAACAAAGAGAATGTGTCATTCCTTTTGTGCCCGTTTATTCCTCTGTCGAGCATCTGTGCGCCTTTTGAAGTGCATCACCCTGGAGTTGACGATAACCGTGACTAAACCAACAGTCTCTGACAGCCAAGGCACTGTTCTGTCATTTATAATGATTGAGCCATTATTGCCCTAATACGTGTCATATTTTATGACCATGTAGTAAAAAGCATGACACCTGTGAACCGATATTACTGCCAATACCTCAGCCTAACCAAGTGGGCATTCTTTAGTAGTGGTTTCTAACTTTTACAGAAAATGCTGATTAAAAATAAATTAAAGGCTCTGTGCCTAAATAGAATAAATCACGACAAACAACAGGAAACGTCCATCTTAATAAACAAGATGGTGTCAGAGATAAAATTATACTGCCCCGGGGTTTCACACAATCACCCGAGCCAGTTTTTCATTTGGAGTTGCCAATCAGTCCCTGATGTCAGTTCATTTTATTAGTTAATGAGTCCCCGGTTCCAAAGTAGTCACAAGAAGATGACAAGTAAATAAAAAAACAACTGAAATGAATGGGACGTGTCCGCTTGTCGCAGAGAGACTCGAGAAGGGTAATAATGACTAATGATGCTAATTTACTTTGAAAACAGACGTACCATCGACAAGTTTGGAATCCGGCTGCGAAAGCTAATCGTTTGTTCGTGTGATGATGAAATATGCAGTCTCACGACAGATGATGACAAAATTACGACGCCTGCAGATGGATGATGGTGACTTCGATTACTTAATCCCCCAGTCTGTCTGTCTAATAATGTAGTCAGATTGATCTACTATCTCCCATTGATCCAGTGCCTTTGTGAGGATGACGTCTTTGTTGGGCGTCTAGCTACAGGACAGCATGTGGAGGCCTTTAATTAGTGTAACATTGCAATGATTGAGAGGAGCACCAGAGACTGGTCCTGACAGACAGATTAATACACTGACTGCAGAGAGGATTTCTATAATAGTCTAAAGATTGGATGCAATGGTGGGGTCCAATAGATGTAAGTAGGGTAGTGAGAGACATTTTTTAGGTGGTCTGGATCTATAATGGTGACTGTGAACTTGAACAGATGGTATATGCACAATTACAGCTGTGTTTCTTTCTTTTTTCTTTCTTTTTCTAATCACAGAGGGTCATCAAAGACATCTGCACTAATTGAGCATTTTGAGAATTCTAACGAGCTCTCTTAATTAAGGCTACTGAAGAGAGTGCACAGTGCTGAACAGGACGGTTTTAAACAGGTTTCGGATGTTTCATGTAAGAGGGTCAATCTGGAACAGCACTGATACATCACGTAATTAACTCGCTTAAATCCTGTGAAGGAACTGTGAAAGGAATGTTACCCCTTACACTTGTGGGTATTGGCCAATGGATAGGGCTAAATTTAAATATATGGAAAGCATATGCATAACCATGGTAGCAATTAAAAGGAAACTGTTTGGAGATTATGGTGAAGTTATTATCCTAAAGATGAGTACACAACAGTTTACCTGACACAAGACTCAAATCAAACATTACACTGTTGATGTTATGTGCATTTTAAATTTACTGTACTTTTGCCACATTAATCTGAAAATACTCTGGATACATTCAGTAATATGATAAGAAAAATTGTGGAAAATTTTGGGTACGTGCAACATAAGACAAAAAAAGACAAGGGTTTGAATGAGAGATCTAACTGGTGTCTCCAAGTGGCCACACAACTCTTCAAAGTGTGCGCAGTTCCTAAGTAATTTTGATCATTTCAATGCGCTTTCATGACTCAAAGAAGAATCTTCAACTATACGTTATTTTTAGCTCTCCGTTGAGGAACTAAAGCAACACAGGTAGTTGTTTTGTTTGGAACACAGCCCTGCATCCCTGCCTTTACACAATTACTTTTGTCGTCTATGCAATTCAAAAACGGTCCATTACAGTATAAATCACAATTTGGTTCAGGTTTGAATAATTTGAATGCTTGTTCTATCGCCAACGTTTCTAGCTAAATTATCAAATATAATCTCACAGTGTTCGGCTTTCACAAAGCAATTCAGAAACACATATTGTAATACTGGTGCGGATAAAATGGATTAATGAGCAATGTGCAACCTGAAAGAACCTGCCTTTCAGCTCCTTGGGACAGCTGCTCCGACCACTGAGAGAAGCACAAGATTCCCTCAAAAATGATTTAACCTTTATTTAACTTGGCAAGTCAGTTAAGAACAAATTCTAATTTACAATGATGGCCTACCCCGGCCAAACCCGGACAACACTGGGCCAATTGTGGGCGGTCCTATGGGACTCCCAACCAGATCCGGATTTGATACAGCCTGCATTCGAACCAGAGACTATAGTGACACCTCTTGCAATGAGATGCAGTGCCTTAGACCACTGCGACACACTGGAGAAATGTTAAGCTTCACTCAACTTTCTAGAGTTTCCCTTTACTTTGGCTATTGTGATCGAATCAATGCAATATTAGCCACTTTCAATGCAACAGACCGAAACAAAAACAACTATGCAAGACTTAGTATGCAAAACGAACTATGCAAGTGATTTTGTTGTAGGCAGAACGCATTGGAGTAGGTTTCTATTGCATTGATATGGCAGGACTCAGTCCGAACTCTAGAAAGACCAGTGTGGCATAACCAATAAGAGCTGCAGTAGGCCTATATACAAATAGACCATTGCCATATATGGATTTGTGCCATTTACTTCGAACTGGACTGTTTACACAATGAGTGGTCTTGAGAAGATGTGCTTGTTTTGAGATCAAAGTGAGAGCTGCATGAAGCCACGTGTGCACATTTTGTTAATATCTTTTGCTAGTTAGTGAGTTATTAGCCCAGTTATATATCATTTGTAGTCAGCAATATGTGAGTGATTGCTTCCTACAAGAGCACAAAACGTGTGCATTTCTAGACATCTTTGAAAGCCAGTAAGGTAAAGAGCTTTTCTTGGTCTTATTAAAGAGGCAGTTTTGCATTTTGAGAATGGCTTGAATTAGCTATGTAGCCAAAAGGCAGAGGGTAGCATAATTTTGTCACGTCCTGACCAGTATAGAGGATTATTTGTATTATTTGGTCAGGGCGTGGCAGAGGTATGTTTGTTTTGTATGGTGTTTTTTTTGTGTATAGCTTAGAGGGGTGTGTTATTTATGTGTTCCTGGGTTTTGTGGTGTATGTTTTAGTATGAGTAGGTTCTAGGTTAAGTTTTCTATGTGCAGATTTGGTTGCTGGACTCTCAATTGGAGTCAGGTGTTTCTAGTTGCCTCTGATTGGGAGTCCTATAAGTAGGTGTGTGTTTTGTTTGTCACTTGTGGGTAGTTGTATGTTAGCACTGCTTTTGTTTAGCCTGCTACACTGTTCCTGTCGTGAGTTTTTGTTTATTGTTTTTTTCCTCGTGTTCACATTTTAAATAAATGATGATGAGCACGCAATCCGCTGCATATTGGTCCACTTTGTCTGACAGCGATTTCAACATATCTTCTGACGAAGAGGAATGTAACAAATTTGGCTGATTCTCTGCAATAATGGTTGGGAATAACAATACATGTTATTTTATAAAGTGGTTTCTTGCATCAAACAACACAATAGTATTTTCAGTCACCTTGTCTGAATGACAAGTGGATAAACAAGTTAATCAAATCACATTTTCACATATTTTATTTGTCACATGCGTAGAATACAACAGGTATTACCGTGAAATGCTTACTTAAAAGCCCTTAACCAACAGTGCAGTTCAAGAAATAGAGTTAAGAAAATATTTACTCAATAAAATAAAGTAAAATTAAAAGTAACACAGTAGAATTACATAACACTAACGAGGCTTTATACAGGGGACACCGGTACCGAGTAAATGTGCATGGGTACAGGTTAGTCGAGCTAATTTATACATGTAAGTAGGGGTATAGTGACTATGCACAGATAATAAACAGTGAGTAGCAGCAGTGTAAAAACAAATGGGTGGATCAATGTAAATAGTCTGGGTGGCCATGTGATTAATTGTTCAGCAGTCTTATAGCTTGGGGGTAGAAGCTGTTAAGGAGAATTTTGGACCCGCTCCTCTTCGGTCCCGTCGATGAGAATGGGGGCCTGCTCGGCCCTCCTTTTCCTGCAGTCCACGATCATCTCCTTTGTCTCGTTCACATTGTGGGAGAGGTTGTTGGCCTGGCACCACACTGCCAGGTCTCTGACCTCCTCAACGTTATCCGTGATCAGGCCTACCACTGTTGTGTCATCAGCAAACTTAATGATGGTGTTGAGTTGTGCTCGGCCACGCAGTCGTGGGTGAACAGGGAGTACGGGGGGACTAAGCACGCAACCTTAAGGGGAACCGGTTTTGAGGATCAGCGTTTCAGATGTGGTGTTGCCTACCCTTACCACCTGGGGGCGGCCCATCAGGAAGTCCAGGGTCCAGTTGCAGAGGGAGGTGTTTAGTCCCAGGGTCCTTAGCTTAGTGATGAGCTTTGTGGGCATTATGTTGTTGAACGCTGAGCTGTAGTCAATGATCAGCATTCTCACATAGGTGTTCCTTTTGTCCAGGTGGGAAAGGGAAACATGGAGTGTGATTGATATTGCGTCGTCTGTGGATTTGTTGGGGCGGTATGCAAATTGGATTGGATCTAGGGCTTCTAGGATGATGGTGTTGATGTGAGACATGTCCAGATCTTCAAAGCACTTCATGGATCCCAACGTGCTACGGGGAGGTAGTCATTTAGGGAGGTTACCTTCACATTCTTGGGCACAGGGACTATGGTCGTCTACTTGAAAAGTTGGTATTACAGAATCGGTCAGGGGTAGGTTGAAAATGTCAGTGAAGACACCTGCCAGTTGGTCCGCGCATGCATGTTTTTTCAAAAGTCTCATGGAATTGAACACCGCACATGATAGATCAGATATTTGCATGTTAAAATGTTATGTGATGAATTTTCTCCATTGTTTTGATCATCCTTGAGACGCTTATAAAACTTTATTGGAGTCCACCTGTGGTAAATTCAATTGATTGGACATGATTTAGAAAGGCACACACCTGTCTATATGAGGTCGCAGAGTTGACAGTGCATGTCAGAGCAAAAACCAAGCCATGAAGTTGAAGAAATTGTTTGTAGATGTCATGGTTCCACCTGTCACCAGAGGGCGGCAGAGACCGTCCTAGAGACATTAACGACACTCAGGTGTGTCCAATTTACTCATTATGATTTCCCTGTAAAAAGAGATGTTTTTCTGTTGTCCTTTGCAGAAGTTTGAATTGTGCGGTCGTTTTCTGAGTGAGTTTTTGAGACTTAGTGTTTGTTGTTTTTTTTCAACTGTACTGTGAGGATCTGCAGAGAAGAATGTGAGAAACTCCCTAAATACAGGTGTGGCAATCTTGTAGTGTCATACCCAAGAAGGCTCGAGGCTGTAATCGCTGCCAAAGGTGCTTCAACAAAGTGCTGAGTAAAGGGTCTGACTACTTATGTTAATAATGTGATATTTCAGGTTCAACATTTTCATAAATGTGCAAACATTTCTAGAAACCTGTTTTTGGTTTGAGTTCATGGGGTATTGGGTGTAGATTATTTCATCCATTTTAGAATATGGGTGTAACATAATGTGGAAAAAGTCAAAGGCTCGGAATACTTTCCAAATGCACTGTATAGCATGTTACTGTACAGCCACTGCGTTCCAATTTAGGTGCTTATGTCACGGTTGTCGTCTGGAATGGAGGACCAAAACGCAGCAGGAATGTGGATGCGCATCTTGATATTTATTTGAACCAAGAAAACACCAAAAAAAATCAAAAGAAGAACGAACGATCAACTAAACAGTTTTGTAAGGCTCACACACGCAAAACAAGAAACAATCTCCCACAAACACTAAACCAAACACATACCCATATATAGGACTCTCAATCAGAGGCAACGAGAAAGCACCTGCCTCCAATTGAGAGTCCAACCCCCCATTAACCTAAACATAGAAAGACAACCAACTAGACTAAACATAGAAATACATTAACAAGGAACAGTGCCCCAAAACCCCGGAATACATAAATCAAATACCCTTCTACAAAAACACCACCCCGAACCACATAAAACAAATACCCTCTTCCACGTCCTGACCAAACTACAATAACAAATAACCCTTATACTGGTCAGGACGTGACAGTACCCCCCTAAAGGTGCAGACCCCGGATGCACCTCATAAATAAACAACGCCCAAAACAACAACAACAAAAAATCCCCCTAAACTAAAAGGAGGGAAGGGAGGGTGGCTGCCGTCACCGACGGCACTTGTGCTACACACCCCCTCCCCAACCCACCTATACCAGTGGTGGTTCAGGCTCCGGCCTACTGTCCTCCAGAATGCAGACAGACTTAATCCGTTTCAGGCCGTAGGCTGACTCCCCTCGTTCCGGATCGTAGGCAGACCTCTTCCATTCCACACTGTCGGCAGACTCATTAGAAACACAGTTACTTATATTTAGTTCTGGATCATTAATAGACTTACTCCGTTCCGGGTTGCTGCTAGACTCCTTTGGTTCCGGGTCATAGGCAGACTCACCCGGTTCCGGGTCACAGGCAGACCCCCTCGGTTCCGGGTCACAGGCAGACCCCCTCGGTTCCGGGTCACAGGCAGACCCCCTCGGTTCCGGGTCACAGGCAGACCCCCTCGGTTCCGGGTCACAGGCAGACCCCCTCGGTTCCGGGTCACAGGCAGACCCCCTCGGTTCCGGATCACAGGCAGACGCCCTCGGTTCCGGGTAGACGGGCCACTCTGGCAGCTCCGGGCAGGCGGGCCGCTCTGGCAGATCCGGCGCGGCGGGCCGCTCTGGCAGATCCGGCGCGGCGGGCCGCTCTGGCTGATCCGGCGCGGCGGGCCGCTCTGGCTGATCCGGCGCGGCGGGCCGCTCTGGCTGATCCGGCGCGACGGGCCGCTCTGGCTGATCCGGCGCGACGGGCCGCTCTGGCTGATCCGGCGCGACGGGCCGCTCTGGCTGATCCGGCGCGACGGGCCGCTCTGGCTGATCCGGGCAGACGAGCCGCTCTGGCTGATCCGGGCAGACGAGCCGCTCTGGCTGATCCGGGCAGACGAGCCGCTCTGGCTGATCCGGGCAGACGAGCCGCTCTGGCTGATCCGGGCAGACGAGCCGCTCTGGCTGATCCGGGCAGGCGGGCGGCTCTGGCTGATCCGGGCAGGCGGGCGGCTCTGGCGACTCCTGACTGGCGGGCGGCTCTGGCGACTCCTGACTGGCGGGCGGCTCTGGCGAGTCCTGACTGGCGGGCGGCTCTGGCGACTCCTGACTGGCGGGCGGCTCTGGCGACTCCTGACTGGCGGGCGGCTCTGGCGACTCCTGACTGGCGAGCGGCTGACGCACTAGATGCCTGATGCGTGGTGCTGGTACTGTAGGTATCAGCCTGGGAACACGCACCTCAGGGCTAGTGCGGGGAGCGGGAACAGGACGAGTCGGACTGGGCTGACGCACTGGAAGCTTGGTGCGTGGTGCTGGTACTGGACGTGCCAGACTGGGAACACGCACCTCAGGGCTAGTGCGGGGAGCGGGAACAGGCCAAGTCGGACTGGGTTGACGCACTGGAAGCCTGATGCTAGGTGCTGGTACTGGAGGTATCAGCCTGGGAACACGCACGTCAGGGCTAGTGCGGGGAGCGGGAACAGGACGAGTCGGACTGGGCTGACGCGCTGGAAGCCAGGTGCGTGGTGCTGGTACTGGACGTGCCAGACTAGGGGTTCGCACTTCAGGGCTAGTGCGGGGAACAGGAACAGGACGAGTTGGACTGGGCTGACAAACTGGAGGCCTGGTGCGTGGTGCTGGTACCATCTTCACCAGACAGCTAGCACGCACCTCAGGACTAGTAATAAACGCTGACTCAGGTGATATCTTTAGGACACGCTCTGTAGGGCGAATGTCGTGCCAGTACACCAACACAGTATCTCTCTCATCCTTTTCTTCTCCAATTTTCCCATCAATGCCTTTATAGTCTCTGTTTCTCTCACCTCCAATTTTACCCCGACTAGCTCTGGTTCCATCCTCGGCTCCGCCGATCTGTCCGTGTGCCCCCCCGGTAGCGTTCCCGGTCCTCACTAGACTTCCACCATGGGCCCTCTCCGGCCAGAATCTGCTCCCATGTCCATTTCTCCCGCCAGTCCATATTGAATTCCCCTTGCTCCTTACTCCGCTGCTTGGTCCATTTGTGGTGGGAGATTCTGTCATGGTTGTCGTCTGGAATGGAGGACCAAAACGCAGCAGGAATGTGGATGCTCATCTTGATATTTATTTCAACCAAGAAAACACCAAAAATAACAAAAGAAGAACAAACGATCAACTAAACAGTCTTGTAAGGCTCACACACGCAAAACAAGAAACAATCTCCCACAAACACTAAACCAAACACATACCCATATATAGGACTCTCAATCAGAGGCAACGAGAAAGCACCTGCCTCCAATTGAGAGTCCAACCCCCCATTAACCTAAACATAGAAAGACAACCAACTAGACTAAACATAGAAATGCATTAACAAGGAACAGTGCCCAAAAACCCTGGAATACATAAATCAAATACCCTTCTACAAAAACACCACCCCGAACCACATAAAACAAATACCCTCTGTTTATATTGTTTTATTCTAGATAACATTTACCATTTTCTTTTGGTATTTTACAGATAGAAAGGTAAAACAAGTTTTATCCACAATATACTCTGAGTAAGTCCAGACCTGGAGTGTCTTAACAAAATGAAACCAAAATATTTCACTGTCCCAAAGAAAGTATTTGCGTGGTATGCAAATATGTGCATATTTAATGATGTTACCTCATTTGCATATTGTAATACAATATCTCAGAAAAACAATAATACAAAAAGTATTGTATTTTTATCTAAAAACATTCAACTGGTAAAAGTTTGTGATAAAGGAAAAACAAAATCCCTATTAGGGTGTGGTGCCTGGTCTTCATTAAGGCTAGATGCCTCTACACCACAGAGACTAAAGTCCTCAAATGTACTAAATGTCTCCCTTAACCCTCCATTACAACCCACCCACCACCACGCCTCCACTCACCACCCCCATCCTGTCCCAAACTCACTTCAACTGTAGTGAGCTGATGGGCTGTCATGGGTGGTAGAGCCCGTGCTGGAATCCCTGAAAAAGATTAATGACAAAGGAGGTTAAAGCGGTGATTACACACCAGCTGGCAGCCTCTGGTTTTAACCTCTCTCCCCCCACTCCCCTATCTCTCCTTGACACAGCCCCCCCCCTCCCCATGTGTCTAAGGGGAAATCTAAAGGCTGCTCATACTGATGCAGATGCTGTAGCGCTTAGTAAGAGAGAGCGTGAGAGGGGGGAGGAAGGGATAGAGCAAGAGAACAGAAAGTGGGTGAGGAGAGGTAGAGGGAGAGAGAGGTGGGGGGAGGAGATTTGAAAGTTGAGTAACCCTTCATATGAATACTAGCTTCAGAATGCATTATAAGCAAATGTATAACACCTTATGAGCTGTGCATAATGCATTATATTGCACAACATACGCCTAATATCTGCAAAAACATCTACATAGGGTGCTTTTTTATGAAAGACCATAGGTGTTCACGCAGTATATTTAAGATACTAAACTCAGCAAAAAAAGAAACATCCACTCACTGTCAACTGTGTTTATTTTCAGCAAACTTAACATGTGTAAATATTTGTGTGAACAACTGAGACATAAACTGAACAAGTTCCAAAGACGTATGACTAACAGAGATGGAATAATGTGTCCCTGAACAAAGGGTGGGCCAAAATCAAAAGTAAAAGTCAGTATCTGGTGTGGCCACCAGCTGCATCAAGTACTGCAGTGCATCTCCTCCTCGTGGACTGCACCAGATTTGCCATATCTTGCTGTGAGATGTTACCCCACTCTTCCACCAAGGCACCTGCAAGTTCCGGGACATTTCTGGGGGGAATGGCCCTAGCCCTAGCCCTCACCCTCCGATCCAACAGGTCCCAGACGTGCTCAATGGGATTGAGATCCAGGCTCTTCGCTGGCCATGGCAGAACACTGACATTCAATGAACCATAAATAATTAATTAACATGCGGAACGGTCGTTAAGACACTAACAGCTTACAGACATTAGGCAATTAAGGTCACAGTTATGAAAACTTAGGACACTTAGGACACTAAAGAGGCCTTTCTACTGACTCTGAAAAACACCAAAAGTGACGTCAGTTTATTACATCGTTACGCTGTGTT
Source organism: Salmo trutta (assembly GCF_901001165.1). NCBI lineage: Eukaryota > Metazoa > Chordata > Actinopteri > Salmoniformes > Salmonidae > Salmo > Salmo trutta. The sequence goes on along the minus strand of NC_042995.1, from coordinate 23,967,287 downwards.
GTGCATGACTCCACAACTGTTGCACGAAAGCAGTCTTTGTACAGATACAATGTGTGACATTGGACCTGATATCCTGTCCAAGCTCATTTCACCAAGGCCAGTGTCACTACACAGGCAGCTCTCAATCAAAAGTAGAAGAGACAAACACTATTGTCATGGATCAGCTCAGTTTATCCCTACCATTGTGACGGTGAGTCGTCATAATGCAGCATCAAATGTACATGATCTTAGGGGCATTGGCAAACACAATGTAAGTCATTTAATGCATGTACCCCTAATTGAATGGAATACATCTGTTTATCCTACAGCTATTGTAAGCAGTAATCATGAGCCTATAAATCAGAGATACACTGTTAGCACTGAGGTGGTGTGCAATAGTTGGAAGACCACTTTATGCAGCTCACCCTGCACTACCAGCTCCAATGTAAATAACATGAGTAAGTCTACCTTGGATAAGCTTCCCAGTAAAGCATTAAAAACAAACAAGCAACCAAGAAAAGTGCTTAAAATAGCCCATATTAACATATGTAGCCTAAGAAACAAGGTCCATGAAGTCAATAACTTGCTTGCATTCATATTCTGACTATCTCTGAAACTCACATAGACAATACCTTTTGATGATACAGTGGTAGAAATACATGGTTTTAACATCTTTTCCGAAAAGACAAAAATGCCAACGGAGGCGGTGTTGCGGTCTAAATTCAGAATCACATTCCTGTAAAGCTTAGAGACAATCTAATGTTAAATAATGTTAAAGTAATATGGCTACAGGTTAATCTGCCTCACCTAAAGCCCATTCTTGTGGGAAGCTGCTATAGACCACCAAGTGCTAACAGTCAGTATTTGGATAATATGTGTGAAATGCTTGATAATGCATGTGATATCAACAGAAAAGTATTTTTTCTGGGTGATTTACAGTGCCTTGCAAAAGTATTCATCCCTGTCACGTACGTCGTAATAATGATGGTTGGACCAAGGCACAGCGTGAGTATTGTTCCACATCTTTATTAGAAAGTGAAACTTAACACAATACAAAAACGATAAAGAATAAACGAAACGTGACAACAATGCAACTACACATAAACAAAATACAATATCCCATAACCCACAGGTGGAAAACATGCTACCTAAGTATGATCCACAATTAGAGACAACGATTACCAGCTGCCTCTAATTGGAATCATACACAATCACCAACATAGAAAAACAAACCTAGAACCCCACATAGAAATAATAAACTAGACTAACCCCCCAGTCACGCCCTGACCTACTCTACCATAGAAAATGAAAGCTTTCTATGGTCAGGACGTGACAATCCCCCTTGGCATTTTTCCAATTTTGTTTTATTACAACCTGTAATTGAAATGGGTTTTTATTTGGATTTCATGTAATGGACATACATAAAATAGTCCAAATTGGTGAAGTGAAATGAAAAAAATAACTTGTTTCAAAAATGTTTTAAAAATTACAAACGGAAAAGTGGTGTGTGCATATGTATTCACCCCCTTTGCTATGATCTGGTGCAACCAATTACCTTCAGAAGTCACATAATTAGTTAAAGTCCACCTGTGTGCACTATAAGTGTCACATGATCTGTAACACCACTAAGCAAGGGACACCACCAAGCAAGCGGCACCATGAAGACCAAGGAGCTCTCCAAACAGGTCAGGAACAAAGTTGTTGAGGGGTACAGATCAGGGTTGGGTTATAAAAATGAAACTTTGAACATCCCACGGAGCACCATTAAATCCATTATAAAAAAATGGAAAGAATATGGCACCACAACAAACCTGCCAAGAGAGGGCCGCCCACCAAAACTCACGGACCAGGCAAGGAGGGCATTGATCAGAGAGGCAACAAAGAAACCAAAGATAACCCTGAAGGAGCTGCAAAGCTCCACAGCGGAGATTGGAGTATCTTTCCATAGGACCACTTTAATCCGTACACTCCACAGAGCTGGGCATCATGGAAGAGTGACCAAATAAAAGCCAATGCTTAAAGAAAAAAACAAGCAATCACGTTTGTTGTTAGCCGAAAGGCAAGTGGGGTCAGATGAGAAAAAAAATGTAGCTTTCTGGCCATCAAGGAAAATGCTATGTCTGGTGCAAACCCAACACCTCTCATCACCATGAGAACACAATCCCCACAGTGAAGCATGGTGGTGGCAGCATCATGCTGTGGGGATGTTTTTCATCGGCAGGGACTGGGAAACTGGTCAGAATTGAAGGAATGATAGATGGCGCAAAATACAGGGAAATTCTTGAGGGGAACCTGTTTCAGTCTTCCAGAGATTTGAGACTGGGACGGAGGTTCACCTTCCAGTAGGACAATGGCACTAAGCATACTGCTAAAGCAACACTCGAGTGGTTTAAGGTGAAACATTTAAATGTCTTGGAATGGCCTAGTCAAAGCCCAGACCTCAATCCAATTGAGAATCTCTGGTATGACTTAAAGATTGCTGTACACCAGCGGAACCCATCCAACTTGAAGGAGCTGGAGCAGTTTTGCCTTGAAGAATGGGCAAAACTTCCAGCGGCTAGAGGGTCCAAGCTTATAGAGACATACCCCTAGAGACTTTATTTGTGTATAACAGAGGTTGTTCAGTGAACCATGCTCACGTGTTGAGTAATTATGCTTGGGTTGTAGGCTTTAGGTCAGTGGGCTAACACAATCATATAGGCTGGAGAATATCCAAGTTTAAACCTACATATGTTTCCAACTAATTGTTATGGGCTGGCTGCATCCTCAGCCATTTCACCTGTTGTCTGACTAACTCTTCACATAGGCAATAGAAGAGCTTGGAAGACCGTATCTCACAAACCATCACACCATGCTGATGTTCAGCGCATCATATGTTTTATTACAATCTCCAGTAGGTTACTTAGCCCATGCCAATGGTTTACAGAAAGGGTCAGTGGTGACCCGTCACTCAGGGCAGGTGGGGCAGAGTCCCACCTGTTTTGAGCCCCACATTTTTACATTGCAAACAATGTAAAAATAATATCATTGAGTTAATAAAGCCACATACAAACATGGATCTCTTTTTTTGTTTTCTTGAGTAAGGGAGCTCCAAAATGCAGGTGTTTCAGCCTAGCTCAGTGCTTTCTGTGGTGGTGGGGCAAGACAGCGCCTTGATTGGCTCAGTGTTCTGTCACTCATGGGGACACTACATCACCGCCAAGTCTAAGAGTAGAGCTGGAAAATTCAAGCCCCTTGAGTGCTGCCATAGTTACATTAGAAATGCCCATCCAAGCAGGCTCAAGGTCATTGGCCATAGATTAAATGATGTCAAATCACATTATATCTACAGTATCTTTGATTGGAATCTTAGCTAACAGTCATCATGAATCAAGTCAACTATCTACTGGCAAATCCGTTTTAATCCTTGTCATATGAAGAGAAATTATAGATAAAATGTATCGGTGCTCATCGGCCATTGGACATTAATATTACACAACAAGTTGGAAATCACAAATTCCACAATGAGTGGTTTGGAAGGAATCAGTGGCTAACTGCAAGCATTGCAAAGCAATCATTAGTATGCTATTCAGTGGAGTGGATGTGTGGTCCCAAGTCTAAGATTAAGGGTCTCTTTTCCTAGTTTAAAACATTGGCCATGCTGTCAATGAACCATGATTTGTTTCGCGCTCAAAACAACTTAACTCAGAACTGCATAATCTGACTTTTGTGAGTTCAAGACAAGTGGGAACTCAGTAAAAAAGTAGATACGACTGGGAAAATACATTTTGAACTTTATCCAACTAGGAATTGTGAATTCGGAACTTGGGCTACTTTCTAGGGCTTCGACCTGAAGATCACAACTTTTTTTTTCTTTCCTAGTTGTCTTGAAAGCACCAAAATTCCAGAAAATGGCATACTTTGATGACCATGTTCTGAATTCTGTAGCTGTACGTTTCCAAAGTGCTGAACAAATAGTTATATTGACTACATCTGTCCTAGCGCACTCAAAATTGTGGATTGCCTCTTATCCGCTTGTCGTCCCCTTATGCCATAGTTTGTACATCTCAATTGTCAGTAGAAACCACATTTATTTAAGCAAGTCAGCCATATCATCTATGTTTTTTTAAGGTATCAGGTTTGAAGGTAAGACCCAGATGCAGACAACGTCGAATTAAAAATGGTTTAATAATCCAACAGGGGCAGGCAATAGACAGGTCAAGGCAGGCAGGGATCAGTTAACCAGAGGTGGGGCAACAGTACCGGACGGCAGGCAGGCTCAGGGTAGGCAGAGGTCAATAATCCAGAGGTGGGGCAAAGGTACAGCTTGGCAGGCAGGCTTAGGGTCAGGCAGAGTGGTAAAGCAGGCGGGCTCAGAGTCAGGACAGGCAAGGGTCAAAACCAGGAGGGTGAGAAAAAGAGAGACTGAGAAAGGCAAAACTGCTGGTTGACTTGACAAACAAGGTGAACTAGCAACAGATGAACAGAGAACACAGGTATAAATATACAGGGGATAATGGGGAAGATAGGCGACACCTGGAGGGGGGTGGAGACAATCACAAGGACAGGTGAAACAGATCAGGGTGTGACAAAAGGCAGTAAATGAGGCTGAATGAACGTTTTGCCAGACAAGGCTCAGCCAGGTGTAGCAGTGGTAAGCTGTTGGGACTCTGCTGTTGGGACTCTGCTGTTGGGACTCTGCTGTTGGGACTCTGCTGTTGGGACTCTGCTGTTGGGACTCTGCTGTTGGGACTCTGCTGTTGGGACTCTGCTGTTGGGACTCTGCTGTTGGGACAGCTTTATGTAGGCCCTAACAGTTTGTGGGCACCGTTTGTCACCATTTTAGTGCAATTACTGTATTGTGTTGTGTAGTGGCTTTGCTGGCATGCATCCCACATTCTTTGGTTTGTTTGCCCCACCAAGATTTAAATGCTAAAATTGACACTGGAAAGGGTGTTGAATATTTCAACATAGACAGTTCCTCCACCTTGCTCTAGGGGCCTCTCTGTCTCTCTATACCTTTTCCAACTCTTCTCCCATCACGTCAATTAACTAAACCACTGTCAACAAGCTATTCCTCCTCAAAGACTATCACGTTCTATCTTATCAAATATCCGCAATACAGTACTACAAGGTGTCTGTCAAACAATCTGTTTGATTGATGGTACTTAGAGTAGGTGAGTGTCTCCATCCTATTACTATGATGAGCCACTCTGATGTTTTCATCGCAACTCATTATTAATGATTCGCTAATTTGGCTAATTGGAAAACTTGGGATGCCTGCCTCTCAGGGAGCTTTTCTGAGTAAATAAGGAGAGGGTATTTTGACTTTCAGAACACAAGGAAACACTCTGGCTTGGGAGACTCATAAGCAAGGACTCTGCTTGTGTGCCCAAATGGTTTCACTCCAAATTTCACTCCAGGCACTCAAGGGCTATATTTTAGTTTTTGGGGGGGGGAGTTTAGTTTGGTAGTAAGCTGGCTCCACAGTGTTTTCTGCTTTCTCTCACTTGTAACTGTTGTGACTGGTCACTATCATGCCAGGCTATGCTGATTGGAAGTACTGTAGCTCCAGCTCCATCGACCCCTCCTGGTTATAACTCAGGAGTGTCAGCTGTTACAGCTGGTCGAATTTTGTTGAGTCATGATGCTTCAACCAGAATGTAGTAAACTGTGGTTCAATAATTTCCTCATAATCAAATCATTGAAGCAGTGCTGAAGATTTTAGATGAGTTTAATGTTGTTTCTTGCACGTATCCATCTTTTTCTTGTGAGGAAATTGCCAGCCTGAGTAACTTCCTGCCTTAACAGGAACTGCATCATAGGTGAAATGTTAGTCTGACAGGACGTTCATATGAGGAAGGAGATCGAACTTCAGGCCTTGCTATACCTCTTTTAATTTGACTTTTTAGAAGAGTTTAGAGCAAAGACTTTCGACATAAAAATATGTTACTACGATGTAATTCCAGCTCAAACACCCGACTTCAACATCTCCCAAGCCAACGTGTTTCCGATGCAGCAGATCAACGCACCTGTGCTGATGTGATGGAAGGTGTCGGATTAAGTATTTCCCCCAAAAAAATTATCGAGGCGGTAGACGTTTGGTGTCAGGAGACACAGTGGCTGTCTTAGTAGGCTTTTCTAGATGTAACTAAGGGGAAATGTACAGAGTTCCAGCAGTGCTGCCGAGGGAAAAATATGGATGTAATGAAGCAGAGTGACTGGAAGACGGCCCAGTTTGAAGACCATTTCCCCATCCCTTCACTCATTCACTCACACACACACAGGAACGTACACACAGGAACACGCGCGTGCGCGCACACACACACACACACACACACACACACACACACACACACACACACACACACACACACACACACACACACACACACACACACACACACACACACACACAAGAACGTACATGCACAAACACACACACCTCTTTGAGCTGGTATTGCACACACACACACGCAGAAAGGTACACACACACCACTTTGGGCTGGCAACGCAATCGCTACCCATCGCCAACACATGACTGTGACAGAGAGTGGAGAGCAGGGGTGTTTTCCTTGAGGATGCATCATCAGGACGTTTATCATAGCAAAAACTCTTTTTGTTTTTTCATTTTCCCCTCCTCGTCCAAAGTGGTCATTATTGTCGCAGAGGAAATGCTGATGCTGATGAAAACAACCGCATCACCGCGGTAACAAGCTATCAACGAGCCCCACAAACAGATCATTTAGAGTGATTTAGTATGTCTGTTTAGTCAACACTTTCTCCCAGAAGATTATCACGCTGAGATGTTCATTAATCCCTTCAAACTAATGGCAATTAGCATATTTGTGGTATAATGAACCAATAGACTTAATGTCTCTGCATCTTTATGGATAGGCATGCATTGTGTATGAGGGAAAAGACACATTAAACATTCAAATCTCCTTAAGGGAGTGAACAACTGTATTTGACTCAGCAAACACACTATAACGGAAAACTGTACATTATAAGATATGTTTTTGTCTTATCAACAGTAAAATACTCTGAAACATATAACTGCAGGATACTGTAAATGATGGTACATTGTGGGAAACGTTAGTGGGAAGGGAAATAACTACTGTATTTCGAATGGTACTGTAATTCCACCCCACAGAATGCAGTACTGTACCGTATCTTTAGAGTGACAAAAACCTTTTGACCACTTGTGGGTGCATGGTATTGTTGTTTCTGACTTAACATATTTTGAGGTGTGCCTTGTAAGAGGCTATATTTGCTGCACCCGTGAGTTAGAATGCTGTACCAATTTAACCAGTGGTGGAAAAAGTGCCCAGTCATCATACTTGAGTAAAAGTATCGATACCTTAATAGAAAGTTACTCACTAAAAGTCACCCAGTAAAATACTACTTGAGTAAAAGTCTAAAAGTATTTGGTTCTAAATATACTTAAGTATCAAAAGATAAAGTATAAATAATTTCTAATTCCTTATATAAAGCAAACTAGACGGCACCATTGTCTTGTTTTTAAAATGTACAGATAGCCAGGGCTACACTCCAACATACGTAATTTACAAACGATGCATTTGTGTTTGGTGAGTCTGCCAGATCAGAGGCAGTAGGGATGACCACTTGTTCTCTTGATAAGTGTGTTAATTGGATCATTTTCCTGTCCTGCTAAGCACTCAACATGTAACGAGTCCTTTTGGGTGTCAGGGAAAATGTATGGAGTAAAATTAACATTATTTTCTTTTGGAATGTAGTGAAGTAAAATTTGTCAACAATATAAATAGTAAAGTACAGATACCCCAAAAAACTACTTAAGTAGTACTTTAAAGTATTTTTACTGAAATACTTTACACCACTGAATTTAACTAGGTTATAGTGCCCCATCAATTTAAAATGTAAAGGGGACAGATTTAACTGGAAGCAAGTATATAACCTTAAATGGTTGAACATTTTGCCATGTCCTTTTCGTAACACTACACAGCTGATTCAAATCATCCATGCTTGATGATGAGTTGGTTATTTTAATAAGCTATGTAGAGCTAGGGCAAAAAACTAAACGTGCATCCAGTGGGGGCCCCAGTGGATGCACTCTCTCCTCCCTTTCTGTTCTACAACGACACCATTTAGATGGAGGAAAAGAAGTCATAGGCAGTGAAACAGGGTTTATGACAGAATCTCCTCCCCTCTCTCCCCCTTGTCTTCAGTCTGTCTCGGGGAAGCTGTCCTCTGCCCACTGCCATGTGGACAGCTGTAATGGAGATGGATGGAGGCTGGCGCTGCCTCGCCGTGAGGAGCAGACGGACACCTCCCTAAATGCCTGTCTGCCAACCTCCGTCAGTCTCCCTCCGATGGGCACCATGATGGAGCCCACACTCAACACCAGCAACCCACCTAGGCGTGCGGGAGGACCGAGAGAGATAATGTGGAACGTGCACATTTGAGAGTGAGGACATCTTGGGAATTGGGAGGAGATGTAGGCGTATACCTGAGAGTATGTGTGTACTATGGAGGAATCTCAATTGCATACACCTTGCGTCCTCTCGCCTCTGGCTTTCTCATCCAATGGGTTTTTAGAAGGAGGTGAGGAGAGAGGACGTGAGGAGTATGCAATTGAGAATATCCCTATGTGAGTTAATTCATGTAATGTGTGTATGTGTGAGAGAGAAATAGAGAATGAGGTTCAATGTTAACTACTTAGCTAGTTCAACAAAAAAAAATCAAAAGCCTCTCCTGTGAAGTCGTGACTTGCAACATCTCCTGAAACTAGTCACAATTGGTAGGTCAGGTTGTCAGGGATTCCAGGGTGAGACACTATAGGTGGTTTAGTATTTTTAGGAAGGTAGGAAGATTTTCTACATATGCCATAATGTAAAATATGTAATGTACACCTTCCTAATATTGAGTTGCAACCCCTTTAGCCCTCAGAACAGCCTCAATTAATCTGGGCATGGACTCAACAAAGTACCAAAATTATTCCACAGGGATGCTGGCCGATGTTGACTCCAATGCATCCCACAGTTTTGTCAAGTTGGCTGGATGTTCTTTGGGTGCGCACCATTCTTGATACACACGGGAAACTGTTGAGCGTGAAAAACACACTTAAACCGGTGCGCCTGGCACCCACTACCATACCCCGTTCAAAGGCACTTAAATATTTTATCTTGCCCATTATCAAATCAAATCAAATCAAATGTATTTATATAGCCCTTCGTACATCAGCTGAAATCTCAAAGTGCTGTACAGAAACCCTGCCTAAAACCCCAAACAGCAAGCAATGCATGTGAAAGAAGCACGGTGGCTAGGAAAAACTCCCTAGGAAAAACTCCCTAGAAAGGCAAAAAACCTAGGAAGAAACCTGGAGAGGAACCAGGCTATGAGGGGTGGCCAGTCCTCTTCTGGCTGTGCCGGGTGGATTTTATAACAGAACATGGTCAAGATGTTAAAATGTTCATAAATGACCAGCATGGTCAAATAATAATAATCATAGTAGTTGTCGAGGGTGCAACAAGCACGTCCGGTGAACAGGTCAGGGTTCCGTAGCCGCAGGCAGAACAGTTGAAACTGGAGCAGCAGCATGGCCAGGTGGACTGGGGATAGCAAGGAGTCATCATGCCAGGTAGTCCTGAGGCATGGTCCTAGGGCTCAGGTCCTCCGAGAGAAAGAAAGAAAGAGAGAAAGAGAGAATTAGAGAGAGCATATATAAATTCACACAGGACACCGGATAAGACAAGAGAAATACTCCAGATGTAACAGACTGACCCTAGCCCCCCGACACATAAACTACTGCAGCATAAATACTGGAGGCTTATACAGGAGGGATCAGAAGACACTGTGGCCCCATCCGATGATACCCTCGGACAGGGCCAAACAGGCAGGATATAACCCCACCCACTTTGCCAAAGCATAGCCCCCACACCACTAGAGGGATGTCTACAACCACCAACTTACCGTCCTAAGACAAGGCCGAGTATAGCCAACAAAGATCTCCGCCATGGCACAAGCCAAGGGGGTTTTCATGGCACACATCCACAATCCATGTCTCAATTGTCTCAGGGCTTAAAAGTCATTATTTAACCTGTCTCCTCCCCTCCACCTACACTGATTTGAAGCGGAGTTAACCAGTGACATCAATAAGGGATCATAGCTTTTACCTAAATTCATCTAGTCAGTCTATGTCATGGAAAGATCAGGTGTTCCTAATGTTTTGTGCACAGTGTATAATGCAGAATACTCACAGTTTATTAAGAATTATGACGCGGTAACGTTAGTGTGGTAATGCAGATAATATACTACAACACTGGCTTTACGTTGATAAACAGCAATTGCATTTTAACATGGTAGAGGCTCATGCAGCATTTTTATAGGTTAAATAATATTAGCATTAACAAAGCCTAATGTAAAAATGACTACTGGTAATAGTAACAAACAGAGTCACAATTGCCATATCCTGCTTTTTCACTTCGAAGGGCTAGTGATGTCCTTCATCTCACAGAAAATAGAGCTCTGTTTATAAAACTAAGTTATGTATCCAGCCAAAGTCGCACGCTGTCCTTCATGAAAACAACTTAAGCCGGAGGAAAATGAACAGAGAAAAGAAAAGAGAGTGGTGAGACCTTGACAGCTGTCAGAGATAGAGGGGCCACCGTGTGCAAAAAAAGAGACAGCAAATTGAGAAAGGGAGAGAGAGAAAGAAAGCGGCAAGAGAGCGCATTAGAGAGGGAGAGAAAGAGAGCGAGAGTTATTAGACTGAAAGTCAGAGAGAGAGAGCGAGAGAGAGAGAGAATACACAGACCAATAAAAACGGTGTCTCTTCTCTGGGATAATCCCAGCATAGACAAGGCTGACAGGACGTCCCTCTCTCTGGGATTCCCATTTCAGGACCGCCGCCTTCTCTTATTTCGCCAACAATATTCAACGGTCTGGCCTCATCACACTCAGCCTCCGCATCCCAAATGCCACCCTATTCCCTATATAGTGCACTACTTTTGAACAGAGCCTTATCAGGTTCCTTATGGGCCCAATGCACTATATAGGGGGGCATTTGAGATGCAGCCCCAGCCTTTCTATACCCAAATAGGCCCTGTCGTATGGGAGATGGGAGGCGGACAAGCGACAAGCATCTCTTTAGATGGGAGTCAATGGAAATTAATTGAAATAGCAGTGTCATTCAAACAAACAGTAGATATTAGAGAGTGCCTGGGCAATTTGGGATTCAGCTTTGTTCCTCAGGGGTATTGGGAGGATCACTGTCCTCCTGTATTGTTTAGCTTGTCCTTCTTTAGTGTGTCTTCTGAAGTCAGAAGTCCCAAACAATGAGAATTGTTTGCAAAATATTATGGAGTGTTTTGACTGGTTCCCACTTGGTTGGGACTGCACTGTAAACCGCAAGGCATTTTTAACTCCAATACTTCTAATAAGTTGAACTCAAAGTCACTGAAAAGTCATTACTACTTAAAATATTTGTGGTACTGACTCAAAACTCAACAATTATTTTGTTAAGTTATGATAACAAATTAACTTTTAACCCAGCATGCTCTACTGCAGGAATATAATTTTTTATTTTTTTAATATCTGTGTTTTTCCATGTACATTAAAGTGATTGATTGATTAATCTTATGCTACACAAAGATACATAACATCAATTTTTCTAAACGAATCCACTCATTTAGTTAGCTTTTTGCACCTGTTACTGAAATGGTTGTTCCCATTTAAATGGCTTATGAAGTTTGCTCACATTGTTCCTAGCACTGGCAGTCATTATTGAGATTTTGGCTTATTTGGGTTTTATATTATGGTTTAGAAAGAATAATAAAACTTCCGACTGGATTACATATCACTTTGCAAGTCAGCATAATGTGACTTCCCAGCTTTTCCAGAAATCCCAGTTGTAAGATTTCTGTATTTTTTTTAAATCTGGGAATTTGTCTTTGGAATTTTGCAACCCTAATTGCAGGCATGATGTGGCCTGTAAACCATTAGTTTCAGGACACTGTATTAAGGTAAAGCTAGTGTTCAAAATAAGGCCATATGAGATATGTATTGTCATAAAGAGTTTAAATATAATGATGATATACACCTGGGAACTCACTTGTAGAAGGCCACAGGATAGAAAATGAATGAATTCAACAACCATGTCTCTGTTACTAACAAATACAGTCATGGGTGGTAACTTTACAATTCACTTGAAAAGGCAAGGCACACTGGGAAATTATATAGGCAACATGGCTTATGTTGAGGAAAGGCGTTCCGCAAAAATGTAATAATTTCGATTTCTCAAACATACGACTATTTTACACCATTGTAAAGATACACTTCTCCTTAATGTAACCACATTGTCAGATTTCAAAAAGGCTTTACAGCGAAAGCAAAACATTAGATTATGTTAGGAGAGTACATAGACAAAAATAACCACACAGCCATTTTCCAAGCAAGGAGATGTCACAAAAACCCATAATACAGCTAAATGAAGCCCTAACCTTTGACGATCTTCATCAGATGACACTCCTAGGACATCATGTTACACAATATATGTATGTTTTGTTTGATAAAGTTCATATTTATATCCAAAAACAGCATTTTACATTGGCGCGTGATGTTCAGAAAATGTATTCCCACCAAAAACTTACGGTGAATGAACACTTCAATTTACAAAAATACTCATCATAAACGTTGACAAAATACATAACAATTATTTTAAGAATTATAGATGCAGTACTCCTTGATGCAAATGCTGTGTCAGATTTTAAAATAGCTCGCCATCAAAGCAAGCTATACAGACACCCGCCAAGTTCTGGGGTCACCTAAACTCAGAAATAGTATTATAAATATTCTCTTACCTTTGCTGATCTTCATCAGAATGCATTCCCAGGACTGCTACTTCCACAAGAAATGTTGTTTTTGTTCGAAATAATCCATATTTATGTCCAAATACCTCTGTTTTGTTCATGCGTTCAGGTCACTATCCAAAGGCATAATGCGCGAGCGTAATTCGAGACACGAAAAGTCAAAATGTTCTATTACCGTTCGTAAAAACATGTCAAACGTTGTTTACAATCAATCTTTAGGGTATTTTTAATGTAAAAATGCGATAATATTCCAACCGGACAATAGCGTATTCATTCGAGGAGAAAAAGAAGCAACGGCGCGCTCTCGGGATCACGCATCACCAAGTCCTTTGTCCATAGGCAGTCCACTCATTGACTGAGCTACTATTCTCTGCCCAGTAACAGGAGAATGATGGAAAAACTTTCTGAAGGTTGTTGACAGCCAATGGAAGCCTTAGGAAGTGCAACGTGACCCCACAGACACTATAGTTTCAATGGGGATTCAAAAGAAGAACTACAATTCTCAGATCTCCTACTTCCTGGTTGGATTTTCTCAGGTTTATGCCTGCCATATAAGTTCTGTTATACTCACAGACATCATTCAAACAGTTTTAGAAACTTCAGAGTGTTTTCTATCCAAATCTACTAATAATATGCATATTCTAGATTCTGGGCCAGAGTAGTAACCAGTTTAATTTGGGTATGATTTTCATCCGGCCGTGGAAATACTGCCCCCTACACCTTAACAGGATTTATTAATGGGGGCATTACTAAAATCTTAACAGCTGATAACTAAAATCTGGACCCCCCCTGTTATTCAATATTTCTTTGGTATGACCCTCTTAAAGAAATTCCTTATAGCTTAGTAGAATCTCTCCCCCCGGTTTAGACAGGGCCTAGACTATTTAAGTGCCAAAAATCTGGGTTAAATACATGTAAAAAAAAAAAATAATAATAATAATGTTTCCTGATTTTTCTTATATCTCTCAGATTTAGGACAGACACTTCAGAACAAACTTCCTTTTGATTTTCTGGGGGGGGGGGGGGGGCTGTCTATTGTTCCATGTAGTGAATCTCTTATTCAATGTGTTTGTATGGTCTAGTAGCAATAAGGCCAAAAATACTTTTTAATTTAAAAAACATTTAAATATTGTTTTTTTTATACTTTAAGGGATCTTAACATTCTAAATAAAATAGCAAAATGATCATTGGTATGACCTTCTTAAAACAATCCCCCCTCCCCCGGCTTAGACTGGGCTTGGACTCCTATGGATTAATTAAGTAACAGTACTCAGACATATTAAGTGCAACAGGTTTCCTCAAACGTTTGGATAATGACATCACATTGGGGTTAACAGTGTGAGAACTTTCTCCCTGAGTATTATTGAAACACCTAGTCAAATCCTGAAATGTGACTTTTAAAAGAGTATTTATTCAACATTCAAGGGATACGTCCCTGGAATTCTGAATAGACACATCCTGCTATGTAAAAAAAAAATACAACTGAACAAACTCTCCCAAACTTCCAATAAACATTTTAGGAATCGATATTTGTCAGCAGAAATGCTGCTCTGAGGGGTTACCACTCAAGCTCAGTTGTATTGTGTCTCGGGAGAAAGAATAAGCAGGTGCCCATGAGAGGGATTTGTGTGTACCTGTCGATGCTCACAGCTATACCACCAGAGAAATGAGCCTTCACCGAAACCAATTAAGTATCCACAGGGAATTATCTCTAAAGCAGACAAAATATGCAATCTGGCCTGTCCTCGTGCGGGCCACCAACTCCAGAGAAAAAAATCTGAGCTTATGGCAACGTTGCAAAATGTGTTGCCTCAATAGCAACATCTGAGGAAAAAGTCGATTCCCAGGTGTTTTTGAAATGGGGTTTTAAGTCTGGGCAAGATAAGACTCACAAATGGTCAAGCCTATCAGGTCTCATTTTTAATAGTCTGAGATATGCAGTTCCGATTGCTTAAATAGACAGACTGACATTGGTCATATCAGGGATTAATTTTGGTGACAGTCCAAGTCCGATTCTTACCCATAGACCCAAAGCACAGATTGGGAGCCATAGATGCATAGTAATGGCGGTGGAAGGGAATAGTCTCATGCAAATCAAATGACAGCTACAGCAATGCACTAAGGGTACTGTTAGGTTCTTATTTTTCAGAGTAAGTAACTCACGGACACTAGAGAAGCTTTAACCAAGTTTAATTCTTCCCACAGGATCTGTACAGCTGTAATTCAGACAACCCAACATTTCTCCCATCACAGATATATATATCCCACTCAAGACACCCCTCCTTCTCTCCAATCCTTACATCTTATGGTTCTACAGGAAAAGATGAACAGGATACTAAACCCATATTACTCCCTTCAGGGGATCTGACCTCACCTCCTGACCTCAACCCCTCCTTCACCTAATCCACAGATGTCCATCTGTCTCCCCTATATCAACATGTTGTTCTCCTCCCGTCCACCCAACACATTCCAAAGCCATCTGTCTTCCTACAGAGAACCATTAACTTCTGACATAAAACCCAGGCTCTTTCACTCCTCATATTCTATGCTTCTTCTCTATCATTTATTTAATATATCAATGTTCGAAATGTCGAAACCAACAGTACGAAGAAACATATCTCGTAAGTTATGTATTTATTTTCTCATTTCAATTAACTGAGGATTTGAAAGTGTGTGAACAAATGTCTGAAAGGGAGGTTGATTCACTGCACCCCTGATACACGCCACTATTTAAAAGCTTTAAGAGAAATCTGTTAATTATCAGCAGTTACACCACCAAATGCTCTGGACACCTTGACATTTAGAAAGAGTCAGCAGCCTCAAATTATTACATAAATTGACAAGTGGCTCATGAACACCTGGTTCAAGGTTGTACTTCTTTTGAAGTGTGAGAGCTGTAATAGCTTCTCAAATTACTTCTAACACAATGGTTTGGTTTGTTTTGTGGTCTGTGTGACTGTGTGACTGTGTAATGTTCGAGCCATCGATGGACTGGGTTTACGGCAATATTGTAAAACATAATGAATCATTTTTATAAATGTAATAATGTTAAATTGTAAACCTAGATATAAAAATAAAGGAAACACCAACATAAAGTGTCTTAATAGGGCGTTGGGCCAGCAAGAGCCAGAACAACTTCAATGCACCTAGGCATAGATTCTACAAGTGTCAGGAACGCTATTAGAGGGATGTGACAACATTATTCCACGATAAACTTGGTGTTTGGTGTTTTGTTGATGGTACTTTGATGGTGGCTCCAGAATCTCCCATAAGTATTCAACTGGGGTGAGATCTGGTGATGGTGACTGTTATGGCCATGGTTTATATACTTTTCATGCTCATCAAACCATTCAGTGACCACTCATGCCCTGTGGATTGAGGCATTGTCATCCTATGGGGGCATAGCCATGGTAGCCAAAATAATGGCCTGCCCAGCATTTTTATACATGACCCTAAGCATGATGGGACGTTAATGGCTTAATTCAGGAACCACACCTGTGTGGAAGCACCTGCTTTCAATATACTTTGTATCCCTCATCTCTCACAAGTGTTTCCATTATTTTGTAAGTTACCTGTATATACAGTGTTATCCTCTCTACAATCACAACAATCTGTATTATGTGTGATTGACAGACCCTTTATCTGACAGGGAATTCTTATTGATTGCTGAAAAGAGAGAGAGGAGAAATGGAGAGAAGTTGAGAGAGAGTGAGAGAGAGAAGGGAATGAAAGAGGCAGGAGAGAGAGATGAGAAATAGAGAGAAAGATGAAAAAGAGAGCAAGACAGGGGAGAGGGGGTATAGCCTAGCCTAGCGGACAGCCAGGCAGCACGAAAGTGGACATGTTGTAAGACACAGAGGTTACATTGCCTGTTAAACTCTTTCTGGGAGCAAAAAAAACTGCCCGCAACTCAAGGGCCATTGTACCGCATGAAGCAGATCAATTGTAGAGAATTAATTCAATTTGAGCCCCTGAATAATAGCATAATTTACCAGCGAGTAAACATCAGCCACCACCGATCAATGAAGGCCTCACGTCTGAGCCTCAGCCACATAAAGAGGGACAAAGGCTATAGAGAGGCCGTTATGGGCATAGATCTCAAGTGCCCGGGAATATCAACTCATTTATCTCATAAAGGTGTGTCAATACGACTGCGAAGTAATAATTTGTTTAATTTATCAGGCTATTTAGGAGATATAGAGATTAATATTGTCACGTACTGAAAGATGTGATTTTCTAAGGTAGAGTAGGTCATGGCGTGACAGGGGGTGTTTTGTGTTTTTCTATGTTTTATATTTCTATGTGTAAGTTCTAGTTCTATTTCTATGTTGTTGTTTTTTGGGTTGATCTCCAATTGGAGGCAGCTGGTCCTCGTTGCCTCTAATTGGAGATCATATTTTAGTAGGGGTTTTTCTTCCTGGGTTTTTTGGGTGATTATATTTTGAGTAGTGTTTGTTTCTCTCTGCGTCACGGTTTGTTGTTTTGTCAATTTAGTTATTTATGTATTGCAAAGTTTCACGGATATAATCAAATCTGGAAGTACAACCACGCTGCACTTTGGTCCGATCCTTTCGACAGCCGTGACAAATATATGTACAGTGTCTTGTTGTTGCCTGATGTCTGTGTATTGGCAACATGCGGTTAAGCTTGGGTAGGTGTAGGCTACTATTTATTTTCAGCTTTTTTGGCTAACACTCAGTGTTTCAAGTGTGATATTGTGAGTGATTGAAGAAAGTATTGCAATTAAGAGTTCTTTATAACTCTGTTATAATCACCTCTGAAAATAATAGGGGCAAACTTTGTACAGGTACATACGGTTCTGTAAATCTTGCCCATTGGAGACACAACCATTGTGTTTCTTTAAGTTCCATACATTACAGCAAAATACTACAGGGAGACAGGACAGACAGCAGGATAGTTCTCGCAGTGGCAGACCATGTGTAACAACACCTGCACAGGATTGGTATATCCGAACATCATACCTGCGGGACAGGTACAGGATGGCAACAACAACTGTCTGAGTTACACCAGGAATGCACAATCCCTCCATCAGTGCTCAGACTGTCCACAATAGGCTGAGAGAGGCTGGACTGAGGGCTTGTAGACCTGTTGTAAGGCAGGTCCACACCAGACATCACTGGCAACAACGTCGCCTATGGGCACAAACTCACCGTCACTGGACCAGACAGGACTGGAAAAAAGTGCTCTTCACTGACGAATCGCAGTTTTGTCTCACCAGGGGTGATGGTCGGATTCGCGTTTATCGTTACACCGAGGCCTGTACTCTGGAGCAGGATCAATTTGGAGGTGGAGGGTCCGTCATGGTCTGGGGCGGTGTGTCACAGCATCATCGGACTGAGCTTGTTGTCATTACAGGCAATCTCAACGCTGTGCGTTACAGGGAAGACATCCTCCTCCCTCATGTGGTACCCTTCCCGCAGGCTCATCCTGACATGACCCTCCAGCATGACAATGCCACCAGCCAGTGCATAATTTCCTACAAGACAGGAATGTCAGTGTTCTGCCATGGCCAGCGAAAAGCCCGGATCTCAATCCTATTGAGCACGTCTGGGACCTGTTGGATCGGAGGGTGAGGGCTAGGGCCATTCCCCCCCAGAAATGTCTGGGAACTTGCAGGTGCCTTGGTCGAAGAGTGGGGTAACATCTCACAGCAAGAACAGGCATATCTAGTGCAGTCCACGAGGAGGAGATGCACTGCAGTACTTAATGCAGCTGGTGGCCACATCAGATACTGACTTTTACTTTTGACCCCCCCTTTGTTCAGGGACACATTATTCCATTTATGTTAGTCACATGTCTGTGGAACTTGTCCAGTTTATGTCTCAGTTGTTGAATCTTGCAATGTTCATACAAATATTTACACATGTTAAGTTTGCTGAAAATAAACTCATTTGACTGTGAGAGGACTTTACTTTTTTTGCTGAGTTTGAGGTATAGTGGTTAACGAGACACTGGTTGATGTATTCCCAATTAGCTCTAAGTAAACAATACATAGGCACTTGACTCATATTGACACATTAAATTAACTCTTTAAGGCAACTTTGCTGTTAGTGTCAGGGTAAAAAATAATGTATATCGATACTAAGGAGAATAAGATGGAAACTGGAAAAATAACTGAAAAAGGTGTGTGTGAAAGGGCTCTTTTGGGTTCTCATGTTGACATAGAGTTTCCGATTGAGCTCCAAAGGCTCTTAAAAAAAGCAATCATGCAAAACACATCCCTCAGAATTCCAATTAAAACTCAGTACACATCTTTCACCTTTGAAGAAGAGAAATATATTATCTATGCCTGTGTCTTACCCAATGTGCCAAAGCAGCATCACCAACTTCTAAACTCATAACATCAAATACCACAGGGCCATAGTGGGATGAATCTGATAGACAGCTTTGCCAGAGAAAATGACAGCACTGCCTGCCAGTGAATTGACACAAAGACAATCAATCGTGCCACTCAAAAGGAACCCCCCTCTTTTTTGTGTATTTCTGTTGCAGTGGGCTGAATCCATGAAGCCAAAGAACATGTCCGGGAAAAATAGTGTGTGTTCCAAATGGTACCCTATTCCGATTTAATGCACTACTTTTGATCATGGCCGATAGGACTCTGGTCAAAAGTAGTGCACTAAATAGGGAATAGGGTACCGTTTGGGATGCACACAGTGTACATGTATTATACAGTAGCTATATCTCGAACCAGGGGAACCCTTTCTGGAGACAGGCTGACATATCATGTTTGTCTAAAATGCAAGTCTTTGTATATAGCTCTTGACAGCACACTTTATTCCCAAATATACATCAAATGGGTTTCATAAAAATACATCATCGCTATTTCGTGGGTTTATGTTCAATATTCTGGCTATTCAAATTTATTAAGCTATGTTCTAGATAATTATATAAAACCTTAAAATATATTTTAACTGCAATTGTCACAACCAACATTTGAGGAGCACTACTCACTACTTTACTGCATCAGTTTACCAACCACTAGAATGGCAGGTTACTTTGCACCCATATCTTCTGTAGCCAGTTAGATTTCTTTTAAACGCAACATAAAACACACGCACAGGCATGTAATAATGGTTGCCCAGAACAGTTTTACCTTCACAGATTTTCTATGGGGGGAATATCTTCTTGAGTGAAGCACATGCAGAATTCCCTTTTCATACACTTATCTCTCTACACATATTCTGAATTTGAACATAAGCATGCTATTCGCCCGCTATTTGTTTGGGGTGGAGATCGAAGAAATGAAGGTGTGGCAGAGGTGTGTCTACTCAAATCAAATCAAATTGTATTGGTCACATACACAGGGTTAGCAGATGTTAATGCGAGTGTAGCAAAATGCTTGTGCTTCTAGTGGGAACCACTGTGCAGTAATATATAACAATTAATCTAACAATTTCACAACAACTACCTTATACACACAAGTGTAAAGGAATGATTAAGAATATGTACATATAAATATATGGATGAGCGATGGCTGAACGGCATAGGCAAGATGCTCCCTCTGCTGTTTCCTCTGCTGTTTCCTGAATTCCACGATCATCTCCTTTGTTTTGTTGACGTTGAGTGTGAGGTTATTTTCCTGACACCACACTCCGAGGGCCCTCACCTCCTCCCTGTAGGCCATCTCATCATTGTTGGTAATCAAGCCTACCACTGTAGTGTCATCTGCAAACTTTATGATTGAGTTGGATGGCCACGCAGTCATGGGTGAACAGGTAGTACAGGAGAGTGCTGATAACACTGGGGCCCCACAAGGGTGTGTTGAGGATCAGCGGGGTGGAGATGTGGTTTCCTACCCTCACCACCTGGGGGCAGCCAGTCAGAAAGTCCAGGACCCAGTTGCACAGGGTGGGGTCGAGACCCAGGGCCAAAATTCACCCAACTTGTTGTGCGAAGCTTGTGGAAGTCTACCCAAAATGTTTGACCCAAGTTAAACAATTTAAAGGCAATGTTACCAAATACTAATTGAGTGTATGCAAACTTCTGACCCACTGGGAATGTGATGAAAGAAATAAAAGCTGAAATAAATAATTATCTCTGCTATTATTCTAAAAATTCCCTGTCTTATCTCTGCTATTATGCTATTATTCACATTCTTATAGTAAAGTGTTGATCCTAACTGAGCTAAGACAGGGAATTTTTGCTAGGATTAAATGTCAGGAATTGTGAAAAAATGAGTTTAAATGTATTTGGCAAAGGTATATGTAATCTTCTGACGTCAACTGTTTCATAGTCTAATTCTACTGGGCGTTCCACTGATTTCAAAACTCGGTACTCCAGAAAGTGGAGAGCAACACTTTTTCAGTGCTATTATGTTATATCTTTTTTTTTAAAAACGTTCAAATGGATTGCCTACAGTACACATGCTAACCAGCTCATATGATAAACAGAATGGCGGACCAATCCGAACTCACCTCTCGGCATGTTCAGCACATCCATTATCTCAGCCAATCATGGCTAGCAGAAAGGTTCCTTTGTTTTTCTGTGGCTAAACCAACTAGGCTCGTAATTTAACAATCATATTCATATTTACAGATGGCATAAAAGTTTGTTGTTAAGGCACATGAAAGTTCACATGTTCCCGAAGGCATTTCTGCCAAAAAATGGATTTTGATTTTTTTTAAAGTATACATTAAAATGGCTCTCCTGTGAAGTAGTGACGTGCGACATACGCCTAGTGTCCTTAAACGCATCACAAATGTGCTTAACAAATCACATAATAAGTTGCATGTTCTCACTCTGTGTGCAATGATGGTGTTTAACATGACTACTTCATCTCTGTACCCCACACATACAATTACGGTATCTAAGGCAAGCAGCAAATTTGAAACATAGATTCAAACACAAAGACCTGTGAGGTTTTCCAATGCCTCATAAATAAGGCCACCTATTGGTAAATGAAAAAAAGCTGACAATGAACCTTTGAACATGGTGAAGCTACTAATTACACTTTGGGTGGGGTATTAATACACCCAGTGACTACAAAGATACAGGCGTCCTTCAGTTGCCGGAACCGCTCAGGGATTTCACATTGAGGCAAATGGTGACTTTAAAAGAGTTTTATGGCTGTGATAGGTGAAAACTGATGATGGATAAACAACATTGTAGTTACTCTACAATACTAACCTAATTGACAGAGTGAAAAGAAGGAAGCCTGTACAGAATGAAATTATTCTAAAACATTTATCCTGTTTGCAACAAGGCACTAAAGTATTTCTACAAAAAATGTGGCAAAGCAATTCACTTATTGTTAAAGGGCCTATTTATATAAGGAATATGATTTTGGAGGGCAGAAATGATTAAATATTAAAGCATTAGACTACTCACTAAAGGCATCAGTCATGCAGAAGTTATACTTAAATCCGAACTGGTTCTCTAGCAAATTAGCAAGAACGTCTCACCCCGTGTTCAAGAATGGCCCGTTTCCCTTTATTCAGATTACATCCGCTCACTTTCAGTTATTTGAAAATTAAATAATCCCACAAAATAAATAAAAAAAAAATTAAAAGCCATAGAAAGTTGGATGCAATTTCAGTTTAATCCACCAGAAAAGCCAGAACAAATAATACAACAAATTTTGTGGTTAAACTCAAATATAATAATTGATAAAAAAAAGATTCATCTTTGTAAATAATATCATAAATAGGACCAGTGGAGTTATGTCACACCTGCAGCTAACACAAATATCTGGAAATGTCTGATCTACCCAAAATTACAACTAATTGCACCATTACCACAAAAATGGAAGAGCAAGTGGACGGGGGAAAAGTAAGGAAAAAAGGAAAATTGTGATGAATAACAATATATACCAGTTTCATTTTAGGACCAAAAAATTGACAACTGTGCCATATAGATTGCATAATAGTTGGGAAGAGATTTTTGATGTACCGATTCCATGGCACATGGGTTTTTAACTGACACACAAAACGACGCCGGATTCAAAACTTAGAATTTACATTATTATACAAAATTCTTGCAACCAATAGAATGTTATATATATGGGGGATACAACGTTCCCAGCTCTGCAGATTTTGCTGCGAGGAGGCAGAGTCCTTAGATCCTTTTTAGTTCATATGTAACTCATTTTTGGTCACAGGTCCATGAATGGTTGAAGAATTGCAACATTTACCAGGAGCTAACGCTGCAATACTGGGTGATTTTAAAAGTCATAGTAAATAGTTTAATAATACTTTTAGCAATTTTTTTAACATTAATTAGAAATTAAACTGTATAGACATCAGAAATAAATGGGAGAGGTGGAAATTAGAGGAAGGTGTAATGAGGTCTGTGTGTAGCTTGTGTAGAGGCGCAGGACAGCAGATAGGAGTTTTCAAGAGAGCGAGAGTTGCACCCCTTCTGAAAAAACCTACACTCGATCCCTCCGATGTCAACAACTACAGACCAGTATCCCTTCTTTCTTTTCTCTCCAAAACTCTTGAACGTGCCGTCCTTGGCCAGCTCTCTTGCTATCTCTCTCAGAATGACCTCCTTGATCCAAATCAGTCAGGTTTCAAGACTGGTCATTCAACTGAGACTGCTCTTCTCTGTGTCACGGAGGCTCTCCGCACTGCTAACGCTAACTCTCTCTCCTCTGCTCTCATCCTTTTAGACCTATCTGCTGCCTTTAATACTGTGAACCACCAGATCCTCCTCTCCACCCTCTCCGAGTTGGGCATCTCCGGCGCGGCCCACACTTGGATTGCGTCCTACCTGACAGGTCGCTCCTACCAGGTGGCGTGGCGAGAATCTGTCTCCGCACCACGTGCTCTCACCACTGGTGTCCCCCAGGGCTCTGTTCTAGGCCCTCTCCTATTCTCGCTATACACCAAGTCACTTGGCTCTGTCATATCCTCACATGGTCTCTCCTATCATTGCTATGCAGACGACACACAATTAATCTTCTCCTTTCCCCCTTCTGATAACCAGGTGGCGAATCGCATCTCTGCATGTCTGGCAGACATATCAGTGTGGATGACGGATCACGACCTCAAGCTGAACCTCGGCAAGACGGAGCTGCTTTTCCT
Source organism: Salmo trutta (assembly GCF_901001165.1). Lineage (NCBI taxonomy): Eukaryota > Metazoa > Chordata > Actinopteri > Salmoniformes > Salmonidae > Salmo > Salmo trutta. Next base: position 23,943,433 of record NC_042995.1, on the reverse strand, counting down.
CCCGGGGAAGGACGTTCCATGATCTCGCCATCACGGTTGGCAACTCCATTGTGTCCTCCTCCCAGAGTGCTAAGAACCTTGGCGTGACCCTGGACAACACCCTGTCGTTCTCCACTAACATCAAGGCGGTGACCCGATCCTGTAGGTTCATGCTCTACAACATTCGCAGAGTACGACCCTGCCTCACACAGGAAGCGGCGCAGGTCCTAATCCAGGCACTTGTCATCTCCCGTCTGGATTACTGCAACTCGCCGTTGGCTGGGCTCCCTGCCTGTGCCATTAAACCCCTACAACTCATCCAGAACGCCGCAGCCCGTCTGGTGTTCAACCTTCCCAAGTTCTCTCACGTCACCCCGCTCCTCAGCTCTCTCCACTGGCTTCCAGTTGAAGCTCGCATCCGCTACAAGACCATGGTGCTTGCCTACAGAGCCGTGAGAGGAACGGCACCTCAGTACCTTCAGGCTCTGATCAGTCCCTACACCCAAACGAGGGCACTGCGCTCATCCACCTTTGGCCTGCTGGCCCCCCTACCTCTGAGGAAGCACATTTCCTGCTCAGCCCAGTCAAAACTGTTTGCTGCTCTGGCACCCCGATGGTGGAACAAGCTCCCTCACAACACCAGGACAGCGGAGTCAATCACCACCTTCCGGAGACACCTGAAACCCCACCTCTTTAAGGAATACCTAGGATAGGATAAAGTAATCCTCCTAACCCCCCCCCCACCTAAAAGATTTAGATGCACTATTGTAAAGTGGTTGTTCCACTGGATATCATAAGGTGAATGCACCAATTTGTAAGTCGCTCTGCTAAATGACTTAAATGTAAAATGTATTAAGTGCACGCAAGGGAACCACGTCTGCAAAGCCCATTATGCACCTGCATAAGATAAATCTGAATACCAACTACTGAGAAGTGCTTAGGAAATGCATGCGTAGGAAAGGAATCAGCCCAATTCCGAACCCTGCAGTTCAAACTCTCTTGCTGTAGTAAGAGCCTTACAGGTTTTGGAAACCGGTTGCCCAATGGAGTAGCAAGGCCAGACCTCTCCCTCCCTCTGGACATTTCTGTCATTGTTGGTAATGGATCCATGTGGGTTTGAGTTCTTTTCCAAGGTCTTCGAAGGTCAGGGCAACCTTGGTAAGAGAAATCCCACCACAGGGGTCTGAAAAGTTTGGGGAGCGTGTCTCAGTAAGGAGGCATCTGTAAGCAGGAGGTTATCACCAGGTGCTGAGTGCCAGCTCTACCCGGGGAAGAAATACAACCTAATGAAAATACTGTAAATCTATCAGGGACATCCATTAATTGATATGTAAGACATGTAACCGGCATTAGACGATGCTCCGTTGTGTTCATGTGAAGCCAATTACTCAGATGAAAAGGCTTTGGAAAAATCTCAGAATCTCAGTGTAGATCATTACTGGGAAAGTCGTTTCTCCTAAGACGTGTACGGAGAGTGTATGACATCCTTGACTGGCTAGATCGAGAGGGATTGGAAGGCTGATGGACGACTTAGAGCGTTAACGTAGAGGACAAATGTCTCAGCCGAGAGACGAGACACACAGTCACATCTGTGACGGACTGTCAGGATCGATGTACATGCTCGTAGCTCAGTCGCTCTCCTTAAACTGATCTATTACCCATATGGTTATCCGGCATGCATGTGTTCTTTGTGTGTGCATGTGTGTACAGTATACTGTATGTATTTGTGTAAGTGTATTTGTGTTTGTGTGAATGAATGTGTGTGTGTAGTTTATTTGAAAATACCAACTTTTCAAATACTCAAGGTAATCAAATATAGTTTATATAGTTTCAACTTAAAGGTAACTATTTTATTTGATATTCAAATACAAGTCTCAGAAAAACAAATAATATTTGAAAGTATTTTGAATACCTCTATGTAATACCCTTGTTTGAACCAGGTATTGAGTTTATTTATAATTAATTGGTTATATATTTAAAATATAATTGAATTGCTCCTAAACTGTAATGTTGTTAATGCATTATGCTTTTGAAGAAATATTTATTTAATGTATAAGTGAATAGTTTGTTTTACTTTGAAGTGTAAGTTTTGACCAATAAGGTCGCTTGTTAAGTTGTGGCCAATGGGAGTTGACCTGGTTAACGGGAGGCCTGGGAAAAAAGAGAGGGAAAAAGACGTTGATGAAAGGATGGACGTTTTACCTTAGGACGGTTGGTAAAGAAATTGTAAAAGAAGACGACAGAATTAGAACAAAACCCATACTTACTAAGACATGTTTTATTTTATAAAAGAGTTGTTATAATTTTGTTAAAACTTAGTAAAGACTGAAGCTACCGTCTCGTCGTGGAGGTATTTGCCAGCATTGAGGTTAGCCTAGCATCGTGTGACACCGGGAGATAATTGCTTGGGAAGCTTAACGAGTTCGTGTTCCCATGGGATATCGGTTACGGCTAAGGAGTACTGTCTGCATGGGTAGCTGTGCTTTACTTGGACTTTGTGAGGAAACCTGCATGGAACTGCCATACTTCGCTGAGGGAATATCTACCAAGCAGTGAGTAACCACAACGTGAGGTGTTTCAGGATATTTTGGGGTGTCGTCATTTTTTTTCCGCTCCAACGCGCGCCAACGATTTATTTAAGCAAACTTGAAATAATTTGGACTCATTGGGGTTTATTATTTTTTATTTATTTTGTTGTGTCTGAAACTGTATTTGTGTTTGAAAATGTTTTAATACACATATGGAACCTTATGTATTTTGACTTGGTGGAGTCATTGATTGTTTCAATTTAATTGAATGCATGGGATGGTCTATCCTGATTCAATAACAGAAACCTATAATAATTTCATCTGAAGTTAATACCCTATTGTCATAACCCTAGATAGTTTACAATAGGAATTCTTATTGGAGATGTCCTTCTCACCTAACATCCCATGCTGTTGAGATACTCTGCATAAGTTAATATTGTGAAAGTCATATTCGAGCCTGGTGAGAGGGTTACATCTAGAAAACCAAATAATGTGCATCACATTTCGATCCCAGGCTGTATCACAGCCGGCGGTGACAGGGAGCCCCATAGGGTGGCGCACAATTGGCCCAGGGATATGGAATCACATGAGGGACATGGAATCCCCTCAACATTAGAGTAGACCAATTTTGCAGCTTTAAAATTACTAGCAAATATATTTCATAACGAGTGAGACACAAGGTAATACAGTAACACTTGACATCAAGTTCTTACACAAGTGTAGTAACTTTATGATTATTACAATAGCAACATTGTTGTTACATAGGACTTCATAATTGCATAATAATAGATGTATTACATAAGTGGAATATGGAACAGTTACTATTCCTTGTGTACAGTAGTTACAAAAACGAATTGCTATGTAATTCAAATGCAATTACCAAAGTATAATAATTATAATTTTTTTAATTTAACCTTTTATTTAACTAGGCAAGTCAGATAAGAATAAATTCTTATTTACAACGACGGCTTACCCCGGCCAAACCCAGACGATGCTGGGCCAATTTTGCGCAGCCCTATGGGACTCCCATTCATGGCCGGATGTGATGCAGCCTTGATTCGAATCAGGTACTGACTGCAGTGACGCCTCTTGCACTGAGATGCAGTGTCTTAGACCACTGCGCCACTCGGGACAACAACATGCTGATTAAATGTTGCTCCAAAAGTAATTATAGTTGTATTACACAGACACAAGACCATTTTAATGTTAAGTGTTACTGAGAATGCTAACAGTAACAAAATATATCTATTAGATCAAATCAAAATGTATTAGTCACATGCGCCGAATACAACAGGCGCAGACCTTACAGTGAAATGCTTACTTATGAGCCCCTAACCAACAGTGTGGTTTCAAAAAATATGAATAAGAGATAAAAGTAATTAAAGAGCAGCAAAAAATAACTATATAGGGGGGTACCGGTACAGAGTCAATGTGTGGGGGCACCGGTTATTTGAGGTAGTATGTACAGTCGTGGTCAAAAGTTTTGAGAATGACACAAATATTAATTTTCACAAAGTCTGCTGCAACAGTTTGTATGATGGCAATTTGTATATACTCCAGAATGTTATAAAGAGTGATCAGATGAATTGCAATTCATTGCAAAGTCCCTCTTTGCCATGAAAATGAACTGAATACCAAAAAACATATCCACTGCATTTCAGCCCTGCCACAAAAGGACCAGTTGACATCATGTCAGTGATTCTCTCGTTAACACAGGTGTGAGTGTTGATGAGGACAAGGCTGGAGATCACTCTGTCATGCTGATTGAGTTTGAATAATAGACTGGAAGCTTCAAAAGGAGGGTGGTGCTTGGAATCATTGTTCTTCCTCTGTCAACCATGGTTACCTGCAAGGAAACACGTGCCGTCATCATTGCTTTGCACAAAAAGGGCTTCACAGGCAAGGATATTGCTGCCAGTAAGATTGCACCTAAATCAATGATTTATCAGGTCATCAAGAACTTCAAGGAGAGTGGTTCAATTGTTATGAAGAAGGCTTCAGGGCGCCCAAGAAAGACCAGCAAGCCCCAGGACCATCTCTTAAAGTTGATTCAGCTGCGGGATTGGGGCACCACCAGTACAAAGCTTGCTCAGGAATAGCAGCAGGCAGGTGTGAGTGCATCTGCACGCATAGTGAGGACTTTTGGAGGATGGCCTGATGTCAAGAAGGGCAGCAAAGAAGCCATTTCTCTCCAGGAAAAACATCAGGGACAGACTGATATTCTGCAAAAGGTACAGGGATTGGACTGCTGAGGACTGGGGTAAAGTCATTTCCTCTGATGAATCCCCTTTCCGATTGTTTGGGACATGCGGAAAAAAAGCTTGTCTGGAGATGACAAGGTGAGCACTACCATCAGTCCTGTGTCATACCAACAGTAAAGCAACCTAAGACCATTCATGTGTGGGGTTGCTTCTCAGCCAAGGGAGTGAGCTCACTCACAATTTTGTCTAAGAACACAGCCATGAATAAAGAATTTCGCCAACACATCCTCCGAGAGCAACTTCTCCCAACCATCCAGGAACAGTTTGGTGACGAACAATGCCTTTTCCAGCATGATGGAGCACCTTGCCATAAGGCAAAAGTGATAACTAAGTGGCTCGGAGAACAAACCATCGATATTTTGGGTCCATGGCCAGGTAACTCCCCAGACCTTAACCTGTTGGATTTACCCTAGGATAGGGGGCGCCACAGCGCATTTTGGAAAAAAATCGTTCCCATTTTCAACGGCCTACTAATCAAAGTCAGAAGCTAAGACATGCATATACTTATTTTATATGGATAGAAAACACCCTGAATTTTCTAAAACTGTTTGAATGGTGTCTGTGAGTATAACAGAACTCGTATGGCAGTCAAAACCCCGAGACCGATTGAACCAGGAAGTGGAAATCTGAATTGTGGACTCGACTTCACAGCCTTACCTATAAATCACAACGTAAAAAAATGAAAATTGAGCACTTTCCAGTGCTTCCACTAGATGTCCCCAGTCTTTACAAAGTGTTTTGAGGGTTCTACGGTAGAAACTCAGTGAAAGAGACGATGTGGCAATTGGTCACAGTCGGAGGGCCATGAGCATTGTGACGTTGGCGGCCGTGTCTGCCCCCACCTTTGGAAGTTTTTTGAAACACAATGAAATCGTCCCACTCGAATCTGATTGGCTCTCTTGTTGAAACAGGCCCTGACGATTACTTGATACAACGTTTGACATGTTTGAACGACCCTAACTTACCGTAAACAGTCATTTTGCGTTAGACAGCTGCCGCCCACGGATCAACATTTGATTACAGCCTTAGGACGCGCTAACAAGAGGAAGCTAATGGAACATAAAGCATGGACTTTTTCGACCGAAAATACATTTGTCATGGACCTGGGACATCGGGAAGTGATTTCTGATGAAGACAACTAAAGGTGAGGGATTATTGGCGATATTATACAATATCAGATGTTACGTGCTATTGTTCACAGGTGGCGCCGAGCTAGGTTTTCGAGCTCAATTTCTGGGTATCGCATCCCATTTGATCTCAAAGTGTGATTACCCTGTAAAGTTAATTTAAAATCTGTTTTGACAGGTGTTTTCAAGAGATATTCATCTATAAATCTTAGATTGACAATATATATTAAAAAAATCGTTTTCGAATAGTAATTTATAAAATTGTAGCACTGTTTCCCGGGACGCATTATATGGGAAAATAGTTAGTCAACCTCAGGTGCCGATGTAAAATGCTGTTTTTATATAGAAATATGACCTTTATTGAACAAAAGATTGCATGCTGTGTGTAACATGATGTCCTAGGTGTGTCATCTGATGAAGTTTGTAAAAGGTTAGTGCTGCATTTAGCTGTTTTTTGGTTATATGTGATGGGTGTGCTTGCTCGGAAAATTCATATGATGCGACTTTTACAATGTACTCCTCTAACATAATCTAATATTGTGCTTTTCCTGTAAAACCTTTTTGAAATCGGACAACGAGGGTCGATTCAAGAGAGGTGTATCTATAAAACGATATGAGACAGCCCTATATTTGAAAAAAAAGAAATATTGAATTTCGTTATGCTAATGTCGCTAGGAGTTTTCGCTGGAAAATGATCCCGCTAACGGGATGGTAGGCTGAAGAAGTTTTTAATCCAATTGAGAACATTTACGTCATTTAGGAGATGCTCTTATCCAGAGAACTTGTGGTCAATCCTCAAGAGGCGGGTGGACAAATAAAACCCCACAAATTCTGACAAACTCCAAGCATTGATTATGCAAGAATGGGCTGCCATCAGTCAGGATGTGGCCCAGAAGTTAATTGACAGCATGCCAGGGCGGATTGCAAAGGTCTTGAAAAAGATGGGTCAACACTGCAAATATTGACTCTGCATCAACTTCATGTAATTGTCAATAAAAGCCTTTGACACTTATGAAATGCTTGTAATTATACTTCAGTATTCCATTGTAACATCTGACAAAAATATCTAAGGACACTGATGCAGCAAACTTTGTGAAAATTATTATTTGTGTCATTCTCAAAACTTTTGGCCACGACTGTACATGTAGGTAGAGTTAATTAAAGTGACTATCAATAGATGACAACAGAGAGTGGCAGTGGTGTGGAGAGGGTAGGGGTGGGGGGGCAATGCAAATAGTCTTGGTAGCCATTTGACTAGATGTTCAGGAGTCTTATGGCTTGAGGGTAGAAGCTGTTTAGAAGCCTCTTGAACTTAGACTTGGCACTCCGGTACTGCTTGCCGTGCGGTAGCAGAGAGAACAGTCTATCACTAGGGTGTCTGGAGTCTTTGGCAATCTTTAGGGCCTTCTTCTGACACCGACTGGTATAGAGGTCCCGGATGGCAGGAAGCTTGGCCCCAGTGATGTACTGGGCCGTACACATTACCCTCTGTAGTGCCTTGCGGTCGTAGGCCCATCAGTTGCCATACCAGGTGGTGATGCAACCAGTCAGGATTCTCTCAATGGTGCAGCTGTAGAACCTTTTGATGATCTGAGGACCCATGCCAAATATTTTCGGTCTCCTGAGGAGAAATAGGCATTGTGTGCCCTCCACCTCTGTTTTGGTGTGTTTAGATCATGATAGTTTGTTGGTGATGTGGACACCAAGGAACTTGAAGCTCTCAAACTGCTCCACTACAGCCCCGTCGATGAGAATGGGGGCGTGTTTGGTCCTCCTTTTCCTTTAGTCCACAATCACCTCCTTTGTCTTGATCATGTTGAGGGAGAGGTTGTTAACCTGGCACCACATTGTCAGGTTTCTGACCTCTTCCCTATAGGCTGTCTCATTGTTGTCAGTGACCAGGCCTACCACTGTTGTGTCATCGGCAAACTTAATGATGGTGTTGGAGTCATGCTTGGCCATGCAGTCATGGGTGAACAAGGAGAACAGGGGGGGACTGAACACGCATCACTGAGCGGCCCCCATGTTGAGGATCAGTGTGGCAGATGTGTTGTTACCTACCTTTTCCCCCTGAGGGCGGCACGTCAGGAAGTCCAGGATCCAGTTGCAGAGGTAGGTGTTTAGTTCCAGGGTCCTTTGATTAGTGCCCTAAAAGCTTTTCACTAAAGTGTGGCACGATGAGCTGTAGTCAATGAATAGCATTCTCACGTAGGTGTTCCTTTTGTCCAGGTGGGAAAGGGCAGTGTTGAGTGTAATAGAGATCCACATCATCTGTGGATCTGTTTGGGCGGTATGCAAGTTGGAGTGGGTCTAGGGTTTCTGGGACAATGGTGTGTATGTGAGCCATGACTAACCTTTCAAAGCACTTCATGAATGGCTACAGACGTGAGTGCTACGGGTCGGTTTTCATTTAGGCAGGTTACCTTGGTGTTCTTGGGCACAGGGACAATGGTGGTTTGCTTGAAATATGTTGGTATTACAGACTCATTCAGGGACAGGTTGAAAAAGTCAGTGAAAACACATGCCAGTTGGTCAGCACATGCTCGGAGTACAGTTGGAAGTTTGCATACACTTAGATTGGAGTCATTAAAACTTGTTTTTCAACCACTCCACAAATTTCTTGTTTACAAACTATAGTTTTGGCAAGTCATTTAAGACATCTATTTTGTGCATGACACAAGTAATTTTTTTAACAATTGTTTACAGACAGATTATTTCACTTATAATTGTCAGGTTGTGCGCTACTGGTAAGAAGTCAGGTGCAGGAGAGCGGAGAGTTGTGATCAGGTGCACACTTTAATTGGCAGAAGTAACAACAGATGGACGCAACTGCGTCAAAAACCTCCAGCCAAATGGTAAAAGTGCAAAGCGTGAACAACAGTCACAATAATGTATAAGTTAAACAATTAAACACACTCAGGTACAACACGGTACCCGGAGAAAACCAGCCTGACAAGTAACACGAAACATGTAACAAAAATAACTCCACACAAAGACACGGGGGGAACAGAGGGAATATATATGTAGTGTGATTAGGGAATGTAAACCAGGTGTGCGGGGAAACAAGACAAAACAAATGGAACAATGAACAGTGGAGCGGGAATGGCTAGAAGACCGGTGATGTCGACCACCGAACGCCGCCCGAACAAGGAGAGGAGCCGACCCCCACCTTGACGCACGGCTCCAGCTGCGCGCCGACACCGGCCTTGGAGACGACCCGGAGGGCGAGGCGCAGGGCGAATCGGCCGGAGACGGAGTAACTCCTGCAGCATTGCAGGGTCCAACAGGTCCTCCACCCAAACCCAGCACCTCTCCTCCCGACCGTATCCCTCCCACTCCACGAGGTATTGAAGGTCCCTCGCCCGACACCTCGAATCCAGGATGGACCGAACAGAGTACGCCGGGGCCCCCTCGATGTCCAGAGGGGGCGGAGGAACCTCCCATACCACAGACTCCTGGAGTGGACCAACCACCACCGGCCTGAGGAGAGACACATGGAACGAGGACTTCATTCGGTAACCTGTAACCTGTAACACACCTCATTCACTCTCCTCAGGACTTTAAATGGCCCCACAAACTGCAGACCCAGCTTCCGGCAAGGCAGACAGAGGGGCAGGTTTCGGGTCGAGAGCCAGACCCAGTCCCCCGGTGTGACCCGAAACCGTGGCGATGCGCGGCCCGCTGGAGGTGAACATGGGCGGCCTCCCATGTCTCCTCCGCGCACCTGAACCAGTCGTCCACTGACCCTGATGCCATGGCGCCAGAACCGGCTGGTAGCCCAATACGCACTGAAAGGGGGAGAGATTAGTGGAGGAGTGTCGGAGCGAGTTCGGCGCCATCTCTGCCCAGGGCACGAACGCTGCCTACTCCCCCGGCAATAAGACTGCGGAAACCTGCCCACATCCTGGTTCACCCTCTCCACCTGCTCATTACTCTCAGGGTGAAAACCTGAGGTAAGGCTGATCGAGACCCCCAGACGTTCCATGAACGCCTTCCAGACTCTCGAAGTGAACTGGGGACCTCGATCAGACACTATATCCTCAGGCACCCCGTAGTGCCGGAAGACGTGTGTAAACAAGGCCTCCGCAGTCTGTAGGGCCGTAGGGAGACCGGACAGAGGGAGGAGACGACAGGACTTAGAGAAACGATCCACAACGACCAGGATCGTGGTGTTGCCCTGTGAGAGAGGAAGATCGGTCAGAAAATTCATCGACAGATGTGACCAAAGCCGTTGTGGAATGTGTAAGGGATGTAGCTTACCTCTGGGCAGGTGTCTAGGATCCTTACACTGGGCGCACACCGAGCAGGAGGAAACATAAACCCTCACGTCCTTTGCCAAGGTACCACCAGTACTTCCCACTCAGACAGCGCACCGTCCGACCGATCCCCGGATGACCAAAGGAGGGTGACGTGTGGACCCAATAGATCAACTGGTCACGGACAGTAGACGGAACGTACAGACGCCCGACGGGACACTGGAGGGGAGCGGGCTCTGTACGTAACGCCTGCTCAATGTCTGCGTCCAGCTCCCACACTACTGGTGCCACCAGGCAGGCCGGGAGTATGGGAGTCTGATCCATGGGCCGCTCCTCTGTGTCATACAGCCGGGACAGTGCGTCTGCCTTCACATTTTGGGAGCCTGGTCTGTAGGACAGGGTGAACACAACACAGGTAAAAAACATGGCCCACCTTGCCTGACGAGGATTCAGTCTCCTCGCTGCCCGGATGTACTCCAGGTTGCGGTGGTCAGTCCAGACGAGGAAAGGGTGTTTAGCCCCCTCAAGCCAATGTCTCCATGCATTCAAAGCCTTAACCACAGCCAACAGCTCCCGGTCCCCCACATCATAGTTTCGCTCCGCCGGGCTGAGCGGAGAGCACAGGGGCGGAGCTTCAGTGGCGTGCCCGAGCGCTGAGAGAGTATGGCTCCTATCCACCTCCACTATGAACGCCAAAGAGGGATCCGGATGGGCCAGCACGGGAGCCGAGGTAAACAGAGGCCTTAGGTGCCCAAAAGCCCTGTCCGCCTCAGCCGACCATTGCAAATGTACAGGACCCCCTTCAGCAGTGAGGTAATGGGAGCTGCCACCTGGCCAAAACCCCGGATAAATCTCTGGTAGTAATTGGCAAACCCTAAAAACCACTGCACCTCCTTTACCGTGGTGGGAGTCGGCCAATTACGCACGGCTGAAACGTGGTCACTCTCGATCTCCACTCCTGAGGTGGAAATGCGATACCCTAGGAAGGAGACGGCCTGCTGAAAGGACAGGCATTTCTCAGCCTTGACGTACAGGTCATGCTCCAACAGTCGTCCAAGCACCCTGCGCACCAGGGACACATGCTCGGCACGTGTAGCGAAGTATATCAAAATGTCATCGATATACACCACTACTACACCCATAACGCCCTGGGGTACCCGTACGGCATGACAAGGTACTCATAACGCCCTGGGGTGGTAGTGAACGCTGTCTTCCACTCGTCTCCCTCCCGGATACACACCAGGTTGTAAGCGCTCCAGAGATCCAGTTTAGTGAAGAAGCGCGCCCCGTGCATTGACTCAATTGCCGTGGCGATGAGAGGTAGCGGGTAACTGTACCTCACCGTAATTGCAGCTACCCCAATGCTCTGTTGCTGATGACTGGGATGAATGCAGGAGCAGATTTCAACAGCAGGACACACTCTTTGTGACTCTATGTGGTAGTCCTAGCTGTCTTAAATGATTATGATGGTCATAATACTTCTTGACAGCATCATAAAGTATATTTTCTTAGTCAAAGTAAAGTGACAAAGGATGGTCATAATGTTTCATGATAGTGTCAGAAAATGTATTTTCTTCAATTTATTCAAAATACAATGAAAGAAAAACAGACTGTAAATAATTCATTACAACAACAAAGGATTTAACCTCTCTGGGGTATGTGGGACGATTTCGTCCCACCTACGTAACAGCTACTGAAATTCCAGTGGCGCGATTTTTGAATTGTTAGAAATACTATTACTTCAATTTCTCAAACATATGACTATTTTACAGCTATTTAAAGACAAGAATCTCGTTAATCTAACCCCACTGTCCGATTTCGAAAAGGCTTTACAACGAAAGCAAAACATTAGATTATGTCAGCAGAGTGCCCAGCCAGAAAAAATCAGACAGCCATTTTTCAAGCTAGCATATCATGTCACATAAACCCAAACCACAGCTAAATGCAGCACTAACCTTTGATGATCTTCATCAGATGACACACGTAGGACATTGTGTTATACAATACATGCATGTCTGTTCAATCAAGTTCATATTTATATCAAAAAACAGCTTTTTGCATTAGCATGTGACGTTCAGAAAACGCATAACCCCCGGCAAACTTCCGTTGAATTTACTAACAGTTTGCTAAATTACTCACGATAAACGTTCACAAAAAGCATAACAATTATTTTAAGAATTATAGATACATTACTCCTCTATGCACTCGATATGTCCGATTTTAAAATAGCTTTTCGGATGAAGCACATTTTGCAATAATCTAAGTACATAGCCCGGCATTACAGGGCTAGCTATTTAGATACCCACCCAGGTCAGCCTCCACCAAAATCACATTTCCTATAAGAAGAATGTTCTTACCTTGCTTGTTCTTCATCAGAATACACTGCCAGGACTTCTACTTCAATAACAAATGTTGGTTTGGTCCCAAATAATCCATCGTTATATCCAAACAGCGACGTTTTGTTCGTGAGTTCTAGAATGCTTCTTCACGGTCCCGCGCATGGCGCATTGGCGTGTCAAAAATGTCTAAATATTCCATTACCGTACTTCGAAGCATGTCAACCGCTGTTTAAAACCAATTTTTATGCCATTTAACTCGTAGATTAGTGATAATATTCCGACCGGGAGTATGCATTGAGCCTAAACAGCCGAATAAAATTTCTCCTCAGAAGCGACTCATGCACGCGCCTCATTCAAAGGTCCTCGGAGCAGCCACTTACAAAAGGTGATAATGTGTTTCAGCCTGAGGCTCCCTCGTAAACCTTCAGTTATTTCCCGGGCTCTGAGAGCCTATCGGAGCCCTGGGAATTGTCACGTTACAGCTAAGATCCTTACTTTTCAATAAAAAGATGCAAGACGCACGACTCCTTGTCAGACAGGGTACTTCCTGCTTGAAACCTTGTCAGGTTTTTGCCTGCCATAGGAGTTCTGTTATACTCACAGACACCATTCAAACAGTTTTAGAAAATTCAGAGTGTTTTCTATCCAAACCTGAACAATAATATGCATATTCTAGCTTCTGAGTTGGTGTAGGAGGCAGTTAAAAATGGGAACATATTTTTTCCAAAATTCTCAATACTGCCCCCTAGCCCAGACAGGTTTTAACTCTAAATCCTATTATTTATTCAAATATGTATTTTTCTCTGCCAATAAGTTTAATTTAGTTTGTTTCTCCAGCCACTCTCAAGGTATTGACCTCCACCCTTGGATGCAACAGATGCATTACTTTGTCTAAAAAATACAAGTAAAGAACAGAAATCAGAATAGAGTATACCACAATGCAGTGACACCGCTAAAGTAAGCTGAAAACTAAATCATACCAAATACACTGTATGTGACCAACCACCTCGATTCGGTCATATGTTACAAAATTTGAAATTGTTTTTTTTTACATTGGATTAAACTAGAGACTATACTTGAAAATTGTATATCATACACTGCAGTTGAGGAACAATGGGCAAGTAATTCTGCTTTGAAAGTTGATGAACTTGTAACCCCACTTTTGAGAAAATGGCAAATGAATGTTTTGGTACACCTACCGGAGAGCTCTTCTTTGTCTACACCCATCAGCATTGTTCACACCCTCTTAAGCCTTAGCCCCACCCATCTCTTTAAGGATTCACAAGTGAGGCCATGTGGTAAACACACTTATTTGTCACATGCACCAGACACAGAAGGTGTAAACGGTACACTGAAATGGTTACTTGCATAGTAGCAATATCAAAAACAGAAAGTGTCCAGATAAAACTATTTCATCAATGTTTTATCATTATTAGATGACGCTTACCCGGCACACATGTCTAAACTGATTTGGTCATGTGATGGAAATGTTATAGCAATGCAAATGTTTTCTGATTTGGATAATATTAATACACAGATCATACACAATGTTAGCTAGCGAGCCAGCATAATAACGTTCACTAGCTAACTAACAGTACGCTTTAACATGCAATAAAAATAACTTTCTGATCAAATTTAAAACTTATTTGTGAAAATGTAGCTAGACTCTTATCCGTACATGGATGAATGCTTCACGGCAATCTGGAACCATTTAACTCTGTTTTGTTTGTACAGCATTGTGTCAAGTCACTCCGGTTCACAAAAGTAGCCCATCACTTATTCCAACTGATCTGTATATGGCGCCTGCTAAATTCAGGGCATGAATGTTGTTGAAAAAGTAGCAAAACTTTTGTAGTTCTCGATGGCTAACGTTATATCTTTCAAAAATGGTGCAGTAGAAAGGATTATCAACACATACAGAACAGCTCACATTACAGATGCTGCCTAGTTAAATAAAATAAAATAAAAATACATGGCAGACCAATCCAAACTCCTCTCCCAGCATTTCCAGCCCATCCATTATCTCAGCCAATCATTGCTAGTGGGATGTTTCCTGTCTTTTTCTGTGGCTAAACCAACTTGGCTCGTAATTTAACAATTGTATTCATATTTATGGATGGAATACAAGTTTGTTCTTAAGGCACATAGAAGTTCACATGTTCCAGAAGGCATTTCTTCCCCAAAAAATGCATTTAGATTAAACATTTTATGTTTACATTTAAATCTCTCTCCTGTGAAGTAGTGATGTGCAAAAAATGCCTAGTTTCCTGAAACGAATCACATATATTATGGCAATAGCAAACACTTTCACACATTCTCAAATACGTCTCAATCCTGTTTTCTCAATGTTTTCATAACACAGCTAAAGCTATCTCTCAACGATTGATCTATCTAGCAAGCTAGCTAACGTTAGTAACCCTATCCCTAAAGATGGGGGTGTGCAAAACAACTACTTATACCCATGTACTGTTGAGGCAACAACAGTACACCCGATTCACTCTATATACTGTGCTAATTGTACAAATGAATTATAGAAGAGGCCTAAACACTATTGTCAGATAAAAACTAGTTAGCTATATAAGGCTAGATATCTAACAGTAGTAGTTAGCATGCAACCGTTAGATACACATTTAATAAAAAGTAACCTTCTAAAATACATATCATTAGAGTAGTTCATATGTACTCATATCAATACACTTAATACCACCCATTGTTTGTAAAAAATAAATAAAACCATTTAAGAGCCAAAACATTTAGAACAATAAATACATTTAATCCGAGATGCCATCTTGTCTCATTGACTTACATACAAAGTTAGTTACCTTAGCTTGGCTACCCACATGTGAAGAGGAAAATCTCACTCGTTTTTCATTCGGTCAAAACACTTAAATTATACATAAACACGACGAGAAAACTCATTGCACATTAGATAAACATGTTATCTCTATATTTCAAAAACTAAACCATGCTTATAAATGTTTCAAACCTGAAAACAGGAGGAGACACAGACAATTTCCATTTTCATTTTTCCACTGGGCTTCTCTTCTTCCAACGTTTGAGACGCGCGCCTGCAGCTGACAGTTCAAATGTCTCCCTCTAGTGGTAGCGCTAAGTATACATGTATATTAAAGCAAAACCATGGAGTACTACAATCATAATGTTGTTGACAAACAAACTTTGATTCCAAAATATGGAAATGTATACAATCTGTCAAAGGACATTTGTTGTTCTTGTAAGGGTAATAATGTCACACCCTGATCTGTTTCACCTGTCTTGTCTCCACCCCCCACCAGGTGTCTCCCATCTTCCCCCATTATCCCGTCTATTTATACCTGCGTTTTCTGTTTGTCTGTTGCCAGTTCGTCTTGTCCCGTCAAGTTCTACCAGCGTGGTCCAGTGTTTCTTGAGCTTTAGTTTTTCCTAGT
Source organism: Salmo trutta (assembly GCF_901001165.1). NCBI lineage: Eukaryota > Metazoa > Chordata > Actinopteri > Salmoniformes > Salmonidae > Salmo > Salmo trutta. The sequence continues at coordinate 23,927,518 of NC_042995.1, read as the reverse complement.
CATCCAAGTTCTGACCTTTCTGCCTGTCCAGACCCCGGACCTGCCTGCCGTCCTGTACCTGCCTGACTCTAATTTTGATTACGACTCTTTACCTGCCTTGACTTACCTTTTTGTCTACCCCTTGTACTATAATAAACTCAGAGACTCGTACTATCCGCCTGTATCTGCATCTGAGGCTTAGCCTGAGCCGTAATAAATAATACAAGCCAGATAGATCTATGATGTACATGACCATAAGTCCCAAACAGGGTGTTTTGTCTGGCTCCGGCATTCATCCCAGTCATCAGCGACAGAGCACTGGGCTAGGCACATGTTTGACATAAATGTGTGTACAATTACAATGGTAATAAAATGGGAGATTTGGGGAAATGTTATATAACGTACTATTTACAAGTAGAACAGAATGGACCATGTCATAACGTGTTAGGATGCTAGGTGTCAAATAAAGTGTTACTGTAGATTGTGTGTGCTCTATTCATTATATTTATGTCTTCAACATGTAGTTCCATATACAGCCCTGTCATTAATTGAAGGCTGCCAATCCAATAGTTTCAGAAATTAGTCACTTCCACAATTTTTGGGGATGTTTATTCAAATAGTTCTATTCAGCTCCAAAGTAACTATATGTTCCCCTGGAAAAAAGTTTACTTTCCACAAAGCATAGTTAAAACTATAGTTATCCCTGGTCTGGTGTGTGTGTGTGTGTGTGTGTGCATAAGTGTGTTTGTTTAAGTGTGCATGTGTGTTCTTGCACAAGCATGCACTTAAGCGAAAGGTAGAAACATCAGAGGCAAGTCTATTTCATTTGCATTCCCATTAATGCTAGTGGTTTTCATACAACAGTCCCTCATGGTGTGCTTTTAAAAGTAGTAAAAGACATTTCAATGGTCAGGTTGAGGCTGGTAATATCACTGACTGACTAAGGCAGGCAAAGCGTTGAGCCGTGCCCTCAATCCGCTTTAAAGTAGAGCGATCAGCACTTCTAAAATGATTGGCATTGCCCAAAATGCCAGTTTTTTTCTTGACTCAGTAAAAAAAAAGAGCAGACAATCAAGAGCTACTGGTGCACAGTAAATCAATTAAACATTTGATAGCTAATGTTATTGTAAGATGATTTCTTTTTAAAATGTATTGGTTGAAAGTGCCATTTCGTTGGGCTCAGTATGACACCAATAAGGTTCTGTAAAAACTCTAAACCACTGGACAAGCCAACACATTTGGAGCTTATACAAAGGAAGACTGACTCTGCACAAGAGGTGGGGAGTCTCTAGCGTTCTTGGGGATCTTTCTGAAGGTGACCCTACCATGGATGGACCTTGGACAGATTGCTACAGTCTTGCGATTGTCTATCAACCAATAATTTGACCAGCAGAGGTAAGGCAAAGACAAACTCCAGTCACATACTGACAGCTTCAACAGTACGACAACCTTAAAAATATCTATCAAGGGGTATTTTTCATAGCTTTCAGGAATATACTGAGAGGCTGATAGACCAATGGTGCCACTTCAAAAGCTCATAACTTACTCATATTTCATCCCAGCTCAGGCAGCTTTACTCTAAATTAATTCACAATTTGTCTTCGATGTTGGGACGTCTGTTTTAAAGCTCTACATCATTACCAGGTTTAAAATTATGCACATGACGAATGGTGGCTTCTCCATAATACCACCTCTGGAGCAAGGTGAAGGCTTGGTCTACTTTCCATACTGACTACATTGCAGGTGCATGCCAGATCCCAAAACACTTAACATATCAGCTAACCACATCATATGAAATAGCAATCTGATGCCCAACTGTGCAGTCAATGACGTGGTTGTTGCAATGCCACACCTGCAATGTAGTCGGCCTGGAATGCAGGAATCACTTGGGAAATCGTACAGACAAGTGAAATTATGCAAGGTAAGATTGTGTGGCCTCATGAGACCTTGCCGAGTCAGATCTCATAAACTCTGGTCATGTAACTCCTTGCGTTCACATGTCGCATCTTTTCAAATCGATTAACTCTGAACAAGGACAGGAGAAGAGGAAAGGATACCAGACACAGTATGTACATTAGAACAATTTCACAGAATAGATTTCACTTCATTCCAGTAAAATGCCTTAGTGTTAACAGAATAATACAGAAAGCAGAACGTCTGTCATTACCACATTCAACTGTCTCATTCAGACATGCTTCATATTAGCTTGGAGCCTGGCCATGCCAGTGTATCAACCACAGTCCGCCACAGAACAGATAGATTGGTCAGGCTTGTCTGGGAGTAACTGAGCATGGGTGTGCTGAGATGGGAGATCACATGCACATACCCAGAGGACTGGAGGGTTTTGGCATCACAAAAGGTACACCTGAACAAAAAAACTAATTGTAGCATGTGAATGCAGCTGTAGTTGGGACACTGACCCTAGGGACCGCTCTGGAGTCTCTATACTCCATATGAGGGTTAAAAGAGGCAGAATTTCTGGAGCTGTTCCCAAGTCAGGGCTTAGGGAATGCTGTGCCTGGACACTCAGCGACCACTTACACCGTTTGGTGAAGGAACCTTCTACTCCAGCTTCTAACATAAACGTGTTCCCGTAAACCATACTTAAGGTGCTTGTGGACAACAGGCCCATTAGGCAGGAACATGTACGTAAGTCTCAATGTTAATGATATTGTAGCAGGTGTTGTTGCCGAAAGACCACCTGTCTCCACACGACACATGATCCAATAGTTGTTCATGGCATATCAATGCTTGATGTTCACATCAACGTTTTACACATTACCATATGCCTATTATTTCTTATCTGTTCTTATCTAGGGCTAAAAGGGCTGGCTGTTCCAAACCTCAGTTGTTTCTCTACTGTCCATTAACATTTAAATCATTCCAAACATCAGTGAATAATGTAGCTATAATTTGGACACAAGGCCATATGTCTGCACATGGCCTTTCAAATGCACATCCCATATGTGCCGATAAAAACATAATTAATCACTGTAATTTGCAAGTTAGTATTGAATAGTGATGGATTTTGTGGAAGTTATGGCTGTGTCGATGGCAAAGTTGATAGGTTTCTGCACACTTCAATCAGATGCAATTTCAGAGTTTTATTTGCTAAGCTTTTGGTCAGTGATGACTTTGTCAGGGAATCTGTGATTGGTACATAAATGTTTGGACTTTGAAATTGCAGATTGCCTCTTTAAGAAATCTTACACCCATTTATCTTATGAAATAGCCTCTTTCTTATTGAAGGACATATTGCCATCCACCGTCAATACTCTGTAGGATGGAAGGCGAAGTCTTAGCTGTTTTTTTCCTGTTTCCTGAATTGATCAAAGTTTAAGGACAGCATTAGCCTGATGACTTGCACTTTGCTTAAACTTCTAAACATCTCCAGGACTCCCGAGCATGCGTTTGACCTCCCACTGCGCGAACAACTCCGGAGAGATGATATGTCTCCAGCTAATTGCTAAAATATTGAAACTTGTTATGTTATTTCATAAATCTTTCATCCTCTGTTTCGATGTCCCGGCCCTCTGAATTATTCAAGTGGCATTGGTAATGTATGTGTGGGTGAGATTTTGCCGCCTGCAGAGACAAGAGTAAAGAACTCTTCTTCTCTGCCTTACATTTTTCAGGAAGAGGAATAGAAAAATGGTGTTAATTTTGGTCGGCACTGTGATGAGACGGCAGACGCTGTTGTAATTGCTTTCCAAACAGCAAGTTAGAAGGTTACAACGGCTGAAGCTGAAGAGGACAATCAGAAGAAAGACCACCATTTTATGTAGTTAAACCAATGCTTGTTTATTTGCATATCTGGAGAGAAATCTTTAGATAATGTAATTCTCTCATTCATAATCACTTAATTTCCTGAGAAACAGGCCAAAAAGACTGAATATGCTGACTATGTCAATTCCAATAGGATATATTGAGGTTACCTGCAAAGGACTGCATGGGCTGATGTGAAAGAAAAAGTGTGTGTGTGTCTACATACATTAGGCCTAGGTGCATGTTTTGCTAGAATGCTAAAGGCCTGCCTCTTATTGAAGAAAGAGGATCAACAGAATACTTGAAAGTGATGCACATCAATTTATACTTTATTTATCACTTTCCACACTCTAAAATTGCCATTTGATGTAAACAGTATCAACAGCTAATACATCCATGGGAAGGTGTTGTACTACAGTGTGTATGTTTGAAAAAATGTGTGATACTGGATCCTAGCGTTAGCTCCTTCACATATATAAAACATGCTTCACAGCTCAATTCCTTGTCAGTCGTGACATCGGTAACATCTTAGCCATAGGGGAAAAAAAAAATCTTCATATCAACAAGGCAAACTTTAGGTTCTGTGGGAAGAAATGTTAATAATATATTTCTAATGGCAATTTTATGTTTGGTAAATACATAATAAATGAAAAACCAATGTCGGCAGCATGAATCGTTTAGGTAATCTCAGTGAAGTCCCGGCACAATAAGCAAGGTATGGTAGATATCCTGCTTACAGCAGTGTACAGCTTACAGAGAGATAGAAAGCAATTATCTTCTGCACTATCTAAGATGATCTAAGACGTTGTGCATTAAATCCTTGTACTTATCACAAATGTACAGTATATAATATTAAGAAGGTTTTGATTTAGCTGGGTCGATGGCAAAGTTGATATGTTTCTCACACTTCAATCAGATGCAATGTCAGAGTTTTATTTGCTAAGCTTTTGGTCACTGATGACTTTGTCAGGGCAAGGGTTGATAGGTTTGAAGTGTCTATCTTGTGTTAGATATACTGTAACATTAAAAGGGGCATCTGTGATTGGTACATAAATGTTTACACTTTGAAAATGCAGATTGCCTCTTTAAGAAACCTTACACCCATTTGTCTTATAAAATAGCCTCTTTCTTATTGAAGGACATATTGCCATCCACCGTCAATACTCTGTAGGATGGAAGGTGAAGTCTTAGCAGTTTATTTCCTGTTTACAGCAGTGTACAGCTTACAGAGACATAAAAGCAATTATCTTCTGCACTATCTAAGATGATGTGCACTAAACCCTTGTACTTATCATGGATGTACAGTACATAATATTAATACGGTTACATACAATGTGTTAGTTGAAGGGAGCAAGTTGGCCTGGAAGTGCTCTAGCCAAAAGCTGTGTCTAGGCTACCCCTCTCAGGTACAGCTAGCAAGGATGTCTGCACTGACACTTTAGAGCGTTAGATTAAGCCTGCCTGTTGTGCCAGACAGGCGGGGTTTGCACTTTCTTAACTATCCCATTAGTTCCATTGCGTCAGGCAAGCTCAATCAAGCACATCTTAGGTATTTGAAAGAAAACAAAGACTATTTGAACCCAGGTCTTCCACGGTGCTGCTTCACTAGAGCAAACACATTGCATATGTCCCAAATGGCACACTATTCCCTATATAGTGCACCACTTTAGATCAGGGTCCATGGGGCTCTGGTCGAAAGTGCACTATATATATATGGCATAGGGTGCCATTTGGGACGCAATTCTGTAAACACTATTCTAATCTAGGACTCAGTGAAAAACTGTATGGAGGAAATAAAGAGCTTGAGGTTTTGTGTGAACACGTCTCCTTCGGGCTTAAAGTTCAACTGGTGGCAGTGGCGATGGGCGTTCAAATGGAAACCTAATTGTGCGTAAAGTGTGCCTCATTCTTGCAATGTAATAAAGGCATTGCATTGGGGATGTGGTTCTGGGGCCTGCAATCTAAATCGAATCTCGTACTTTTCCCTTTTTACATTTCCAACACGGACCCACTCTCTGTGGAATGGCCGATACCGATCAGACGGAATTGGAAGGAAAGATAAAATTCCTGTGAATTCAGCTGGGTTTTCTGCAGTTGACTGTACCCTATCTCACATGGTTCAATGCCATTTGCAATGAAAGATGGCCCTGAACATGGGGACCAAGCCTTTTAGTAAACATACACAGCCTTAAATACACACAGACAGACATAAAGAGATTTCTCCGTTCACTGGCGAGAAATGAAAATCAAAACATGGGAAAGTTGTCACGTCCTGACCAGTAAAGGGGTTATTTGTTATTATAGTTTGGTCAGGACGTGGCAGGGGGTATTTGTTTTATATGGTTTTGAGTGTGTGTTTATGTAGAGGGGCGTTTGATTTATGTATTCCGGGGTTTTTGGTTTAGTTCTATGTTGTATAGTTCTACGTCTGTTCTAGGGTATTTAGATCTATGTTTAGGTAATTGGGATTGGGGCCTTCAATTGGAGGCAGCTGGTTATCGTTGCCTCTGATTGAAGGTCCTATATTTAGGAGTATGTTTGTTATGGGTATTGTGGGCGTTTGTTCTTAGCACTGCTGTATTTAGCCTGCAAGACTGTTAGTTCGTTTCTTGTTTTGTTTAATAAGTATTCACAAATAAAGTTAAGATGAGCACTCGACCCGCTGCTCCTTGGTCCACTTACTACAACGATTGTGACAAAAGTACTTCAAAAAGAGTCAAACCAGACTTCATCCATCTGTACACTATAACTTGAGGAGATAATTATAAAGTGTGAAAGAAAGTCTGTCGTACATTGAATGGTTGGACTACTTGGTCTTGCAAGTCATTTGTAATTTGTGGATTTCATGTGCCTCCACTGTTTGTTTCAACACTGGTTGTTTCAAACCATCCTACATGTTTTAACTCATACTCACTACACACTCATACGTACGTTTGCAGGTACAGTATACAGACAGACAGATATATTCAGGTTGGAGCTATTTGCTTTTCTCCATGCAGATTTAACATGGTGGCTTTGACTGTTTGTACATGTCGTCTCAATGCAGTCTGAGGATAGTGAACTTGCAAAAGGTTCATTTGATTATTCCTCACACATCTAATTGGCTTTGACTGGCCTTTGTAACACCAACAAGCCACTGTTTAGCTTGTGTCACTATTTAATAAACACACATACCCACACTCTCTTTCTCTCCCTCTCCCTGCATCTCTCTCTTTCTCTTTTCCTCCTTCTCCCCTCTCAATCCAACACCTTTTCTATCAGGGAATATATAGGTATTAATGTTATATTCTCTTCAACCTCTAACAGATCAATAGCTTACACTATTGGCACATCCTAGTCTGTTTGGCCTCAGGGCCCAGAGCTTGACCCAGAAAACAGTGGTGATTCAAGATATACATTTTTGTTGCATAATCCTTTCACTGCTGGAATGTCTAGCAATGAAATGTCAATTTTTTTGGTGAAAAACTATATTAGTCACCCAAAACATTTATTAAGTATTTATAAAGGATGACTAGTCCACACTATAGATTAGGAACTGCTAAAACACTTTTCTAATAATTAGTAACTGGTTTCTAAGTTCCTACAGTGCCTTCAGAAAGTATTCACACCCCTTGACTTTTTCCAAATGTTGTTGTGTTACATCCTGAATTTAAAATTGATTACATTTATATTTTGGTCAGTGGCCTACACACAATACCCCATAATGTCAAAGTGGAATTATGTTAATTTTTTTTAAAATTATTATTAATTAAAAATAAAAAGCTGAAATGTCTTTAGTCAATAGGTATTCAACCACTTTTTTTATGGCAAGCCTAAAAAAGTTAATGAGTAAACATTTGCTAAACAAGTCACATAATATGTTGCATGGACACACTCTGTGTGCAATAATAATGTTTAACATACATTTTTTACAACTACTTCATCTCTGTACCCCACACATAAAAGTATCTGTAAGGTCCCTCAGTTGAGCAGTGAATTTTAAACACAGATTCAACCACAAAGACCAGTCACTGCAAAGATACAGACGTCCTTCCTAACTCAGTTGCCGGAGAGGAAGGAAACTGCTCAGGTATTTCTCCATGAGGCCAGTGGTGACTTTAAAACAGTTACAGTGTACAATGGATGTGATAGGAGTAAACTGATGATGGATCAACAACGTTGTAGTTACTCCACATGTCACGTCCTGGCCAGTATAAGGGTTAATTGTCATTTGTTTGGTCAAGACGTGGCAGAGGGTATTTGTTTTATGTGGTTCAGGGTGGTGTGTTAGTTAGGAGGGCGTTTGATTTATTATTTCCGGGTTTTGAGTTATGGTCTATGTTGATGTATTTCTATGTGTAGTCTGGTTGATCTGTTTCTATGTTGAGTTAATTGGGGTGGACTTCCAATTGAAGGCAGCTGTTTGGTGTTGCCTTTGATTGGAAGTCCTATATTAGTTGGGTGTGTTTGTCTGTGTATTTGTGGGAGATTGTTTCTTGTTTTGCCGAGTGAGCCTTTCAAGACTGTTTCGTAAGTTCGTTTCGTTTTGTTGTTTTGGTGTGTTCATTCTGAGTAAATAAATGTCAAGATGAGCGTACACATACCTGCTGCGTTTTGGTCCTCCATTTCCAACGACAACCGTGACAGAATCTCCCACCAACTAAGGACCAAGCAGCAGAGGAAAGGGGATTTCGAGTTGGACTGGCGGGAGAGATGGACCTCGGAGGAAGTTCTGGACGGGGCTGGACCTTGGCACCAGGCTGGGGAGTACCGTCACCCACGGGAGGAAATTGAGGCAGCCAAGGCAGAGAGGCGGAGGTACGAGGCCTTGGACGCGCTGAGGGTGAAGCACGAGAGGCACCCCCAATAATTATTTTGGGGGGGGCACACGGGTAGTTTGGCTAGGCCTAGGAAGAGCCGGAAGCCAACTACCCGTGGTTATATGGAGGAGCGTATGAGGTGGAGAGCGCCATGTTTCGCTGAGGAGCGCACTCTCACCCATACGCACGCACAGTCCGGTGCGCATTATTCCAGCCCCTCGCAGGTGCCGTGCTAGAGCGGGCATCCAGCCTGGTAGGAGGATGCCTGCGCAGCGCATCTGGTCGCCGGTACGCCTCCGAGGACCAGGCTACCCAACTCCCGCACTACGCACGGCTACCATCAGGCCCCTGCACAGCCCAGTCCGCCCTGTACAAGCACCCCGCTCGTACAGGGCTACTAGTTCCATCCAGCCAGGACGGGTTGTGCAGGAGACCGACTGTGCGCCTCCATAGCCCTAAGTTTCCAGCTCCTGTCTCTCGTGCGGACCCGGAAGTGCGTCAGCCCAGTCCGACTCGTCCTGTTCCCGCTCCCCGCGCTAGCCTGGAGGTGCGTGTTCCTAATCTGGTACGTCCAGTACCAGCACCACGCACCAGAATTCAATTGCTTCATCCCAGTCCGACGTCGCCAGAACTGCCCGTCAGTCAAGAGTCGCCAGAACTGCCCGTCAGTCAAGAGTCGCCAGAAATGCCCGTCAGTCAAGAGTCGCCAGAACTGCCCGTCAGTCAAGAGTCGCCAGAGCCGCCCGTCAGTGAGGAATCGCCAGAGCCGCCCGTCAGTGAAGAGTCGCCAGAGCCACCCACTAGTCAGGAGCTGCCAGAGTGGCCAGACTGCCCGGAGATGTCAAAGTGGCCAGACTGCCCGGAGATGTCAGAGTGGCCAGACTGCCTGGAGATGTCAGAGTGGCCAGACTGCCCGGAGATGTCAGAGTGGCCAGACTGCCCCGAGCTGCCAGAGTGGCCAGACTGCCCCGAGCTGCCAGACTGCCCCGAGCTGCCAGACTGCCCCGAGCTGCCAGACTGCCCCGACTGCCCCGAGCTGCCAGACTGCCCCGAGCTGCCAGACTACCCCGAGCTGCCAGAGTGGCCAGACTGCCCCGAGCTGCCAGAGTGGCCCGACTGCCCGGAACGGCCAGAACCGGAGCCACCTCCAGATATAGGTGGGCTGGAGAGGGGGGGTGTAGCACAGTGCCGTCGTTGACGGCAGCCACCCTCCCTTCCCTCCCTTTAGTAGGGGGGAATTTTTGTTTTGTTGTTGTTTGGGGTTGTTTTTCTTAAGGTGCTTCCGGGGTTAGCACCTTTAAGGGGGGGGGGGGTACTGTCACGTCCTGGCCAGTATAAGGGTTAATTGTCATTTTAGTTTGGTCAGGACGTGGCAGAGGGTATTTGTTTTATGTGGTTCAGGGTGGTGTGTTAGTTAGGAGGGCGTTTGATTTATTATTTCCGGGTTTTGAGTTATGGTCTATGTTGATGTATTTCTATGTGTAGTCTGGTTGATCTGTTTCTATGTTGAGTTAATTGGGGTGGACTTCCAATTGAAGGCAGCTGTTTGGTGTTGCCTTTGATTGGAAGTCCTATATTAGTTGGGTGTGTTTGTCTGTGTATTTGTGGGAGATTGTTTCTTGTTTTGCCGAGTGAGCCTTTCAAGACTGTTTCGTAAGTTTGTTTTGGTGTGTTCATTCTGAGTAAATAAATGTCAAGATGAGCGTAAACATACCTGCTGCGTTTTGGTCCTCCATTTCCAACGACAACCGTGACACCACAATACTGAAAAGTCTGTACAGAATGAAAATATTCCAAAACAGGCATCCTGTTTGCAACGAGGCACTAAAGTAATACTGCAAAAAATGTGGCAAAGCAATTCGCTTTTGTCCTGAATACAAAGTGTTACGTTTGGGGAAAATCCAATACAACACATTACTGAGTACCATTCTTTATATTTTCAAGCATAGTGGTGGCTGCATTATGTTAAGGACTGTGGAGTTTTTCAGCATAAAAAAATAAACGTAAATGGAGCTAAGCATAGGCAAAATCTGAGAGGAAAACCTTGTTCAGTCTGCTTTACAACAGACACTGGGAGACAAATGAATCTTTCAGCAGGACAATAACCTAAAACACAAGGCCAAATATGCACTGGAGTTGCTTATGGGGGATCTTTAATAAAATGAATATAATACCAAGACGACAATGAATGTTCCTGAGTGGCCGAGTTACAGTTTTGACTTAAATCTACTTGAACATCTATGGCAAGATCAAAAAAAAAAATGGTTGTCTAGCAATGATCAACAACCAATTTGACAGAGATGGAAGAATTTTGAAAAGAATAACGGGCAAATGTTAGTGTGGAAAGTGTGGAAAGCTCTTAGAGACTCACTGCTGTAATCGCTGCCAAAGGTGCTTCCACAAAGTATTTACTCAGAGATATTTCTGTATCTTTCATTTTTTTTAAATGGCTAACATTTCAACGTGCTAAGTGCTAAGGCTGGATGTGACCTGGCTCTGGTCAAAAGCAGTGCAACATATAGGGAATAGGGTACCATTTGGGAAGCAGCCTGGGACTGAGTTTCTTACTTCCTGTTAGAGCTATAGAGTTGCTAGGGTTTGACTCGGAAGCGATGATCCATAACACAAATGATTCATGAGAGTGGCATCTGTAATGTTTTATATTGCACCGATGAAACATTTATAAATGTCACCGAAAACAGACATGGACAACAGTATCAGACCCAGCTATTTGTAGGCTGAGGGGCAGGGAGGGTTGGTGATATTTACCATTCTCGCTGTTGAAATCAAATCAAATTTTATTAGTCACATGAGGTGTAGACTTTACAGTAAAATGCTTACTTACGAGCCCCTAACAAACAATGCAGTAAAAAAAATTATATTATAATAATAAAAATAAAATACAAGAGAAAAATAATTTCAATAAATAAATATTCAAACATTTTACTAATTAAATAACAATTTAATTAAATTAAAATCTAAATAGGAATAAGAATAAGAAATAAAAGTAGCAAGTAATAAAGTGTCACGTCCTGACCATAGTAAGATGTTATTTTCTATGGTAGAGTAGGTCAGGGCGTGACAAGGGGTGTTTTGTGTTTTTTTTATTAAAGTGACTATGCATAGATGCAATGCAAATAGTCTGGGTAACCATTTGGTTAGATGTTCCGGAGTCTTATGGCTTGGGGGTAGAAGCTGATTAGAAGCCTCTTGGACCTAGACTTGGTACTCCGGTACCACTTGCCGTGCGGTATCAGAGAGAACAGTCTATGACTAGGGTGGCCTTCCTCTGACACCGCCTGGTATAGAGGTCCTGGATGGCAGGAAGCTTCTGTAGTGCCTTGCGGTCGGAGGCCGAGCAGTTGCCATACCAGGCAGTGGTTTTACGTTATTTTAGAGACCATTCTAGCGATACAAAATATTTTGCATGAGCTTAATAACCATAGATTGTGACACTGCCGTGCAAATTCAACATTCATGGAATCATTTAACAGAATGATAATGTGAAGTGAACACAGTGGACCAACTGACCAACAGTGTGCCAAAATGTCAATTTCACAATGTGTCAGCTGAAACCCTGGCGAGATGGTTGGTTACAAACAACTAAAGTCCCTGAGTAACAAACCAAGTCTGATCCTACTTCATAGACCGTGACATATCCCTCTGTCACACACACAAACACACACACCTACACAGACAGACAGACAGACAGACAGACAGACGCACACACACACACACACAGCTCACTTGTCTCTGGCCCTGCTGCGTATCCAGTATCGACCCATCTCTCTTGCCTCCACTATATCTACTCTTTCCCCAATCTGAGCTCCTGTATCTCCGCTCCTGTGCTACCCATTAGGGAATGAAAAGTCACCAGGCCCACATAGAGACATTGATATAACATACACAGATTAAAAAGCCTAGTCCTGAACTCAAAAGCATGCTCACTAAAGAATCTCCAATGCATTTTTTCGTATAGTTTTTTTGTCATAACCCAGTAGAGTCACTGAAAATGTTTGCCGAAAGACTCTCAACATTTTTGCTTACAAAATTGTAATTCAATGCAACCAGACATGAGTCATCATAATAAACCTCCTCATCACAATACTTGATAGGGATTTCAAGGCCATATTGTTTACAACAGATCGCAAGTGATTGAATATGTATTTTTACTTACAAGGACTAAACAAGGTCTATGAGCTCTTGGCCTATATTCTTGACCATACCAGAGCTCAATGCTACCTCCCTATCTTTGTCCATCTCCCCTTGCAGCTCCTCTCCCTCGTGTACATTGTTGATGAGCAAACACAACAACGTATAAAACACATTAGCGATTCCCATCTCCTCCTGCTTGCTCTCAGATTTGTCAATATTTATACACCGTCTCTGGCTCAAAATAGTTTGACATTTAATGAAACAGGGACAGTGATACAGGAAGCCGCTTTATGGACGTGTAAACAACACTTCATATCACATGTTTCTGCTTCATCTCTAATGCAAACAGAACTGTGGTAATTACATATAATTACCAGTTTGGTTCTTGACACGTGTGGCAGGTCACAGTGACACTACACTCTTAGAAATAAGGGTACTGTATTGTTCCCTGGGGTACAAAAATATACAAATATACATAATGTAACTTCAAAGGTACACATAATGATCTAACATCATACTGTTCGCTACCTTTTAGGGTACATGTGTGGATAAAAAGTATAATGGTACATTTTTGTACCTCATATTTTGAGTATAAAGGTACAGTCATCACACTCTCAATCTCAAAAAAAGAGGTAGAATATGAAGGTACCTTTCTGTTTCCCAGGGTACAAATGTATTTTGTGTACCCTCAATACTCTTTATGTCCACAATAAGGTAGAATGATACATTTTTGCCACCTAAAAGGAAATAATGGCTTTGTCACTGGTGTGGTACCCTAAAAAGGCAAATTTGTGCCATCATCATTATCATCATATTTCCCAGCATGCTCTACTGCAGGTAGATTTGTTTTTAAATCGTTTTTAATATCTGTGTTTTTGAATGATTGATTAATCTAATGCTACACAAAGATATATTCCATAAATATTTCTAAACTAATCAAATCAGCTACATTTTCTTTCACCATTTACTGAAATGGTTGTTCGAGTTTAAATGGCTTAGGCAGTCTCTAGTGATGGGCATTCCAGGTAATTTCGATGAGCCGCATCATTTGACTCCGTTCACGGAAAAGGAACATTGTAATATTTTTTATTAAAACGTCTCTTCATTCAAAATGCTTGAAAATCAACCTATAACCATGAAAAACTTGCACATCTCTAATGTAAACTCACAAAAGTAGGCTACCATGTCAGAACGTGATATGCACATAAAAAAAATTTACCTGGTGAAATGATTACATGGCCTGAAAAAATTTGCTCTCCCCACTGTTTATTGTTTCTTCCGTGAAGATTTTGTAACTTATTTACAGATAATCATTGTTTGAAGCTCAAAAAGCAGTAGTAGAACTATGCAATTCAGGGAGCCAAATGAACGGCTGACAAACGAGTCATCACTAGGAGTCTCCTCACAATGTTCCTAATCATTATTGTCACTAACAATGTTGTTGATCCATCCTCAGTTTTCTCCCATCACAGCCATTAAACTCTGTAGCTGTTTTAAAATCACCAATGGCCTCATGGTGACATACCTAAGCAGTTTCCTTCCTGTCCTGCAGCTCAGTTCAGAAGGATGGCTGCCTGTTTGATGTATCTGGGTGGTTTAATGTATCCTCCACAGCATAATTATTAAGCCCTGTCTAAGCCGGGAGAGGATACCAAGGATCATTTTGCTATTTGATTTTGAATTGTAAGACCTCTTGCAGTATCAAAAAAATGTATTTACATCTATTAGCCCATACAAACACATTGAATAAAATATTCACTAGATGGAACAAAGGAAAAAAAAAAAAAAAAAAATGTCTATCCTTTACCTGAGCGAAATATTTGTAAAAACAATTGACATGTATTCAAACCTTTATTTTTATCACTAAAAAGTCTCCTTATACTGGACTGTATGCTGTAATTCCATAAATGTCTTCTACTGGTACTGGGGACCGTCAGACGAGGCTTGTGAGGCCTGTGAGCAAAACAACCAACATGTACGTATGCGTGAGAATCTCACCATTGCACTGAGAGGTCGTATTACTGTGTAGCCCAAACAGTTCGGAGCTACAGACAGAAGTTGGCAGGTCGGCTGCATCAACTTCAGACGAGTCCCAAGATGCTTGTGGGGGCCGCAGAGAAGAGAACGTAGAACACCATCGTGTTCGTGAGAGTCTCATCTTCCCATAGAGCGGTCATAATAGTTACAAACTGTTTCAGACGCTACAATTTTGTGAGAAGACCAATTTTCGGGATGTCACATGGTCTGACAAACACCGCTCTAGCTCTGTCACCTTTCATCGCAGATGCGTAAGTGTTACCTAGGTGGATGTGGTGGATTGAGATGCATCCAATGCATCCAAACAGATATCTCTAGCTTAAACTGGCAGATTTGTGTGATTGTTTTATTATATTATGTTAAATAGATTTCCACGCTGGCACGGACATCGACCTTAGGGGGTTAAAGATATTTTGTGGGATTTGTGACCAATTGTCACTCAGTCAAGGGGTAGCAGTTGTGGAAAAAGTAACCAATTGTCATACTTTAGTAAAAGTAAAGCACCTTAATAGAAAATTACTCAAGTAAAAGTAAAAGTCAACCAGTAAAATTCTACTTAAGTAAAAGTCTAAAAGTATTTGGTTTTAAATATACTTAAGTATAAAAAGTAATTGTAATTGCTAAAATATACTTAAGTATATTTAAAACCAAATACTAAAGTATAAATAATTTCAAATTCCTTGTATTAAGCAAACCAAATTGAATCCTTTTTCTTGTTTTTTTTAATTGACAGATAGCCAATGGCACACTCCAGCACTCAGACATAATTTACAAACAAAGCATGTGTGTTCAGTGAGTCCGCCAGATCAGAGGCAGTAGAGATGACCAGGGATGTTCTCTTGATAAGTGTGTGAATTTGACAATTTTCCTGTCCTGCTAAGCATTCAAAATGTAATGAGTACTTTTGGATGTCAGGGAAAATGTATGGGGTAAAAATAACATAATTTTCACTAGGAATGTAGTGAAGTAAAAGTAAAAGTTGTCAAAAATAGAAATAATATGGTAACGTACAGATACCGCCAAAAACTACTTAAGTAGTACTTTCAGGTATTTTTAATTAATTATTTTACACCACTGATGGGTAGTCATTCAAAATCATGTTAATCCATATTATTTCACACAGAGTCCATTTAGCTTATTACGTGATTTGTTAAGCCAAATTTTACTTCTTAACTAATTTAGGCTTGCCTAAACAAAGGGGTTGAATACTTATGCAACGACTATATTTTAGTTATAACATTTTTATTAATTTGTAAATATGTGTTTTCACTTTGACATTATGGAGTGTTTTGTGTAGATGAATTACATAAAATTACAATGAAATCTATTTCAATCCCACTTTAAAAACGTTCAAAGGGGTGTATACTTTCTATAGGCACAATATACAGGGGTAATCAGACGGACGACATGAGAACAGTATTAGGACAACATGAGAACAGTATTTGCAGAGGTCCATGAAAGCTTTTCTGAACAGCACGGTCTTGAGCTGTACCTGTACCTAAATATGAGGACAGAGACTCTGCAGCCCTAATAGTGTCTGGAAGTGCGTTCCACAGCCGCAGAGCAGCGCAAATGAAAGCCCTGTCACACATAGTTTTTAGTCTGCTACGGGACTGCTTAAGGGAGACTGACCTGGAAGAGTGAGGGGTGCATGTGGGGCAGGAGGGACTGCAGGCAGCATCTGCGACATGGGGCAACTAACGATGTGACATCACATACGGGTACATTTCTCTCCCGCTGGTGGATTCAAATGGGGGTGGGGGGTAGCGTTTTAAGAGGTTTATGGTATATCTGTGTGATGTAGAGGGCATCAGTGAGACATACTGAGGCAGCGCCTAGACAAGTGTGTGTGTGTGTGTGTGTGTGCTTCCGAGCGTGCGGGCGTGCGTACTGGCCTATGAATCAGGCGGGAGCTCCCTTCATAATTCATCAAAAGGCCCATCTGTGGAGGCTTTGGGAGGAGAGAAGGGAGAGTGGCTTTAACTTTGAAAGAGTTACTCCCACTGTGTATACTGATGGTGTTAGGCTCTAAGCAGACAGTGAGGCAGACTGTACAAAAATGAAAGCAAAGATTAAATATTACAATTCATGTTTTGGTTTAATCTTACTTAGGTTTTGTGTGTAAAGAAAAATGGGATTTCCTATAAGGTAATGTGAAGTATATTGCTAGAGGGTGAGGTATCTCTCCTTGTTCTCTCTACCTGTGTAGAAATTACAATAATTTCTGCCTACCTGTTTGTCTTTTGCTCTAATGGACTTAGCAGATAGCGAATATACACACACACACACACACACACACACACACACACACACACACACACACACACAAAAACCTGATTCCTGATTTATGGAACACTGACTAGTAAGTTTCCATTCAAGTGGTGCTATAGACTCTTTTTCCTGCAAGACACACTGGGCCTGCATTGCACCATGGTGAGCATTCTTCTCTTTTTTTGCCATGATGTATTCTGTCCATACATGTCACACCTTCAAAATGCCAGAAAGGTCCATTAGTTGTTATTCACTTAGTTTTTTTGAACCAAAAATTGTGTATTTCTGTGCTCTAACACTGTATCCTCTTTGGTGGAATAAAGGTACTTGCTGGACAATGTTTTCTTTTCAGAACAGTACAGGGTTGTTGACTCTGTGCCTTGGTGCTTTTGGCTTGTGTCTCTGTGCGTCTTTGTGTGTCTCTGTATTACCTCGTTATCACTGTTAATATGTGTATTTGTATCTGCCAAGGCAGCAGCTACTCTTCCTTTTAAAATCATTACAATACATTCACAGATTTCCAAACACACTATGTGCTCTCAGGCCCCTACTCCACCACTACCACATATCTACTGTACTAAATCATGTATATCTGTGTGTTTAGTGTGTATATTATCGTGTGTGTGTGTGTGTGTGTGTGTATGCGTGTGTCTGTGCCTATGTGTGTGTTGCTTCACAGTGTTCGCTGTACCGTAAGGTGTTTTTGTATTCTGTTTTTTAAATCCAATTTTACTGCTTGCATCAGTTACTTGATATGGAATAGAGTTCCATGTTGTCATGGCTCTATGTAGTACTGTGCGCCTCCCATAGTCTGTTCTGGACTTGGGGACTGTGAAGAGACCTCTTGTGGCATGTCTTGTGGGGTTTGCAACGGGTGTCCATGCTGTGTGCCAGTAGTTTAGACACACCGCTTCAACATGTCAATACCTCTCATAAATACAAGTAGTGATGAAGTCAATCTCTCCTTGACATGCATATTATTAACGTTAGCTCTCTGTGTGCATCCAAGGGCCAGCCGTGCTGCCCTGATATGCTTGTGTATCTGTCAAACTTGTCTTTAAAAATGTTCCTAAGTGATCCCGGCAACCTCTCTTTTCACTTTTTCCTCGTGAATGAAAACTCAGGAGGGATTTATTATGTCCTTATGGGACCGAGGTGCGACTAGAAGTCGCCTGTCACCTGGAAGTAAATACTTAATAGCACCACGCCGGAAGAAAAGGTGACTTTGAGAAACGGTCCTGGGGTCGAGGGGTTAAACTGGGCTAATTTACTTTAGAGTGACGGGCCTGTCAAAGTAATAGAAAAGAGTGAAAAATAGATATGTGCTATGGCAAAAATGTAATAATACGACTGCTTTATACATAGCCTCTGTCAATTTTGGTGTGTCAAGGGCAAAAGGGACTTATTTATTTATTTATTTCACCTTTATTTAACCAGGTAGGCAAGTTGAGAACAAGTTCTCATTTACAACTGCGACCTGGCCAAGATAAAGCACAGCAGTTCGACACATATAACAACACAGAGTTACACATGGAGTAAAACAAAGATACAGTCAATAATACAGTAGAAAAGTAAGTCTATATACAATGTGAGCAAATGAGGTGAGATAAGGGAGGTAAAGGCAATAAAAAGGCCATGGTGGCGAAGTAAATACAATATAGGAGTAGTTCATTCTTTTCTAACTTGATGTTAGATGGTTCATCACCCTGAAAGTAATCTATGGGCCTGGATAAACTGTAATCCATGGTTCAGTTCTCTTTAAACAGCCTCCCGAGTGACGCAGAGGTGTAAGGCACTGTATCACAGTGCTTGAGGCGTCACTACAGCCTGGTTCGATCCCAGGCTGTGTCACAGCCGTCCGTGACCGGAAGACCCATTAAGTGGCACACAATTGGCCCAGGGTCATCTGGGTTAGGGGAGGGTTTGGCTGGCTGGATGTCCTTGTCCCATCGCACTCTAGCAACTCATTGTGGAGGGCCATTCGGTCGCCAGTTGTACTGTCTTTCTTCCTGTAACGTATATGCTGGGAGTCAGAAAGCAAGTGCAGGTGGTGAGTTTAATAATAAACGAACAAAGAACAATATAACAAACATGAGTAGCGTATAGTAAGGAGCACATAGCAAAAACATCCTGGGGAATGGAACTAAGGGAGTGACAGATATAGGGAAGGTAATCAATGTAGTGATGGAGTCCAGGTGTGCATGATGATGAATGCCAGGTGCGAATAATGATGAATGCCAGGACCGGTGGTTAGTAAACTGGTGACGTCGAACACCGGAGGGAAGGAGCGGGAGTAGACGTGACACCTCTGACATTGGTACGTCTGGCTTCCGGGTTAAGTGAACAGTGTGTCAAGATGCAGTGCGGCTTGGCAGGGTGGTGTTTCAGAAGATGCATGGCTCTCAACCTTCGCCTTTCCGAGTCTGTACGGGTGTTGCAGCAATGAGACAAGACTATACCTTCAAATTGAGGTAAAAAAAAAAAAAAAAAAATTTGGCAATGCTAGCTACAAATCTATGTACAGTGAGGGGAAAAAGTATTTGATCCCGTGCTGATTTTGTACGTTTGCCCACTGACAAAGAAATGAAAGTCTATAATTTTAATGGTAGGTTTATTTGAACAGTGAGAGACAGATTAACAACAAAAAAATCCTGAAAAATCCATTTCAAAAATGATTTGCATTTTAATGAGGGAAATAAGTATTTGACTCCCTCTGCAAAACATGACTTAGTACTTGGTGGCAAAACCCTTGTTGGCAATCACAGAGGTCAGATGTTTCTTGTAGTTGGCCACCAGGTTTGCACACATCTCAGAAGGGATTTTGTCCCACCCCTCTTCGCAGATCTTTTCCAAGACATTAAGGTTTCGAGGCTGATGTTTGGCAACTCAAACCTTCAACTCCCTCCACAGATTTTCTATGGGATTAAGGTCTGGAGACTGGCTAGGCCACTCCAGGACCTTAAAACTTCTTCCGGATCGGTGTCCCTTCCACGGGACGGTTGAGCTAATGTAGGCTAATGCGATTAGCATGCGGTTGTAAATAACAAGAAGATTTCCCAGGACATAGACATATCGGATATTGGTAGAAACCTTACATTCTTGTTAATCTAACTGCCCTGTCCAATTTACAGTAGATATTACAGTGAAAGAATACCATGCTATTGATTGAGGAGAGTGCACAATTTTGAACATGAAAAGTTATTAATAAACAAATTAAGCACGTTTGGGCAGTCTTGAACAGTGGTTCATTGGTTCATTCACTGCTGCCATCTAGTGGCCACAATCTAAATTGCACCTGGGCTGGAAAAATACATTATGGCCTTTCTCTTGCATGTCAAAGAAAAAAATACTAAAGAATGGTTGGTATTCTTAATTGTATTATCTTTTACCAGATCTATTGTGTTATCCTACATTCTTTTCACATTTCCACAAACTTCAAAGTGTTTCCTTTCAAATGGTACCAAGAATATGCATATCCTTGCTTCAGGGCCTGAGCTACAGGCAGTTAGATTTGGGTAAGTCATTTCAGGCAAAAATTGAAAAAAAAGGAGGATCCTTAAGAGGTTTTAAAATAGAGATATCTGTTTTTTTTGCAATGGATGCATCTCAATCCACTGCATCCTGCAGAAGTGTCTATATATATACTTACTAATCGCGAAAGTACCAGAACATGTCTTTAAGTTTATCCAAAGTCGTAATGGACTGTATTTGTTATGAACCACACATTGACACATCCAGCCCAAAGCAGGAGGTTTAAAATATACTTACAAGTCTTTAAGTTCATCCAATGTCATTATGGACTATATTTGTAGCGTAACTACATAAGAACATATTCATAACCCATACATAACACATTCATAGGGTGACATTATCACCTATGAAATACAGTATGTATGGGTTGTGTCATGACTCTCTCTCCTTGGTGAGGATCAAAGGTGCCAGATCAGCTTGGAACATGGCTGACAGATAGAGCGGGGGAGTTGGGACGGTTTTATGACTTAATAGCCGGTCATAAATAGTTTTCCGAAACTTTAAAATAGAGATATCAGGGTTTTTTTGCATTGGATGCATCTCAATCCACCACATCCGCAGAAGTCACACTAGAGACATCCATGACAAAATGCATGCAGCATCCGAACGGTTTGGTCTACAAACTATTATGACCACTATATGGAGAGATGAGACTCACACGATTGTGATTTTGCTCCGTTTTGCTGTACAACCCCCACAAGTGTCACAGGACTCATTTGAAGGTAACCGGTACCGGTTTTAAAAAATGAATGGAGGTATGGAGGTAGTTTTAAATATGTGTAATATATATACATATATCAGTTGACATCAATAATTTTTGTTCCATAGCAGAATACACATTACTTAAGGAGGGATATTTGTCACTTTCACTGAGGGTGCCAAGGCAATATGATTTGTAAGGTCAAATGTATACATGTCCTCTTATTCACAATGATTGACATAGACTTCCAGAAGTTTGACATTGCACAGGATCCTTTAAAGATAATGTCAAATGCTTTTCACATTGGGAGTTGTTTGTCAACATGGAGAAGCTATAGTCACTCAGTAACATTGTCCAAACAATGTTGTTGTGTCATGTAGCAACTTAAGAAAGTTCAGGTCATCTGCTTGGCCTAATCACTTGCTTAACCACCTCTAGCCCTTGGTCAACATGCTGCATCAATGGGTTTTGTTTATAGACCTAAGTGATTGAATTACATCAAAGGGTTACAGTAGCTAACAAGAGCATTTACTTTTTCCTGACTGATCCGAATTAGCAAAGTGACCAACTGGTGTTTGATCCCAGGTCTCCTGCACTTGACAAGATGTGTTAGCCAGCTAAGCTAAAGCCTAAAACTCAACTCTTCAAGTCTCAGTCAAAGTTAGCCTTCTCATAAACAGAGAGAGGTTCACCATACCACCTCTATTACACAGACAAATATGATAACCCTAGAAGCACTCTGGACAATAGTGCAGTACTCAACTAGTTACAAGGCAATGATCCTGTTGCGTAATGCCTATGTTGTGTTTTCATGTCTACAGTACCTGATACAGTCGGTACAGGGCTGGTCTGCACTCTCCACAGATACTGACATTGCCAGTCTTCGTATAGCAAATAATTCCAGACTTTATCCTGGATTGTTGAAGCATTCAGACCTGTATCTAATGTGTGTGTGTTTAGTTAACACTACCCAACAACATGTACATTTCGGAAAACAGCACACTAATGCACACTTTCCATTAATGGGGAAACAAAATTGTACACAGAAACAGAGTTCATTGCATATAATAACGTATAGAATATACAGGGCATTATGCAGACTGAATTAGAGGCTTTTAAATATCTGAGGATATGGTTATGAAATCCTGAGAATAAGTATTCTGCTATCTCATCGATAATACAGAAAATAGCCATTTCCAACTAACATATCACTTGATCTCACACTTGCTGCACAAATTATGCCTCATAAAAGTCCTGCGAGCCAGTCCTTGGACACATTCTGATCTATTGGTGAAAAGCAAATCACAGTGGAGAGAAGGCCCTTAATTAAGCAGGCAGGGGAATAGAAAATGGCTGATGTAAAGAATGAAAGTACTTAATTCTGGTACTATATATTCTTTATGCAGTAGCAGGTCATAGAATGGTTACAGTGCCTTGTTATTATAAAGGCACAAGGTGAGACCCAAATGCAGACACAGGAGGCAGATGGTTGGAGTATTACAATGTTTATTAATCCAAAGGGCTAGGCAAGAGAATGATCGTGCACATGCAAAAAGGTCAAAACCAGATCAGAGTCTAGGAGGTACAGAGTGGCAGACAGGCTCGTGGTCAAGGCAAGCAGAATGGTCAGGCAGGCAGGTACAAAGTCCAGAAACAGGCGAGGGTCAAAACCGGGAGGACTAGAAAAAGGAGAATGCAAAAAGCAGGAGAACGGGAAAAACACACTGGTTGATTTGGAAACAAACAAGACGAACTGGCACAGAGAGACAGGAAACACAGGGATAAATACACTAGAGAAAATAAGCGACACCTGGAGGGGGTGGAGACAATCACAAGAACAGGTGAAAGATCAGGGCGTGAAAATTATAGACTCAATTTAAAATTGATTACATTGAGATTTTTTGTAACTGACACAACACCCCATAATGTCAAAGTGGAATTATGTTGTTAAACATTTTTTCAATTTAATTACAAATTAAAATCTGAAATGTCTTAATAACTATTCAACACCTTTGTTATGGCAAGTTTAAATACGTTCATTAGTAAAAATGTGCTTAACAAGTCGCACAATAAGTTGTATGGATGCAATAATAGTGTTTAACATGATTTTTGAAGTACCTCACACATACAATTATCTGTAAGGTCCCTCAGTCAAGCAGTGAATTTCAAACACAGATTCAACCACAAAGACCAGGGAGGTTTTCTAAAGCTTCGCAAAGAAGGGTGCCTATTGGCAGATGGGTAAAAATTAAAAACCAGACCTTGAATATCCCTTTGAGCATGGTGAAATTATTAATTACACTGGATGGTGTATCAATACACTCAGTCACTACAAAGATACAGGCGTCCTTCCAAACTCAGTTGCCGGAGAGGCAGGAAACTGCTCAGGGATTTCACCTTGAGGCCAATGGCTGTGATAGGAGAAAACTGACGATGGATCAACAACATTGTCGTTTCTCCACAGTACTAACCAAATTGACAGAGCAAAAAGAAGGAAGCCTGTACCGAATAAAAATATTCCAAAACATGCATCCTGTTTGCAATAAGGCACTAAAGTAAAACTGCAAAATATTTGGCAAAGAAATTCACTTTATGTCTTGAATGCAAAGTGTTATGTTTGGGGCAAATCCAACGCAACACATCATATTTTCATCATATTATGGGTATGCTTGTCATTGGCAAGGACTGTGGAGTTTTTCAGGATAAAAAATTAACGGAATAGAGCTAAGAACAGGCAAAGTCCTGTTCAGACACTGGGAGACAAATTCACATTTTAGCTGGACAATAACCAAAAACAGAGTAGCTTAGCAAGATGACCATGAATGTTCCTAAGTGGCCTAGTTACAGTTTTGACTTACACTACCGGTCAAATGTTTTAGAACACCTACTCATTCAGTGTTTTTCTATATTTTTGCTACTTTTTACAGTGTAGAATAATAGTGAAGACATCAAAATGATGAAATAACACATGTGGAATCATGTACTAACCAAAAAGTGCTAATCAAATCAAAATATGTTTTATATTTGAGATTCTTCAAATGCCCACCCTTTGCCTTGATGACAGCTTTGCACACTCTTGGCATTCTATCAACCAGCTTCATGAGGTAGTCACTTGGAATGCATTTCAATTAACAGGTGTGAGAGTACCTACGTATTTCTATGTGAGAGCTTCCCATGTCTGGAACACACTGCCTTCAGACACATGTAACTGCGCCACCTACCACACTTTTACAATTAACCCAAAGACATGGCTAAAGAATAATCAGGTGTGTGAACACAATCCCTAGCTGTGTATAGCTCCTTTCCATGTTGTCTGTTGTCTGTAGCGTGTGAGGTATGTAGACATTGCTCGTAATTGTTCTGTAATTTTGTTTACTTGTGTTATTTCTCTCTCTGTCCGCATGCTAAGGGTTGCTTGTCATGCGTTGCTCTGTATGTGCTCATTATCTGTCTGTATTGTTATTTTAAAAACCTACCCAGGGACTTCGGTCCAGAAACTGCGGCTAAAACCGTCACTTTTACAGGAATGTTGATTAATGTGCACTGTGTGCCATGCATGCACGGCCGACCCTAGCCTTTTGGGGGCCTTAAGCGAAATTTGGTTGCAGAGCTCTCCCACGTTGTGGGAAAAACCTTAAGTGGCCATGCTCTTGACTGCAGAGAGAAAAAATACTTTGCCATGTGGCATATAGAAAAGGTTTAAGTTTTTCAACAAGTTCACTGCAATTATACACATTTTGCCATGGGGCTGTTGTACCTCTCTTACCCCATGAGGGATGTCCTTTGGTGCTGAAGGAGGAAAAATAGACCCCATCCTGTCCTTGATTATCTTACAAACCAGGTCTATCACAAGGGCCTTGAGTCCTGTCCCCTCTCTCTTACGACCCTTAAGTACCTCAACGGTGGGTCAAGGGGGTCAAATGTAGACACTTTTACAGTAAGCATGTGTTACACAGAGCTAGTCAACCAGACATCCTGGCATCAAATTAGCTGATTCTAAGAAAGGGGGAGAAGAGAGAAATATGTTCTTCGTTCTAAGGAGGGAAATGGCGTCAAACGCTACATGGGAAATTTGACCCCTTTTCTAAACGATGTACCAAAATAAATGGCTTTGCACATAATTGGTATGAACCAAATACACATTCTGAAAATGTTTCCTGTATTTCACTATAACATAAAATGTATGTATCTTATTCAGTCGTGTTTAGAATCTATGAATTGCTTATCTCCTTTTAAGAACGGTGAACTGTTCAAAAGGGACTTATTGTGTACACTCACAAGCAAATCTCAAGTTTTATTATAATATTGGCATGCCATATGCTAAACTCTGAGGAGTGACCGGACAGTCTTTGTGACACTTTCTGGCTGAGCCTTCCCACACTATAATTAGTGAGACTTGTACTCAGACTCGTCAGATCAGATCTTTGTGAGTTGCAGCAACGCCTTAGAAGTTTAATGATCCCTCTCCTTGAGAAAACTAACGTCATCTTGACTTCCACCATCCGATTCGGACAGAGATAGCCATCTCCTGAGAGGAACTTTGCTGAACCCGCACTCTGCCCACTCATGATGAACCTCCAAGTTTTCCTCTCTCCCTCAGGGGACCCGAACATTCCACTGGACCCTACTGACTAAACAAACTTGATTTCTTTGGACTGAATGGAATTGAGGACTGAGACTGAGAGAGAGGGAGAGAGCAGGCACCAGCCGTCTCTTACCGACCCGTGGGTCGACATTACCACTTCTGAGAGAGAACGACGAACTCCTATGCGTGTGAGCTCCAACGAGGGAAGAAGCTTCTTCGGCTGCAAGCTCCAATGCCCGGACCCTCTGACCTTCAGCTAACATACACATAAATACATCATTGCATTTAATTTCCCTTCTGGTTATGCTGTGTTTGTGTAAAAGTGGTGGAAGTTACGGATTATTGTAAGACTGTTAGTCTGAATTACATATCAATTCAGTCCTGGCACTGTCCACAGCAAGTGTTAACCTGTAACCGGGCTGGTCTACCCCTGATTAAGGAGCCTATAGTTTCATGGCTGTGAAACTTTACTAATCTAGTCTCTCCTTCACTTCTCCTGTTTTCACGAATAAGAATTTCCAATTCTCCAAAGTCCTGTTAAAGTGTTGTCACATTTGCCTGTGAGTAGGCTACATAAGCCTATTCAATTTATCTGTTGAGTTCCCCACATCAATGATTGTACTGCATTCCATTTGTATCTTGTGTCTATTAAGACCACTGCACCTAGCTATCTCATTTTCAACCTATGTTAGTCTAGTACAGTGCTTCTCAATTATTTTCTGTTACGCCCCCCCTAGGAAGAAGTAAACATTTTGCGCCCCCCAACTCTCCACCGCGACTGTAAATAGTATAATTTGTCTATAAAATTGTTATAAGTACACCTCTGCATAACATTGTATCCTGAATAACATTAAAGAAAACAAAAAATAAAAAATAAAGAAATATAGATCAACTTACAACAAAGAATAACTTTATTAACATAGTTTTTTAGTCTGTAACAGAAAAGACTTAAAGTGCATCAATTTGCCTGAAATGTAAAAAAAATTCCATCCTTATTTAAACTGTAAACATTTTTTGACCATTTGATACTGAAAAATAAAATTAAATATAATCAATAAATAATAATAAATTCAAATTGATCAGTAACATTAACTCAGGAGCACAATATATGAAACACTGACCTATAAAACAAAAATGAATAAAACAATTTGTGCTGATTTTTTTAAATCAAAATGAGGAAGTCAGGATTAATGGCTACAATGAGCACGTTTTGCAGAGCACAGCTTTTCGAAGTGGGGTTTGAAGCATGATACTGCAACTCTCAGCTCCTGCTCAATGTTTAGCTGGGACCTGTACTTGGTCTTCAGTGCAGCAACCGCAGAGAAGCCAGTCTCACAAAGATAAGATGTTGCAAAAGGAAGAAGAATGCCCATGGCCCTCTGCCCTAAGAGTGGATACTGCCTCTCTACACACAGCCAGAATTCACTCAGTGTCTGTGATGTGAAACTCTGTCTCAATGTGGAGTCAGACGTCATATCAATGAACTGGTCCTCCTCTGCAGAGCTGAAACTAGTTGGAGCTGGTGCATTGAAAGGATCTCTCACCCAGTCATATTGGGAACTGTTTTCAGGGAAGTACTTTTTAAAGAATCCCATCAGTGATGACATATGCTCCTTAATATATGGAATCACTGAGGTGGCATCATAGTCAGTTGTGTCAACAAATTCATGCAGGTTCTCGAATGAATCAGTATTTCCTTCATCAAGTCGCCTGCCCCACATTGCAAGCTTTCGAGTGAAAGAGCTGATCTTGTCTGTGACCTGAGGGAGGTGTTTATCTTTCCTTTGAAGCTGTAGATTTAGTTCATTTAGCTTTCCAAATATGTCACTCAGGTAGGCCAGTTTTGCCAGGAAGTTCTCATCACTACATTTTTCTGCGAGGTCATACATGTGCTCCTGCTCCGAAAACATTCTTACCTGCTCTCTGAGCTCAAAAACTCGGGACAAGACTTTTCCTCGTGACAGCCACCTTGCTTCACTGTGAAACAGCACAGCTTGATGTTCAGCTCCCATCTCCTCACAGATAGCAGAGAAGACTCTTGATTTTAGTGGTCTGGTCTTCATAAAATTGACTACACCTACAATGTCAGTCAGAGGAAAGGTGCCTTGATGCCAGTGCTTCTCTGTGTATAACACAGTGTGTCCACTCAGCATTAGGTGAGGCCTTCTTGATTAGTGCCCGAAGTCCTTTTCTCATCCCTGCCATGGTCTGTGCACCATCACTCCAAACACCAATGCAGTTCTCCCACTTTAGCCCATTCTCAGTCAGGAAGCAGTCCAGCATTTTGAATAGCTCTTCAGCTGTGGCTCTGTCTCTGACATATTTACAAAAAAGTAGATCCTCACACAGGGAGTTTGTCATGTCAAAACGTACATAAGCGATAAACAAACAGTCTTTGTTGCTGTCAGTTGCTTCATCGAACTGTAAGGCAAAACGTTTGTCTTTGAGTTTATCTACCAGCTGTTCTTTAAGATCGTTAGCAATGTCATTTATACGTCTGACGACAGTGTCATTGGACAGAGGGATCATTTTTATTTTTGCAGCACTTGCGTCATCCAGCATGACAGAGACCATGTCTAATGCTGCAGGCAGTATCAGCTCCTCTGCTATGGAGTGGGTTTCTCTGCACTGAGCAATTTGGTACGCCACCTTATATGATGCTAACAGTGCTCGCTGGTTTACTGAAGTAACATTCACAAAGCGGGAAGATTGTTGGCAATATTCGGCACGTTTTCGCTGAAAGAACTCAAGCGGCTTATCAGCGTGATTAGGGTGTAATGTCTTTAAGTGACGCCTTCATTTATTTGGCTTCATGCTGTCCGCTGCCAACATTTTTAGACACAGTAAACATACCGGTCTTTCCTCGTCTCCCACCGTAGTCACAGTGAAGCCAAGCGCTACATACGCTTCGTCATATTTCCTTGTCTTAGCTTTCGGGAGACTTACGTTTGTCTCATTATCTCCATCTCTCTCCGCCTTTCTTTTCATCCCTGTTAAATATTTTTCCATGGTGTCTCTTAAGGGTTTGTTATCTGCACTTCATATCTCCTGCTCTGTGCTGTGTGCTCTTGTTCGGTGCAAAAAAACCCTACTCCCTGCGGCAAAAAAAAGCATGTTCCCCGGTGCCACACCCTGGCATCACTCCGAGCCCCACTATTTGAGAAGGACTGGTCTAGTATTAAAATGTTGAATTTGTTGTTGCATTGAAGTCTGATAGCTCAACGACCATTCAGAAAAATAATATAGTAAAATGACTGTTGATTAAGACTGTTGATATAGGATTAATGGTATAACGGTTAATGATAACTACAAGGGGTCTCTATATAGCAAAATCCTTAATGGTGAGCCTCTTAGATTAATTTGGATAGGAAAACCAACTTAATTCGATAAATGAATTATTCCATTAATTAATCAGTAAATTATCTTGAATAGCCATAGCCAAAGTCGCAACATGTCAGAGAGAAAAAATGTCAGTGTTACATCTAGTTTCCTGCAGGTCTACATGCAAGTGAGTATGACATGTTGCTAGTGCTTGAGTTGAAAGCTGCTGGACATGATGTGTCTGGTATGTGTTCTAACCTCACAGCTGCCAGAGAAAGGCAACAGGATCTACTCAAGCTGGGGAGCTTCTTTGAAGCAAAGATACTGGCCCTTTTCTTCTTCTGGTAAAGAAAAGTGAAAGAGCCTAAGTAAAAATCCTTATATTTCTTCCTCCCTGGTGATTACCTGCCGGTCCAAGGACTCGCATGTCTGCAATATTTAATGAAATTCTTGCGGTCCAGGCATCTGATGCCGAAGTAATTTCTTTGTGTTTTATTAAATGCCAAAACATCCCATGGTGAATTTCAATAGATCTGAATTAACTATGGATATGAATGTATAATATGACCATAGATATTTAATCAGTGCACTGTAAGCTTGACAGGAAAATATTGTGAATAAAATAGCGTGATGTTAAACACTTGTTTCTGAACTTAAACCTAAAGTGGCAATCTGTGATTGCTACATCCATTTTTGGAGTTAATGATGAACAATGATATACCTATTGATTCTTAAAGAATATAACTTATGAATGCATTATGAGTTTAATTAAACTGTCATACCATATCAGAACCCAAAATATAATCTTTCTTTACACAATTGTTTGTAAACAATGTAATTGTACAGATGCAAAATCGAGAAAATCCTGTAGGGCTGTATCAAAGCCTCGTACGGCAACTGCACCGCCCTCAACCAACCGCAAGGCTCTCCAGAGGGTAGTGCGGTCTGCACAACATATCACCGGGGGCAAACTACCTGCCCTCCAGGACACCTACAACACCGAATGTCACAGGAAGACCAAAAAGATCATCAAGGACAACAACCACCCGAGCAACTGCCTGTTCACCCCACAATCATCCAGAAGGCGAGGTCAGTACAGGTGCATCAAAGCTGGGACCGAGAGACTGAAAAACATCTCAAGGCCATCAGACTGTTAAACAGCCATCACTAACATAGAGAGGCTGCTGCCAACATACAGACTCAAATCTCTGGCCACATAAATGAACTTAATAAAGATATCACTAGTCACTTTAAATAACGGCATGTTAATAATGTTTACATATCCTACATTACTCATCTCATATGTATATACTGTATTCTATACCATCTACTACATCTTGCCTATGCCGCACGGCCATCGCTCATCCATATATTTATATGTAAATATTATTATTCATACCTTTACATTTGTGTGTATAAGGTAGCTGTTGTGAATTTGATTGATTACTTGTTACTTGTTACTTGATCTTATGGATGGTCAGTCCTTGCATCCATAGCTATGTATATTAATTAGAGAGAGCTTGCATTTCTCCAGCCACATCATTGTGCTTAAATAATCAGTGGCTTGGTGGCTGCTTCGTTTGAACTACAGATTGACCCTTTAAATTTAAACCTAAACTTGGTTAAATCAGCCCACGGTTAAACTTGAGTTGATGAGATTTGATGTTTATCCTGAAGATAAGAGCAGATTTTAGGTTTCCTCAAAGTTCACTTCTATCTTCTGGAACCCTCAAATTCAACTCTGGACCTTGAAGCCAGTTCCACTGCTATTTTCACTGTTCCCCTCTATCAGGGACTGATTTAGACCTGGGACACCAGGTAGGTGCAATTCATTATCAGGTAGAACAGAAAACCAGCAGGCTCCAGACCAGTTAGGGTAAGAGTTGAATACCCCTGTTCTTGAAGATCTTATGCATGATTAGGGGAAAGAAAGTAGAACACAATCTCTTAGAACGCACATTACTTTTCCCTTTCCCCCTGTTCTATATCAAATCAAAGCTCCGGACCATTTGTCATGCCTGCTGTCACACGTGGCAAAGGAGAAGCACAAGGAAATAAGACAAAGTGTTATTTTGACTTTCAGAAGCATTATGTGTAATTGGATTTTACCTTCATGCTCTATTTCGAGAGAATATTGATTCGTTTTTTTCTTTAGCTTGTCCACATGACAGCCATTTTTATCCTGTCTGTGTTTTCCTACCAAACCTCCAGTCATTTAAATAGTCCATTAAGCTCTCTTGTTCGCCGAGAGCCAGCAACCTAAGAGTCTATTTTGATCGACACAAAAGGTGCCAGCACACCACTGAAGGGCTCAGCTTAATGCGATGCCTGAAGAAGGTGCCTATTTCTACTCCTCACGCGCTTAGGAATTCATAACGGGAATGTAGCTATGAAACAGTGAAATTTATTAAATGCCCATATGCTGCAAAACCAGTCTATAGGCAGTCTGTAGTAAATAGGAATATTTTATGTACAACATTCACAAATGCAGTCACAGATGCACATGCACGGATGTATGGACACACACATAAACAAACAAACAGGCACACAAACACACACACACACACACACACACACACACACACACACACACACACACACACACACACACACACACACACACACACACACACACACAGACAAACAGGCAAGGACACACACACAATCTCCTCTTCCCTCTCCATCCAACACCTTGTCTGCCAGTGCCATACAGGTTTTCATTTTCTTGACCTGTTTGCCCCCAGGGCCCAGAGTCGAAGACACACACATTAAAGGTAATTCAGAGGAAATGAACAGGGCTATCAACTTTTCCAAACTCACCACCTCACTCAACTCTACTGTATTTGGAGGGTTTAGGAATAAGTGACAGCAATGGTCCTTCATTTAAACTTGGTTCAACTTGAGTTCAATGTAAAGTTTTCTTGAACTTGAACAAAATAACCAGCTATACATTAGGAAGGACGGGCATGGATCAGAATACATGAAATTAAACGCAGACTCATTTCCAGCATATAGATTTAACACCCTCAACATTAAAAGAGCGACTGAACACACCAATTACGCATGTGTTTCTCTGTTGTTCATTAAGAGAAACAAGATTTCAATCTTTGGGGTGTGTTTCAATGTGGCAGTTACTGATGTTTGTCCCCCATGAGACACCATAGGAACAAAGTCAGTATGACTTCCTCAAAATAGGTTTTAGTCGTGCAATTTAACATCTAGCTAAGGTGTTTGGTGCAGGGTTTCTCAAGTAAAAAAATGGCAACTTGTTGTCTTATGTAAACAAAGGGCAGGTCTGTCTCACTGTCTGTGTGTTCTTCCGTATGATTGGATGAAGTGCAATTACCACAGCTATATATCCCATGTTAGTGGGCACGTGAGCATTGTCGAAATCAAAACCAAACCCTCAAGTAAGTCATGATGAACTAACACAACTCAGTTTTGGACGAGACTGACTTCATGACCAAATTTATCCAGTTACCTTTTGTAGTCAATTTTGACACCAGAATAAATGTTTCAGACTAATACCGATGCCACATAGGCTGTTTTCTATCAGACAAGTTGTTTATTGCCTTAAATTGCTCTTTATGCAGTTGTTATCAAGGACCCCATGTCAAGGTGAGAAAACAATACATTCGAGTTTCCAAATCCCTGTTGTGTTATAAAGTATGTTACATTATGTGCACCCTCAGTAAGTGGTGGAGAGGATAGCATGGCTCATGCTGCACCACAACATGCTATTTATCAGGCCCTATTCACTCAAGTGCAAGTCCTCCAGTCAAGGCCTCAGTTAGAACATTCAGCATGGAGTGATTTAAGTGGACTGCTGAGTAGCTGACAATGGGTCTCTGATGGCTGTCTGATAATGTCAGTATCCACTGAAAATGGAGCTACGGGATGGAGTGAGAGAGAGGGAGAGCGAGAGAGAAAGTGAGAGAGAGAAATAAATACATGTTTTAAATGTTTTACTAATGAGATATGCCCTAAGGATCTATTTAACTATTTTATATGCAGCATTTGTCAATTTCTCAGTAATTGCACCACATATTTGCCACTCACAACTACTGCATACAAAGAAAAACATTCTCAGAAAAAAATATATTCTCAGAAAGTCAGTTTCAAACTGAAGTACCAATTCATTTTTCTATAGATAATTACATACATTTCATGGATGTAAAGAATATGAATGTTACTTTGCAGCATGAAGACCTGCATTATCTATTGGATTACTGACTGCTGCTATTCATTATCAAACGTAATGGAGGGTATTTGCAGTGTATCGACCTGTTTTATGCAGCCCACTATGGGAGATAAATTTTAGTATCTATTATACCGACATGCATCCTTATCTACAGCCTGGCAACCCTCCCACACACTCAGGCAGGGAGGCAGGCAGGCAGACATGTCCACCAAGCACGCATGCACAAATGCAGGCACGCACACACACACACACACACACACACACACACACACACACACACACACACACACACACACACAGACACACACACACACACACACACACACACACACACACACACACACAACTGTGAATAGTACATCCTGACAGTTATCAGGTCTACCTACCCCAGCCATCACAAGGATAGTTAGACTACAGGGCCTGGTCTTCCTCTGGGCCTTGTATCCCCGTCTTCTCCAAGGTGCAATGGGATATTTCCGACAGGTAAACACCTACTCACAGTGCTCTGACTGTTCTGTTACTGCAGTCCCCACACAGTTTCCACAAGGGAGAGCCACTCTACTACTACCCCATCTCAATCCTCTCATATGTATTGCTGTAATGCCTTCCATGGTATATTGCCAACCAAGAACTCTATAGCGCTGAGCCTGGAGCCAGTAGAGAATGAAAATAAATAAAGTGTAAACCTATTTCAGTTTATTCAGGTTGCCCATGGACTGGTACTTGCAAAAGAGCAGCAATCACCCGAGTTCCTATACCCCATCGTTATGCTGTGGAAACAACTTCAGAGCCATGATGGATGTTTGTCTGGACTGAAAGTAGCTAGCTTGTTTGATTAAATATGTCAAATTCTGTGAAAAATAGGCTTTCAAAAAGGTTATTTGCCTGTCCCTATAGGAGAACCCTATTTTGGTGAAAAGGTTCTACCTAGAACCAAAAAGGGAAGTGCGACATTGGGAGATTGAGACGCCTACTATGCAAAAACACAGATATCTCTAGCTTAAAATTACCGATTTTTATGCGGATGATTTTATTATGCTAATTAGATGTATGTGGGAGCCGCGGACATTGACTCAAGTTTTATTTAAATTGCTACATTGCTATTGCAATTTTGAAGTACTTGCATCTAATTACTACATAGTCCTATTCCTATATCCTTTCCCAAAAAATATATATACATAAGCCTTGATGTTGTACACAGTGACAGGCACACCTATGCCAATCCCCAAAGAGAATGAAAGTTTATCATTCAAACTGCTCAAATGACCGCATATTGGTGGCTGCATGAATAGGCAAATAAACTGCCTCAAATTGAAAGAAAAGCCCTCAGGATGATTGTATGATGTTCCATTGTGTGGTTGAGCTTCCACTTCTATTTGGATGTAATGGGATGACTATCTTTTGTGCCGCAGATGGACAGTTTGGGCATTATCCGTGTAATCACACGCTTCTTATAATTGGTAATGAGATGCAATAACAATCTGATTCAAATTGTGGGAGAAACGCCAGCAATTTTGTTCGTTTCAGGGAGGGTGGAATGTGACACTAATGGATCCCTTGATTTCAGGTTTGATGAAAACTGACCTTGACCGCCAGTCAAGTGTTTTTAGCCTCTGTCTGTTACAATTGAATTTTCTATACATTTGCACACCCGAGTAGTGCACACATGTTGGCCTACATTCAGTTCCATAACATTCAGGAATTGATAACCTTCCATCTTAATAACAGCAAGCATAATAGAGCATATTGCATTTAATTTAGCAGACTCAGTGAGTGCATACATTTGTGACTCCACCGGGCTTCGAACCCATGACCCTGGTGTTGCTAGCACCTAGGTTTAAGCTTTTGATCAGCCCTCTTATGGCCGTTCAAGGTGTCTGAACCATTACCCAAATCTTTTTAAATCAGTTAAATCAGTATATCCTCAAACACCATAGTCAGCCTGATTCACACAGGATGCATCCTGAATGGTACCCTATTCTCTATATAGTGCACTACTTAGGGAATAGGATGTCATTTGGGGCATACGTCCTAGTCACCGATTCATGGCCCTAGAAAACATGGCCCTGCCCTACTTCTGATCAACTTAGACCGGCTTCACCGCTGCAACAGATTAATCCTACACAGACCCACAGATGCGAACGCCCACACACATGCAAATACACACAACACACACACACAAACATACAGACACACCACCTTGTGTTGATATGTGTTCTCACCCTGTTATCTCACCCTCACTCCCTCACTCCCTCCATCCCTCCTGCCACTGGTCCGTTAGAGAGCTAATTTGGGCCCTAAAGCGTTGCTGTAATTGAGAACATTGCTATCGATTCTCGATCAACTCACTGAGTCAGCCCGTCTCTCGGTGGTGGCCTGATCTGGACTGATCCAAAGCCTTGAACATTTCTCTCCCTTCTTGTCACTGGAAATCTATCTGTATTCGCTCTCCAGAGTCTCTTCGAGTCTCGTGAAGTCCACCTCGAGTCCTCTCACCCCAAACCAGAAGAAGGAGGAAGTCTCATATCTGCCGGTTTGGGGGGAATAAGTTCTTCTTCTCCTGCATCTGCCCCCTATCCACAGCTCCTTGAAATGAGGCATAGCCCTTCAGTTGGTTCCCTGAGGCATTGAATACAGGGATTGATTGACGTCATGTCTTGAAGGACTACTGATGCTCGCTGAATGCTATTCCCCACAGAAAGCCAAGAGGAGAAATGTGGGATGGGGAAAATAATACTTCTTGTGTCTTTCATACCTTGGAGACCACTGCTTTCAAGTCATCTTCGAGCAGACATGGAGAGAGAGGAGGCCTTGGATGTCTAACATGCATAAAGTTACAGGAAAACTAGGCTGCACTATTATGTTACCACATCATAGACAAATGTTACAGGAAGATGGGTAATCAGGAATATGGCCTTGAGTTGTTCCTGACCACATGATATGACCAGGAAATTCTCTAGGCCCTGTGGGTAGTGTCCATGGCTGTGCAGAAAGCGATATCAGCCATCAAAACCTTGCTTCCTCTGGATCGTTTCCTCAATTCCTCTCAAAGTATATTGGAGGAGAGGATCGATGTCTCTCCCTCGGGCCTCCTCCTTCAATGAGCTTTGAGAGGAATTGAGGCAACAATGGTGGGGGAAGGAAGGATTGGATGGACAGTAACTTTTTCAGACACAGCACATGTGACCAGACAAGGAATTGACCATGATCCCTATGACTGCTATCCATGGCCCTATGACTACTATGACTAGTTTTCTATTCTAAGTCAAATCCTTTCATTCATGGTGGAACCATTACAGTAATGAAAAGCAATACTATTTAAACACCATTAAATACTACCTCTCTTCCTTAGCGTTCAGATCGGACTGCTCTACCCACTACACAGCATGGGGCTTGTAGTATTCAGATCAGTAGGCTGTGGCTGACGAATATGCTGGATGGAACCTGTTCTGGAGTCAGTCGTTTGAGACCAGGACATGGCTAAGGTCAGGCCAAATTGAGTTTTTGGGTATTCCAGTCCTGCCTATAGCTCGCTAGTCACTGTCATCAACATAGATCACAGAGCACCTCCTGAATGACCGTGTTGCTCCACTGGATTCAGGAGAGAGAGGGATGAGGTGGGATGGAGGGAGGGAGAGCGAGAGGGAGGAATGTAGAGAAAATAATGAGGGTAAAGAGAGCGGAAGAAAAAGGGGAAGAAAATGAGAGAAAGAGAGGGAGCTAGAGAGAGAGAGAGTTTCGTTGCGGGGGAATGAAAGAGGTTTCGTACACACAACACCTGCCTTGGATGTGCTCCTGATTTATTAGAAGCTACATTGTACAGTTTAACGGCTGCATTTAGTGTACCCAGATAGAATAGCCCCTACTTCCCCCACTCCCCATTTCCCTCACCAACTCGTTGTCATTATGTCATTTGTTTATGATCCAAAGCTTTCCCATAATGGTCCGTCTGGCTTAATGCAGTGTGATCCATCAGTCTCTCTTAAGGTTTGCTTGTTCATGGATTTTTTTTCTGCTATGCATTAACAGCTTAATGCAAAAACACATTTAACTGATGATTGGCATTGAGGCACTGAACAATTGATGTCAGGAAGAATTGTTTAGGCTACGAGTTTCAGCAGGAGAGAATGTGTTTTGTGGAAGTGGATCATAAGATTCTGTACGGCAGTGGCTAACATTACCTTTGGTTAATGTTTTTTGACCAAGGTTTCACAGTAAAAAAGCAATAGAGGGACTCAAACTCCATTTGAAAGCTTCTGGGGAGTTTATATTATCAGACCTACCTAGTGACCCGACACAGTCCCAAATGAGCCCCATCATATCGAGTTATATCTACCCACCCACGCTCCATCATGGTGACATAATCAACATCAGGAAGTGTCGAGGGGGAGTTGATTTAGTCTGAAGAGCCTTTTGACTAGGGTTCATACAGGGAATAGGGTGCCATTTGGGAAACACACAAATGGAGCAGTCCGTTATCTGTTTGATAATGTAGGTGAGGACCTCCGGGACACCATGATAGGTTATTACATGTGGCGGTGGGGGAAATGTCAGTGATGGGGTTGGGTTTGGCTTTCACCACGGTGTGACCTGACCTGGGTCATTAGCAACAGCCCACTCCGGTTAGCAGAAATGTCACGGCGCTCATGTAGGTGACCGGCAGGGACCGGGTCACTACGCATGGCAGGGAACGAGGGAGGCGGGATGCGATAAATCCAACCTTTATTAGCGAGGGGACACGGATGAGTGACAGCGGGAGCAGGAGTGGGAGGTTCATGGCGGGTGAGGTGGAACCGCTGTGCTCCCATTCAGAGGAACACTAGTATGAGAGGGAAATCTGAAAACTCATACAGGGCAGGCACATTCATGCAGTGTACACATGCACACTGCTCACACACAAGTGCACGGCAGACATTCAAACACACACGCAATGCCAGTCAGGCACACAGACACACACCCTGTTATAACGACATCTAAAACGATATTCCCTCTATCAAAAACAAATCATTGGTTTCTTTAGTTGCACTATGGGTTTAAATCTAACAGCTAAATCACAAAAAGCTCCACCAGATATGCACATGGAAACTTGCTGGACAAAATCAGCAACATATGTTTTTGCTTTGAACCTTGCATCTAAAGAGTTCATTATCATCAACTTTATTGCCACCAAAAGTATTGCAATTCCTTCTATTTTGTAGTATGTAGTTGTTCTGTCCTTAAAGGTATTTATCCTAAAAAAACTTTAACACAGGAATAAAACAAATATTGCTAGAACATATTTCTTGAATTCTAAATATCAGACATTTGAAAGGTCTAATTTTGACCGTTATAATACCTCTGATGGCAGTAACTTTACAAGCACTAATTATGGTCAATTTAGACTGAGAATAGTATCTAGTTATGGTAAGGGGTGAAATAAGTATAGCCAGTTATAATTGTAATGGTTTAGTAGATTATAAAAAAAGAAGATCAGTCTTTACGTGGCTAAAATAAAAGGAATATAACATATACTGTTTACAGGAAACTCACTCTATATCCTTAGATGAAGTTGCGTGGAAAAAGAAATGGGGTGGTGAAATAATTTTCTGTCATGGACAAAGGAACTCAAAAAGTGTGATGATATTAATTAACAAACATTTTGATCTGAATGTGCAAATAGTCAGGAATGATTTGCAAGGAAGGTGGACCTTTTAGTATATGAAAGTGAACGAAAAAGAGATTTGGCTCATTAATCTATATGGTCCAAATCAGGATGATCCATACTTCTTCAAAAACATTTACACCAATTTATTGAACTTACTGTCAACAAATGATAAAATCATTATGGTTGGAGACTATAACACGGTGTTAAGTACCTCAATGGACCGTAAAGGTAATCACTCTACAAACTATCATCACCGTGCCCTTAAGGAAATCACAAATATTATGGACACATTAGAAATAGTGGATATTTGGAGACTAAAAATACCCAACCTAGTGAGATATACATGGA
The DNA here is from genome assembly GCF_901001165.1 of Salmo trutta. Taxonomy (NCBI): domain Eukaryota; kingdom Metazoa; phylum Chordata; class Actinopteri; order Salmoniformes; family Salmonidae; genus Salmo; species Salmo trutta. The sequence continues at coordinate 23,888,182 of NC_042995.1, read as the reverse complement.
GGAGACTTAATCAAGCTAGTTGTCTTGACTACTTTCTTGTGTCTTTTTCTCTTGCATAAAAGGTTGAAAACGTTTTAATAGGAGACAGAATGTGATCGGATCATCATCTAATTGGTATTCACATGACTCATAGATTTTACATGTGGACGGGGATATTGGAAATTGAATCAAAGTTTACTGGAGAACTTATTTTTAACTAAGACAAAATAATTTAGAACAGAATTTTTCCAGTATAATATAGGTTCAGCAAATCCCCTTATTTTTTGGGATACCTTTAAATATACCTTCAGAGGTCATTCAATTCAATAGTCATCAATAATAAAAAAGCAGTTTCTGGCTAAAGAGACAAGACTAACAAGGGAAATCCATGAACTAATAGTACTGGTTGATAGCAAAAAAAAAAACGATACTACAGAGACACAAAATAAGTTTGAGGAAAAACAAAAAGAACTTGAAAAACTTATTCAAGAATGATCAAATGGAAACTATTACAAAAATAAAGCAAACTGGATGGAATATGGAGAAAAATGCACAAAAGTCTTCCTGAATCTCCAATACAGGAACGCTAACAAAAATAATTTGCAGGAACTCGTTACTGAAGACAGAGTCATCTATGTTTCTCCGAATTATATTTTAAAAGAGGAAGCTAATTATTTTAGGCAGATGTTCTCTTTTCCGTCCCATCCTCTCCCACTGAATGAAGATTATTAGCAAGGAATTCTTCCCAAATAATATTATTTAAACATTTTTTTTTACAAATGTATAGAAAGAACAGTGCGAAGTCCAAATTACAGAGGAATAACTTTTTGAGGCTATTAAATCCTTTCAGTCTGGAAGAACCCCAGGGCTTGATGGCATACCGGTAGAGGTATATCAAGCCTTTTTGATATACTAAAAGCTCCATTGTTAGATTGTTTTAACTACTCCTATAGAAATGGTAGTCTGTCAGGTACTCAGCAGGAAGGTCTGAATTCTACTTTATTAAAACAAGACCCAGATGGCAAATATAAAGACCCAGTCTATCTAAAAAACTGGAGGCCCCTTACACTTCAATATTGCGATGCATAAATACTAGCGAAATGCATAGTACTCAGAATTAAAAAGGTTTTACAAGGTATTGTTCATCCTGATCAGACAGGTTTTTTACATGGACGATACATTGGAGATAATATACGACAACTACTAGAAATAATAGAACATCATGAAACATCTAAGAAGCCAGGCCTGGTATTTATAACAGATTTTGAAAAGGCATTTGATAAAGTAAGACTGGATTTCATTTATAAATGCCTGGATTTTTTCAATTTTGGTGATTCTCCAATAAAATGGGTCAAAATAATGTATAGCAACCCCAGGTGTAAAATAGTAAACGGCTACTTCTCAGGGAGTTTTGAATTGTCAAGAGGAGTTAAACAAGAGTGTCCGGTGTCACCATATCTATTTGTTATGGCCATCGAAATGCTAGCTATTAAAATCAGATCAAATAACAACATTAGAGGATTAGAAACCCAAGGCTTAAAAACAAAGATGTATGCCGATGATTCAAGTTTTATATTCAGTCCGCAAGCTAGATCCCTGCAATGTCTCATTGAAGATTGAGATACTCTCTGGACTAAAACCTAATTATGATAAGTGTACAATATTACATATTGGATATTTTAAAAAATACAACTTTTACATTACCCTGCAGTTTACCTATAAAATGGGCTGTTGGTGAAGTAGACATACTTGGTATTCATATCACAAAATATATAAATAAGCTCTCCACAATGAATTTCAATAGAAAACTTGTAAAAATAGACAAGATCCTGCAACCACGGAGAGGTAAATACCTGTCTATTTATGGAAAAATTGCCCTGATTAACTCCTTACTCATATCTCAGTTCACTCACTTACTTATGGCGCTGCCTACTCCTGATGATTCATTTTTCAAATCATATGAGCAAAAAATATTTTGCTTTATCTGGGATGCTAAACCAGACAAAATAATGTGTGCCGATCTATATAATGAATATGAATTGGGTGGTTTGAGATGATTAAATATAAAAGCAGTAAACCTCTCTTTAATAGCTTCACTTATTCAAAAGTTATATTTGAACCCTAAATGGTTCTCAAGTAGATTACTAAGAAAAGCTCATCCTTTGTGCAGAATGCCATGTCTCATTTTCGATTAATTGAAAATTATACTTTTTTCTAAGTATCTCTCTTTTTCAAACAAGCACTGCAGAGCTGGCTACAATTTCAATGTCATCCCCCTGAAAATATATAACAAATATTACAACAAATAATATGGCTAAACTCAAATGTGCTGGTTGATAAAACACCTGTATTTATGGGAAAGATGTTTTAAAAGGGTATTTTGTTCTGAAATTATATTGTAAATTGGAATGGTAGAGTTATGTCCTTCATGGAGTTATCAGAAATGTACGGGAAGGTCTGCTCAATCCAAGAGTACAACCAATTAATTACAGCATTACCCCCAAAATGGAGGAGGCAGGTGGCAGCGGGAGGAGGTAGGGAACTGGTCTGTCTGCCCTATATAAATGATCAAAACTTGAGAAGGAATAAAAATTGCATGAATAGGAAAGTATACCAGTTTCATTTGAGGACCAGGATGTTGACAACTGTGCTATACAGATTGCAAAATAGCTGGGAAGAGAGTTTTGATGTACCGATTCCATGGTACAGGGTGTTTGAGTTGATATATAAAACAGCGCAAGATTCAAGACTTCGTGCTTTTCAGCTAAAATTATTTTATAGAATTCTTGCCACCAACAAAATGTTGAGTATTTGGGGCATAAAATCATCAAAGCTCTGCAGATTTTGTTTTTAGGATACAGAATCAATAGACCATTTATTTTGGTATTGCCCTCAGGTAGCCTGTTTCTGGTTTCAGGCTAAGGAATGGGTGAAAATGCATAGCATTGATCTAAAATTGACCCTAGAAATAATACTGTTAGGAGATATGGAGAGACCGGTTCAGTCAATTACTAATATACTAATACTCTCAGCAAAAGTATTTATCTTCAACTCGCAATCTGTGGATTCTATTCGATTAGATAGATTGAAATTGTACGTTAAACAGCACAGCATAGTTGAAAGATGTATGTTGCGTAGAAATCTGAAGAGGGTGGGCATCAGAGATAGATGGGATGGGCTGAGGGAAGCTGAGGGTTGGGATGTGGAATTGGAGTCAAGTGGGAGTGGAGTTTCTGTGCGGGTGGTCAAAGATAAAAGTCAAAAATAAAGTCTAAATAAAACATAATAAAAAGTATGTTTGAATGACACTGAGGGGCAGTGTTTTTACAACTAATGCCGGTTTTCCTGAGGCTGATGCCATGCAGGTGTTTGTACACATTCATATAGACACTCTCATTCAAATAAACACATACAAGAACACACACATACATGTAATAGTGCCAGACATGCACACAAACATATAAAGTTGTCATTGCTGTTATGATTTTAGGTGTCCTTGATGTCCTTTGTTTTTTTGTTTTTTTTAATTGTTGTTTTATTTTAGTTTTTTTTTGCATTGTTGTTTGCTTCTGTCTTTTTCTTTTTTCTCTTTAGTTCATTCTCTTGGTTGTTGTTGCATTGGGGAATGGAATTAATTGTATTTTTTCTTTTTTTTCTTGGTGGGGTGGACTGTGGGAGGGGTCTCGAATGGTTGAGGGACAGCTATTAGGGAACTGTGGGGGGGATCTTGGAGGGTTCGGGTTCACATTTTTTGGCCTGGTGGGAGATCTGTCAGCATGCCCTTGAGCAGGGCATTGACCCTGGATGCTTCTGTGTGTCGCTCTGAATGGGAATCTGTTGGATGACTGGTATGGTGTTGAGTGGCTTCACAGCAAGTATATTGTATGTTTCGGATATTCAACAACAAAAACAAATATATACATCTAATATATATATTTTTTAGATAACACTGTAGAAAATGGATCTGAACATTCAAACGACTGTTGTGAGCCAATGCAATTTAGAATAGATGGAAAGACTCAACTAGAAACCAGGAATCTATGAAATTATGATTTGAAACAGAGTACAATTAATGATTGTTATATTACCCCAAAGTACATCAATAACATAATATAGAAAATGTATATGAACTAATGTTGCGAGTCACACAAGTAACAAAAGCTGGAAAATATGCAGACACCAAGCAACTACAAAATGATGATTACTAAACTGAACACAATCAATGATTGTTATACTGTATTTGGCATCATCTCATTCCTTCTCTGAAATGAAACCGTATCTTAGTCAGGAAGTGCAACGCTTTGAAGCAGACAACAATTAACACCCCCTTGTACAAAATTTGTTTTGAAAGCTTGCATATTTTAAGAGCTATTTGAGGAGCAGGCCGTTCGGGTCCACATCATGACAATCGTTGTGTTCAGCTTCTCAAGGTCACCCTATCCCCTGTATAGTTCACTACTTTTAATCAAGACCCTATGTAGCCCAGGGAATAGATTTATTACAATAAACTTGATGGCTTTGATGGATGGCTAATGTGAGTTATTCGCAGTGGGAAGTAATTTCCTATTCATGTGTAGGGAAAGCGGTGTGTGTGTGTGTGTGTGTGTGTGTGTGTGTGTGTGTGTGTGTGTGTGTGTGTGTGTGTGTGTGTGTGTGTGTGTGTGTGTGTGTGTGTGTGTGTGTGTGTGTGTGTGTGTGTTCCCAAGGCCTGCAAAGAGGGCAACCCTGATCTTCAGCTCATATGGTGAGGAACATAAATAGTTTTATTTTCAAGGTTTATTTGTCACATGCACAAGTATGTCTGTATGCTGAGCTATTTTTTATTGATATGATAAAGCCTCATCCCATGAATGCTTAAAGAAACAGATAAGCCATCATTAATAAGCCATGCTTGTCTTAATGATAAGACACTTATAGGATTATTTTCTCATGAGTTCACGCAGGCTCCAGTCTCCTGCACTCCTGGATGGTCTTCATCTCACACTCTCCTCTCCTTAGTTACATTAGGAGTTCATGTGGTATGATTGCATCCAGATGGTCCATTTGGTTTAACCACAATGCTAACAACAAATGTTGAGGGTTCGCTTCCAAATATAATTGTAAATATTCAATTATAATTTCTGAGCATAAACAACCATATCCATAAAGTGCAATAATGAATATGCAATTCTGTAATGGTAAACATTGAAAAACAATGGCATGATCAATACCAATACACAAACGCTATACAAACATGCATGAATATTGAAATTGTTGTTTTGAATGTGTATGCATACTTATCTGCAGTATAGTATTACTATTCATGTGTGAATTTGTATGGCATTGGTATTGACCATGACCTTTCACTCCCGTGATGTCAACACCTAGAGTCAGGCTCGTAGAACGCTGCACTGCTATGACGCTGTCACGTCCTGACCAGTATAGAGTATATTTGGTTATTGTAGTTTGATCAGGACGTGGCAGAGGTTAGTTGATGTATGTTTATGGGGTTTGTCACTGGTCTATGTCTGTGTTTCTATGTCTAGTTAATTGGGGTTGGACTCTCAATTGAAGGCAGGTGTGTTGAGTTGCCTTTGATTGGGAGTCCTATATAGTAGGGTGTGTTTGTCTTTGTGTTTCGTGGGTAGTTGTTTTTTGCACTGCTAGTTATAGCCTGCGAAACTGTCTCCTGTCGTGTTGTCTGCATTTGTTGTTTTTTCGTGATCAACGTGTTTAATAAAGTTACCACAGAAATGAAAAGCGATTTATCAGCACTGGCAAAGTAAAGCAATATGGTAAGGCTAAAACAAAAGTTAATGAGCTGGAAGGCTAACATGTGGTAACATCCAGGTAACAAAACAACAAAAAGGTAATCTATAATGAAGTTGATAATTTCTGACTAACAGCTAACAGAACTTCACAGTTCAAACTTCTCTTCCAAAAAATAACGTCTAAATACAGAGCATTTGGAAAGTATTCAGACCCCCTCCCTTTTTCCACATTTTCTTACACTACAGCCTTATTCTAAATTGTTTTCCTCATCAATCTACTGTACAGACAATACCCCATAATGACAAAGTGAAAACAGGTTTTCAGAAATGTTTGCAAAATTATTTTAAAAAAATTAACAGAAATATCTTATCTAGATAAGTATTCAGACCATTTGCTATGAGACTTGAAATGGACATCAGGTGCATCCTGTTTCCATTGATCATCCTTGAGATGTTTCTACAACTTGATTGTAAATTCAATTATTTGGACATTATTTTTAAAGGAACGCACCTGTCTATATAAGGTCCCACAGTTGACAGTGCATGTCTGAGCAAAAACTAAGCCATGAGGTCGAAGGAATTGTCCATAGAGCTCCGAGACAGGATTGTGTCGAAGCACAGATCTGGGGAAGGGTACCAAAAAATTGCCAAAAGGCACCCTAAAGGACTTTCAGACCATGAGAAACAAGATTCTCTGGTCTGATGAAACCAAGATTGAACTCTTTGGCCTGAATGCCAAGCTTCACATCTGGAGGAACCCTATCACCATCCCTTCTGTGAAGCATGGTGGTGACAGCATCATGCTGTGGGGGTGTTTTTCAGCGGCAGGGACTGGGAGACTAGTCAGGATCGAGTGAAAGATGAACGGAGCAAAGTACAGAGAGATCCTTGATGAAAACCTTCTCAGAGTGCTAAGGACCTCAGACTGGGGTGAAGGTTCACCTTCCAACAGGACAATGACCCTAAGCACACAGCCAAGACAACGCAGGAGTGGATTCGGGACAAGTCTCTGAATGTCCTTGAGTGGTCCAGCCAGAGCCCGGACTTGAACCTGATTGAACATCTCTGGAGAGACCTGAAAAAGCTGTGCAGTGACACTCCCCATCTAACCTGACAGAGCTTGAGAGGATCTGCAGAGAAGAATGGGAGAAACTCCCCAAATACAGGTGTGCCAAGCTTGTAGCGTCATACTGTAACTGATATTTCATTTTTTTTATATATATATTTGCAAACATTTCTAAAAACCTATTTTTGCTTTGTCATTATGGGGTGTTGTGTGTAGATAGATGAGGAACAAAAATAATTTAATACATTTTTGTAAAAGGGGCGGCAGGTAGCCTAAAGGTTGCTGGATCGAATCCCCGAGCTGACAAGGTAAAATATGTCGTGCTGCCCATGAACAAAGCAGTTAACCCACTCTTCCCTGGTAGGATGTCATTGTAGATAATATTTTGTTTTTAACTGACTTGCCTAGTTGAATAAAGGTAAAATAAAATAAAAAAAATAAGGCTGTAATGTAACATAATGTGGAAAAAGTGAAGGGGTCTGAATACATTCCGAATGTACTGTATTTCATGACTTACTTTTTTTCATGGATGTATATTTGTAGGTTGGGTTTAGTTTGAGGTGAGCAGGGGAAGTTTTCTTTACACCAATTCTGTTTCAAAACGTTGAAAAACGTTTATTAAAAACATAACAAACTGAACAAAATGAGGAGGGACTTACCTAAATTTGTCCAATAGAAATTCTTGTTTTGTTCTGTTTGCTTCCGTTTGGTTCTTAAATGATAAACAGTTTCCACAATGAATACGCCCCTGTTTGGAGCACTGTTCCTCAAGGTGTTGGAAGAACCCCAAATAGAGACGAGACACAATCACACTTGCCTGATTTAGAGTCCCAGATTTAAAGAATTCAGAAAATAATGTCAATGGGGCACGTGGTTCATCAGTGGATGGTAAGGAAATTCAGATTTATGTCAGCTCATTGAACTGACAGAATGATGGAGGATGTCCAAATGTGGATGTGTAAATGTGCCGTTAGATAGATATGAAGGGATGGATGAATGGATGGACAGATGGGTGTCAAAAAAAGATGGATGGATAGATGGATGAAAGGATGGACAGATGGATGTCAAACATTCATGGAAGGATGGATGGATGAATTAATTAATGAATCGGCGGACACATGGACTGACGAATGAAAGCATAGATAGATTAACCAACAGACAGATGCACTGCATTTTGGACCTAGGCCTATGTGCTGATGGCTGTCTGGACGACGGTGCAGCCGGGCAGGTGTTGCTGTCTGATTTAGGCTCAGTGAAAGGGGCCTGGCGGAGAGGGAGCGGCAGCATTAGCATGTGTTCATTAGCGGGTGCGGGGGAAGCTTATCATTCTGAATGGCCTCATTAGTGATAGGGATTAATATGCGGCAGGTTCATTATAGAGACAGGCAGGGGGAGCATCGCCAGAATCACAACAATGCTATTACTGATCTCCTCTCCTCTGCTCCTCTCCGTTTATGTACTCTGTTTTATCTCTTCTATTCTTCTCTCTGCTTCTCCCTTTGAAGAGTTCTCTTTCTTTTTGTTTTGTTTCTTTTCGATCTTGCCTGTTGCAATGAAGCAACAGACACATCCCAAAAGTGCAAGCCGCGAATTTGAAAGATTTTAAATAGTATTTTATCCCAGGTCTGCTTCTCACTGCTTCTCTCTTCTCTTCTCTTCTCTTGTGGAAAATGTTCCACCTTGAAGGAGTTCATAGATTGGTATTTAAGGAATTATGTCCAAACAGTCCACACTGATACAGCAGCAAAGTACCAATATGCTTGATATAAATCAATTCAAATCAGAACCTTACAGTGAAATGCTTACTTACAAGCCCTTAACCAACAATGCAGTTAAGAAAATAAGAGAGATAAGAGATAAGAATAACAAATAAATAAAGATCAGCAGTAAAATAACAATAGCGAGGCTATATACAGGGGGCATGGGTACAGAGTCAATGTGCGGGGCACTGGTGTCGAGGTAATTGAGGTAATATGTACATGTAGGCAGAGTTATTAAAGTGACTATGCATAGATAATAACAGAGAGTAGCAGCAGCGTAAAACGGGGGGGGGCAATGTTAATAGTCTGGGTAAGCGTTTGATTAGCTGTTCAGGAGTCTTATGGCTTGGGGGGTAGAAGCTGTTTAGAAGCCTCTTGGACCTAGACTTAGCGCGTACTGCTTGCCGTGCGGTAGCAGAGGGAACAGTCTATGACTAGGGTGGCTGGAGACTTTGTTGTTACAGAATGTCTCTTCCCACATTCAATAGAAACATTATCACATTTTTGGGGAGTTAATCTTATAACTGTGCCGATATTATGAAATTAGATATTTTGGACTAACCTAGTGTCCGTTTTCTTTGAGAGACATAATGCCTTGTGTCACAGGCGTCAAAATGAGTAGACCAAGTTGCAGCGTGGAATATGTTCATCTTGTAGTTTAATGCAAAAATGAACACTTTACAAATTGAACAAAAATGACAGCTGACAGTTCTGTCAGGTACTTACAACTAAACAGAAAGCAACTACCCACAAAACCCAAAGGAAAAACAGGCTGCCTGTAACGGGTGTCGTACGTAGTAGACCAAGGCGCAGCGTGTTGAGTGCTCATATTTAATTGTAATCGAGACACTTTGAACAAAACAAGAAAATGACAGCCAAACAGTTCTGTCAGGTATTACAAAACACTAAACAGAAATGAACTACCCACAAACCCCATAGAAAAAAGGACATAGAATGCCCACCCAAATCACACCCTGACCAAACCTAAATAGAGACATAAAAAAGGCTCTCTCAGGTCAGGGCGTGACACTGCCTAAGTATGGTTCCTAATCAGAGACAACGATAGACAGCTGCCTCTGGTTAGGAACCATACTCAGCCCAACACAAAGAAATACAAAACATAGAATGCCCACCCCACACCCTGACCTAACCACATAGAGAAACAAACCCTCTCTCTCAGGTCAGGGCATGACACCTTGTCATAGTGTTGTAGTTTTGCGCTAAGTAATGGCACCTGGCTTCTTGTTGATCATCAGAGGTTGCATAATGAAGTGAACAAGTTGGTGCGTGCCATGTACTGTATCTATTATTTTTGTAGGGGCACTAACAGCCAAATTCAATATCTTTAAATTCATTATGTTTAAGAGAAACTTCTTTCTATATTTTTATCCTACAAATAGATGAAATTGAGTGGGCATGTGCCACTCAGTTTCAATGGGCATGATGCCGCTGCTTCCTACAACTAATTGTCTCATCACGTCATCCCTGGGAGGACAGGGGATAATGGGGAACAGGGAAGAGGCTTGGCTGATTAGGTTTGCCGAGCAATCACTGTGGAGCCGACCAGTGCCTGTGTTCCAAATGTCACCCTATTCTCTACATAGTACACTACCTTTGATCAGAGCCCTATGGGTTTTGGTCAAAAGTAGTGCACTATATAGGGAATAGGGTGCCATTTGGGATGCATTCTGTAACAGGTAGATAGAAGGGAACAATCAACAGAGGACATGATGACACCTCTCAGAAGATGAGACTGTACATCTAATTTCCTGGATGGAGTTTACGTGAATGTAAGCGAGCGAGTGAGAGAGAGAAGAAGAGAGGGGAAGGTGTGAGGGAGGGAGAAAAAAGATTGGAGAGAGAGAGAGAGAGAAAGAGAAAGAGAGGCATGTGGAGGGAGAAAAAAGAGGAGGCAGTGTGCTACAGCAAGAAAGAGGGGGACTTACAATACAGACAGGATGTGGATTGCCAATGAGACACAATAAAGAATGGGAGGTAGTTGAAGAGGAAGAGAGAGAGAAGGGGAGAGAGCATTGCAAAGGTACCGACTGTTGCTGAATTCTCAATCACTGTGACTATCTACAGTATGAGGCTTTGATATTTGCCAAAAGGTGGCAGCAGAGCGCCCTTCTACACTGCTCTGCCAGTGTACAGTATTAGTATTCATCCCTCGCCATGGGCATCAAACACCCTCATTCACACAGTCTTGGGAACAGCCTCAAACACCTTCCAAAACAAAGAGATGAACAGACAGAAAGCAGACGAGGCAGAGGGAGAGACCACGACAGGTAAAGCTACTGTCTGAAAGCCCTGTCCTCTACGCTTCAGTCTGAAGTGGATTTGGTTGCCAGAGGTGTAAACATGAGTTGTAAAAATGAGTTGTCAAAGAGTGAGTACTTCTTACCAATTAATCGTTCATTAAACATCAGGAAATTAGACAAGAGCACAATGTACCGAGGTTCAAGTCGGGATGTCGGCTGTTGCTTTTCTTGTGTCTTGCGTTTGATGCTCGCGGAGGAGTTGTGGGGCAGCAAAGCTCTCTTTCTGTTTTTCTAATGAAAGGGCATGGATCAGAATGAAATTACTCTAGGAAGAACACAGATGGCTGCATTAAAGGGTGATTTTATGTATACATCAAGTTCGTGAATATTTGGGGAAAAGATTAAACACTAGAGGGAGCATGTGTGGGCTGACTAGCTCTCGGTGTGTGTGTGCGTGTGTGTGTGTTACCCTGTTGCTAATGAATGAGTCTGTGGTAAGCCCCCTTGTCTAACAGATGTCCAGATTTGCAGGCTACCATGTCTTGGGTCAATGTAGTAACTTGGGGCCACTGTGAAGTAATGCACAACATTGTCATGGCTGACAGAAAATATGGCATACGTTTTGCACGAACACGTCTGGGTCGTATTCATTAGTGCACAACTTAGCAAAACGTTTTGTCACCTTTTCTAAGTTTCTTAGTTTCTAATTGGACAAGTTCAGGTAGTCCCTCCCTGCTTCAGTCCATTTACGTCCTTTTGGTTCCTAATGAATACGACCCAGCAGTAACTCAACTGACCAAACTCCTCACCTAGTTTGAAAAAGTCAAGGGGTCTATCCCAGTTTGTGATATCCTGCAATAGAGACTTGACCATACTAGGTAGCCATATTTGATCACGTCACTCTATCCCACCGCTGTGTTTTTCTATTACCATAGCTTATTGATTTTTAGATTGAGCCGATGTTGCGAATATGACTAAATGCCTTACGGAGCAGTCATTTTGTGAGCCAATTTATTGCATGCTACACCACCTGTCAACTAATGCCATTGTCGGTTTACTTTAAATTACTTTAATAATAGTCATTTCAAAGTTAATTACTGTTTAGCAGCTGCATATTCCATTAAGCGCCGTTCATCGGGTTTTATCATCTAAATGTAAAATGTGGAAAAACTGAAGCAATCACCTGGCTATTTTGGTCCACGAACTTTGCTGGTAAACTAGGCCCTGGGTTGAATTCACAATCTAATTTAGCCAAATGTGTTGTATTTATATGTAAATGTACTCCATGATTGCTAATGTTATCAGTTGAATGATGAACTGAGATGAAAGTGCATTGGTGTCTTGCCGTGTGCTCGGTGAATGCCAATCCGGCAAAAAATAATGATGTTTTCTGCACTTTGACCCAAATAACAACTTGCATAGTTATGTGTTTGTGTTGCGCAAGTACTGGATTTTCAGCCTGTATCTGTTTTAATAAACTAATTTGAATACAGAAATAGATGGTGTAGCTATAAATACTTCATAAAAAACTCAACAAGGAAAGCTATTTATTTTCATTATTAGCAGTAATGAATTTGGCAGGAGATGAATAGTTCAACCTGACTCTTGTTTTAAAATGTGTTTTTCATCTTTCATTAAATGTGGGAATGTAGAATCAGGTTTTTACCATATAGTGTTAAATAGCATTATTTCTAGGTCTCCTGCACATCATGGCCACTGATTTTACAGAATTGTAATGGTGTCATATCACAACAGCTTTATGTTAATAAAAACATCAAGATGTCTGGGAAAGATATATTCTGTTTGTTGTCTTGTCAGGAAAATACATCATTTCCTAGTCGCAAAAAAACTGCCTAGACTGTATTAAAAACAGGAAAACTTTACACCAACCGTGACGTCATAAAAGACGTCAGCCTAAATCATTACAACCAGTTTTGCTTTGTTTGATGGGTTGTCAGCTCATAGATTGGAGCAAAAACCTACAGAGCAAAAACCTACAGAGCAAAACAAGCCATTGATAAATAAAAGCTTTACTTGAAGTAGCACAAACAAAACAAATGGGCCTGCAAAGGAATCTCTGCAAATGCACATCTTGCTTTTCAGTCGTGGTGGTGAAAGTAAAGTTTCTCATGATTCCATACATCAATGGTTCCTAAAATTCAAGGGGAGGCTTTTTCTGTCTTGGATGAAAAGACCTAGCCTTTATATTTAATCTCAACATAGATCTCCACACACAAAAACAGACTATTTTCATCATTTGCGTTTGATTGTTAAAAGCCGAATGGATTTCCAGCTGTTACACCATTTTCTCGGCGCAATAACGCAGAGTTCAGACACATAAGATGTTGAAGTGGAGCTAAAAAACAACTGTCAGACGGAAGAATGTGAAAACCCCAAAGTGAAAACTACCAGACACATAAACAAGATAAACAAGAAAAATGGCTCGGAAATTACTATTTTCCTCCAGAGCACATATTGGGAACTTCATTTAAGATAAATGAAAAACGTTGTTGTATGCTCATCATGACAGGGTAGAAGGATAAAGGGAAATAGACTGCAAACGGCAATAAGCGGAATAGGCTCAGGCTAGGATTCAATCACAGCCGCACTGGAGCATACTCACATACTGCTCCATGAAAAAAGTATGTTTAATATAATTGATTTGAAAATGATAAAAATCATATAAAATATTGAACAACATCCATTTGGGCCAGGAACCGTATATTTGAGATAAATTAGCGGCTAAAATTGTATCCAATTGTAATTCTCTAGCAGCCTAGCTGTTTTCTTTTTCACAATCATTCACCATTTATGGTCCAACTACACAATGACAAACTGCAGAAACAGAAATGTGTGATTGATCCACATCCACATAACCTCAAGGCTCAATGTCTCCTTTTGTAGCATTGCTGTTCCTGCACTGTGCGGAGACCATTACTACACTACCAAGAACAACACCATCTCCTTTTTTCAATTTTCCCAATGTTTTCTCGATGTCTCTGAAAAATGTACTGAGGCTGTACAAGGTTTTGCCTTGGCCAAGGCATTGCTTTGCTCAACTGTTACTGCTTTTTCCACCTACATCCCATTCCAGTTTATTCGTCATTCTACGTACTGAGGTTATGGTTTTGCCTTCGGCTCAACTGTTATTTTTCTTTGTACTAAATAACTTCCCTTTCCCGGAACATCCCACTAGGCACAGACTTCAATTTAAAGTCTAGTTTTAATTTACATCATCACATGACATTTTGTTGTTGAAATGACGTGGATTCAACCATTTTTTCCCTGTGGGATGATATGATATTCCAGGCTGTATCACAACCGGCCGTGATTGGGAGTCCCATAGGGCGGTGCACAATTGGCCCAGGGTCGTCCGTTTTAGGGTTTGGCAGGTGTAGGCCATCATTGTAAATATGAATTTGTTCTTAACTGACTTGCCTAGTTAATTAAAGGTTTAATTACAACAACAACAAAAAATGCCCGAAACTCTCTTCACTTCTCCCCAAGTGGACACGTACTGTACTTGTGTAATGGAGTGATGAATTCCTGATGAATACTCTGATGGTCAATGACTGCCATTTACTGATGTTGTGGGATTGTTGTATGATTGAATTGGTGAATTGATTGTATTGAACTATTGGTATTTTCATACATTTCTGAAACTGATTTTGTGTACTCTAATGTATTGGTACATTGTATTATATGAAGTTTAGATTTACAGGGTGCACCCAGTAGATTATAATGACCTAGAAATACTATTGACTGCCTAAAGGTTCTTGTACATATAAGGTTGTTACTTACCCATTGTTATTACATGGTTATTACCATTTTCTATGTTAATTGTACTCACTTCCACGCATTGTACATTGTTAATTGATCGATCATATTACCTCATTCTTATTTTAATATAAACTGGCATTATCTGTAACATGCTACAACTGTGCCTTGGTCTTATTATTTACATGTTTTGCTCCAGCAGTGAACATAGACTGGTCCAAATCGTGAATGTGGTTTATTCTTGTGCACAGCAATGACTAGAACAGACATTACAATTCAAGACAATGTTCTGTGAGGGATGGACCAGTGGACGGCGGCGATATTAAGTGCCATTCTATTTCTATGGCGAAACAGATGGATCTTTGATGATTATGTAGTCATTGTAAGAAAGCTGAGAGGGAAACACCATGTTGAGTGTCACTACTGCAGTGATCAGGGTGATCACAGACCTGACTGATAGCTTTTTTAACCTTTTACTGCAGTGGGTAACTCACGGTCATACAGACTGTTTTTTGGTGGTCTTTAACAAATCTACTTTGAAACAAAAGTGTATACCTCACACACACATGGTTATGAGTTTAAGAAAAAGAAGACACCTATACCATGTCAGATAAAAAGTTGAAACGGATTATATTTTGAGTTTGCATCCCAATATTACACTTTATATACATCACAGAAGACTGAAACATACATTTCATGAAAATTATGTGAATCAATTAGCTTAATATCTCAGAGTTCAAATTGTTGTTCCACAAAATAATGTTGAGGGAATGCTTATCTTATCTGTTCTGTCAAATGAGTGGCCATGATGTGCAGAAGACATAGAAATAAGGCTATTTAACACTATACGGTAAAAATCGGATTCTACATTCCCACAGCATTTCATGAAAGGTAAAAAACACATTTCAAGACAAGAGTCAGGTTGAACTATTCATCTCCTGCCAAATTCATTATTGTTGTTTCTCAGAACGATCTGAGCTAACGGGTGTCATGGCTTGCTGAAATGAAATGGAATGACCCATGGCTACAAATGTGGCGCACTCCCTTAGGGGACCTGAGTTCTGAGTTATCTTCTAGCTACTTGACTTGAGGGGCCCTTGTTGTTAACTACTGGTGTAAACAGACACAATGTCCATGTTCAAAACACATCTTTTGCATTAACCCATCTAGACCTGCGCTAAGCAGGGCAAGTCAACGTTGTATAAACAGATTGTCACGTCCTGGCCAGTATAAGGGTTAATTGTTATTGTAGTTTGGTCAGGACGTGGCAGTGGGTATTTGTTTTATGTAGTTCGGGGTGGTGTTTTGGTAGTAGGGCGTTTGATTTAGTATTTCCGGGGTTTTGGCTTATGGTCTATGTTTATGTATTTCTATGTGTAGTCTAGTGAGTGTGTTTCTGTGTTTGGTTAATTGGGGTTGGGACTCTCAATTGAAGGCAGGTGTTTTCTCTTTGCCTTTGATTGAGAGTCCTATATATTAGGGTGTGTTTGCCATTTGTGGGAGATTGTTTCTTGTTTAGCGTGTGTGAGCCTAACAGGACTGTCTAGAAGATTGTGAGTACGTTGTTTATTATTTTATGGTCACTTTTGAGTTAATAAACTTCAAGATGAGCATTCACAATCCTGCTGCATATTGGTCCTCCTTTTCCGACGATGATTTCGCCATATCGTCTGACGACGACGAAAAGTGTGACACAGATATGTAGTGTGTAATGTGAAATATAGAACAAAACAAAATGTATCTGCACAATGGTATGATGATCCTAAAATAAAAATGACATAAATTCATTGGTGCATTTGAAGGGAACCTTGATCTCCAGCTTTCCTGGTAAATACAGAACTATGAAATTATGGCAAAGCAAGAGAATTTTGCGGCAGAGACCGGCATTGTTGCAATATCACGTCTAAACATTACCTTCAATCCCAGGTTATGATGCCTACTGTATAACTATCCATGGCACAAACATAGCAGGTAGGCCTGCTATTGTCTGAGTGTTTTTTGTTGTTGTGTACCAAACACTTAGTCCACTTCCATTCTAGACTGTGAAGTATTGACTACAGACAAGTGTTTTCGTTGACACTGTGCAGACACAAATACAGCCCTATGAAGATGTGCCCCAGGGTAAGTCTCCACTCTAAGAGGTTGCAAGGAAATCAGTCTCATTTCACACACTGTGCAATCATAAGGAGCTAGTGCACTTCAGAGTGGATTTTTTTGGTTTTCATCAAATTGCTTACTCTTACAAAAAATGTGTGTGTGTGAGCAATTTATGAGTTTATTTGTGTGTTGGTCAATAGCATTGTGCCCTACTGTTATGAGGAAGCTTGTCAGTTGATATAACAAAACGTTGCTATGATAACTTTCTTGTTTTCACACCACTTCATCTAGCACATATCTGACTTGATGGACTTTCTGCCTGGTTTTGAGAGAGAGAGAGAGGAGAGAGAGAGAGCGAGAGCGATCACCAAGCCCTGCAATGCCAAGAGCTGAGCCCCCCCCCCCAGATAAACTTGTTCGACTAACACACTGAAGCCTCAGGACCAGAACATCCAATCAATCAGAATAAACCAAATTACAACACAGTCAA
Organism: Salmo trutta; assembly: GCF_901001165.1. Lineage (NCBI taxonomy): Eukaryota > Metazoa > Chordata > Actinopteri > Salmoniformes > Salmonidae > Salmo > Salmo trutta. Next base: position 23,871,002 of record NC_042995.1, on the reverse strand, counting down.
AACAAAACTGCATTGCTTATTGGGAAGCACAAAGCAAAATGCAGTGCTTTCTGGCCCTAAATCGACAGTACACCGTGGCTAACTATTTGACCATGGTTACTGATCAAAACCTTAGAAAAACCTTGGCAAAGTACAGGCTCAGTGAGCACAGCCTTGCCATTGAGAAGGGTAGACACAGGAAAACCTGGCTCCCTGTAGAGGAAAGGCTGTGCAACCACTGCACAACAGCAGAACCTGAGACAGAGCTGCATTTCCTGGCAAAATATAAAACAATTAGAGAGTGTCATTTCACAAAATTTGAAACCCTTATTCAAGGTTTCAAAGACCTCTCTGATGAGAGTAGGCTACCCGTCCTGTTGGGGGAGGACGCAGAGAGCTGTGGGTTGGCAGTGCACTACATTGCTGCCTGCCATAAGGTGAGGGACAGTGTCTGACAGAACAATCAACCTGCACATGTCCTCTACTGTATGCTTATTGTTATTGTTCAATGTATGGGTATGTTGACCCTTGGTTATTGTTGTTACTGTTGTCCCGTTGACAATTTTGATTCTTATTATTTTCATATTGTAAGTATCCAAAGTAAGCTTGGCAATATGTATATTGTTACGTCATGCCAATAAAGCAAATTGAATTGAATTGAGACAGAGAGATGCAGCTCCTTGCATATGCATTCATCTTCGTATTGTGTGTGTGTGTTTATGTATGTGTACATGCATATAATATAATAGAACATTTTATATGTGTGTTGATGTGTGTCTGCAAGCAAATGCATATTTCAATATGTAAGTAAGTGTGTGTAAAGATGCATACTGTATGCAGGCTTAACAGTCTACCTCAGCCATTTGAATGCAGTGGGTGTCTCCCCTCCTCAAACATGTTATGCTCCACACTATCCAAAGACGTTCAACTCTTCCTTAGCGATAGAGCCGTCGATAGACTCTGACTCTAAGATAGAAACAGCTAAACGCATTACAGCCAGTGGGGAGAGATATGACTTCTTAGTGCACTTCTATACATAAAAACCCTTGTGGGATGGAAAAGACTATAAACACATTTCACAACAAATAAGCCTGGTTAACAGGTTATGACTTCGTGGCAGCGGTAGTGATGCAGTCTACCGAGCACAACTCTACAACTATACCCATAGATCTTAATTTTAAACTGTATAAAATAAAGAGAAGAATATGACAGGGAGAAAAACTAGTTATGATGTTAGGTTTGTCTCCTGCCCTGCACCATACTGAAAGATGATAACGCCTGACGGATGTTGACACCTGTATCCTTAGGCACTGGCAGACAGGTCATTATCCTCTCACCTCATTCTTTCTCGTCTTTGGCCATTTGACATCACTGTAGCATTTTGTCTTTCTGGTTATACATACAACTAGACCTTACAGTCTCACGTCAGAATTAGATGTTCATCCATGTTTCTCAAACGTAACACTTTGAAGTTGTTGCACAGGTCAAATTCCAAAGTGTTTAAGGTTAAGTTTAGGCATGAACAGAATTTTTAACGTTTGGGTTAAGTTCAGTCATTAATTCTGAAATCTTAAGGTTATGCATTAACTTCGAATGGCTAAGGAAAGAGTTAAGGTTTGGGATAGGCTTAAAAAAAAAATGTCAAGAACAACTTCCTATTGCTGGATTTGAACATAAAACTTTTGGCATCAAGGGCAAATGCTTACACCTCTCTGACATCACTGTCCACAATATCCTAGTAAAACTGAAACCTACTTGAAGGTAACAATGCTCACTGTTGCCCCTAGTGGCTGGTTACCATGTTATCGCCCAATATCGTCAGACATGGATGGATGCCGAATACTCAAATCAAATCAAATGTTATTTGTCACATGTTTCGAATATAACAGGTTGTTAGTCTGCAACCTTACAGTGAAATGCTTACTTACAAGCCCTTAACCAACAATGCAGTTTTAAGAAAAATACCCCCAGAAAAGTATTAATAAAATTAACAAATAATTAAAGAGCAGCAGTAAAATAACAATAGCAAGGCTATACACAGGGGGCACCGGTACAGAGTCAATGTGCGGGGGCACCGGCTAGTCGAGGTAATTGAGGTACAGTAATATGTACATGTAGGAAGAGCTATTAAAGTGATTATGCATAGATAATAACAGAGGGTAGCAGCGGTGTAAAATAGGGCTGGGGGAGGGCAATGCAAATAGCCTAGGTAGACATTTCATTAGAAGTTCAGGAGTCTTATGGCTTGGGGTTAGAAGCTGTTTAGAAGCCTCTTGGACCTAGACTTGGTGCTCCTGTACCGCTTGATGTGCAATAGCAGAGAGAACAGTCTATGACTAGGGTGGCTGGAATCTTTGACAATTTTTAGGGCCCTCCTCTGACACCGCCTAGTATAGAGGAAGCTTGGCCCCAGTCATGTACTGGGTCATACGCACTACCCTCTGCCTTGCAGTCAGAGGCCGAGCAGTTGCCATACCAGGCAGTGATGCAACCCATCAGGACGCTCTCAATGGTGCAGTTGTAGAACCTTTTGAGAATCTGAGGACAACTGTCGTGGTGTGCTTGGACCATGTTCGTTTGTTGGTGATGTGGACGCTCTCACCCAATTCAGTCCTGTTGATGAGAATGGGGGTGTGCTCAGTCCTCCTTTTCCTGTAGTCCACAATCATCTCCTTTGTCTTGATCACGTTGAGGGAGAGGGTGTTGTCGTACCACACGGTCAGGTCTCTGACCTCCTCCCTATAGACTGTCTCGTCATTGTCGGTGATCAGGCCTACCACTGTTGTGACATCGGCAAACAGGGAGTACAGGAGGGGACTGAGCACGCACCCCTGAGGGGCCCCCATGTTGACGATCAGAGTGGCGGATGTGTTGTTATCTACCCTTACCACCTGAGGGCGGCCCGTCAGGAAGTCCAGGATCCAGTTGCAGAGGGAGGTGTTTAGTCCCAGTGTCCTTAGCTTAGTGTTGAGCTTTGAGGGCACTATGGTGTTGAACGCTGAGCTGCAGTCAATGAATAGCATTCCAACGTACAGTGCTTTGCAAAAGTATTCATCCCCCTTGGTGTTTTTCCTATTTTGTTGCATTACAACCTGTAATTTAAATAGATTTTTATTTGGATTTCATGTACTGGACATACACAAAATAATCTAAATTCGTTAAGTGAAATGAAAAAAACTACTTGTTTAAAAAAATACAAAACGGAAAAGTGGTGCGTGCATATGCATTCATCCGCTTTGCTATGAAGCCCCTAAATAAGATCTTGTGTAACCATTTACCTTCAGAAGTCACCTAATTAGTTAAATAAAGTCCACCTGTGTGCAATCTAAGTGTCACATGATCTCAGTATTTATACACCTGTTCTGAAATGCCCCAGAGTCTGCAACACCACTAAGCAATTGGCACCACCAAGCAAGCGGGACCATGAAGACAAAGGACCTCTCGAAACAGGTCAGGGACAAAGTAGTGGAGAAGTACAGATGAGGTTTTGGTTAGAAAAAAATATCCATAACTTTGAACATCCCACGAAGCACCATTAAATCCGTTATAATTTTTTTTGAAAGAATATGCACCACAACAAACCTGCCAAGGGAGGGCCGCCCACCAAAACTCACAAACCAGGCAAGGAGGGCATTAATCAGAGAGGCAACAAAGAGACCAAATATAACCCTGAAGGAGCTGCAAAGCTCCACAGCGGAGATCCAGCGAAGTATCTGTCCATAGGACCACTTTAAGCCGTACACTCCACAGAGCTGGGCTTTACAGAAGAGTGGCCAGAAAAAAGCCATTGCTTAAAGAAAAAAATAGGCAAAGATGTTTGGTGTTTGCCAAAAGGCATGTGGGAGTCTCCCCAAACATATGGAAGAAGGTACTCTGGTCAGATGAGACTAAAATTGAGCTTTTTGGCCGTCAAGGAAAAAGCTATGTCTGGTGCAAACCCAACACCTCTCATCACCCCAAGTACACCATCCCCACAGTGAAGCATGGTGGTGGCAGTATCATGCTGTGGGGATGCTCTTCATTGGCAGGGACTGGGAAACTGGTCAGAATTGAAGGAATGATGGATGGTGCTAAATACAGGGAAATTCTTGAGGGGATCCTGATTCAATCCTCCAGAGATTTGACACTGGGATGAAGGTTCACCTTCGAACAGGACAATGACCCTAAGCATACTGCTAAAGAAACACTTGAGTTGTTAAAGGGGAAACATATAAATGTCTTGGAATGGCCTAGTCAAAGCCAAGACATCAATCCAATTGAGAATCTGTGGTATGACTTAAAGATTGATGTACAGTAGCGGAACCCATCCAACTTAGATGAGCTGGAGCAATTTTGCCTTGAAGAACGGGCAAAAATCCCAGTGGATGGATGTGGCAAACTTATAGAGACATACCCCAAGAGACTTGCAGCTGTAATTGCTGCAAAAGGTGGTTTTACAAAGTATTGACTTTGGGGGGATGAACAGTTATGCTGTCACGTCCTGACCAGTAAAAGGGGTTATTTGTCATTATAGTTGGTCAGGGCGTGGCAGGGCGGTGTTTGTTTTGTGTGTTTGGGTATTGTGGGTTTAGGTTCTTGTTTTCCTATTTCTATGTTTAAATCTAGCTTTTCTTTTTCTATGTGAGTTTTGGCAATGACCTCCAATTAGAGGCAGCTGGTTGTTGTTGTCTCTAATTGGAGGCCATATTTAGTTGTGTTTGTTTTCACTTGTGTTTGTGGGTGGTTGTTTCCAGTATAGTCTGTGCACATTACTGGACTGTTTTTGTCATTTGTTTATTTTGATTAAGTGTTTTCTTTAATAAAATAAGAAGATGAGCACTTTACCCGCTGCGCCTTGGTCCAATCCTTACGACGCCTATGACATATGCACACTCAAGTTTTCTGTTTTTTTGTCTTATTTCTTGTTTGTTTCACACAAAATAATATTTTGCATCTTGAAGCTGGTAGGCATGTTGTGTAAATCAAATGATACAAACCCCCCCAAAAATCTATTTTAATTCCAGGTTGTAAGGCAACAAAATAGGAAAAATGCCAAGGGGGTGAATACTTTCGCATTCCACTGTACCTCCAGAAAGCCCCCAACCCAAAAAGTGTAAGTAGAGTTTTTTTAGGGAAAACTTCCTGCATTTCAACACTTTGCCATGGGAGAGAGAAACATTATCTGTTCCATCCATAATGCTATTCTACACAATTTGTCATGTGGCTGAGAGAAAATGTTGTAGTTTTAAAGCTAATTTCCTAGAATTCCACACATGCTGTCATGGGGCTGTGAGAGAAATGTGCTATTTTGTAGCTCATCTCATGCTATTCTTCACATTTTCAAATGAGGATGAGAGAATATTTTGCACTTGTAAAGCATGTTTCTTGCTATTCTACACATTTTGCCATGGGTCAGCGAGAAAAATGTGCTGTCTTATAGCTCATCTCAGGCTGTTCTTCACATTTTGCCATGAGGATCAGAGACCATTTTGCACTTGTAAAGCACATTTCCTATTGCCATGAGGCTGAGAGAAAATGTTGCAGTTTTAAAGCAAATTTCCAGCAATTCTGGCACACATACACAATCCAAGTCTTAATTGTCTCAAGGCTTAAACATCTTAACCTGTCTCCTCCCCTTCATCTACACATCTACATAGCTTTCACCTGGATTCACCTAGTCAGTCTGTCATGGAAAGAGCAGGTCTTCTTAATATTTTGTATTCTCAGTGTATTGAACATTGAGTAATTTGGTTAACACACTTCTAACAGACCAGAAGGGACTCATCATTTTTAACAACTTAGTTACTGTTCAACATAAAGTAAATCGGAATGATGTTTTTACCCATTGGAATTTGCAAGATGTATCACAAGGCTATATCACTTCATATATTTATTCTCTGGTTTATTTGTCAAATGTTGATGTTGAACTAAGGAAGTGAGTTTTGAATGAGCAGCCACAATATCATGTGGATGAATCAGATCTGACATCCTAAAAGATTGACTGCAGTAATGACTGTTGATATGTTAGCCTTGTGTTTTTAGCATGTCAGTCGCCAAGTGTTCCGCCCATTACTGCATTATAATGTCCCTGTGAACCTAACGTGCAAAGTACCATTCTATAATGATGGTCACCTTTCCCAATAGCACATAACATTCACACCAGGGTGATCCGAGTGAATTATGTTGGGTATTAAGCGAATGATTGATTCTACCCGTGAATCGTCTGTCTCACTGTGGCTACACTTTGGCAGACAATTTGGATTGAGGGGGAATTCCCTAGGCGACTATCTGTGAGAATAAATCAGCTATACCGACAACTTTAGGAAAGATTAAAAACACTACTCCGGATGTTGTTTCATTATGAACCAGCTCCAAACGCCTTGTCACGGTGGAGAAATGGCCCTTGTACATAACAAACATACAATTCATGCAATCTCTATGTTTTATATGTAAATGTTCATACTTTTGAATACGTAATCAGACAGCTCTGGATTCTGCTTAATAAAAGAATTAGGAGGACAAAGTGTGCACCAATTTGAGCAGAGAACAATTACAGTACTCCTGAAAGAAATAAAAAACTCTGAACGTTAAATTGTTCTGCTGCTGATAGTCTGAAAGTCTCAATTTGGTGAAACCCTCTGTTTGTATCGGGAAGGTGAGTCGTGAGTGTCAGGGAGCAAAAGGTTTCAGTGGTGAAGTACGATAAAGATTGTACATTCATTAAAGCTGTACCGTTGTCCCTTTTTACCCGGGCAAAATGGACAGACAGTCCCCTTGCTGCTACAGGACCCCTTTACCATTATCGTTCATCTATGAAACTCTCCCGGCACAATACAAGCTAATTTCAATCTCCTCTCTTTTATGTCGCATTATACTTATTTTCTACACTACCGTTCAAAAGCTTGGGGTCACATAGAAATGTCTTAAACACTTATCTCCCTCACTAGCTTTAAGCACCAGCTGTCAGAGCAGCTCACAGATTACTGCACCTGTACATAGCCCATCTATAATTTAGCCCAAACAACTACCCCTTCCCCTACTGTATTTATTTATTTATTTATTTTGCTCCTTTGCACCCCATCATTTCTATTTCTACTTTGCACTTTCTTCCACTGCAAATCTACCATTCCAGTGTTTTACTTGCTATATTGTATTTACCTCGTCACCATGGCCTTTTTTGCCTTTACCTCCCTTATCTTATCTCATTTGCTCACTTTGTATATAGACTTATTTTTCTACTATATTATTGACTGTATGTTTGTTTTACTCCACGTGTAACTCTGTGTTGTTGTATGTGTCAAAGTGCTTTGCTTTATCTTGGTCAATTGTAAATGAGAACTTGTTCTCAACTTGCTACCTGGTTAAATAAAGGTGAAATAAAAACATTTAAAAAAATAAACTTAGAAATGTCCTTGTTTTCCATGAACAGGAAATATAGTCAAGACGTTGACAAGGTTATACATAATGATTTTTAATTGAAATAATAATTGTGTCCTTCAAACTTTGCTTTTGTCAAAGAATACTCCATTTGCAGCAATTACACTTGCAAACCTTTGGCATTCTAGTTATACATTTGTTGATGTAATCTGAAGAGATTTCACCTCATGCTTCCTGAAGCACCTCCCACAAATTGGATTGGCTTGATGGGCACTTCTTAAGGGTTGAGATCCGGTGACTGTGCTGGCCACTACATTATATACAGAATACCAGCCTAAATAGTTATTGCATAGTTTGGAGCTGTGCTTTGGGTCATTGTCCTGTTGTAGGAGGAAATTGGCTCCAATTAAGTGCCGTCCACAGGGTATGGCATGGCATAGCAAATTGAGTTATACTATTCCTTAAAGATCCCTTTCACCCTGTACCAATCTCCCACTTTACCACCACCAAAGCACCCCCAGACCATCACATTGCCTCCACCATGCTTCACAGACGGTGTCAAACACTCCTCCAGCATCTTTCATTTTTTTCTGCGTCTCACGAATGTTCCTCTTTGTGATCCAAACACCTCAAACTTAGATTCATCTGTAACACTTTTTTCCAATCTTCCTCTGTCTAGTGTCTGTGTTCTTTTGCCCATCTTAGTCTTTTATTTTCTTTTTTTCTTTCTGCCTAGAAGACCAGCATCCCGGAGTCGCCTTTTCACTGTTGATGTTGAGACTGGTGTTTTGCGGGTACTATTTAATGAAGCTGCCAGTTGAGGACTTGTGAGATGTCTGTTTCTCAAACCATACTAATGTACTTGTCCTCTTGCTCAGTTGTGCAGCGGGGCCTCATACTCCTCTTTCTATTCTGGTTAGAGCCAGTTTGCCCTGTTCTGTGAAGGTAGTAGTACACAGCGTTGTACAAGATCTTCAGTTTCTTGGCAATTTCTTACATGGAATAGCCTTCATTTCTCAGAACAAGAATATACTGACGAGTTTCAGAGGAAAGTCTTTGCTTCTGGCCATTTTGAGCCTGTAATCGAACCCACAAATGCTGATGCTGCAGATACTCAACAAGTCTAAAGAATGCCAGTTGTATTGCTTCTTTAATCAGGACAACAGTTTTCAGTTGTGCTAACGTAATTGCAAAAGGGTTTTCTAAAGATCAATTAGCCTTTTAAAATGACAAACCTGGATTAGCTAATACAACGTTCCATTGGAACACAGGAGTGATGGTTTCTGATAATGGGCCTCTGTACGCCTATGTAGATATTCCATAAAAAGATCTGCCGTTTACAGCTACAATAGTCAATTACAACATTAACATTGTCTACACTGTATTTCTGATCAATTTGATGTTATTTTAATTGACAAAAAAAATTGCTTTTCTTTCAAAAACAAGGACATTTCTAAGTGACCCCAAACTTTTGAACGGTAGTGTACTTGTGAGCGATGGAGTGGAAATGTTTTCGCAGGCTCTTGGACTCCACCAAGCAATAGAGAGCCGATGTGAACAGAGCGCACACATTGAGGCTGAAATTATTCATGTGTGTGAGGTGTACACTTTTGTTTCAAAGTAGATTTGTTTAAAGACTACCAAGAATCACTCTGTGTGACCCTGATTTAGCCCACTGCAGTAAAACATTAAACCTGTTGAACTTGAAGACTGTGGTTTGAGTAAGGAAAGAATTACACCTGGGTTGCCATTACAAGTATCTGCCTTGCCAGACAACCTTTGTTTTATTCGACAATGAAGCCATTACAATCTTCATCTCTGATGGTGAAGAACATTGCCAGCTATGTTGCTGTGTTTTGCTCTCAGGGTTGTTGTCAAGATTGCTATGCATTACCAACCTCACGAAGGGAATTCTTGATCCTTTCTAATCCTCCTATCATTTTTACTTCACCTTTCATCTCTTAGCACAGTCTCCATGAATCAAAGAAGACCTTTGAAAGTGGGTGGTGAATTTTTTTTTTTTTTTTTTTGTTCTTTATTTAACCAGGAAGGTTAGTTGAGAACAAATTCTCATTTACAACTGCGACCTGGCCAAGATAAAGCAACACAGTGCGACACAAACAACAACACAGAGTTGCACATGGAATAAACAAACATACAGTCAATAATGCAATAGAAAAAGTCTATATACAGTGTGTGCAAATGAGGTAGGATAAGGGAGGTAAGGCAATAAATAGGCCATGGTGGCGAAATAACTCCAATATAGTGATAGATATGCAGAAGATGAGTGTGCAAGTAGAGATACTGGGATGCAAAGGAGCAAAATAAATAAAATAAATAACAGTATGGGGATGAGGTAGTTGGATGGGCTATTTACAGATGAGCAGTGATCTGTACTGATCAGTGATCTGTAGTGATCAGTCATCTGCAGTGATCTGTGAGCTGCTCTGACAGCTGGTGCTTAAAGTTAGTGAGGGAGATATGAGTCTACAGCTTCAGTGATTTTTGCAGTTTGTTCCAGTTATTGGCAGCAGAGAACTGGAAGGAGAGGCGGCCGAAGGAGGAATTGGCTTTGGCGGTGACCAGAGAAATATAACTGCTGGAGCACGTGCTGCGGGTGGGTGCTGCTATGGTGACCAGTGAGCTGAGTTAAGGCGGGGCTTTACCTAGCAAAGACTTATAGAAGACCTGGAGCCAGTCGGTTTGGTGACGAATGTGAAGCGAGGGCCAGCCAATGAGCGCATACAGGTCGCAGTGGTGGGTAGTATATGGGGCTTTGGTGACAAAACGGATGGCACTGTGATAGACTGCATCCAATTTGCTGAGTAGAGTGTTGGAGGCTATTTTGTAAATGACATCGCCGAAGTCAAGGATCGGTAGGATAGTCAGTTTTACGAGGGTATGTTTGGCAGCATGAGTGAAGGATGCTTTGTTGCGAAATAGGAAGCCGATTCTAGATTTAATTTTGGATTGGAGATGCTTAATGTGAGTCTGGAAGGAGAGCTTACAGTCTAACCAGACACCTAGGTATTTGTAGTTGTCCACATATGCTAAGTCAGAACCGTCCTGAGTAGTGATGCTGGACGGGCGGGCATGTGTGGGCAGCGATCGTTTAAAGAGCATGCATTTAGTTTTACTTGCATTTAAGAGCAGTTGGAGGACACGCAAGGAGAGTTGTACGGCATTGAAGCTCGTCTGGAGGTTAGTTAACACAGTGTCCAACGAAGGGCCAGAAGTATACAGAATGGTGACGTCTGCGTAGAGGTGGATCAGAGAATCACCAGCAGCAAGAGCGACGTCATTGATGTATACAGAGAAAAGAGTCGGCCCAAGAATTGAACCCTGTGGCACCCCCATAGAGACTGCCAGAGGTCCAGACAACAAGCCCTCCGATTTGACACACTGAACTCTATCTGAGAAGTAGTTGGTGAACCAGGCGAGGCAGTAATTTGAGAAACCAAGGCTGTTGAGTCTTCCGATAAGAATGTGGTGATTGACAGAGTCAAAAGCCTTGGCCAGGTCGATGAATACAGCTGCACAGTATTGTCTCTTATCGATGGCGATTATGATATTGTTTAGGACCTTGAGCGTGGCTGAGGTGCACTCATGACCAGCTCGGAAACCAGATTGCATAGCAGAGAAGGTACGGTGGGATTCGAAATGGTCGGTGTTCTGTTTGTTAACTTGGCTTTCGAAGACCTTAGAAAGGTAGGGTAGGATAGATATAGGTCTGTGGCAGTTTGGGTCTAGAGTGTCTCCCTCTTTGAAGAGGGGGATGACCGTGGCAGCTTTACAATCTTTGGGGCTCTCAGACGATAGGAAAAAGCGGTTGAACAGGCTTGTAATAGGGATTGCAACAATTTCGGGGGATAATTTTAGAAAGAGAGGGTCCAGATTGTCTAGCCCAGCTGATTTGTAGGGGTCTAGATTTTGCAACTCTTTCAGAACATCAGCTATCTGGATTTGAGTGAAGGAGAAATGGGGGAGGCTTAGGCAAGTTGCTGTGGGGGGTGCAGGGCTGTTGACTGGGGTAGGGGTAGCCAGGTGGAAAACATGGCCAGCCGTAGAAAAATGCTTATTTAAATTCTCAATTATCACAGATTTATCGGTGGTGACAGTGTTTCCTAGCCTCAGTGCAGTGGGCAGCTGGGAGGAGGTGCTCTTATTCTCCATGGACTTTACAGTGTCCCAGAACTTTTTGGAGTTTGTGCTACAGGATGCAAAAAGCTAGCCTTTACTTCCCTAACTGCCTGTGTATATTGGTTCCTAACTTCCCTGAAAAGTTGCATATCGCGGGGGCTATTCGATGCTAATGTAGTATGCCATAGGATGTTTTTGTGCTGGTCAAGGGCAGTCAGGTCTGGGAACTGCAGTTCCCTGGTTCAACATTTTTTGAATGGGGCATGCTTATTTCAGATGGTGAGGAAGCACTTTAAAAGAATAAAAAGGCATCCTCTACTGACGGAATAAGGTCAATATCCTTCCAGGATACCCGGGCCAGGCTGATTAGCATCAGACTTTTTGGAATTCCCAGCCCAAGTCACGCTGGCATATGCTCCCACCTTTGTTGCTTTTGTAGCCTGCCTCTATGCTGTTATGGAAAGTGTCAAACAGAGAGGCGCGACTACCTCAAGGCAAGCTCAGTGTTTAACAACCTGTTGTCTTCTACCATCCCATGTGTAGCTCATGTACCCTTTTGTTGAGTTATTGTTGCCTGTGTGTATACAGATTTTTATACTTTGCTATATATTTAGTTGAGTCAGAGAAAATAAAAATGTAACTATGGTCAAAACAGATTATTTACATAATATGTACAGTGGCTTGTGTATGACTTTTACTACAGGTGGACTGCAGAGTGTTACGAACAGCATGGCTTCATATGACACAAAGGGAAATCAAGAAGACAAATGCATACTTCTGCACAAGCACTGTTACCAGCCACTAAATCAAATGCAAATGGCTGACTAGCTTCATTCTATTACCACAGTCCCTACACCATTATGCTGGAGTAGAAAGCCTGGAGAGGAATAGCCATGCATAAACAGTACAAAAAAAGGCCATGTACTGTATGTCTGCGACTGAAATGGCACCCTATTCCCTATATAGTGTGCTACATTTCATCAGGGCCCAATAGCCATCCATAGGGCTCTGGTCAAAAAATAGTGCACTAAATAGGGAATAGGGTGCATCCTATGTATCCCGGGCCAGTCCTTACGGGCGAGGCGAACTTGCTCTCGCTCATTACATCTGTTTAAATACAATTGGATTTTAATAACTAATTCCCCTTAGTGATTAGAGCCCTTCTCCTCCTCTGCCCTTCACCGTAATTGTCGGTAATTAAAGACGGTGTACCGTTGTGTACTACAAGGACAAATGTCACCAGATTCTTACCAAGATAAATGCTGGCTCTGGCGCATGCTAATGGAAACCAATTAATTCCCGCTACCTATGTCATTGTATAGCCTCTGCTTGTCTCATTTTGCTGCTAAAACTAGTTAGTCATTGGAACACATTGTACAAATGAATCTCTTGTGTTCTGGTGTGTTAGCATGTCCTTCTGCATTAATTGTATTAGATATAGCTACAGTTTAGCTGGAGTTATTTTAAGAGCGTTAACAAGTCTTCATAGTGTGATATTTTATTATAGGGTGTGTCATCACATTGCATGCCATTGTAATTATAATTACAATTACAGCACTATTACCTGTGTAACTACTTATATGTTGATTTAAAGTAATATGACACAAACAGCCATGTGTCAGTTTGAATGGCTTTACATTTCTATTTTGCTCTCACTGGCTTTAAATGTGAGATCCTCTGGCCCTGGGACATTATTTTGTGATCGTGACACTCTTGGCAACTGACATCAGATTGACAGGCTAAAAACACAAGGCTGATATGCCAACGGTAATAACTGCAGTCAATGATAAAGGATGTCAGATCTGTTCATAGGAATATGTAATCAAAAGGTATTGTAGCCTCACAGTCAACCTTGGCTCTCACAGGTTTGCGATTATAGAGTCACCACTCCATAGTCAGATACTGATCCAGTTTCATTGCTATGTTTTTACAGACCGCTGTGGCACAACGGCTGAACTTCCTGTTAAGAGATTTAGAGCTGACCTGGAGTCAGGTGTCCCAGGGGACATTGGAACAGGAGCCCTGTGTCAGCAATTAGCGGGAGCTCAACCTGCTGACTACATTTCCCACAGGGGCCTTTCTCACCGAGACATGTTATGGGATGGCCGTCGCCAGGGTGATTGTCCATTAACCCCTTCAACGTTGCCACAGTGACAGATAGGTCAATTAGAGACGAGGCAGTGCCCAGAGGACATTTCGGAAACCTTGGCCGTGTTCATTATGCACTAAACAGAAGAAACCGTAATGAAACAGGGAGGAACAACCTGTTATCCAGAAATACTAGCCCCAATGAAGTGCTGCGTATCATTTTACTTTCTTTTATAAAATAAACTCATCTATCAATGTTTGTTGGTACATGACAGTATTTTTTGGACAAAACCAAACATTTTCAGACGATACTTCTTTTGTGTAAAGAAGATCATGCGTGTCTATTTTCATTGACCCACACTTTTAAGAATCTCTCTTTTGGATCAAACCTCTCTTTCATGGCAATACTTTACACTTTTCAAATCCCTTTAATATGACCACAATCCTTTAGCCCTCTACCATTGTGGAGAAAATGTACTGAACAAGGTCTGTAAGATCATATCACTTTCAGAGTCCCTGACCTACAGGGCAGAAACAGCTTATGACCCCAATTACTTTCTACACACAATCTGTAGTAGAAGTGGAAAAGTTCACCCTTGAAAATGTTCCCTCCTGAAACAAAAATATTTTACTTATAGGTTCCAGAATTAAACATGCTTCATATTTCTGTGTCAAAGTGACTTTATCTAACTATTACGGTGTCCATATTAGGACAGCTGATCTCAGCAGGAGTTATTTCATTCTCAGCAGGAGTTGCCTCAGTCTGTCCAGTTCAGCTCTTACAGATCTAAAGTGTGCATACTGAACGTATTGAGATGAAGGCTTTATTATCCTGGAAGATGCCAATGCTTTCTGTTTTCCCGTTGCTGTATGGTAGGACTACTATATATATTGTACAGCCTTACTCAAAAATGTATGAAATCATTTCCCCCCCCATTAATCTACACACAATAACCCATAATGACAAAGCAAAAGACGTTTTTTTTAAATCTTCGCAAATTTGTAAAAAAATTAAATAAAAAAAATATCACATTTACAAACGTTCTCATTCAAAGGTTCTTCTTTATTTATTTTTACTACTTTCTACATTGTATAATAATAGTGAAGACATCAAAACTATGAAATAACACATATGGAATCATGTAGTAACCAAAAAAGTGTTGAACAAATCAAAATATATTTTATATTTGAGATTCTTCAAAGCCGCCACACTTTGTCTTGATGACAGCTTTGCACACCCTTGGTGTCATTTATTTGTGATTTCTTTGCAACAATTGGACCATGACGGCCTGATTCACGCAGTCTCCTCTGAACATTTGATGTTGAGATGTGTCTGTTACTTGAATTCTGTGACAAATTTATTTGGGCTGCAATTTCTGAGGCTGGTAACTCGAATGAACTTATCCTCTGGGTCTTCCATTCCTGTGGCGGTACTCATGAGAGCCAGTTTCATCATAGCGCTTAATGGTTTTGCAGAAAGATCCTTGATGAAAACCGACTCCAGAGCGCTCAGGACCTCAGAATGGGGCAAAGATTCACCTTCCAAAAAGACAACAACTCTAAGCACACAGCCAGGTCAACGCAGGAGTGGCTTCAGGACAAGTCTCTGAATGTCTTTGAGTGGCCCAGCCAGAGCCCGGACTTGAACCCGATTGAACATCTCTGGAGAGACCAGAAAATGGCTGACCAGTCACACATCCCATCCAACCTGACAGAGCTTGAGACGATCTGCAGAGAAGAATGGGAGAAACTCCCCAAATACAGGTGTGCAAGCTTGTATACCCAAGAAGACTCAAGGCTGTAATCGTTGCCAAAGGTGCTTCAACAAAGTACTGAGTAAAGTGACTGAGTACTTATGTAAATGTTAAAGACCGCTCAAATTGGTCTTATGTTTAAAAATTTGAAATTGTGTTTTCAAAAGTTGTGAACTTTACCATACTTATAGTTTCTACAGATTTTAAAGATAAACCATGGAATCAAACCATGGAAACGGTACATTGTAAATCTTTTCCCAGCTATTTTGCAATCTGTATGGCAAAGCTGTCATGTGTTGGTCCTTAAATTAAACTGGTATACTTTTTCATTGATTACAATTTTCTTCAACCAGTTTTAGTCTTTAATGTAAGTTATTTACTTTCTACCCTTCCACTTGACACTTCCTTTTTTGCAGTAATGCTGCAAATAGTTGGTTGTAATTTTGTATGAAGCAGAAATTTCCATATATTTTTGTAAGCCGCATGGGTGACAACTCCAGCAGTGCTATTTATGATATAATTTACAAAGATTACACCGTTTTAACTTAATATTTGTTCCGTCTTTTCAAGTGGATTAATCTGAAATTGCAACCAACTTTCTTTTTGAAAATAGCGATATTTTGGAGATTATTATTATTATTATTTATTTTATTTTTAAATAACCTAAAGTGAGAGGTTGTAATCTGAATAAAGGGGAAAAGGCAATTCTTGAACACGGGTGAGCAATTCTTACTAATTTGTTGGAGAACCAGTTTGGATTTAAGTACAGTGTCACGAATCCCACCGAAGGTAGCTCCCCTGCCTGCTCGGGCGGCGCTTGGCGGTCGTCGTCGCCGGCCTACTAGCCGCCGCTGATCCCTTTTTCCTTTTCTGTTGGTATGTCTTATTGTTTGCACCTGTTCCTTATTTGTGTGTCTTGATTTGTGGTTATTTAAGCCTGTTTAGCCCGCCTAGGTTTGTGCGGGATTATTTTACGTCAGTGTGCTTTTTGGATGTGCTGGCGATCTGCCTGGATTATTTTCTTTCCGGACTGTGTGCCCGTTGTGTATGGGTTGGTCATTTTGTTCACACGCCTGTTGTGTTGGCGTCGACCTTGTCGTACCAGAGAAAATAAATCTCATTATTTCTTACCTCTGCTCTCTGCGCCTGACTCCTACCACCACTCCTAGCATTCGTGACAGAATCCCGCACCAGTTATGGAGTCAGCAGGAGCAGCCGCGCCTCCTCTCCCATCGATGGAGGAAAGGGTCCTCCATCATACCAGCATTCTCCACCAGATCGGTTCAGCTATGGATCAGATGATGGAGAGGATGGACCGATGGGAGAGGAGTGGCCTCCCTACCGCATCCCCAGCTCCTCTTCCCCCTCCACCTGCTACCCCTCCTCTGACGTCCGGACCCGGGGCCCTACGCCTGGCTCTCCCCAGGGAGTATGATGGAGCGGTGGCTGGGTTCCAGGGGTTCCTGCTGCAGCTGGAGTTGTACCTGGCTACCGTTCGTCCGACTCCCTCGGAAGAGGAGAGCGTGAGCATCCTCGTCTCCTGCTTAACGGGTCGTGCCCTGGAGTGGGCCAACGCAGTGTGGTATGGCCCAGACTCGGCAAGGGATCACTACCCCGAGTTCACCCACCGTTTCCGAGCCGTGTTCGACCACCCACCAGAAGGCCGGGCGGCGTGTGAACGGCTGTTCCACCTGCGTCAGGAGACGAGGAGCGCACAGGACTTTGCTCTGGAGTTCCGGACCTTGGCTGCTGGAGCGGGGTGGAACGACAGGGCCCTGATGGACCACTATCATTGCAGCCTCCGGGAGGACGTCCGCCGGGAGCTAGCCTGTCGGGACACTACCCTCTCCCTGGATGAACTTATTGACATGTCCATTCGTCTCGACAACCTGCTGGCTGCCCGCGGGCGTCCCTGTTGGTTCCACCTCCAGGCCCTCCAGCTCCCATCCCTATGGAGCAAGGGGGGGCCGCATCGAGGGGAACCGGGTGAGGAGGCTCCTCCTGTACCCGGTGTGGTCGGAGAGGACACACTGCCGACCGGTGCTGGAGGAGCTTCTCTGGGAATCGGGATGGTAGGCAGAGCACTCCTCGTTCACCCCAGGTGAGTAAGCACCAACCTCATCCAGCGCTCCCTGTTGGTCATATGTTTGTACTTATAACTTTCCCTGAGTTTTCTCCCTCTTCCAGCATAAGGCGCTAGTTGATTCAGGCGCAGCTGGAAACGTTATGGATTGTGGGCTCGCCTTAAGGCTAGGGATTCCCCTGGTGTCGTTGGACCAACCTTTCCCCGTGCACTCCTTAGATAGCCGCCCATTAGGGTCAGGGCTGGTCAGGGAGGCCACAGTGCCACTGGACATGGTAAAGCAGGGTGATCATGGGGAACGGATTAGTCTCTTCCTCATTGATTCGCCTGCGTTTCCGGTGGTGCTGGGGATTCCCTGGCTGGCCAATCACAATCATGATATTTCGTGGAGACAGGGGGCTCTCAGAGGGTGGTCAGAGGAGTGTTCAGGCAGGTGCAAAGGAGTTTCCATCGGTGCGACGACGGTGGAGAGTCCAGACCAGGTTTCCACTGTGCGCATTCCCTCTGAATATGCCGATTTGGCTATCGCCTTCTGTAAAAAGAGGGCGACCCGATTACCACCTCATCGACGAAGGGATTGCGTGATAAACCTCCAGGTAAACGCTACACTTCCCAGGAGTCACGTGTACCCATTGTCACAAGAGGAAACGCTGGCTATGGAGACATATGTCACGGAATCTCTGAGACAGGGGTACATTCGGCCCTCCATGTCACCCGTCTCCTCGAGTTTCTTTTTCGTGAAGAAAAAGGATGGAGGTCTGAGTCCATGCATTGATTATTGAGGTCTAAATCCCATCACAGTGGGGTTTAGTTACCCGCTACCTCTCATCACTACGGCGGTGGAATAATTTCACGGAGCGCGTTTTTTCATGAAACTGGATCTCAGGAGCGCGTACAATCTGGTGCGTATCCGGGGAGGAGACGAGTGGAAAACCGCGTTTAGTACCACATCGGGCCACTATGAGTACCTTGTCATGCCGTATGGGTTAAAGAATGCTCCAGCCATGTTTCAATCCTTTGACGACGAGATTCTCAGGGACCTGTCTGGTGGTGTATATTCATGACATCCTGATCTATTCTGCCACACGCGCCGCGCATGTATCCCTGGTGCGCAACGTGCTTGGGCGACTGCTGGAGCATGACCTGTACGTTAAGGCTGAGAAATGCCGTTTCCTTCCTGGGATATCGCATTTCCACCTCGGGTGTGGTGATGGAGTGTGACGGCGTTAAGGCCGTGCGTAATTGGCCGACTCCGACCACGGTAAAGGAGGTGCAGCGGTTCTTAGGGTTTGCCAATTACTACCGGAGGTTTATCCGGGGCTTTGGTCAGGTGGCTGCTCCCATTACCTCACTGCTGAAGGGGGGTCCGGCACGCTTGCGCTGGTCAGCAGAGGCGAACAGAGCGTTCAGTCATCTGAAAGAGCTCTTTACCGACGCTCCCGTGCTGGCTCTTCCGGACCCCTCTTTGGCATTCATAGTGGAGGTGGACGCGTCCGAGACTGGGGTGGGGCTCGGGCACGCCACCAAAACTCTGCCCGTGCGCTTTCTTTTCTAGGAAGCTCGGTCCGGCGGAGCAGAACTATGACGTGGGGGACAGTCAAGGCTCTGAAAGTGTGGAGACATTGGCTTGAAGAACTAAGCACCCTTTCCTCATCTGGACTGACCACCGTAATCTCGAGTACATCCGGGCAGCTAGGAGACTGAATCCGCGTCAGGCCAGGTGGGCCATGTTCTTTACCCGATTCCGGTTCACAATCTCCTATCGGCCAGGTTCACTTAACACGAAGGCCGACGCACTGTCCCGCCTATATGACAACGAGAAGAGGGCCATCGATCCAACTCCCATCCTCCCAGCGTCGTGCTTGGTATCACCGGTGGTATGGGAGGTGGACGCGGAGATCGAGTGGGCGTTACGGTTGGAAATTACACCATCTCAGTGTCCAGCAGGTGTTCAGTACGTGCCGCTTGATCGTACGTGCCGCGTGATCGATTGATTCGATGGGCCAATAATCTCCCCTCTTCGGGTCACCCTGGGATCGAGAGGACAGTGCGGAACCTGAGGGGAAAGTACTGGTGGCCCACCTTGGTAAAGGACGTGCGGTTTTATGTTTCCTCCTGCTCGGTGTGCGCTCAGAGCAAGGCTCCTCGACACCTGCCTAGAGGGAAATTACAGCCCCTCCCCGTTCCACAGCGGCCGTGGTCGCACTTGTCAGTGGACTTCCTCACCGACCTTCCCTTATCTCAGGGGAACACCACAGTCCTGGTCATTGTGGATCGGTTCTCGAAGTCCTGCCATCTCATCCCGTTGCCCGGTTTCCCTACGGCTCTGCAGACTGTGGAGGCCCTGTTTACCCATGTCTTCCAGCACTACGGGGTGCCCGAGGACATCGTTTCTGATCGGGGTCCCCAGTTCACGTCCAGAGTTTGGAGGGCGTTCATGGAACAGTTGGGGGTCTCGGTCAGCCTGACCTCGGGTTTCCACCCCGAGAGTAATGGGCAGGTGGAGAGAGTGAACCAAGAGGTGGGTAGGTTTCTAAGGACGTATTGCCGGGACTGGCCCAGGGAGTGGGCGAGATACGTCCCATGGGCAGAGGTAGCCCAAAACTCCCTCCGTCACTCATCAACCAATAGGTCACCGTTTCAGTGCGTTGGGCTACCAACCGGTCCTGGCTCCATGGCACCAGAGCCAGACCGAGGCGCCTGCGGTGGAGGAGTGGGTGCAGCGCTCGAAGGACATTTGGAGAGCCGTCCAAGACGCACTCACTAAGGCGAGTGGACGGCAGAAGAAGAGCGCTGACCAGCACCGCAGTGAGACCCCTGTGTTTGCACCAGGGGATCGAGTCTGGCTCTCGGCTCGAAACCTACCCCTTCGCTTGCCCTGCCGGAAGCTGGGCCCGCAGTGTGTAGGGCCGTTTAAAGTCCTGAGGAGGAAAAACGAGGTGTGTTACCGGTTACAACCTCCATCTTACTACCATATTAACCCCTCGTTTCATGTGTCTCTCCTCAGGCCGGTGGTGGCTGGTCCCCTGCAGGAAGGTGAGGTGCCGGAGGTCCCTTCACCCCCTCTGGACATTGGGGGGTCCCCGGCGTATACGATACGCGCCATTCTGGACTCCAGACGTTGGGTGGGGGGGCCTACAGTACCTCGTCGACTGGGAGGGGTACGGCGTGGAGGAGAAGTGCTGGGTACCAAGGAAGGACATTTTGGACCCCTCACTGGGATTTCCACCGCCTTCATGGGGATCGCCCTGCGCCTCGTCCTCCGGGTCGCCCTCGAGGCCGGTGGTACTGTCACGAATCCCACCGAAGGTGGCTCCCCTGCCTGCTCGGGCGGCGCTCGGCGGTGGTCGTCGCCGGCCTACTAGCCGCCGCTGATCCCTTTTTCCTTTTCTGTCATACAGTTTCTGTATGACAGAAGCCTTTTGTGAGAGGTCTAATGTATTAAAATGTAATATTCATATTAATTATATAAATATGCCCATTTAATTTTGCATGACTTGCAGTTCCAAATAGAATATATTTTTTGTTCATATAATTAAAAAAATGAATAATTAGGTGTAGGCAGGGCCATAAGCAAATAGGTAAACTGGGATATGGCTAAAGAGTTTAAATCAGGGTGATTTTCCCACAAATAGACAGGTATTTTTCTTTCCATGGTACTGTAGCAAGATCTATTTTTGCTAACTTTCTATTAACATTTATTTCAGTGAAATCATTTCTTTCTTTTGGGATATGTAGGTATACCGAGTATGTCCACTTCACCGTCACACCATTTTATTGTTAAACTGTAACTTAAAAGTAGTATTTTTTAGTTAGCCAATGAGTAATATAGTACACTTATCATAACTTGGTTGTAATCCAGAGAGGTTAGAACAATTATCTAGATCCTCTATGAGGCTGTGGAGGGATCCAAATTGTGGATTTAGAAGAAAACATGAATCAGCAGCATACGACACATTAGTTTTTAAAGATAAATATTGCTAGCAAATAAAAAAAGTAAAAAATAAATAAATAATATGCTGTAGCATTTACAAGAAAGGTCAAGGTTGGTTTCACCACATTGGTCTTGGATCCATAACTCATGCTGATAGGATGCTTTTGAACATTTGGCCAATAAGCTATTGGATAATAGGCATATTGAATATACTGTACATATTTGTGAGTGAAAATAAATATTTGTATTTGTACACAATCAAGCAGATTTGAGAGTTTTATAGTTTACAGTTGAATTCAAAATCTCTCTCTCGCACACACACAAATGCTCACAAACACACCTAAATATGATGATTTGATTTAACAATTTGTGCAATATGACGGTTTGGGGTAACCTAGAAACAGAGTGACAGAACGTTGGCAGAAAAATGCCTGTACTCTCCCTGATACCTCCTGCCCGCTAGCATCTGCCATGCTGTATGTTGACAAACATACTGCCCCTCGAACGCCAACTGCTTTTTTGCCACAGTGATGACAGGTCTCGAACTAGGAATGACATACCAGGTGATGTTCAACAACACCTCCCTGTGTGTCTCTCTGTTGAATTGTATGTGTGTGTGTGTGTGTGTGCGTGCGTGCGTGCGTGCGTGCGTGCGTGAGAGTGAGTGAGTGTGTAGTTGTTTCAGGTAGGTCTACAAAACATGTGATCCACGGAGCTTCTCTCATGTTGAAAGTCTACACTGACCAATATTGATTATTTACCCAAATAAAAGCACTTTCCATTAGCCAGATGTCAATTTGTCAACAAGCATGTACATCAACACCAAGACAAGGTATTAGCATGAGGGGAAATTGTATGCCACCCATGAATCTTGGTCAAGGATACGCAGATGCCTGTCCCACATGGTCACATATCATTCCAAATTAAGTCAGGGGGGGGAAACATTCGGCCCCGTTTGAGACTGGAGAGTGAGACCGAGCGAGTGGGGTGGTAATGAGAGGGGTATCTAGCAGCTCGCTGCCTGCTCGGATCTCCCTGTCCGTCAGGCGCCTCGTTATCTTGGTTTTCGCTAGCAGCCCTGCCTCGTTATACCACAGCTCTTCCCACTGTCTCGTTACCTCAGAGGAAGATAACCTGTGTTCACCCTGGAAGACTGGTCGGTTGGCACTCAGCAGAACCAAGAATGCGTCCTAACTGGCAACCTATTCCCTACTTAGTGCACTACTTTTGACCAGAGCCCTATGGTCCCTGGTCAAAAGTAGTGCACTACATAGGGAATAAAGTGTGATTTGGGACGCCCCCCAACACAGCGCATGACATAGGAGTTCTACCATCCAGAATTTTACCACCATACTGTACATACAATGAGTGGGCCCCATCCAACACATGTAGAGCACACACATTGAATAATATTAATGTACTGTATGTGGGCATTCCATCACATTGAATTACGGAGGGTGTTATCAGGGATGTAGGTACAGGGATGTAGGTGCTCTCCAGAACATTGAATCTATCTATATGTCAAAATCAGCCAGGTCACCCGTGACACAACTCAGTATTCGACGTCCATCCATGTCTGAGGACGTTGTGAGATGACGTGGGAACTGTCCACTAGGGGCAACAGTGAGCGTTATTACCTTCAAGTAGGTTTCGGTTTTGCTCGGGTGTTGTGGATGGAGATGACAGATGGGTATAAGCTTCTAATTCTAAAGGTTGCAAGTTCAAATCGAGTGATATTAAGCTATTTTTGTTTTAAGCCTACCCCAAACCTTACCATAACCATTTGGAGTTAATGCCTAACCTTAATCATTTAGAGTTAATGCCTGAACATAACCCTAAGCTTAAACATTTGGTGTTAATGCCTAGCACTTAGAAATTTTACGTTTGGAACAACTTCAAAATTTGACATTTGAGAAACTTGGATGAACATCTAATTTTGATGTGAGACTGTGAGAGTTAGTAGATCAAACTAGTAGAACTGAAGAGACACTACCTACATCATTGGTCGCTTGTCAGAGAGGTCGGCTTCACTCAGCATTAACCATATCATCAATGAGTGGAATTCATCCTCAAAATGTATCATCTATGTCTGCCACATCAATCAAAAGTATGTGAAGGCCTGATAAAGATGGAGTGAGCTGTGATATGGTATAAATTAGGAAGGAGAACATTTCCTATATACCTCGCTCTCCAATAGACTAGAAGAGCAACTGAAGAGAGGAAAAAGATTCAGCCACTCCTAGAGGACAATGTAAGTTGACTTGAAAAATTCTTCTTTTTTTACTAAAGCATCAAATCTAGTCTAGAAACATTTAGGAAAGCAAAATACAAGCAACACACAAGGTTGCGTTCAAGGCCATCTACATTGCAGAAATCGCATTCCATCAACAAATGAGTTATTTACCACATCACCGACTGTGAATATCATATGAAGTGTTTAGCTGATATGTTAAACACCTATCCAGGTGTTATGAGATCGGTGTCTGCACTGTAGTCAGCCTGGAAAATGGCCAAACTGTTCTGGCCTGAGAAAATCTGCCACATCTTCTGACATCACAGCAAAATTAATTCATACCTACATCCACGCAAAACCTGACGTCTAGCACGGCGTACAGATGTAGGATCTTAATTTGAGCAGATTTTTTACAGCAGGAAAATAATCCTACAGCAACAGCAAATGTGAATTATTACGTGTATCATAATTAAATTGACATTTTTTAGAGGTTGATACATTTTCTGAAATGTCAAAGTGGAAATTGCAAACTTAACAAGCCTTTTAAAAACTCAAAAACACTACAAGCTTCGTAGGAAAATTCTTAGTAACAAAATAATGATTGAATTAAGATCCTATATCTATACATTATTAAACCAAATGAAGAGAAAAACATGAACAATATGCAATTTATGATAATCCCCTTTGCACTAAAATATTATTTCCTGAATGCTTGAGGGAGGTATCTTATTTGGACAGGTGTGTACTTTAGATTTTCTTGTCGAAGCACCCTGCTGTTTTCTTTGCTAGTGTGTGCATTCAAAACAGTACCCTATTCCCCTATATATCCCCCTATGGTCCCTGGTCAAAAGTAGTGCACTACAAAAGGGAATAAGGTACCATTTGGTATGCAGTGTGTTTGGGTTGAAGTCTCCAAATTGAGGAGCTGGTCATTTGAATATACGTTTAAAGAGAACACTTTTCATGAATGCTACCCTTCTATTTTCAGAGTAGGTTTGTAGTATTATGCAAGCAGAAATCTCTGATTAATGTAAATATAGGCTGCTATTATCAATCTAGAGTCATGTTTGCTTTATGTCGAAAACAGCATGATGACTATTAAAAGAAAGTCAGAGGATTGTATCTCATTCTGTTGCTTAATCATCGATTTGCGTGATGCCTTTAGCATCTCAGTGCCGTCATTGTAAATAAGAATTTGTTCTTAACTGACTTGCCTAGTTAAATAAAGGTTAAATAAAATAAAAAATAATAATAAAAAACTACAGTATATAAGTGGAATCATATCACAAAACAAAAATACAAAAAAGTCATCAACCAGTACTGTTTTCATCTCATTTCAACCAGGGTTGTAAACATTGAAATTAGGGTAAAACTTCAACTTAAACACATTGACTTAACCTAACAGGTTCATCAATCTAATTTCAACATAATCATCAGATCTATGTATACATTGAAATTGTGTTGAATATTCCACGCCGAAACTATATATATTTTTCATCCTATATTCAATTTGGTGGTTGAAATTATGTTGCATTTTTTTTATTACATATATTTTATTTGACCTTGTTTCTATGTTGATAGTAAAATGGTATGTTATAATCAATGTCATTGTTTTAACGTCATGCCTTCAACCTAAACAAAGAGGCATATTGAAATAAAATGTGAAGCTACAGTTCAACGGTTCATGCCTAAACATTGACTCCTACTGGTATATGAGGAGTAATGCACTTCAGTGAGAACAAGTCAACATCCAGATGCCTACCTCTACAGTGCCTTCAGAAAGAATTCACACCCCTTGACTTTTTCCACATTTAGTTGTGTTACAAAGTGGGATTAAAATTGATTTAATTGTTATTTTTGTCAATGATCTACACAAAATACTCTAATGTCAAAATGGAAGACCTGCATGCTCTCGTTGGCTGGCCCTCGCTTCATACTCGTCGCCAAACCCACTGGCTCCGGGTCATCTATAAGTCTCTGCTAGCCCCGCCTTATCTCAGCTCACTGGTCACAATAGCAGCACTAGCAGGTATATCTCACTGGTCACCCCCAAAGCCAATTATTTCTTTGGCCGCCTCTCCTTCCAGTTCTCTGCTGCCAATGACTGGAACGAACAGCAAAATCTCGGAATCTGGAGACTCTTACCTCCCTCAGTAGCTTTAAGCACCAGCTGTCAGAGCAGCTCACAGATCACTGCACCTGTACATAGCTCATCTGTAAATAGCCCATCCAATCTACCTCATCCCCATACTGTATTTTTTTCTTTATTTCTTTATTTATCTTGCTCCTTTGCACCCCAGTATCTCTAGTTGCACATTCATCCTCTGCACATCCTACCATTCCAGTGTTTATTTGCTATATTGTAATTACTTTGCCACCATGGCCTATTTATTGCCTTACCTCTCTTATCCTACCTCATTTGCACATACTGTATATAGATTTTCCTACTGTATTATTGACTGTATGTTTGTTTATTCCATGTGTAACTGTGTTGTTGTATATGTCGAACTGCTTTGCTTTATCTTGGACAGGTTGCAGTTGCAAATAAGAACTTGTTCTCAATTAGCCTACCTGGTTAAATAAAGGGCAAATAAAAATACAAATAAATTGGATCTTTGCCTGTATATAACAAACATTACACTGAGTATACCAAACATTAGGAACACTTTCCTAATATTGAGTTGCACCTAAAAATCCTTATTTAACTTGTCTCCTCACCTTCATCTACGCTGATTGAAGTGGATTTAACAAGTGACATAAGTAAGGGATCATAGCTTTCACCTGGTCAGTCTATGTCATGGAAAGAGTAGGTGTTCTTAATGTTTTGTATTCTCAGTAAACACTGGAATTGCTTACCAAGACGACATTGAATGTTCCTGTGGCTTAGTTACAGTTTTAACTTAAATCAGCTTGAAAAGGCATTGCAAGACTTGAACATGGCTGTCTGTCAATGATCAACAACCAACTTGACAGAGCTTGAAGAATATAACATATGATCATGTGCAAATATTGTACAATCCAGGTGTGCAAAGCTCTTAGAGACTTACCCAGAGAGACTAATCGCTGCCAAAGGTGCTTCTAACATGTACTGTATTCACTCAGGGTATTGAATACTTATGTAATCAAGATATTAGTGTTTCATTTTTCATATTTGTTTTACAAATGTTAGAATTTGCCTTCCACTTTGACATTAGAGTATTTTGTGTAGATCATTGACAAAAATAACAATTAAATCCATTTTAATCCCACTTTGTAACACAACTAAATGTGGAAAAAGTCAAGGGGTGTGAATACTTTCTGAAGGCACTGTAGAGGTAGGCATCTGAACGTTGACTTGTTCTCACTGAAGTGCATTACTCCTCATATACCAGTAGGAGTCAATGTTTAGGCATGAACCGTTGAACTGTGGCTTCACATTTTATTTCAATATGCCTCTTTATTTAGGATGAAGGCATGACGTTAAAACAATGACGTTGGTTATAACATACCATTTTACTATCAACATTGAAACAAGGTCAAATAAAATATGTTTAATCCAATTTGAAATTCAACATAATAAATTCAATATATTATGGTGTTTGAAATGTACTTTTATTTAATAAGGGGAGCCCAATTGAGACCAGGGTCTCATTTTCAATGGTGTCCCGAGGACATAATATAGGAGGAAAAGGTTTGTGCATGGAAATTTTAACGCAATTTCAATGTATACATAGCAGTGGCAGTCAGTGCTGTTGAAGATGAGGGAGTACAATTGTTTTTTTTTTATGAGCTTGGCCTTATTTCTATTACACTATATTGGAGGCCTGTCATTTATTTTCCATTCACCCATTTCAATGAAACAGCGATAGGTTTAGGCTACTACAAGATATTCAAATGTTCCCTGTACTCATCA
Organism: Salmo trutta; assembly: GCF_901001165.1. Lineage (NCBI taxonomy): Eukaryota > Metazoa > Chordata > Actinopteri > Salmoniformes > Salmonidae > Salmo > Salmo trutta. The sequence continues at coordinate 23,843,543 of NC_042995.1, read as the reverse complement.
TGACGTTTCTACAACCTAGCCTATGAATGAAAGTTTACAACGTGGGTGCACACAGATCAAGACACAAATTTGAGATGAGAGACAGTGACACAGGGACAGACATTGACATTCAATATCACCCTGCATCTAGCTGATCTGGGGTGTAATCATTAGTCCAACAGTTGCAAAAGAGAGTTTCTATTGGACAAATTCAGGTATGCTTATCCCCATGTTGTTCCATTTGCTTCGTTTAAGGAACGGCATAATGTATACACTCCTGATCACTTGTAAGCACAATTCAATGTCAGAGCAGCCACACTGTACTCCTTCACGCATCCATGCACTCTCCTTCTCTCACCTTGTCCCATCGCTTGTGGACTTCAATGCACACCACATCAGCTGTATTTGACCAGGCCGGAAAAAAACTTTCCAAGCCAAATCGCTACAACGTTGTCACCGTATTAGCTAAAGTACTTCATAGCCAGCATAGCTAATATATCTAACGTGTTAATAAACCCGCTACAATCATGCAGTAACGTTGTAGTGTGCAGTCAGTAAGCCCCGGTGGCAATACATTTGTAAAACCAAAAGCTTACCTTGACTTGGAAGAGTTCCAGTGTTGTGTTGGATAGTCATAACCAGCTAGCTAATGTAGCATCCCTCTGTTTGAGCAGGGTGTTTCAGTAGGCTAAACTAGCTAGTCGCATTTTCTAGCTAAGTAAGTAAAACTGAAAGTGAAAAAAATGACAAAATATCTCTTGCTTCTCCTTTATTTTGGAATAAATGTATTTGTTCAAAACTGTTCAACTATTGTCTTTCTCTCTCTTTGAGTCAAGCACTCACTACATTTTATGCACCACAGTGATAGCTAGCTGCAGCTTATGCTTTCGGTAGTAGATTCATTCTCTGAACCTTTGATTGGGTGGACAACATGTCAGGTAATGCTGCAAGTGCTCTGATAGGTTGGAGGACGTCCTCCAGAAGTTGTCATAATTACTGTGTAAGTCTATGGAAGGGGGTGAGAACCAGGAGCCTCCTAGGTTTTGTATTGAAGTCAATGTACTCAGAGGAGGACGGAAGCTAGCTGTCCTCCAGTTACACCGTGGTGCTACCCTACAGAGTGCTGTTGAGGCTACTTTGCAAAATAGTGTGTTTTAATCAATTATATGGTGACATTTGACTGCATTTAGTATAGTTGTATCTAAAAAGGATAACTTTTCTTAATATTTTATTTTTATGAAATTCATTGAGGAGGACGTTCCTCCCCTTCCTCCTCTGAGGAGCCTCCACTGATACATTGTTCTGAGGATTATGTTGAAATTAGATTGATGTAACAACCTGTTAGTAATGTTAAGTCAATGTTTTACCTTAATTTCTATGTATACAGTGCTGGTTGAAATGACATAAACAGTAGTGGTAGATTTTTTTTTTCAAATACCAAGTATTTACCAGGTTGATTCCACGTCACAATATGTTGACAAATTACGTTGAAACAATGTTGATCCAACTATCATGTCATGTCCTGACCAGTAAATAGGTTATTTTGTTATTATAGTATGGTCAGGGCGTGGCAGGGGGGTGTTTGTTTTGTGTGTTTTGGGATTTTGGGTTTGATCTATGTTATCTATTTCTATGTTTACCTTTCTAGTTCTTCTATTTCTATGTTGTGTATGTTTGGGTTGATCTCTAATTGGAGGCAGCTGATCCTCGTTGCCTCTGATTAGAGATCATATTTAAGTAGGGGTTTTTCTTCATGGGTTTTGGTTGGTAGTTGTTTCCGTGTATAGTCTGAGCACCTTACAGGACTGTTTTTCGTCGTTTGTTTTGTGTAAGTGTATTTTTGGTTTTTCCTTCTAATAAAAAGAAGATGTTTACTATACCTGCTGCAGTTTGGTCCGCTCCCTACAATGACGCTTATGACATAATAGTTCAAGGCGATTTCACATATCCCCTTATGAGCCAGATCTTGGAGCATTTAGTACCCTGCTCCACACTTTAAAACATGTGTGAAACGCAAACAAATCCAGGATGAAACAAATCCTGGAGCTGCGTGTGTAGCGGGTCTGTCACAGGATCCAATGAAAGTGGCGCCCCTCCTCGGTCGGGCGGCGCTCGGCGGTCATCGTCACTGGCCTATTAGCTGCCATCGATCGTTGTTTCTGTCGTTTAGTTTTGTCTGTCTGTTCCGCACCTGTTTTGTGTTGTCATTAGTGGGGATTTATTTAAGGTGTGTTTTCAGATGGGATTTTGTGCAGGATTGTTGATTGTCCACTCAGGACGGTGGTCCGTGTTTTATTACGGGTTTGTTTTCTGACAGTTTAAGGAGGAGAGAATTTACCGGGCTGCGCCCCGTGCCTTTTTTGTGCCGCTAATATTTATAGTTTGTTCGCCATATCGGGAATGTGTTTTTCCCAGGCAGTCTGTCTGTAGCGCCCTGTGCCTCGGGGTGTTGTTTTTTGTGTGTCAAATTATTAAAAGGACACTCAACTCCAGCACCTGTCTCCTGCATCTGATTCCGCCTTACACCAGTCCAAGTCAACTGTGACAGGGTCCAAGATCCAGGACCAAGGGTACCAAGTATTGTGACGAGGCAGCGCGAGTCACGTGGAACTTTTTTGCCCGTTTTAAACAAGCTAGCTTGCTAACATCATGTGGAATGTGAGTATTTTCAGGTCTTGTGAAAGCAAAATATTTTCTTTAGAATTCCCACAAATGCTGCAGGAATATCTGAAAATGCCCTCAGTTAATTAGAAGACAACAGTTGATTCTTGACAATAACCACACAATGGTAGTATTTTGGCACACTGCAGTCATCAGCCAAGATGAGTCTGTACTGAGGAAAACAACAGGCTGAATCATAATCCTCAGATCTTTACCTCCTTTCACATGCCATAGTTCCAATAGTATGTTAACCCTTCCCTTATGTTCCGGGTCAATTTGGTCCTGACCAAAGTTAGAAATCACAAAAATACTATTTTATGTAAATGTTTCACCATGATAAATTAAAACAATTGGACCCGGTACCGGAATAGGGACATCATGACGTTCCGGGTCAATTTGACCCCTTGCAATTTGACCTTGGTCTATATAAATGTTTAACGTTGTCTTGAAAACAAGCTGCTTCCTGCACATACATGGTGCAAATAGTGCTGATCTCTGATATATGTGTATGATTTACTTATGATGCTCAGAGGCTGAGCGACATTGATTCAAAGTTAATTTGGCCTGCAATTTGACCTTGATCTTGGTCGATAGAACTTTTGAACAATTTGTCTTAAAAACAAGCTGCTTTCTGCACATGAATGATGCAGCCATGCTAATCAGACAGATATATGATTTCCCAATAATGCTCAGAGGCTGAGCAACACTGATCTGAAGTCAATTTGTAGTCAATTTGAGCTTGACCTTGATGCTAGAGATGGAAATGTTGCAAAAAATAAGCCAAAGAAAATCATAAATGTCATAAATAATTTCATTAAATGTCATACAGTAATCATACATTTTGAATAATTTGGTCTATCAACTATGGAAAAAAGCATATGAAAGAGGACATTCTCAGCTCTTGGAAAATACATTATGGGAGATTAAAACATATTTATGATCTTGATGTACTTACTCTACTTACTGTACAGGTCAAATTTACCCGGAACATAAAGAGTGTAGGCCGAATCGAACATAAGGGAAGTGTTAAAACAGCTAATAGTTTTCCTGGGTTCAAATATGTTTTTTCTTCTTTCAAATAATTTGTGCATTTGATTGAGCCTGCCTTGAGATCCCAGATGGGTGCGGTGTGTACTTCTGGGCCTATTTTATTGGTTACATTTCTCCAGGGAAGCTTGCTTAAGTATTTGAAGTAAAACAAATGTTATGTGAACACTGGTCTGCATTCTATTTGCATACCTGCAGCAGCCTAAGAACTCTTCCTATGATAAAAACATAATTGTTTCTTGAGCGGAGTGGGCTGGCATGCTGGGGTCCCACTATGAGCTCGCCACCCATCCACACATAATCCTCCCCGCTTCGAGTTCAATTAAGAAACACATTAATTACTCATCGCCGTATCATTGGCACTGTCAGATCCTCAGTCTGAGGCTGGGAAAATGGCTTGTCTCAAACAATTATGTCAATAAAAGTTGACTCTAATTAAATTAAGAGGAGTGACGTCTCGTTTGTTGCAGAGTCATTACAATTAGGGAGCATCCTGGGTGGTGGTTATTGATGGTTGTCCTTTTAGGGTCGGCGAACCATGTCGGTACCACGGTTGAACCTTGTGGTGCGTCAAGATGGGGCTGTTGTCGTTTAGAGAAATTTTGAAGAATTTGGGCCTGCCGTTGCTTTGGCATCCGCACGTGACCATTCCACTCATGGGATGGGATGGGACAGCTGGTTGTGGCGCTGCAGCACATTCCAATTCAGACTGCTGCATCAATACCATCTGTCTGTCTGGGTATAGTTCTACCCTGAGTAAGTGTAATATTGTTGGCAGTTCCAAATACAATGAGTGTATAAAACATAAGACAGACCAGGTGAATCCAGATGAAAGCTATGATACATTATTGATGTCACTTGTTAATAAATCCACTTCAATCAGTGTAGATTAAGGGGAAGAGACAGGTTAATGAAGGATTTCTAAGCCTTGAGACAATTGAGATATCGTGTGCCATTCAGAGGGTGAATGGGCAAGACAAAATATTTAAGTGTCTGTGGACGGGGTATGGTAGTAGGTGCCAGGCGCACCGGTTTGAGTGTGTCAAGAACTGCAACGCTGCTGGGTTTTTCACGCTCAACAGTTTCCCGTTTGGATCAAGAATGGTCCACCACCCTAAAGGACTTTTTTATAAATATACATTTACAAACATTTCTGAAAATGTATATATCACATTTTGCAATGAAACTCTTCAAATGACTAATGAACAGAGGAGGGCTTGTGGGCGGAAGTATGGGAGGACAGACACATTGTAATGGTTTGAATAGAATGGTTCCATGTGTTTGATAATGTTCCATTTTTTCCATCAAGCAATCATACTGATATCTCCGCCCACCAGCCACCACCAAAGGATATACTTCCCATTTCCAATATGTGTCACTGTACTACTGTGCTTACACCAAGGTCTTATTTTAAGACTGGACCACCCTGGACTCGAATCAACTGACATCTCTCCCACTGCAAACACAGACAGAAACCACGGCATGGACTTTATAAAGATTGTGTCATTCCCAAGCACGACACGATAGTCTAAGCCTACCAAGTTGTGCTATAAATTCTCAGACAACCCAAAGATTCTTTGATGCCCCTCCAGACTCCCTCTGCCTACCCAAGGACGTCAGAGGACAAAAATCAGTTAACCACCTAACTGAGGAACTCAATTTAATCTTGTGCAATACCCTAGATGCAGTTGCACCCCTAAAAACTAAAAACATTTGTCATAAGAAATTAGCTCCCTGGTATACAGAAAATTCCTGAGCTCTGAAGCAAGAAAATTGGAACGGAATTGGCGCCACACCAAACTGGAAGTCTTCCGACTAGCTTAGAAAGACAGTACCGTGCAGTATCGTAGAGCCCTCACCACTGCTCGATCATCCTATTTTTCCAACCTAATTGAGGAAAATAAGAACAATCCGAAATGTATTTTTGATACTGTTGCAAAACTAACTAAAAAGCAGCATTCCCCAGGAGAGGATGGCTTTCACTTCAGCAGTAATAAATTCATGAACTTCTTTGAGGAAAAGATCATGATCATTAGAAAGCAAATTATGGACTCCTCAAAGCTCAGCTGTCCTGAGTCTGCACAATTCTACCAGGACCTAGGATCAAGGGAGACACTCAAGTGTTTTAGTGCTTTTTCTCTTGACACAAAGATGAAAATAATCATGGCCTCTAAACCTTCAAGCTGCTTACTGGACCCTATTCCAACTAAACTACTGAAAGAGCTGCTTCCTGTGCTTGGCCCTCCTATGTTGAACATAAAAAACATCTATCTATGCCCTGGATGTGTACCAAACTCACTAAAAGTGGCAGTAATAAAGCCTCTCTTGAAAAAGCCAAACCTTGACCCAGAAAATATAAAAAGCTATTGGCCTATATCGAATCTCCCATTCCTCTCAAAAAAATGTGAAAAAGCTGTTGCGCAGCAACTCACTGCCTTCCTGAAGACAAACAATGTATACGAAATGCTTCAGTCTGGTTTTAGACCCCATCATAGCACTGAGACTGCACTTGGGAAGGTGGTAAAGGACCTTTTAAGGGCGTCAGACCGAGGCTCTGCATCTGTCCTCATGCTCCTAGACCTTAGTGCTACTTTTGATACCATCGATCATCACATTCTTTTGGAGAGATTGGAAGCCCAAATTGGTTTACACGGACAAGTTCTGGCCTGGTTTAGATCTTATCTTTCGGACAGATATCAGTTTGTCTCTGTGAATGGTTTGTCCTCTGACAAATCAACTGTACATTTCGGTGTTCCTCAAGGTTCCGTTTTAGGACACCTATTGTTTTCACTATATATTTTACCTCTTGGGGATGTCATTCGAAAACATAATGTTAACTTTCACTGCTATGCGGATGACACACAGCTGTAGATTTCAATGAAACATGGTGAAACCCCAAAATTGCCCTCGCTGGAAGCCTGTGTTTCAGACACTAGGAAGTGGATGGCTGCAAACTTTCTACTTTTAAACTCGGACAAAACAGAGATGCTTGTTCTAGGTCCCAAGAAACAAAGAGATCTTGTGTTGAATCTGACAATTAATCTTGATGGTTGTACAGTCGTCTCAAATAAAACTGTGAAGGACCTCGGCGTTACTCTGGACCCTGATCTCTCTTCTGATGAACATATCAAGATTGTTTCAAGGACAGCTTTTTTCCATCTGCGTAACATTGCAAAGATCAGAAACGTTCTGTCCAAAATTGTTGCAGAAAAATCAATCCATGCTTTTGTTACTTCTAGGTTAGACTACTGCAATGCTCTACTTTCCGGCTACCTGGATAAAGCACTAAGTAAACTTCAATTTGTGCTAAATACGGCTGCTAGAATCCTGACTAGAACCCCAACATTTGATCATATTACTCTAGTGCTAGCCTCCCTACACTGGCTTCCTGTTAAGGTAAGGGCCAATTTCAAGGTTTTACTGCTAACCTACAAAGCATTACATGGGCTTGCTCCTACCTATCTTTCCGATTTGGTCCTGCCGTACATACCTACACATACGCTACGGTCACATGACGCAGGCCTCCTAATTGTCCCTAGAATTTCTAAGCAAACAGCTGGAGGCAGGGCTTTCTCCTATAGAGCTCCATTTTTATGGAATGGTCTGCCTACCCATGTGAGAGACGCAGACTCGGTCTCAACCTTTAAGTCTTTATTGAAGACTCATCTCTTCAGTAGGTCCTATGATTGAGTGTAGTCTGGCGCAGGAATGTGAAGGGGAACGGAAAGGCATTGGAGCAATGAACCGCCCTTGCTGTCTCTGCCTAGCCGGTTCCCCTCTCTCCACTGGGATTCTCTGCCTCTAACCCTATTACAGTGGCCGAGTCACTGGCTTACTGGTGCTCTTCCATGCCATACCTAGGAGGGGTGCGTCACTTGAGTGGGTTGAGTCACTGACGTGATCTTCTTGTCTGGGTTGGCGCCCCCGCTTGGGTTGTGATCTTTGTAGGCTATACTCGGCCTTGTCTCAGGATGGTAAGTTGGTGGTTGAAGATATCCCTCTAGTGGTGTGGGGGATGTGCTTCGGCAAAGTGGGTGGGGTTATATGCTGCCTGTTTGGCCCTGTCCGGGGATAACATCGAATGGGGCCACAGTGTCTCCTGACCCCTCCTGTCTCAGCCTCCAGTATGCTGCAGTATTTTGTGTCGGGGGGCTAGGGCCTGTCTGATATATCTGGAGTATTTCTCCAGTGTCCTGTGTGAATTTAAGTATGCTCTCTCTAATTCTCTCTTTCTCTCTTTCTTTCTTTCTCTCTCTCGGGGGACCTGAGCCCTAGGACCATGCCTCAGGACTACCTGGCATGATGACTCCTTGCTGTCCCCTATCCACCTGGTCGTGCTGCTGCTCCAGTTTCAACTGTTCTGCCTGCGGCTATGGAACCCTGACCTGTTCACTGGACATGCTACCTGTCCCAGACCTGCTGTTTTCAACTCTCTAGAGACAGCAGGAGCGGTAGAGATACTCTCAATGATCGGCTATGAAAAGCCAACTGACATTTACTCCTGAGGTGCTGACCTGTTGCACCCTCGACAACTACTGTGATTATTATTATTTGACAATCCTGGTCATTTATGAACATTTTAACATCTTGGCCTTGTTCTGTTATAATCTCCACCCGGCACAGCCAGAAGAGGACTGGCCACCTCTCATAGCCTGGTTCCTCTCTAGGTTTCTTCCTAGGTTTTGTCCTTTCTAGGGAGTTTTTCCTAGCCACCGTGCTTCTACACCTGCATTGCTTGCTGTTTGGGGTTTTAGGCTGGGTTTCTGTGCAGCACTTTGAGATATCAGCTGATGTAAGAAGGGCTATATAAATACATTTAATTTTATTTGAAGTTCCCAGTTCCTCTCGGAGTTGAAGAAAGAAATAGGCTTGTAGAAGCTGGATATAGTTCTTTGGGGCTTGCAGTTAGATACAAGTTATCTTGTATCTATTAACTTAAAAAATATATAAAACACAACATGCAACAATTTAAAAGATTTTACTGAGTTACAGTTCATATAGAGAAATCAGTCATTGAAAATAAATTCATTAGGCCCTAACCTATGGATTTCACATGACTGGGAATACAGATATGCCTTGGTCGGTGACAGATACCTTACAACATTTAGAAGCGTGGATCAGAAAACCAGGCAGTATCTGGTGTGATCATCATTTGCAACATCTCCTTCGCAAAGAGTTGATCAGGCTCTTGATTTTGGCCTGTGGAATGTTGTTCCAATCCTCTTCAATGGCTGTGCGAAGTTGCTGGATACTGGTGGGAACTGGAACACGCTGTTGTACACATTGATCCTGAGCATCCCAAACATGCTCAATAGGTGGCATGTCTGGTGAGTTTGCAGGCCATGGAAGAATGGTGATATTTTCAGCTTCCAGGAATTGTGTACAGATCCTTACAACATGGGGTTGTGCATTATCATGCTGAAACATGAGGTGATGGCGGCAGATGAATGTCATGGCAATGGGCCTCAGGATCTCGTCACGGTATGTCTGTGCATTCAAATTGCCATCGATAAAATGCAATTGTGTTTGTTGTCCATAGCTTATGCCTGCCCACAGTATAACCCCACCGCCACCATGGGACACTCTGTTCACAACATTGACAACAGCAACCTCTTGTCCACACGCCATCTGCCCATTACAGTTTAACATTTTCAGTCAAACAGAAAGGGGAACTACCAGAGCGCCAAGTCTAGATCCAAAAGGCTTCTTAACAGCTTCTACCCCCAAGCAAAGAGACTCCTGAACAGCCAATCAAATGGCTACCCAGACTATTTGCATTGCCCCCCCACCACAATTTTTACGCTGCTGCTACTCTGTTTATTATCCATGCATAGTCACTTTACCTCTACCTACATGTACATATTACTTCAATTACCTTAACTAACCGGTGGCCCCGCACATTGACTCTGTACTGGTATCCCCTGTATATGGCCTCGCTATTGTTATTATGTTGTTGGTCCTTAATTATTAGTTATTTTTCTATTTTTTCTTCAGTTTATTCTAGTAAATACTGTAACACTTTTTCTTCTTCTTAAAACGGCATTGTTCGTTAAGGGCTTGTAATTAAGCATTTCATTGTAAGGTCTACTACACCTGTATTCGGCTCATGTGACAAACACAATTTGAACTAACAAAGAGTCACTGAAAACAACCAAAACTAAACCTTTGGGGTTCTAGGAGGGGTTCTGAAAGACACTCATGGGGGTGTCCACTGAAAGTTCACTAGCAACAACAACTGGGACCTAAAAGACACCTACCATGAGCGCCCACTAAATTTGCTCCAGAACAGGCAAACAAAATTGAAGCCCACACCATACTTAAAACCTCTTACAGCTCCTTAAGGATAGGGGGCAGTATTGACAATTTTGGAAATAATAAGTGCCCATATTAAACTGCCTCCTACTCAAACTCAGAAGCTAGGATATGCATAGTATTAGTCGATTTGGATAGAAACCACTCTGAAGTTTCTAAAACCGTTTGAATGGTGTCTGTGAGTATAACAGAACTCATATGGCAAGCAAAAACCTGAGAGAAATCCTACCAGGAAGTGGAAATCTGGATGCATGGGCTCTCTTCAAGTCGTTTCCTATTGAATACACAGTGACGTAGTAATAATTGTGCACTTCCTACGGCTTCCACTAGATGTCAACAGTCTTTACAAAGTTGTTTGAAGCATCTACGATGAACAGAGACCGGATGAGAAGGAGGGGAAATTGCTGAGGCAGGGGGTGACATCACTTCTTGGCGCGTGTTCATGAGAGTGGATCCTCCATTCCAAGACACAGGAACCGTCCGGTTGAAATATTACTGAATCTTCACGTTCTGAAAGCCCTAAAGATGGATATTTTGCAACATTTGACATGTTTGAATGAACGTAAATACAACTTTTTTTAAACTTTTCATCGCGACATTGTCCGCGCGCTTTCTACACTTGGAGCAGCTTACTGGACGCACGAACAACAAGGAGTTATTTGGACATTAATTATGGACTTTATCGAACAAAACAACATTTGTTGTGGACCTGGGAATCCTGGAAGTGCCTTCTGATGAAGATCCTCAAAGGTAAGGGAATATTTCTAATGCAATGTATGATTTTAGATGACTCCAAGATGGCGGCTATCTGTATAGCCTAGTGTATTTTTCTGAGCTCAGTACTCAGATTATTGCAAAGAGTGCTTTCCTCGTGAAACTTTTTTGAAATCTTTCATAGCGTTTTCATAAAGGAGATGTTCATCTATAATTCTTTGACTGACAGTTTAATTTTGTATCAATGTTTATGACAAGTATTACCGGCAGTATTTGAGGGAAAAATTTTCTGAACGTTACGCGCCGATGTAAAATGCTGTTTTTATATATAAATATGAACTTTATCGAACAAGAAATGCATGTATTGTGTAACATGATGTCCTAGGAGTGTCAACTGATGAAGATCGTCAAAGGTTAGTGCTGCATTTAGCTGTGTTTTGGGTATTTGTGATGCATGCTAGTTGCTTGGAAAATGGCTGTGTGGTTGTTGTTGTCGATGTACTCTCCTAACATAATCTAATGTTTTGCTTTCGCTGTAAAGCCTTTTTGAAATCGGACAACGTGGTTCGATTCAGGAGAAGTGTATCTATAAAATGGTGTAAAATAGTCCTATGTTTGAGAAATAGAAATTATTAGATTTGGTTTTGAATATGGCACTCTGATTTTTTCACTGGCTGTTGATCCCGCTAACGGGATGCGAGCGGCAAGAGGATTTATTAAAGATAGGAAGCAATTCAAAAAATGGGAGAAAAAAAAACGTTAGGATCAAATAAAGGATTGTTTTTTTTTAAATCAAATAGGGAGGGACAACTAAAGGTGTTAACCCCCCACACCTCTCAAGACAACTGACGCACTGGGCCAGCCACTCTTAAATATCACCTGGGCAAGAACAGGTGAAACACCTTCCCAATCACGAGATGGCAAACCAGCACAGGTGTAACACATACTGACTAACAAGGTGACACAAATCGGTGAGCCCCACATGCTAAAGTCTAACCTCAAAATATAGATGAAAAAAACAAAGCCTGTAACACTGTGAAAATAACAATTCTGCAGCCTGCCAGTGGCCATCAAAGGTAAGCATTTGCCCTCTGAAATCGGTTACGACGCCGAACTGCAGTCAGGTCAAGAACCTGGTGAGGATGAGCTTTCTAAGATGGTTTCTGACTGTTTGTGAAGAAATTATTTGGCTGTGCAAACCCACCGTTTCATCATCTGTCTCGGTGGCTGGTCTCAGACGATCCTGCAGGTGAAGAAGCCAGATGTGGAGGGGCTGGAGTGATTACACGTGGTCTGTGGTTGTGAGGCCGATTGGAGGTACTGCCAAATTCTCTAAAACAAACATTACATTCTCTGGCAACAGCTCTGGTGAACATTTCTGCAGTCAGCATGCCAATTGCACACTCCCTCAAAACTTGAGACATCTGTGGCATTGTGTTGTGTGACAAAACTGCACATTTTAGAGTGGTCTTTTATTGTCCCCAGCACAAGGTGCACATGTGTAAAGATCATGCTGTTTAATCCGCTTCTTGATATGCCACACCTGTCAGATGGATGGATCATCTTGGCAAAGAAGAAATGCTCACTAACTGGGATGTAAACAAATTTGTGCATAACATTTTAGAGAAATGTTTTTTTGTGCGCATGGAACATTTCTGAGATATTTTATTTCAGCTCAAGAAACATGGGAACAACACTTATACTTCACATGTTGCGTTTATTTTTCTTCAGTGTGTAACTTAATGTAATTGTTTGTGTCAGTGTGTAATTGATCATTTCAGAGTGCTTAAACATACTGCCATATGTGGTTGTGGAGCAATAATACAGTACATTTTCAAGGTGTTTTAGCAAACTGGGAAAATGTGTAAATAGAAACCACGAATGCTATTACTATGAGATGACTGACTACACTAATTGGCTTGTACCTAAAAAGATGAGCTGTGCCTGGTTTTCTCTAGACATAGTGCTTTGCATTCAGGACAAATAATAATAATGTCTCATCAGACCATATCTTTTGCCATATTCTTTGTCTTTCACGTGCCTTTTTGTAAACGCCAGGCATGCTGTCATGTGCTTTCTTTCTAAGGAGTCGCTTGTATCTGACTACTCTCACATAAAATCCAGGTTGGTGAAGTGCTGTAGAGACTATTCTCCTTCTGGCAGGTAGTCCCATCTCAGCCAAGGAGTTCTGTCAGAGTGGTCATTTGGTTCTTAGTTCACCTCCCTGACCAAGGTCCTTTTGCCGAGTTTGGTAGGACAACCAGCTCTAGGCAGAGTCTGGTTAGCTCTAGATTCTTTTCATTTCCCAATGATGCAAACCACTGTTCTCTTGGAAACTTTCAACTCTTCCCCAGATATGTGCCTCGTCACAATTCTATCTCAGATCTACGGACTTCATGGTATAGTTTCTGCTCTGACATGCACTGTCAACTGTGGGACCTTACAGTATATAGACAGGTGTGTTTCTTTCAAAATCATGTCCAAAAAACTGAATTGGATACATGTGGAGTCCAAGTTGTAGTGCCATCTCAAGGATGATCAAATGAAAGTGGATGAACCTGAGCTTAATATGGATTGTAATAGCAAAGTGGTTTGTTTACTTATGTAAATTAGATATGTATTTCATTTTCAATAAATTTACAAACATTTCCCAAAATATGTTTTCAGATTTATTATGGGGTATTGTGTGTAGATGGGTGAGAAAACAAAATATATTTAAATCATTTTGATTTCAGGCTGTAACAAAATATGGAATAAGTCAAGGGGTATGAATACTTTCTGAAGGCACTGTATGCAAGTCAGTGTCTCATTCAAAGAACAGATAGCCCCTGAATTAAAGAACAGAGTCAGTTTTGAACATTACTCCAGCAGCAAAGGAGCATTTTTCCATAGCACTTTTTTTGAATTGATCCTCTAAAATCCTAATTGTGTTGTGCAATTATCCATAATTGTTTTGGCACAGAGTTTCAAAACAACACAAGCTTTCATCCACATGATTAACTTTGACTTCTCAGTCTATCCCAACACACAATTATCATTAGTTTTAAGCGATGATACCATCATTTCATTGAAAACAATAAGGATACAAGCAAGAGGTCCATGACCCCGATTTGTAGCTAGCAGTCCTACCATATAACTGAAACTGTTTCAATATCTTTCTCCAGTTATTAAGCTTTTAAATTATTTTCAACTTTTCTCCCTTCAAGGAAGTTGGAAGAGAGACTGTCAACAATTTCCATCTTAATAGCCATTATAAATAGTTGAAACAGCAAACATAGAGAACAAGTTGCCAAATAAATCCATCATATACCTACCTTCCCTTCAAATCACTTCTCCCCTGTTCTGAGAAGTATTTCTATATTTGCGTCCCAAATGGCACCCAATTCTCTATATAGTGCACTTGTCCAGGGCCTTAGTAGTGTGCTACATAGGGAATAGGATGCCATTTGGGGCAATGCCAGTCCCAACATGGAGCCAAACAGGAGCCCTCCTGACATTGTTGCTGGACATTTCTAGGAGAGAGACTGGATCTGTTGCGCTCCTCTTTTCATTATGAGGCATCATGAAGTATTGAAAGAGCTCCTGTGGGAGATATATGGTGGAGGAGGGAAATATAAATAATTCACACCGAAACATATTTGACAAATACTAAAGCCGGAGTATCTTCAGATTTGACATGTTATAAAGCCTGTGGATAAAGGCTCCCCTTCGCTATTCACTTGAATAGCAAATAGCGATCACTGTTCAGTAGTGGTTAATTGTGCTAATTCTGGCAGGACTAATATGCCTCGACTGACCAATGTTTAAAATAATGTGCAGAGAAAATAACTCCCCAGCTGTTCATTTTTTTATTACAAAAGTTTATTTTTGATTATTTTTTAAATTAGGATCCCCATTAGCCGACGTCAATGGCGACAGCTAGTCTTACTGGGGTCCGACACATAACGAAAAAGACATTACAGACAAAATACTTTACCATTTACATATGTTTAAAAACATGAACATGTAGTATGTGTGTGCATCGATCAGTTATGCATACATGTCAGTACATACACACAACAAGTAGGTCACATGGGAGAGAAGCTTTGTGTCGTGAGGTGTTGTTTTTTGAAACCAGGTTTGCTGTTCACTTGTGATATATAAGATGGAAGGGAGTTCCATGCACTCATGGCTCTGTATAATACTATTTTGTCTGTACCTGGGGACTGTGAAAAGACCCCTGGTGGCATGTCTGTGGGGTAAGTGTGTATGTGTGTCAGGGCTGTATGTAAGTTGACTATGCAAACAATTTGGAATTTAACACATTTATATTTCTTATAAAAAGTGACTCAGTCAGTCTTTCCTCAACTTTTTGCCAAGAGAGACTGGCATGCATATCATTCATATTAACCCTCTGACTACAATGAAGAGCAAGATGTGCCGCTCTGTTTTGGGCCAGCTGCAGCTTAACTAGGATTTTCTTTCAATATAATATCAAACTAGAGCCTGCAGAGCTTGCTTTGTGGAGTGTGGTGTCAAAGAAGCAGAGCGTCTCTTTATTATGGACAGACCTCTGCCCATCTTTACAACCACTGAATCTATATGTTTTGACCATGACAGTTTACAATCTAAGGTAATACCAAGTAATTTAGTCTCCTCAACTTGTTCAACAGCCACACCATTCATTACCAGATTCAGCTGAGGTCTAGAACTTAGCTAATGATTTGTACCAAATAAAATGCTCTTAATTTGGTTTGCATGGGTTGAATGTGAAATGGTTCCTAGCTGTGGGAGAGATGATGGTACAGGGCAAATAATAATAATAACAATTTATTATATTTGTATTGCGCATTTCATTATACAAGAATAATCTCAAAGTGCATAAAATAACATATTCAATTGAAAAATTGTTAAACTAGACACATAACCATATCCTAAAAGCAACAAAAATAGGTTTCCACAGATTTCGGCTTATTTTTGTGGAGATGTTGGCTTACCACAGACTGACTACCTTAAAGGGCAACCCTGCCACTTTTCTACATCATATTAATTATCTCCAGCACCAAACCAGTGTCTACATATGTGATAACGCTGTTTCTGTGAGCTTTGGTAAAAATGCTTCTCTGTGACATCACAAGGTAGAATTAAATGAAAGAAAGCAGTGGGTTTCTAAACCTGCAACAAGTTTCTAGCCATAGCGAGGGTATTTTATTGCTCCCCACATCATCGCAAATCTCATTAGGTTTGAAAATCACTGTTTTAAAAGTTTTACATTTTCAAGATGTCATCAGGCAGAACATTATCTTTTTTTTTAACAAAACTTAGCAATGCACCATTTTCACATATGTAGACACTGGTATTATGCTGGATATAATGAAAATGAGTTAAAAGGTGGTGGAATTGCCCTTTAAGGGTATTTCCATTTAAATGAATAACGTGTGAGCACAGTTTTATGGAATTCAGGCTCAATCACCTGTTTGATCGATGATGTGCGGCACTGTCATATCTCTCTATGTCAATGATGCAGTATTTGATTGAGTCATCCTATGAAAATATTGTGTGGCAATTGTACTGTAGTTCCTATAATTGTCTATGCATTGTTACTTGCTCAGCCACTTTCTATTTTTAAGAATAGACTCAAACTCAGTCAGTAAATTTTATCCTGTTATAGTCATTCTACATGGACATGACGTGGACATTCTCCTGCTTTTGAACTCCAAAAGATATAGCCAGTTGTTCTTCCAGCCAGCTCAGTGGTTGTATGTCTAGAGTTGCCAGATATTTCAATGTGTTATCCTAGACAGCTCAGCGGTGGTCTGGCTAAGGGTTGCCAGATACCTGCACTGCAGTATCACTCATACAAAAAAGAGGAGGGGAGAGCAGGGAGGGAAGAGGATAGATGTGGAGAGTCATATTTCAGTCACAGGCATCCCTTACTCTCCTTCTGTCTCTCACTGTCTGCAGGCCTGAGGCGGGAGAGTCAGAAAAAGGCCTGAATGCACACCTTGCTTTAACAACCAATGAAAAATATCACCTCGTTTGACTATCCACCTCCTCCCTTCCCCTTCCTCCACAATCAGCCTCGAAGCCAAGCCTGAGGCAAGCCAGCTACAGCTTCCCAACTAAATAGAGAGAGTATGTGGAAGAGATGTGGAATCGGTTGCCAATATGTCATTATGTGTTTTCACTCTGCCATCGACCCTCTACCCTGCTTCAATGGTCTTCTGTACAGTTCTCTCTCCAACTGACTCTCTATTGCTACCTTTCTCTTCCCCTACCTTTTTTTCTGTTATAGTAGGTCTCTTTTTATCACTTTAGAATATTTGTCCCTTGCTTCCTTTCCACATGTATATCAA
Organism: Salmo trutta; assembly: GCF_901001165.1. Taxonomy (NCBI): domain Eukaryota; kingdom Metazoa; phylum Chordata; class Actinopteri; order Salmoniformes; family Salmonidae; genus Salmo; species Salmo trutta. The sequence goes on along the minus strand of NC_042995.1, from coordinate 23,826,495 downwards.
TGTGACATCTTAAATCAACATATTGAACTCAAACAAGTACCTGATTAGATGTAATGGCACAAAGTACAGGACATGCCTTTAAGGATGTGCCTTCAAATTATCCCTGTCTCATCTGACTACAGTTGTTTTTAAATGTGGAGGAAACACAAATTCCCAGTCAAACACAATAAAGACAAATTGCCACGGAATGACAAACGCAGTTCTCCAGATATTATATCTGATTTTCAGCCCAAACTCCAGTGGATTATGTGCTGTTCAATCATAATTAAAATGGTTTGGAATTTTATTTCCATGGCAATTTCCAGTCATCCACTAGAGGCAACATGAGGGCAAGTTTCCATCTAGTACTGTAGGCTTCCGAATACCTAGGGTGTTAAGGATAACCAAGGGCTCAACTTTCACTGGGGACGGGGGGGGCTCATGTCCCCCCTACATTCGTGAATTTCATTTTTGTCCCCCTCAGTTTATTATTACAATGTCATACAAAAAGTGGCAATGCTGTGCTTTAGGACCATAGGGACACCTCAGAGCGGTTGAGTAGGCTGTTTAGAGTGTGAACGGCAACGATACGAGTAACGACGGAAGCACGAGAGGCAGCCCCCAAAATAATTTTGGGGGGGCACACGGGGAGATTGGCAGAGTCAGGGTGGAGACCTGAGCCAACTCCCCATGCTTACCGTGGGGAGCAGGTGAACAGCCAGGCACCGTGTTATGCTGTGATGCGCACTATATCTCCAGTGCGCATTCATAGCCCGGTGCACGCTGTGCCTGCGCCCCGCATTTTCCGTGCTAGAGTGGGCATTCAGCCAGGACGGATTGTGCTGGCTCAGCACTCCTGGTCTCCAGTGCGCCTCCTTGGTCCAGGATATCCTGCGCCAGCTCTACGCACTGTGTCGCCAGTACGCCTTCACAGCCCAGTTCGTCCTGTGCCAGCGCCCCGCACTTGCCGGGCTAAACTGAACATCCAGCCAGGACGGGTTGTGCCAGCCATATGCTCCAGATCTCCAGTGCGTCTCCATGGCCCAGGATATCCTGCGCCAGCTCTACGCACTGTGTCACCAGTGCGCCTTCACAGCCCAGTTCGTCCTGTGCCAGCCCCCCGCACTTGCTGGGCTAAAGTAAGCATCCAGCCAGGACGGGTTGTGCTAGCCTTACGCTCCAGACCTCCAGTGCTCCTCCATGGCCCAGTATATCCTGTGCCTGCTTTGCGCACCCGGCCTCCAATGTGTCTCCCGAGTCCGGTGAGACCTGTTCCGGCTCCACGTAAGAAGCCTCCTGTGATGATCCATGATCCGAAGCCTCCAATGATGATCCATGGCACGAAGCCTGTAGGGATGATCCATGGCCCGGAGCCTGTAGGGAGGATCCATGGCACAAAGCCTCTAGTGATAATCCATGGCCCTGAGCCTCCAGTGATGATCCATGGCACAAAGCCTCCAGTGATGATCCATGGCACGGAGCCTGCAGTGATGATCCATGGCACGGAGCCTGCAGTGACGGTCCCCAGTCCGGAACCTCCTGAGACAGCCTATAGTCCAGAACCTCCAGCGACGTCCCCCAGTCCGGAGCCTTCAGCGACGTCCCCCAGTCCGGAGCCTCCAGCGGCGGTCTGCAGTCCAGAGTCTCCAGCAGCGGTCTGCAGTCCAGAGTCTCCGGCGATGATCTGCAGTCCAGAGCCTCCGGCGATGATCCACGGTCCGGTGACACAAAAGCGGAGGGATGAGCTGGCAGAGGGGGGGCTACGCCCCGAACCGGAGCCACCTCCTATGCTGGCGGATAAGCAGGATGAGAGGGTTCTTCGTCCCGCACCAGAACCGCCTCCGATGCAGGAGGATCTGCGGGATGTGAAGGTTCTTCGTCCTGCACCAGAGCCGCCACCGACAGATACCCACCCTAACCCTCCCTGTTTTTTATTTTTTTGTTTCAGGTTTTGGCGTTCGAGCCCGCACCTTTGGGGGGGGGGGTACTGTCACGTCCTGACCATAGAAAGCTTTTATTTTCTATGGTAGAGTAGGTCAGGGCGTGACAGGGGGTTTTGTCTGGTTTATTTATTTCTATGTTGGTTCTAATTTCTTTTTTCTATGTTGGGGGTTTGGTCTAGTGGATGTATTTCTATGTGGGGTTATAGTTTCTTTATTTCTTTTTTGGGGGGGTGATCTCCAATTAGAGGCAGCTGGTCATCGTTGTCTCTAATTGGGGATCATATTTAAGTTGTTGTTTTTCCCACTAGGTTTTGTGGGAGATTGTTTTGAGTTAATGTATGTTGCACCTCTTCGTCACGGTTTGTTGTTTTGTTTATTTGTTTATTTGTATGTCTTGCATAGTTTCACAGTTAAAATAAAAATGTGGAACGATACACACGCTGCGCTTTGGTCCCATTCTTCCGACGAACGCCGTTACAGTATTCCCCCCTACGTTCCATGTGTCTAGAATTAAGCCCGTGTTTCCAGGCCCACCCCTCCGCCCCGTGTCATCGATGGCCATCTGGCATACACGGTGAGACGCCTCCTTTTTCTCATCCTTCTGGTTTAGACCCTTGTCTGTCCTGACACTCAGCCAGCCTGCCTGACCACTCTGCATGCCCCTGGCCTCGAGCCTGCCTGCCGCCCTGTACCGTTTTGGAATCTGCCCTGGCTATGAACACTTGCCTGTCCCCGACCTGCCTTTTGTCTATCCCTTGGATTATAATAAATACCAGAGCTCAAACCTTCTGCCTCCTGTGTCTGCATCTGGGTCTCACCTTGTGTCGTTATAGCAACACTTGCTACGTTCTGCATAAACCTATAGGATATAGCCTACCGTTTAGGTGGATGATTTGCAGGCAGAGACAAATAAATGGGTAATAAATTCTTATTGAAAATGAAAAGGCGCATTGTTCCTTCACCATAGTAGCCTAACCTATATGCATGCTTTTCCTTTTCAATTATAAAATGTGGAGATTGCACATTGAATCACGTTGGTTGAGCACCCTCCTATCAATATTTATGTAAAGATATTTCAGTTAATTTCATATTTAAGTTACCTGCCATGTGATTCTCCCCCCATGTAGGCAGCCTACTCTATTTCAATGAGACCACATACTAGGCACACTTGAACTCTCACGCCTAACTAGGAGAGAAGTTGAAGCAGCAAATGCTGAGGGTGTGAATAATGCAAAAAGTATGTGCTTTAAATACAATAGGTAGGCTGACACATACAAAGCAGAAAGAGGACCGTTTCCAAATAATCTGTGGGACAACAAAATTACACTGAACAAAAATAAAGTTTCAAGTTTTGAGGGAGCGTGCAATTGGCATGATGACTGCAGGAATGTCCACCAGAGCTTTTGCCAGTTAATTGAATGTTCATTTCTCTACCATAAGCTACTTTAAATTTGGCAGTATGTCCAACCGGTCTCACAAACGCAGACCACGTGTAACCACGCCAGCCCAGGACCTTCACATCCGGCTTCTTCACCTGCAGGATTGTGCTGAGGAGTATTTTTGTCTGTAATAAAGCCGTTTTGTGGGGAAAAACTAATTCTGATTGGCTGGGCCTGGCTCGTCAGGGAGTGGCTGCACTCCTGCCCAGTCATGTGAAATCCATAGATTAGGGCCTAATGAATTTATTTAAAATGACTGATTCCCTTATATGAACTGTAACTCAGTATAATATTTGAAATGATTGCATGTTGTGATTATATTTTTGTTCAGTATATTTTTATTCCAAAGTCATCTGTCTGACCGCCCGTTCCCACCCGCAATGATCTCTGTCGGGACCCGCAGGTCCCGCAGGCATCCTGCCGGAATGCAGCCCTCTGGTGCTCATTCAGTACACAACACTATGCTCATCATGTCTTAGCAGGATCAGATGGTGACAGGCGTCCCAGCAGAGTCAGACAGCCAGGGAAGACCAGTCTACGGAGCTCAGGTGAATTTTGCAGTATATTAACAATATCAGTGAATGATACAAAGTTCCACCTTGAATTGATGGGCAGACCTACAGTAGCTACAGGACAACAGTTTAAGCTCTGGGATCTGGGAATAATGGTAATTTCAATTATTGAACTATTGATTCTATTCTTGGATAAAAGAATGTATAAATGTACACCAAGTTAAATCTTAGTCATGCCTCATCTTAGGAGGATCAGATAGTGACAGGGGTCTCAGCAGGGTCAGGCAGCTAGGGATGACCAATCCTTGCAGATACAGCACTTTATTCTATCTGTGCAGCAAACACTGGACAAGCCAGATGCTATGTTAAAGCAGTGTGACAAACCTACAAAGTTAAACTGTATCAAGGGTTGATCGAGGCTTTCCCGATGACACAAAACATGTAAAACAAAAATGTGAGGAAGACCTGGCAGAAGCTATTGATGATGAATGGATACATATATGTTTGAATGCCCAGTCATGTTCATATCATCTCAGACATAAATTACTGCAGTTTAAGCCCATCCATAGAACATACCATATGGCAGTGAAACTGAATTACATGCAGAAATATAATTCCTTTGCTGGAGGTGTAAAACACAAAAGGGGACATATTTGCATATGTTATGGTCTTGTGAAGGCTGGCTGAATTCTGGCAAAGAGTATGTTTTATTATCTCAGCATGTCTACCTTCTTCCTTCCCTGTTTTTGTTTGCTTGGAAATGTTGACACTGGAGACTATTATCTGAAGAAACTGTGTAACCAAGCATTTATAGCAGCTAAGAAATGCTTTGCCATTAATTTGACGGTTGGTTATCCTCCCACAATGTCACATTATGTATCACTAGCCTTGATTTATTACAAGATTATTACAAGATTAAGGGCAACTTTCATAATGTCTCGCTGGAATACAGTACGACTAAAGGAGTCTGTATTGAAAACATGCCCTCATCAGGGGAGATACCTATTTAGGCAAACCATAGCTGCTTGGCTGCTCAGTCCTGGCCCTGAGTGTCTGCCGTCCTGTGGGTTGTCACTCTGGCCTTGGCCTAACACATCCAAAACCAAAAATGAATGTTTCACTAAGATCCTAAAGCTGAGTGGGGTGTGTTGGGTTGGGCTCTGCAGGGTGGTGGAAACCTAGGGAGAGGACGAGGCGACCCAGCTATATTGTGTGCAAGTAAAAAGAGCTCTGCAATACTACTAGGCCTATGAGATTAATTATATGGAGGATTTGCTCTTTCTGTGTGTTAATGTATATTTGATGTGCATGTGTTTTTTGTGTGTGTGTTTTTCCTTCCAAACCTTTCCCTAGGGAATGAAAAAATTAAAGGTGTTAAGTGGGAAGGAACTTGTGTTGGGAGAGAGTTGAGTTATTGACTAGACTGGTGGGGGTCGGGCGTGCAGACGGCTCGGGCTGGCTGGTCGGTCTGGCTGAAATTTGATATAGATGATGTCTTAATTTAATTAAGACAATCAAAAGTCTTACATTTTTCAAGAGCTGTTCATTTGTAAGGCTATTTGTTAAAGGTGCAACACAATAGTTATTATTGAATTACCTTTGATCTAGTTCAGTCCTATTAAACACTTAAATATATTTAATAATGATCTCTTACCTAGCTTGGTGAATGTGGGCATTTTTGCTTACTTTTTGTTCTAAACAGAGATGGCATATTGGATTGGGTAAAAATGCAGGAAATTAGCTTTAGATGCCCAAAACATGTTGGGGGGAGGACCCCCAGACCCCTGTCAGGTTATGTCACCCACACTTCTAAAACCAAAGTGGCGCCCCTGGGGATAACTCTAACCTTAACCACTCGAAATTCATGCCTACGCTTACGTTTCAGTTTCAGTTTTGCACAGTTTGACTGACAGGTAACAGATGGCAATAATTAAAATGGCAAAACTCTTCATAATCTACAGATGGCATCACACTCCGTAATTAAAAAGGCCAACACACTCCGTAGTCTCTGTTGCCTGCAGTTATAGCAAATGTCTCCATTTGCCGTGGAGGTTGCATTGCAGATATCACTTATTTCAGGTCATGATTCAAATGGTTCCAAGTGTCATGTCTTGATATCTTTCTTAAAACTGTTGTCTTGTCAATTGTAGTGAAAGCAAGACAGGTTTTGCTGAGATTTTCAGCTTGAAAAAAAAAGTCTTCATTTGCTTGACGATTTAATAGCTCAGTGGTAGATTTTTTTTTTTAGTAGTTCTCATGTTTCTCAACTTGTTTGTGGAGGTTAACCAGTTGAGAATATATTTTCCACATAATCCACTGTGTAATTGTACACATTTTGTATAACTCCGATGTGGAACACAGTGGAGGCTATTTTGAAAAAAAGCATAAAAACACAGAGAAACATGGAGACAAGAGAATGAGATCTACTACAGTGCTTTTCAAAAGTAATCAACCCCCTTAGTGTTTTTCCTATTTTGTTGCATTACAACCTGTAATGTAAATAGATTTTTATTTGGATTTCATGTAATGGAGATACACAAAATAGTCCAAATTGGTGAAGTGAAATGAAAAAAATCAACATGTTTCAAAAAAATTACACAAAAACAAATGTAAAAGTGGTGCGTGTATTTGTGTAATTTTTTTGAAACATGTTGATTTTTTTCATTTCACTTCACCAATTTGGACTATTTTGTGTATCTCCATTACATGAAATCCAAATAAAAATCTATTTACATTACAGGTTGTAATGCAACAAAATAGGAAAAACACCAAGGGGGTTGAATACTTTTGAAAAGCACTGTAGTAGATCTCATTCTCTTGTCTCCATGTTTCTCTGTGTTTTTATGCTTTTTTTCAAAAAAATCTTATTTAGGGGCTTCATAGCCCCTAAATAAGATCTTGTACAACCAATTACCTTCAGAAGTCACATAATTAGTTAGATTGCACACAGGTGGACTTTGTTTAAGTGTCACATGATCTCAGTATATATACACCTGTTCTGAAAGGCCCCAGAGTCTGCAACACCCCTAAGTAAGGGCCACCACCAAGCAAGCGGCATCATGAAGAGCAAGGAGCTCTCCAAACAGGTCAGGGACAGAGTTGTGGAGAAGTACAGATCAGGGTTGGGTTCTAAAAAATATATCTGAAACTTTGAACATCCCACAGAGCACCATTAAATCCATTATTAAAATGTTTAAAGAATATGGCACCACAACAAACCTGCCAAGAGAGAGCCACCCACCAAAACTCACAGACCAAGCAAGGAAGACATTAATCAGAGAGGCAACAAAGAGACCAAAGATAACCCTGGAGCTGCAAAGCTCCACAGCGGAGATTGGAATATCTGTCCATTGACCACTTTTAGCCGTACACTCCACAGAGCTGGGAAGAGTGGCCAGAAAAAAAGCCAGTGCTTGAAGAAAAAAAATAAGCAAACACGTTTGGTGTTCGCCAAAAGGCATGTGGGAGACTCCCCAAACATATGGAAGAAGGTACTCTGGTCAGATGTGACTAAAGATTAGCTTTTTGGCCATCAAGGAAGACGCTATGTCGGGCGCAAACCCAACACCTCTCATTACCCCGAGAACACCATGGTGGTGGCAGCATAATGCTGTGGGGATGTTTTTCATTGGTAGGGACTGGGAAACTGGTCAGAATTGAATGAATGACGTATGGCACTAAATACAGGGAAATTCTTGAGGGAAACCTGTTTCAGCCTTCCAGATATTTGAGACTGTAATGGAGGTTCACCTTCCAGCAGGACAATGACCCTAAGCATACTGCTAAAGCAATACTCGAGTGGTTTAAGGGGAAACATTTAAATGTCTTGGAATGGCCTAGTTAAAGCCCAGACCTAAATCCTATTAATGATTGCTGTACACAAACGGAACCCATCCAACTTGAAGGTGCTGGTGCAGTTTTGCCTTGAAGAATGGGCAAAAATCCCAGTGGCTAGATGTGCCAAGCTTATAGAGACATACCCCAAGAGACTTGGTGGGAAAAGGTGGCTCTACAAAGTATTGACTTCGGGGAGGGTGAATAGTTTTGCACTCTCAAGTGTTCGTTTTCTTTTTGTCTTATTTCTTGTTTGTTTCACAATAAAAAATATTTTGCATCTTCAAAGTGGTAGGCATGTTGTGTAAATCAAATGATATAAACCCCCCAAAAAATCCATTTTAATTCCAGGTTATAAGGCAACAAAAACAGGAAAAATGCCAAGGGGGGTGAATACTTTCGCAAGTCACTGACTGTATGTGAGCTTGTTCTCTCTGTTCTTGCATTTTCCTCCCTTGGTTGCATAGATTATGCACGCTGCTGAATACTCTGCTCGCTGCTGAAATTGAAACAAATATGCACTCAGGAATAATTCCATCACAGTTTGACTTTAGCATATTCTGTGTTATACATGTTTAGTTATTTTCCCCTGTGCTGCATTTAATTCGCTTGGTTTATTGGCAGGAATCCCCAATTTGGGTTGTTGTTGTTGGGTGAGAGATAAGGGTAATGTGGTCTAATGTTAATACACTGAACAAAATATTTAACTCAACTTGAAACATTTTGGTCCCATGTTTCATAAGCTGAAATATAAGATACCAGACCTTTTCCATACGCACAAAAAAACGTTTAGTTTTTTTAAAGATTTTGTGCACAAATGTTTACATCCAAGATAATCCATCCACCTGACAGGTGTGGCATATCAAAAGCTGATTTTAAACAGAATGATCATTACACAGGTGCATCTTGTGCTCGGGACAATAAAAGCCCACTCTAAAATGTGCAGTTGTCACACAACACAATGTCGCAGATGTCTCAAGTTTTAAGGGAGCGTGCAATTGGCATGCTGACTGCCGGAATGTCCATCGGGGCTTTAGCCAGAAAATGTACTGTTCATTTCTCGACCATAATCAGCCTTCAACGTTGTTTTAGAGAATTTGGCGGTACCTCCAACCGGCCTCACTATCCGCAGACCTCTTCATCCGGCTTCTTCACCTGCAGGATGGTCTGAGACGAGCCACCCGGACAGCTGATGAAGCTGTAGGTTTGCTCAACCAAAGAATTTCTGCACAAACTGTCAGAAACCGTCTCAGGGAAGCCCGTCTGCATGCTCGTCGTCCTCACTAGATCCAAACCTGAATGCAGTTAGGTGTCGTAACCGACTTCAGTGAGCAAATGCTCACCTTCGACGGCCACTGGCATGCTGGAGAAGTGTGTTCTTCATGGATGAATCGGGCAGATTGTGGACTGCATGTAAGGTGTAGTATGGGTGAGAAGTTTGCTGATGTCATCGTTGTGAACAGAGTGTTCCATGGTGGTGGTATTGGCAGGCATAAGCTACGGACAACGAACACAATTGCATTTTATCAATGAAATCTGAATGCACAGACATACCGTGACGAGATCCTGAGGCCCATTGCCGCGCCATTCATCCGCAGCCATCACCTCAAGTTTTAGCATGATAATGCACTGCCCCATGTAGCAAGGATCTGTACACAATTCCTGGAAGCTGAAAATGTCACCGTTATTCCATAGCCTCCATACTCACCAGACCTGTCACCCATTGAGCATGTTTGGGATGCTATGTATTGACATTTATGACAGCGTGTTCCAGTTCCCGCCAATATCTAGCAACTTCACACAGCCATTGAAGCGGAGTGGGACAACATTCCACAATCAACAGATCAACTCTATGCAAAGGAGATGTGTCACACTGCATGAGGCAAAGGGTGGTCACACCAGATACTGACTGGTTTTCTGATCCACAGACCTACTTTTTATTTGAAGTATCTGTGACCAACAGATGGGTATCTGTATTCCCAGTCATGTGAAATCTATAGATTAGAGCCTAATGAATTCATTTCAATTGACATATTTCTTTATATGAATGGTAACTCAGTAAAATCTTTGAAATTGTTGAATGTGGCGTAAAATTTTTGGTTCAGTTGTCACGTCGTATACATGATTGGAGACAGGAGCAGGAATACATAATGGGAGGTTTTAATACTCCACCCAAAATACAACATGCCATGAAAAAGCACGGGGACGAAGCCCAAAACAAACACATATACATAACAAAGGGATGTAACCCAAACAAAAGAGCGAGATTAAACCTCTAATAAATACACGGGACGAGACCCGTAAACAATGCACAGGATGAGACCTGTAATAACAATTGCCCAATACTATACGGGACGAGAATCGTAATAGCGAGTACACAATACATGCAGCACGAAAGCCGAAACAACGAAGCACAGGTACTCACAAGACCTATCGGAAATGGGAACAATAAACGACAAAACAATGGTGAACAGAGGGCACATATACAATTACTAATCAGGGGAATTGGAATCAGGTGTGCGTAATGAGACAGTTCAGTGACGACATAGACCTCCGGAACTGGTACACGGAATGAGCAACAGTCCGGGGAATCCGTGACGTCAGTGTAGTTTGCAACAATGTTTCATTACAACATTTGAGTTTATAGAGGCAATCAACGCTGTTACGTTCTACAAAATAATAAATATATTATGGGCTTCATGTGAAATGTCGCCACGCACAACTCACTGTTAAAAATAGTCTACCCAACTGTATCCTGCGTTTTTTTAATTGAAGTAAGGCTGTCTACAAGAGTTAAGCAACCACTGAGTGCAGAGCCCATGGTCTAGCGGTAACACTCCTGGCTCTGGGCACATACTGCTCCCCACCAGAGACTGGGGTTCAATCTACAAGTCCACCCTTCCAACTATGCCTTCCATCTCTCTGTATCTTATTGTAGTAGAAATCCTTAAAATAAAAAATAAAATTAAAAAAAACAGTGAAGCTCCGCCCAAGGATTTGAACTGTGACTGGTTTAATTGTCAATTTCCTTTTGCCTTACACCCACCACAAAGCCACTGCTACAGGGAACTAATGTTTCAATGCACACTTCAGATAATGTTCAATTATTTCCCCCCTTTCTTTGAGGTGTTCTGTGAAAATCATATTTTGTGTGGTTGGACTTTTCTCTCTCTGTAAACTAGTGCCATGTTAGGTAGTTGCTTGGCAACAGCAGAATGGGTTTCTGAGAAGGGAAGTGAAAATGCGGTGGACGTTATAGATAGTCTAGGTCCAAAAGGATTCTTAACAGCTTCTACCCCCAAGCCATAAGACTCCTGAACAGCTAATGAAATGGCTACACATTGTCCCCACTTTTACGCTGCTGCTACTCTGTTTATTATTTATTCATAGCCACTTTAACTCTACCTACATGTGCATATTACCTCAATTACCTCGACTAACCTGTGCCCCCACACATTGACTCTGTACCGGTATCCGGTGTTTATAGCCTCGCTACTGTTATTTTACTGCTGCTCTTTAATGATCTGTTATTTAAATTTTTTACTTATCTGTTTTTTACTTAACACTTTTTTTCTTAAAATGTCATTGTTGTAATTAACCATTTGTATTTGGCGCATGTGACTCGAGGCTGTAATCTCTGCCAAAGATGCTTCGACAAGGTACTGAATACTTATGTTAAGGTGATATTTCAGTTTTGCACAATTTAATAGAATTTTAAACATTTATAAAAAACAGTTCTTGCTTTGTCATTATGGGCTATTGTGTGTAGATTTATGAGAAAAACCCCAACAATTTAGTCTATTTTAGAATAAGGCTATAACGTTACAAAATGTAGAAAAAGTGCAGGTGTCTGAATACTTTCCGAATGCACTGTAGACAGACAGACAGACAGACAGACAGACAGACAGACAGACAGACAGACAGACAGACAGACAGACAGACAGACAGACAGACAGACAGACAGACAGACAGACAGACAGACAGACAGACAGACAGACAGACAGACAGACAGACAGACAGATCAGTGTAGATGAAGGGGAGGAGACAGGTTAACTAAAGAAGGGTTTTTAAGCCTTGGGACAATTGAGACATGGATTCAGAGGGTGAATGGGCAAGGCAAAAGATTGAAGTGCATGTGAATGCTTCTGGGTTTTTCACACTCAACAGTTTCCCGTGTGCATCAAGAATGGTCCACCAACCAAAGAACATCCAGCCAACTTGACACAACTCTAGGAAGCATTGGAGTCAACATGGGCCAGCATCCCTGTGGAATGCTTTTGACACCTTGTAGAGTCCATGCCCTGACGAATTGAGGCTGTTCTGAGAGCAATATTAGGAAGGTGTCCATCAGTGGAGGCTGCTGAGGGGAGGACAACTCATTGTAATGGCTGGAATGGAGTCAATGGAATGGTATCAACCACATGGAAACCACGTGTTTGATGCCCTTCCATTGACTCCATTCCAGCCATTATTATGAGCCGTCCTCCACTCAGCAGCCGCCACTGGTGTCCTTAATGCTTTGTACAGTCAGTGTATATCAGTCCTGATATTAAATACATTGTCAGTTCTCACATATACACAACCCCCCCCCCCCACCTTTTTTAATAGTTTTGAATTTCAATTTCGGAGTCATGAACGGTACTGTCTTTTCAAATTATAGATTAATGATATATTATCTTGGCAAAGGGGAAATGCTCACAAGCAGAGATGTGGGGATCTTTAATTTCAGCTCATGAAACATGGGACCAACCTTCTACATGTTGCGTTTATATTTTTGTTCAGTATTAGATGTAAAAAGTGCATACCTCTTACCCCAAAGACAGACCCGAGATCTGTACTCTCAGATCCCTCTGTTCTCTGCCTGTCAAGTGTTGCAGTTCGCTGTGTGTTCTCCTCTTAACCAAGGAAGGCTGAAAACTGATTTGATTGGTCCTCTGTCCGCTGTCCCAAAAAGGGTTCAGCTCTGTCCATCCCAATGCAGCGTTTAGCCTCCGTTTCTGATGGTGGAGCGAACACCCCCTTCCACCTGGCACCTGCCAGAGTTGATGACATGTGCCAGTGAGCCTCTTGAGCCTCAGCCTCACTCCCTCTCTTATCCCTCGCTTCCTGGGTTGTCCTATTCAAGCACGGGCTTGCTGGTGTGGCTTGAATATGTCAGGCATCTTCTCCAGTCTTGGTGGAGAGTTGTATTCATGCCTATGATGAAGCAGGCTCTCTCTTGTGTACCGGTGTCTAGTTGCATCTTTCGTTCCCATGGTTTCCACAGATGAGAGATGCACATCAAAGCAGCAAAAACGCAGCTAAGTACTCTAATTGAGAACCTGTCGTCTGGCAGTTTAAGCAACCATTCCAACGCAATGTACAGAAAACTGCACGCATGAAAACATATTGGTCCTTAGCTCCAGGAGAGGAGATGATCTAGCAAGATCTAGGCTGGTATTTCAAATCCAAACAACTAGCTAGTTGATCTGCAGAAGTAAAATATCCAAACCAATTCAACGTTGATCTAAAAAACGAGATCTCTGTATTCTATACTTGAATAGCTATAAAAAAAGTGAAGTTTGATAAAAAATAATGCACATAAAGAATGAATATATCTGACCTGTCACACACTCTGAACAGCCAGTACACCGGGACATTTTGGTCTCTGGTCATTGGTCTTTGAGCTCTCTTTGGCCTCTGTGGTGTAAAACAAGAAGAACATTCAACAAATAAAGTCAATGGTTCCAGTGGGCAAAATGAGTTACAAATTGTAACTTACAATAACATCTTATGATGTCTCTGTGCTGGTTGTAGTGATAATAGCCTGAAAGGTTACAAAGGTATGGACAAGGGAGAGGAAAGGGAAAGCAAATACATTCTAGAAGATGGCACCGTCAGTAGAAGATTGCAAGACACACAATGCATCTCAGACAGGTGTCGTATACTATCATCCATGGATTGCTGATAGTTATTCTTCCTCTCTTCAACTATTGGCAGTGCTCGAATTGAGGGGGGAAAGTGAGGGTACGGCATACCTCTTGTTAGAGAAAAGGGCAAAAACTTGTTAGCTTAAGATTATTTATTTTTTATATCGCTGTGTAAAGATTTGCGCTGAGAGTCAGGGAGCAAGTACAGGGAGTGAATATTAATAAATATACAGAACATAATACAAAACAAGAAACACTAACCGCACACAGACATGAAACAGAAAAAATAAAGCCTGGGGAAAGAGCCAAAGGGAGTGACATATATAGGAAAGGTAATCAGGGTCCAGGTGAGTCTGGTGCATGTTGACAGGTGTGCGCCATCATGAGCAGCCTAGTGACCTAGAGCGCTGGAGAGGGAGTATACGTGACAGTACCCCCTCCCTGACATGCGGCCCCAGCCGCAGGACACCGATCAAAGTGACAATCCCGGGGATCAGGAGTGGTCCGTTCACCTTTGAGGCACGGGAACCTGTTGAACCGGCAGAGGTGCGGGAGCCTGGCGACCTAGAGCGCCAGAGAGGGAGTATAGACGACAGTACCCCCTCCCTGGCATGCAGCTCCAGCCGCAGGACGCTGACCAAGTGGGCGATCCCGGGGATCAGGAGCGGACCGGTCACCTCCGCTGAGGCGCGGAAACCGGCTGAGGTGTAAGAGCCTGACGAACCAGCCGAGGTGGAGGAGGCCGACGAGCCGGCTGAGGCGTGAGAGTCTGACTAACCGACTGACACACACTTCCAGCAGGTCTTCCGGGAGACATCGTCTCCAACAGTGGCCCCCAAAACACATCACAAGTATGGAGGGCCTAAATGGAGAAGCTCAGGGTCACGGTCAGCCTCCCTTCTGGCTACCAGCCTCAGTCCAATGCACAGGTGGAGAGGATGAACCCGGAGCTGGGGAGTTTCTTGAGGAGTAACTGTCAGGAGCAGCAGGGTAAGTAGGCACGATTCCTTCTTGGGCAGAGTACACCCAGAACTCGCTGCATCACTACTCCACTGGGTTGGCCCCCTGTGTACTGGGATTTCAGCCGGCCCTGGCCCTGTGGACCCCGGGCCAGACCGAAGCTCCTGCGGTTGATGAGTGGTTCGGGCGTGCATATGAAGTGTGGAGTGATGCACATGTGAGACTCTAGCGCACCGTCCATCGTCAAAAGGAACAGGCAGACTGCCACCGCAGTGAGACCCCTGTGTTCCACCCTAGGGATCACGTCTGGTTCTCTACCAGGAACCTCCCACTCTGCATGCCCTGCAAGAAACTGATCCCCCAGTTTGTGCTGCCTTTCAAGGTTCTCCGGAGGGTCAACGAGGTGACGTATAGGTTACAGTTGCCCAGTCACTATTGTATCTCACCCTCGTTTCATGTCTCCCTTCTCAGGCCGGTAGTTCCTGGTTCCCTAGTTGATGCTGTAACCCACAACACCCCACCACCTCCCCTGGACGTCAAGGGGAGTCCGGCATATGCTGTCAGATCCCTACTGGACTCCCGGCATTGTGGGGGCTGGCTCCAGTATCTGGTGGACTGGAAGGGGTATGGCCCAGAGGAGAGGTGTTGGATTCCGGTGGAGGACATTCAGGATCCCAGCATCATCCATGATTTCCACCTTTGTCTCCCGGACTGACCCGCTCCTCGTCCTCGGGGTCACCCCCCTGATCGGTGTCATCCTGCTGCAGGAAGTGTGCGTCAGAGGTGAGTACTGTCATGTTTACTCCTGCTCCTCACCTCCGGCGCGCGCTGTAGCAGGAATACTAACCACCGATCCTGGGATTCATTATTATGCACACCTCATGATTCACAACTGGACTCCATTACCTTCCTCATTACCTCCCCTTTATATGTCCCTCCCTTATGTTCATTCCTCAGTCGGTATTGTTTCCTGTTTTCCTGTTATCTCGCCACTGTTACGCTGTCTTGTTTCATGTTTGTTGTTTAATTAAACGTTTCACCTGCACCTGCTTCTCGACTCACCACATCATCGTTACACTCTGAAATCCTTAGCAGAGGCACTCCAGAGACAAAATGACAGCCAGCCCTAATGGAGAGGAGGAGGGACGGCGAAAATAGGCAATCATTACAGCAGAATCAATATAGACCCGTCCATTTCTTTACAGACAGCAGTACTAGCCAATCGAGTTATTCACACAGCAGTGACACGCAACAGTAGTGGCAGCACTGTGTAATATTTGATCGACAGAGAGAGACTAATGTGATCTGGCAGCAAAACTTGTGTGGGAAAAAATAGATATTCAGATAGATAGATTGACTAGTTAGATAGATTTGACCAAATATTGTTTAAGTGTATTTTATTGCGTTTGTCTGCTTTTTGAGATTGTTGTTGGTTTTGTGTGTGGAGTGTGTGTGTGTGTGTGTGTGTGTGTGTGTGTGTGTGTGTGTGTGTGTGTGTGTGTGTGTGTGTGTGTGTGTTTTGATGGCAGTAGATCGCTTGTTAGCTAGTAACAATGTGAGTGAATTGTCTTACAATTTAGCTGGCTAGTATGGCAGGCAAAAGGAAAAAAATGGAAAGTAGTGTGTGAATATATATTCACCCCCTTTGCTATGGGGTGAATACATATGCACACACAACTTAAGATCTGGTGCAACCAATTACCTTCAGAAATCACATAATTACTTAAATAAAGTCCACCTGTGCGCAATCTAAGTGTCACATGATCTCAGTATATATACACCTGTTCTGAAAGGCCCCAGAGTCTGCAACACCATTAAGCAGGCGGCATCACCAAACAAGCGGCACCATGAAGACCAAGGAACTCTCCAAACAGGTCAGGGACAAAGTTGTGGAGAAGTACAGATCAGGGTTGGGTTCTAAAAAAAAACGAATCTTTGAACATCCCACAGAGCACCATTAAATCCATTATTAAAAAATTGAAAGAATATGGCACCACAACAAACCTGCCAAGAGAGGGCCGCCCACAAAAACTCACAGACCAAGCAAGGAGGGCATTAATTAGAGAGGCAACAAAGAGACCAAAGATAACCCTGAAGGAGCTGCAACCCAACACCTCTCATCACCCCAAGAAGACCATCCCCATAGTGAAGCATGGTGGTGGCAGCATCATCTTTCATCTGCAGGGACTGGGAAACTGGTCAGAATTGAAGGAATGATGCTTGGCGCTAAATACAAGGAAATTCTTGAGGGAAACCTATTTCAGTCTTCCAGAGATTTGAGACTTGGACGGAGGTTCACCTTCCAGCAGGACAATGACCCTAAGCATACTGCTAAAGCAACACTCGAGAGGTTTAAGGGAAAACATTTAAATGTCTTGGAATGGCGTAGTCAAAGCCCAGATCTCAATCCAATTGAGAATATGTGGTATGACTTAAAGATTGCTGTACAGCAACAGAACCCATCCAACTTGAAGGAGCTGGAGCAGTTTTTCCTTGAATAATGGACAAAAACCCCAGTGCCTAGATGTGCCAAGCTTATAGAGACATACCCCAGGCTCTACAAAGTATTGACTTTGGGGGGGTGAATAGTTATGCACACTCAAGTTTTCTGTATTTTTGTCTTGTTTGTTTCACAATAAAAAATGTTTTGCATCTTCAAAGTGGTATGCATGTTGTGTAAATCAAATTATACAACTCCCCCAAAATCCATTTTAATTCCAGGTTGTAAGGCAACAAAATAGGAAAAATGCCAAGGGGGTGAATACTTTCGCAAGCCACTGTATACTGTTATGTTGCTTAATTAGTGAATTGTACTGATTGTCATTCAGAATTGAGTCCTCAGAATTGATTAATTACAGCTCTTTTCTCCTCAAAACAATTTGACACCTAACTATTGGTAAGGCCAATGTCAGTGATGTTTAAGTCAAAACTGATCTGTTCTTTCTGAGTCGTTTTCCCTAGAAACCAAACAGAAGAAAACCAACTGAAATGCGAAGGATAACCTGTACTTGTCCTTTAAGAAACTCTAATTTTCATTGCAAAATGTTTTTCATTGCACAAAGGTTTGCTACGGTGTGCACTAATGAATATGACTGTGGTGACTTGTGGGCATACTGTCATGATGTGAGTACAATCTGTTGTAGCCAGAAAATAAATAACATCCCTTTTCTAGTATTGTCATTTGTATGCTCTTGCCATACAATCTCAATAATTCTACCTTTTTCTAAGGACTGTCAAATGCAATCTTCTCTGGATGATCTATGCTTCCGTGTCTCTATGTAGGAATAATGCTCCATCTGATAGGCAGCTTTGTTATGGTCTGTATATTACGGTCTGTATATTCTCATTCGATTTCCTCTCCCTGAAAAGGCTAAAAGAGCCAGAGATAATAGATAATGCATCCCGCAGTCCATTGTTGCACCATTTGTTTTTCAAAGCCTGTTTCTCAGTTGTCGGTCCCTAGGATTGATTGAGGAAATGTGTGGATTGCAGCTGTGACAGAAGTGAACATGTTTGGAAAATGTGTAGGTTAGCAGGTTGTACATGTTGTAGCCACTGCACAGTAGCGTGCAGTGTTGTTAACGAAACAGGGTGCATTCCTTTCAGGTGTGTGTGTGTGTGTGTGTGTGTGTGTGTGTGTGAGAGAGATGGAATACGCTTGTGTGTGTGTGTGAGAGAGATGGAATGCGCTTGTGTGTGTGTGTGTGTGTGTGTGTGTGTGTGTGTGTGTGTGTGTGTGTGTGTGTGTGTGTGTGTGTGTGTGTGTGTGTGTGTGTGTGTGTGTGTGAGAGAGAGAGAGAGAGATGAAATGCGCTTGTGTGTGTGCCTGTGTGTGTGATTGTATATTTGTTCGTGTAGGTGTGTGCACATGCATTTGTGTGCCTGTGTTTTTGTGTGTATGTGCATGTGTGTGCGTCAAACCTTTGTCTACAGATATCTGTTCTTTCTCAAAACAATCAGAGAAAATTGGAGGTCACTTTGTCTTGGGCGGCATGCTGGCAAAAGATGACACCCAGTGAACTGTCATTACCTAACATTGCTTCCAATCAGTCTCTCTGTGTTGCCTGCCTGTGACACATGGGCACCCATCTTTCCTTCTTTTTCTCCATTCTTTCTTCAGATCTAAAGGGCAACATTTTTCTCATGAAAAAATAACTTTAATAATGTGCATGTAAAGGAGATCCTTATTTTAAAACAGCATGATGTGTGGCCTGCAATCACAAGTTGGAGTATTCTGAATTTATCTTAAAGAATGTTCCATTTCAAATGTTACAGTGAGTGTAGTCAGAGCTCATTGCTATTTTCTTTCACAAATGTCACTCCAAGACTAAAACAAGGTTTCCTGTCCACTATAACAGCAATAGTTGAGCTTATATGAAGGTAAACATATTTTTTCATTGATGCTATGAAAGTATTGTGTAAGAAGCTTGGAAGAATATGGTTGTAATAACTTAATAAGGCTCAAATGGAAATTACATACAGTACTGTATATTCAAGTGACTATAAAACATAACCATTATGCCAACAGTCCATTTGTCAATTGCTTACACTTGTAGCTTACTAGTTAAGTGTTGTGTAAGATAAGACTCAAGGTTTCAGAATTGGAAAGTCCATGTTCAAGTTATGGTTCTATTGTGCCAAAATGGATTTGTCGATTGCATACACTGAATGCTTTCATTTTACTACTAACTACTGCACTTGCAAAGTCACATTGTCACAGTTCGGAGACATTTTCTATGACATTGCAACAATTACCAGTGAATAAAATCCTTGTCGAGAAAAATATAACAATTCAATTCGTACCCAGGAGTGTGTAGCTTTTTAGTCCTGATGGATGTGTTTGTAATGTTCGCAAGTGACCTTGACGACAGATGGGCGATTATATTTTTCTTTCTCCCCATCCCGCTTTTTCTCCCCCTCCCTCTCTCTCTCACTACACAGAGCAATTAGTAGAAAGACTAAAGCATGCTTCAGGGAGATATCACTATGCATAATACATAGGCCAGGTGCAGTGTGTTTCCTCATCCATCCAGTCCAGCATTAAACCCTGTCTATCATTCCCAATTCAGTGGTGACCAATATGGCGACTTCACGGGTTCAGAGATTCAAAGGTGTTCGAGCTTTATGGCAACTAACTGTTGGATGGATGGAAAACTCAAGTAGGAATCATTAGCTTTTGGTGACCCCAACCATTTCTCTGTGACCGGCCAGGGTTGAACACGGGTAATGCACCACAAGACTGTGTTAACCCACTGAGCTAAAGCCTAGTTATTACAGAACCACCTCCATTACAACTCCACCAGAACACAGGTAGAGTGGTGATCCACTATTAAAACAATTCACACTTATGCCTGTGCATTAATTGGACATGTGTTATGAGGACAGCTAATCCTGTTAATCTCCATTTGTCGTTCCATATTGCTTGTAATGCTAGCTCTGTGTTAGTGAGAGATGGATTGTTGTGGATTTTCCAAATGGGAAAGGACAGCTCTGGGTTCGATTCCCACGGGGGACCAGTACGGGAAAAAATGTATGAAATGTATGCATTCACTACTGTAAGTCGCTCTGGATAAGAGCGTCTGCTAAATGACTAAAATGTAAAAAAATGTAAAGGAGGATTTATGAACTAATGAGATTAAGAGGGAAATTGGTAGTGTCATAGAGATGCACGATGCAGAAATCGCTCCGCCATTTCCTGGTTGCTAAAATTCTAATAGTTTGGCTAATTTCAGTTTATGTGACAAAAAAGCAAGTCGAATAGTGTAGAGAATCATTGTACCATCTAAACAGCTGTGAAATATATTTTCCATAACCGACAATATTGTATTTTCCGCTGTTTGAAGCTAGTGTACAAACCCGAAAGTAAAAGACCCAAAAACAAAACTTAAGAATGGGAAGCATAGAAATAGCACTTGTGGATCAGATCTACGACATCTTAGACTTGTTTCAATGAGAATGACAGCTCTGTAACCTACCTTTCTATGTGAATTTGTTTGGTATCCCAAAAAGTTACATTTTGCAGCTTTAAAGCAAGAGAGAAAAGGACCGAGAAAGAGAAATTATGAAAATAAATTGTGATTTGTGATAGTTTTCTTCATTATCTTATTGGAAGTATATGAGAACAGTGATAACCCATTTGTTGTCAAGACACATGCTTACACCCTGCTGTCAGACTCACAACTAACTCAGAAGTTAGTGCCTTCTACCTCCACCATCTCCTCACCCTCTTGACCAGATGCCATATAAAACAAGTCACATCTATAGTGTAGGAATGACAGAAGTAGCCTCTACATCCACTCCTGGCCTTCCACCTCCACCATCTCCTCTCCCGCCTAACCCTCTTGACCAGCCATAATATAAACACCATAGAGTGAAGTGACAGGGCGGCCTGCTTCTCTCTGATACCCGACCTCAATTTGCACCCCGGCTGAGCTTTAATGGGAGTCAACAGGTTCAAACCCTGGAAAGTAATTAGCTTCCTTTAGACTCTCTCTTCTTTCCTCTCTTTTATTTTTTTATCAGAGTCCGAGCCGGGAATGAAGAGAGAGAAATGAAGCGTAATTGCTTTTAAGTGTGAATAACTCTGAACGTAATGGCCCAATGACCTTTCAGTTTGAATGTATTAATACAAACCAAACTGTGAGGGGCGTTAGATCCCAGAATGCATTATTCTATAAACAGGAAGAGGGAGGGGACAGCTTTTGTCGGAACTTCACACATGTACCACACAGGTAGAAAATACCCACTGGGAACACACTGGTTGAATCAACGTTGTTTCCACATTATTTAAATTAATTTACGTTGAACCAACGTGAAATAGACATTGAATTGATGTCTGTGCCCAGTGGATAGACTTTATGGTCATAAAAAGGCTGAACGCTATCAGACACACATAATCATGGCCAATGACAGACACCCACTTCATAGCACTTTAATGCAGCATAGAATCAGCTTCAACAGCATGTTCATCCTGTCCAGAATCTCCACTGAGAGGTTTAGACGGTCAATCTAACCCATAGGTATGAGACTTTTTAATGCGTGTAATGATTCATTGATGTATGATGCCTTTTTGGTAGGACGTTGTTGTTGCTTGTTTCCCCAGTAGGATAGACAACAGCATGTCTCACCTTTTTTAAATTGGTCTCTATCTTCTATGGTTAAGATGCATGAACCTTCATATGTGATTTTTATCATGTGTTTGTCATTGATAGTTATGTTGTCCTTGTAATTTATTGGTGATGCCAAGTGATAAAATAATTTCCCAACTTGGGATCAATAAAGTGCTATTGTACTTTACACTCTTACTAGATGTTGGTGAATTTGCGATGTACAAACTTAACATTTAATAACCTGTAATGTTCAGCCATTGTAAATTGGACCCTGCAACAATTTGAAGGAGTTAGCGTAAGGCTTTATTTAGTTCTACTTGGGACTAATCGCTTTTTTAGAACTGCCAACAGTGGTCAGTGATGGAAACTTGTATTTTGAAAGGGTCCTGATTACATCCATAGGGCGGCGCACAATCGGCCCAGTGTCGTCCAGGTTAGGGTTTGGCCTTCATAAGAGTTTGTTCTTAACTGACTTGCCCACTTAAATAAAGGTTAAATTAAAAAAAAATAAAAACATCCCAAAAAAGACACGGTAGCCTACCCGAGACAGAAAACTTTACAGAAAACAGTGATATCAAAACTATTCCAGTCTAAGTCTCTATCCCATGCAGCTCAACATTATAGGTCCCATCAAATGTCTCCATGCACACACACACACACACACACACACACACACACACACACACACACACACACACAGAGAGAGAGAGAGACAGACACATATACAGTCATTTCAGAAAGTATTGACACCCATCAACTTTTCCACAGTTTGTGTTACAGCCTGAGTTTAAAATTGAATAGATTTAGATTTTGTGTCACTGATCTACACACAATACCCCAGAATGTAAAAGTGGAATTATGTTTTAGACATTTTCACAAATTAATAAAAAATGACAAGCTGAAATGTCTCGAGTCAATCAATATTCAACCCCTTTGGGATCGGAAACTTTTTTTCAATTTTCGCCTAAAATGACACCCAAATCTAACTTCCTGTAGCTCAGGACCTGAAGAAAGAATATGCATATTCCTGATACCATTTGAAAGGAAACACTTTGAAGGTTGTGGAAATGTTAAATGTAGGAGAATATAACACATTAGATATGGTAAAAAATAATACAAAGAAAAAAAACATATATTTTATATTTGAAATGCAAGAAAATGGCCATTATCTGACTTAGGACTCTAGGCACAATTTAGATTTTGGACACTAGATGGCAGCAGTGTATGTGCAAAGTTTTAGACTGATCCAATGAACCATTGTATTTCGGTTCAAAATGTGCCTAAATGGTCATTTAAGCTTTCTGCCCATATAAGATATGTGTATGTCCTGGGAAATGTTCTTGTTACTTACAACGTCATGCTAATCACGTTAGCACACATTAGCTCAACTGTCCCGAGGGTGGGACACCGATCTGTAGAGATCTTTAAGAGCCTCTACAAGATCGGTGGGTCCCCCGCGAAACAGTTGAGCTAACGTAGGCTAATGTGATCAGCATGAGGTTGTAAGTAACAAGAACATTTCCCAGGACATAGACATATCTGATATTGGCAGAAATCTTAAATTCTTGTTAATCTAACTGCACTGTCCAATTTACAGTAGCTATTATGGTGAAATAATACCATGCTATTGTTTGATGAGAGTGCACAGTTATGAACTTGAAAATGTATTAATAAACCAATTAGGCACATTTGGGCAGTCTTGATACACCATTTTGAACATAAATGCAATGGTTCATTGGATCAGTCTAACACTTTGCACATACACTACTGCCATCTGGTGGCCAAAATCTAAATTGTGCATGGGCTGGAATAATACATTATGGCCTTTCTCTTGCATTTCAAAGATGATTGGATCTAAAATCCAAGATGACGTAGCAGTCAGACATCTGTGTCTTGTCCCGTCCCGTGTACCGTAATTTCCGGACTATAAGCCGCTACTTTTTTCCCAGGCTTTGAACCTCGCGGCTTAAACAATGACGCAGCTAATATATGGATTTTTCCCAGTTTCAAATAAATAAAAAAATAAAATAAAAAACACATTCTGTGACGTGCTCAGTTTTTTGGCGGCATGAGGCTTTCATTAGACCAATGAAATTGCCGAACGGGTTACGGTCAAACAACTTTTTTGTTTACTGTTTAGATTAAATCGAGCGCGCTCAAACTTCCCATCATTCTGATTACGGTAGTCATTTTGTCACCCTCATCATGGCAAAGACACAGAGAAATGCATATGATGCAGCTTTCAAGTTGAAGGCGATTGATCTGGCTGTTGGAAAAGGAAATAGAGCTGCTGCCGGGAGCTTGGTCTGGAGCAATGACTTTCTTGGTAGGCTACTGTTTACTGCAAATTTTTTATTTTTTGTTACAAGCCGTGTTTCGTTAAAGCCTATTTATTTTTGTTACAAGCCGTGTTTCATTAAAGCCTGTGTAAAGTTAATTTGTTTCAATGTACCGGTAGGCACCTGCGGCTTATAGACATGTGCGGCTTATTTATGTTCAAAATAATATATTTTTTTAAATTCAGTGGGTGCGGCTTATATTCAGGTGGGTTCAATAGTCCGGAAATTACGGTATATATAGTTTTTCTTCATATATATTTTGTATATATTTTTTATATTTTTAATCTCAATTTCAACATACTCTCCTGTAACTCGCCTCACCCAATGTGGTATGGATCTGCTATTTTTTATACTTTAGAACTGGAACCCCAAACAGAAGCTAGCCAGCTAACTAGCAAGTAGTCAGTTAGCCACTGCTAGCGGTCATCACAGTTAACTCGGACATCAGCCAGCCTCAGCCCGATCAATTCCTGCCAGTCTGCACAGCACGATATCAACCCAGAGCATATCGGACTGCTTTTTCTCTAACACATCTCCGGATTCCTACCGCAAGCTCTGAACCTTTACACCGGATCGTCGCAGCTAGCTTGCTGCTATCTGAGTGGCTACTCCTGGCTAACGTCTCTGTCCTGAAGCAAGCACCTGTTAGCCTGGAGCTAGCCTGGAGCTAGGCCCATCTCCCGGCTACCCAAAGAGATCCATCAGACTATTCCTGGGCTTCAATACCTCTTTTTGCCAATTTGCATGAACCCTTTGCTGCTGACACAGAGCACTGCCGATCCATCACGACTGGTCTGCCGACGTAACCGTTCGAGGGGATTTCAACAGGCTCTCCCGTTACGACGTCCCTCTGAGGCACATCTGCTAGCTGTCTGAATCGCCGTGTCTCCAGCTCGCCTAGCTACTCACTGGACCCTATGATCACTTGTCTACACATTCCTCTCCCTAACGGCAATATGCCTTGTCTATCACTGTTTTGGTTAGTGATTATTGTCTTGTTTCACTGTCGAGCCTCCAGCCCAGCTCAAAATGCCTTAGCTAGCCCTTTTGTTCTACCTCCCTCACCTGTCTTAAATGGTGACTCTAGAGACAAAACCTCTCTCATCGTCACTCAAAGCCTAGGTTTACCTCCACTGTACTCACATCTTACCATACCCTTGTCTGCACATTATGCCTTGAATCTATTCTCCCGCTCCCAGAAATCTGCTCCTTTTATTCTCAATTCCGAACGCACTAGACGACCAGTTCTTATAGCCTTCAGCCGTACCCTTATCCTACTCCTCCTCTGTTCCTCTGGTGATGTAGAGGTTAACCCAGGCCCTGCAGCCCCCGACATCACTCCCATTTGCCAGGCGCTCTCATTTGATGACTTTTGCAACTGTAAAAGCCTTGGTTTCATGCATGTTAACATTAAAAGCCACCTCACAAAGTTTGTTTTACTCACTGCTTTAGCACACTCTGCCAACCACGATGTCCTAGCCGTGTCTGAATCCTGGTTTAGGACGGCCACCAAAAATCCTGAAATTTCCATCCCTAACTATAACATTTTCCGACAAGATAGAACTGCCAAAGGGGCGGAGTTGCAATCTACTGCAGAGAGAGCCTGCAGAGTTCTGTCATACTATCCAGGTCTCTGCCCAAACAATTTGAGCTTCTACTTTTAAAAATCCACCTTTTCAGAAACAAGTCTCTCACCGTTGCCGCTTGCTATAGACCCCCCTCAGCCCCCAGCTGTGCCCTGGACACCATATGTGAATTGATCGCCCCCCATCTATCTTCAGAGTTCATACTATTAAGTGACCGAAACTGGGACATGCTTATTAACAGCCCGGGCCGTCCTACAATCTAAGCTAGATGCCCTCAATCTCACACAAATTATCAAGGAACCTACCAGGTACAACACTAAATCCATAACCATGGGCACCCTCTTAGATGTCATCCTGACCAACTTGCCCTCTAAATACACCTCTGCTGTCTTCAACCAGGATCTCAGCGATCACTGCCTCATTGCCTGCATGCGTAATTGGTCAAATGACCACCCCTCATCACTGTAAAACACTCCCTCAAACACTTCAGCGAGCAGGCCTTTCTAATCGACCTGGACCAGGTATCCTGGAAGGATATTGACCTCATCCTGTCTCGAGAGGATGCCTGGTTGCTCTTCAAAAGTGCTTCCTCACCATCTTAAATAAGCATGCCCCATTAAAACATGTAGACCTAAGAACAGATATAGCCCTTGGTTCACCCCAAACTTGACTGCTCTTGACCAGCACAAAAACATCCTGTGGCATTCTGCATTAGCATCGAACAGCCCCCGTGATATGCAACTGTTCAGGGAAGTTAGGAACCAATATACACAGGCAGTTAGGAAAGCCAATGCTAGCTTTTTCAAGCAGAAATTTGCTTCTTGCAACACAAACTCAAAAAAGTTCTGGGACACTGTTAAATCCACAGAGAATAAGAGCACCTCCTCCCAGCTGCCCACAGCACTGAGGATAGGAAACACTGTCACCACAAATAAATCTATGATAATCGATCATTTCAATAGCATTTTTCTACAACTTTTTCTACAACTGGCCATGCTTTCCACCTAGCTACCCCTATTCCGGCCAACATCTCAGCATGCCCTGCAGCAACTTGCCCAAGCCACCCCCCCCCCCTTCTCCTTCACCCAAATCCAGACAGCTGATGTTCTGAAAGAGCTTCTAAATCTGGATCCCTACTAATCAGATGGGCTAGACAATCTGGACCCTCTCTTTCTAAAATGATCTGCCGAAATTGTTGCAACCCCTATTACTAGCCTATTAAACCTCTCTTTCATAACATCTGAGATCCCCAAGGATTGGAAAGCTGCCGCGGTCATCCCCCTCTTCAAAGGGGGAGACACTCTAGACCCAAACTGTTATAGACCTATATGCATCCTGCCCTGGCTTTTCTAAAATCTTCGAAAGCCAAGTTAAGAAACAGATCACCGACCATTTTGAATCCCACCGTACCTTCTCCACTATGCAATCTGGTTTCCGAGCTGGTCGGGTGCATCTCAGCCACGCTCAAGGTCCTAAACGATATCATAACCGCTATGGATAAAAGACAGTACTGTGCTGCCATATTCATCAACCTGGCCAAGGCTTTCAACTCTGTCAATCACCACATTCTTATCGGCAGACTCAACAGCCTTGGCTTCTCAAATGACTGCCTCACCTGGTTCACCAACTACTTCTAAGATGGAGTTCAGTGTGTCAAATCGGAGGGCCTGTTGTCCGGACCTCTGACAGTCTCTATGGGGGTGCCACAGGGTTCAATTCTCGGGCCGACTCTTTTCTCTGTATATATCAATGATGTTGCTCTTGCTGCTCGTGATTCTCTGATCCACCTCTACGCAGAAAACACCATTCTGTATATATTTGGCCCTTCTTTGGACACTGTGCTAACAAACCTCCAAATGAGCTTCAACGCCATACAACACTCCTTCTGTGGCCTCCAACTGCTTTAAATGCTAGTAAAACTAAGTGCATGCTCTTCAACCGATTGCTGCCCGCACCCTCCCGCCCGACTAGCATCACTGCTCTGAACGGTTCTGACCTAGAATATGTGGACAACTACAAATACCTAGGTGTCTGGTTAGACTGTAAACTCTCCTTCCAGACTCACATCAAGCATCTCCAATCCAAAATTAAATCGAGAATCGGCTTCCTATTTCGCAACAAAGCCTCCTTCACTCATGCTGCCAAACATGCCCTTGTAAAACTGACTATCCTACCCAACCTTGACTTCGGCGATGTCATTTACAAAATAGCCTCCAACACTGTACTTAGCAAACTGGATGTAGTCTTTCACAGTGCCATCCGTTTTGTCACCAAAGCCCCATATATTACACAACGCTGCGACCTGTATGCTCTCATTGGCTTGCCCTCACTACATATTCGTTGCCACACCCACTGGCTCCAGGTCATCTCTAAGTCTTGGCTAGGTCAAGCCCCGCCTTATCTCAGCTCACTGGTCACCATAGCAGCACCCGCCCGTAGCATGCGCTCCAGCAGGTATATTTCACTGGTCATCCCCAAAGCCAACACTTCCTTTGGCCGCCTTTCCTTCCTCTGCTGCCAATGACTAGAACAAATTGCAAACATCACTGAAGCTGGAGTCTTATATCTCCCTCTCTAACTTTAAGCATCAGCTGTCAGAGCAGCTCATCGATCACTGTACCTGTACACAGCCAATCTGTAAATAACCCACCCAACTACCTCATCCCCATATTCTTACTTACCCTCTTGCTCTTTTGCACCCCAGTATCTTTACTTGCACGTCATCATCTGCACATCTATCACTCCAGTGTTAATGCTAAATTGTAATTACTTCACCTCTATGGCCTATTCATTGCCTACCTCCCTGCTCTTCTACATTTGCACACACTGTACATAGATTTTTCTATTGTGTTATTGACTGTACGTTTGTTTATGTGTAACTCTGTGTTGTTGTTTTTGTTGCACTGCTTTGCTTTATCTTGGCCAGGTCGCAGTTGTAAATGAGAACTTGTTCTCAACTGGCCTATCTGGTTAAATATAGGTGAAATAAAATGAAATTATAAAAAATAAAACGTGTTTTTTTTCTTTGTATTATCTTTTACCAGATCTAATGTGTTATATTCTCCTAAATTATTTTAACATTTCCACAAACTTCAAAGTGTTTCCTTTTAAATGGTATCAAGAATATGCATATTTGTCACGCCCTGACCATAGAGAGCCCTCTAGTCGATATATTTCTATTTTTGGGTTTGAGTATGGTTCCCAATTAGAAGCAGCTGATTATCGTTGTCTCTAATTGGGGATCATACTTAAGGTGTCCCTGATCCTACCTGCATTTGTGAGATATTGTTTGTTTTAGTGTTTTGTAGCACTACGTTACTTCACAGTCGTTGTTTGTTTATTGTTTTTTGTTTAAGATTCACTAAATAAAAGATGTGGAACTCTAATCACGCTGCGCCTTGGTCCGTCCATTATCACGAGCGTGACAGAATATCCCACCAACGCAGGACCAAGCAGCATGTTATGGAGGTTAAGGAGTTTCGGACATGGGAGGAAATCATGGGAGGTTGTGAGATCCTTCCTTGGAAGGAGACACCAAGGAAGGTGGAAGGACAGCGACGACGCCGGGGTCCGTGGCCACAGAAACCCCAAGATTTTTTGACCAACATGGAGCTGTCCAGCGACGGTCAACGGTCCGGAGCTTCCAGCGACGGTCAACGGTCCAAAGCTTCCTGCGCTGGTGCCATGGCTGGAGCCTTCCTCTGCACCGGAGCCCAGTCCAGGCACGGAGTCCAGTCCCACTCCAAGGCTGGAGCCTTCCTCTGCGCCGGTGCCCAGTCCAGGCACGGTGTCCAGTCCCGCTCCATGGCAGGAGTCTTCCTCTGCGCCGGTGCCCAGCCCAGGCACGGCGTCCAGCCCCGCTCCAAGGCCGGAGCCTTCCTCTGTGCCGATGCCAAGTCCAGGCACGGCGTTCAGCCCGGCGCCATGGCCGGATCCGGGGTCTGGGCGGGGGCTATGACCCGCACCGGAGCCGCCACCGACACTAGTCACCCCCCCCACCCTCCCCATTTGGTTTCAGGTTTTGCGGCCGGAGTCTGCACCTTTTGGGGGGGTTACTGTCACGCCCTGACCATAGAGAGCCCTTGGTTCTCTATGGTGTTGTAGGTCAGGGCGTAACTAGGGGGTGTTCTAGTCAATATATTTCTATGTTTGGGTTTGAGTATGGTTCCCAAGTAGAGGCAGCTGATTATCATTGTCTCTAATTTGGGGATCATACTTAAGGTGTCCCTGTTCCCACCTGCATTTATGGGATATGGTTTGTATTAGTGTTTTGTAGCACTACGTTACTTCACAGTCGCTGTTTGTTTATTGTTTTTTATTTAAGTTTCACTAAATAAAAGATGTGGAACTCTAATCACGCTGCGCCTTGGTCCATCCATTATCACGAGCGTGACAATATCCTTGCTTCAGGTCCTGAAGGCTGTTAGATTTGGGTATGTCATTTTAGGCGAATATTGAAAAAAAGGGTCTGATCCTTTTAAATGGCCTGCATGCAAAAGTAAGAGAACTAGCTCAGAGTGCCACTTCTGTGCATTTCTATGCACACTCACTCAATTTAGTTCTTAGTCAGAGCACGACACTGAGCGGCTTCATCACTTTTTTTTTGCAAGTCGACCAAGAGGGTGATGTTGCTTGAACAGACTGGATGTGCACGCTAGCCGAAAAACGCACCAACATTGGAATTTCACTTCTAGAACTGTCAACACTGTGGCGAAAAACTATGACTAACTGAAAGACACCTTCACCCATATCACAGAGCACCCTACCATGGATGAAAATACTGTGTCATGTGCAGATGTGTTCAAGGCAAAGCTGGAAGATTTGGATTTTATTTTTTTAATTCTAACTTTTGAGGAGATATTTGCTCACACAGATGTTGTGTTTAACATAGTGCAGCAGAAAGCCATGGATGTAGCCTACTGTAAGAGAAGAATAGAGAATCTGACAAGCAGAATGTAGGAGCAAAAGTCTGACGTAGCATTCAGGGCCATATATGAGAAGGCAGCAAGCATGACAGAGGATCCAGAGATCATGCACAGGAGGAAGCGTCAGCTGGGCACTTAGGATGTAAGGCACACCTACAAGGCAATGTATGACTCAATTCATGATAACATAAAGTCGCAGATAGCACACCGGTATAAAAGCCTGGACAGCATGTGATTCCTGGAGTTGTTAGATGGTAGTACATTTGATTCATTCAAGAGAAAACTGTCAGATGATGCTCTGACAATCCTATTGCAGACCTATGGCCATTTTTTGGATCAGGAAACACTGAAAACAGAGCTGAAAGTGTTTTACTGTAACGAGGAGATTCAAGGGAACATTGCAAAGCTGTGTGGCACAATCCTGCACTATAAGAGCAGTGGACTTGATGAAGCGATGCCTGAGCTGTACAGACTCATGTGCCTAGTTGCTACTATGGGGGCAACATCAGCTGTGGTGGAGCAAAACTTCTCCTGCCTCAAGAACCTGAAGAGCTACTCTCGGAACACTATGGGACAAGTGAGACTGCGGAACCTTGCAATCGTATCCATAGAGAGGAGAATTCTTAAATCACTGCAGAAAAATCCTCACTGGCACGAGAAGGCCATCGACCAGTTTGCCAACCAGACTGTGATAAGAATGGATTTCATCTTTAACGTAAGGCTTTAACATGTTTTTCCCCATTATAATAAAGTTTAAATTAGTTTAATTGTTAAATGAAATGATGTTACCAATTTTGTATTGAATTAATATTCATTAAAATGCCCTCTGAAGAACTGAACAGCCCTGTGCTCCTCTGAAGAACTGAACAGCCCTGTACCCCTCTGAAGAACTGAACAGCCCTGTGCCCCTCTGAAGAACTGAACAGCCCTGTACCCCTCTGAAGAACTGAACCGTCTGTGCCCCTCTGAAGAACTGAACAGCCTTGTGCTCCTCTGAAGAACTGAATAGCCCTGTGCCCCTTTGAAGAACTGAACAGCCTTGTACCCCTCTGAAGAACTGAACTGTCTGTGCCCCTCTGAAGAACTGAATCGTCTGTGCCCCTCTGAAGAACTGAACCGTCTGTGCCCCTCTGAAGAACTGAACCCCCTGGTCCCCTGCTGTCTGTTATTCCCCATTTCCCATATGCCCTTTCATCCACTGGCACATTGAATGTTTCCTCTCCAAGCACTGTGAGTATCCCAATACATTTTATTTCATTACTATACACAAACACGATCACATTATTACACATAAGTGTGATTCCTTGCTTGGACTAACTCATTCTTAGCTCTTTTGTCTAACTGTGTCTTATTTTTTGTTTGTCTTCCCAGCCAAATTCTGTCCTGCCCTTAGTGGAGGAGTTGGGCTCTTCTCTTCTGAACCTTTTTCTGCACTGAAGCCTCTAAACACCTCAACCCCCGTCCTGCATGGAAGTCAAGCCTCTGAACACCTCTACTCATGCCTCATACCCTCATTTAATCACTGCTGCCCTTCCCAACACTATCAGTAGCCTTCTCATTCTCTTCTCCATAATATTTGACTATAAATGTCTTTATTAAACATTTTAGGTTAAAATCTTTCATGATTTTTCAAATGCTTTTTGTTGTTTGGTCCATGCCTATACTGTTGGACTTCCATCCTCCTAAATTTTTCAAGTCACCAGCCTCCACTGTTGTACATGGTAAACTCTCGGTTGACGTCCACTCCATAGCATAGCTTCGCAATGCCACTCCGTATCAGAGGAGCTATTCTCAACCTTGTGACATGCATGTGGTCCTTGTCTCACTGTAGGTGACCAAAAGGACAATTTCAGTGGGGCGTGCCGTGTACAATTTAATAATTTATTTGTAGATGCTTATGAATTTATGAAGAATCTTTGCTTCCCATTTTTCTTTGCGATAGTAGACGACCAGTGGAAGTTCACCTTTAATGGGTTTGATATCAAATCCAGACTGAGTGATTGATTTGTTGTTACAGTTTACAGTGTACTAACAATGCTAATATTGATCTGTTTCAATTTTGATTACCCAAGTTCAGTTAGAACGACATTTTGCGCACCCCCTGTGTATTTGTAGAAGATATTGCAGTCATTTTATAGATCTCAAGGCTGCATAAAGGTAACATGTCTGTCATATTAGGGGGCTATGTTTGATCTGCTTATAACTATAAGTCAAATTGGTATTTGATGAAATTGTCAGAAGAGATTAGTAATTTAGAGTTATTGCTCATACATGGTTCACCTATTTTGTGTTAACTCAATCACGAACACACACACACACACACAAACACACACACACGCGCACACACACACACACACACACACACACACACACACACACACACACACACACACACACACACACACACACACACACACACACACACACACACACACACACACACACACACACATCCAAGGATATATTTCTGACAATCTACCACAGCAAAATAACAACTCACCTGAACTACTGTGCCACTGTAGGCCTATGGCTTCCGACCCTACATCAGTGCAATAAGACCGGTCTTAATCAGTTACAGCGTATCATCAACAGGGCTGCTCGTATCATGACCGGGCATTCACGGAGGTAACACATAAAGACAGAGGTTCTTCTACAAAAAACTGGAATTGAACCATTGACGATCAGGATCCATTACAACACCCTAGAGATTGTTTTCACAGCATAATCTGCCTGAATACATGTCAGACCGGGGGTGCACCAGAGCAGTAGTCAAAGCCTATGAACAAGGGACCCGCACCTGCTGGCACAACCTTTAGCAGGGGGGGGTCTTCCAAGACATTCTGCAGTTCTTTGGAACACTGCTCTAGAACAAGCTGAACTTCACCACACAACAGCTAGCTAGCATGTCTGCCTTCAAAACGAGCTGTACACAAATCCAGACAGATGGAATGTGAGCATGATTTTGTATGTATGCTACTGCATATGTGTGTGCTTCTGTGTATGTTGTGCTGTGCTGCTTTTGTGTGTACAGTATGCTAATGAGTATGCTGTATACGCTTCTGTATATGGTTTTTATTTAGACAACTTTTATGTGATGTGTATGTTTTTATTGGACCCATGACTCCCTGGAAAACAGTGGCAATTGTTACTGAGTGGACTATCCTGGCTAAATAAATAAAATGAAATGAAAATAAGAATCTACACACACCAACAGCCCCACCCACACACATACAGATCATCCATTTCTCTCCAGTTTAACTCAGAAAGCCATATCTTTCCCCTGTAGTGGACGAGTGAACATGGCATGAAAGTTTGATTTATCCCAGTAATATCCATCAGGTCAGTGGAACCTTGGCAAGGTCAGGCCTTAATAGAGGGGCTGGCTGGGGCTTTTTAATACTGTCTCGGTGAAACGGCTGAAGGTCAGTATCACTCTCACTCAATCAGACAGACACAGCTGGGACTACTGTCCTTAAGAATAGGTATTGTACTTTTATAAGTACTGCACCATCTGTCTGGGATAGAAATGGTGGTAGTGCTTTATTTTACGTTATTGCTTCCATCAGTATTTACCTGATCCCAGATTCACATCTGCTTTGAATAACAACTTTTTGTACGTTTTTTAAGTATATAGTTAAGGGGGTAAACGGCACTTAAGAAGACATGGCCATTTGATTAATTGTTTAGCAGTCTTATGGCTTGGGGGTAAAATCTGTTAAGGAGCCTTTTAGACCTAGACTTGGTGCTCCGGTACCGCTTGCCTTGCAGTAGCAGAGAGAACAGTCTATGACTTGGGTGACTGGAGTCTTTGACAATTTTTTGGGCCATCCTCTGACATCGTCTAGTATATAGGTCCTGGATGACAGGAAGCTTGGCCCTAGTGATGTACTGGGTCGTACGCACTACCCTCTGTAGCGTCTTACGGTCAAATGCCGAGCAGTTGCCATACCAGGCGATGATGCAACCGGTCAGGATGCTCTCGATGGTGCAGCTGTAGAACTTTTTGACAATCTGGGGACCCATGCCAAATATTTTCAGTCTCCTGTCTTGGTGTGTTTGGACCATGATAGTTTGTTGGTGATGTGGACACCAAGGAACTTGAAACTCTCGACCTGCTCAACTACAGCCCTGTCCATGTTAATGGGGGCCTGTTCGGCCCGCCTTTTCCTGTAGTCCACGATCAGTTCCTTTGTCTTGCTCACGTTGAGGGAGAGGTTGTTGTCCTGGCACCACACTGACAGGTCTCTGACCTCCTCCCTTTAGGCTTTCTCATCGTTGTCGGTGATCAGGCCTACCACTGTTGTGTTGTCAGCAAACTTAATGATGGTGTTGGAGTCGTGCTTGACCATGCAGTCATGGGTTAACAGGGAGTACCGGAGGGGACTAAGCATGCAACCATGTGTACCATACATAAAGTGTGTATGCATCCAATAGATCCAAGATAGATTAAGATTTAGTGGTTGTCTACCAGATTGTGTTATATGTTTGAAAACATGTTAGATTTCTGGAAACATGTTAAAAATATATTTCAGAAATCTAAGACAATCTTATACAGCTGTTAGAAAACCACTTAATCTTAATTGGATCTATTATAAGCATAATGTTTGTGTTGTGTTAAAGCTACAGGGCATAGACCCAAAATACGGTATTTGTCTGCTTTTGTGTGTAGATACACACTGTATGCAAAAACGTTTTGACAAGCTTCTCATTACCATCAAAATATTAGGACACCTGTACCCAATAGAAATTTGTGACAATATCCTTTCCGCAAATGTCAGTGTACTTTTTTATTTATAGCATGAGTAATGTATGCTCTTATGGGGAATAAACACTAATAGATTACAAGTCTGTATGACGAAGATAGACGTTTATATTTAGATTTGAGTAATCTATTGTATGAGCATAATCTCTCCCCTGCCTAGAAATAGTTTCTCCGGGTATTTTTTTTCCTTGCTCAGGATTGGCTTAGAACATGTTACTTTGACCTGTTAGAGGTCAGTTTGACTCCACTCCATGTCCTTTGTCAAATCCTCTTACAAGTTTCTAACAAGCCATTAATATCAGGGAAATTCTTCTTCACATGATCACTTTCAGTGTTATTTTTACTTTCTCTTTAACATTTACCCAATGTATCACCATTTGCCATCTAATTGGGCATAAGGCATGCTTTAACTCTTCATTTGAACCCTTCTTAATATACCAGGGTCATGTCTATTTGGCACCAAATTGAATAAAATTACTGAAACAGTGAGGGACTTCCTGGACTTAATTATCCAATAAGAAATGTATAATACATTTTTCTGTAATAAAAAAAAGAAGATTTGATTGTGCTCCCTACTGAACACTACCCTGATTTGTACTTACGTTGCTGGTCTGAAAATTCATGTCAAACAACCCTGCAATGTCATGACACATATCAGCATGCCATCCAATGGAAACACTTGACTTCATGGCAAGTCAACTACGGAGCCGTAACAATTCCAACAGTGGGAGGCCATTTGTCAACTAACTGAGGATGATTGTCACATGTGGCAATGGCTTGTGTCAAGTGCCATTAATAATGATAATGATAGCATTAGTGAGATTGTGCGCCACATGGAAAGTTCCCCTGCCTACGGATCACTAGTTATCACAGCCACAAATGGCTAAACCCCACCTATTTCTGCAATTTATCTTCTAAAAATCAGATTTGAACCCTAACCCTAACCTTAACCACACTGCTAACCTTATGCCTAACCCTAACCTTAAATACATTTTTACTGCTGTGGTAAGTAGTGACAACCCTACCTAAGCGGTGACAAGGTCAGTCAGGAAGACACTAAATGTGACACTTCCTGTGTCCTCCCTGTGGCTTCCTGTGAGGACCTGCAGGCCTCAGTTTAGCTAGAGTCTTTTACTCCCGCTATTCTGTCTTTAAAGTGACTGCGGAATAACTGTGGAGGGTAAAATATCTCTCCCATTCAGCTTCTTGGCAGGCTGCTCTTATTGGAATATGTATAATTAAGCCACGGAGAACAAACACATTATTTAGCTGTCAGAGGATTGTTCCTTAAGAAAAGACTAGCAGGAAGACAGAGAGATGATTAACAGACAGACGAGTGTTACAACATCCCTATCTCTCAGCCCCTCTCTCTTTCCCTCTCATTTTCTTTCCCTCCCCCTCTTTCTCTCCTTCTCTCCATTTCTCTCTACTTTGCTCTCTCTATCCCTCTCCATTTCCTGTACCTCTCACTCTCCCTTTCCCTTTCACTCACTCTCCCTCATCTCTCTCACACCACCCCTCTCTCTTTCCCTCCATCTTTCTCTATCTCTCTCACCACACAAAGGCTAGAACTACATAACGTTGTATTAGCATGTGACATTTAGCTGGTGACATTTGCTGACTTTTTTTCTCTCACGATAACACTTTGGTATGTAATGATTGCTCGCTATCCACAGGATACATCTCAGATATATTATCAGGGAGCAATAGTGCCAAATGTTCTACTGCTACTGAGTGATAGGCTAAATGCTGTTTATTCTCCATAATGCATTATTAACACTGGGGGAAACATGTAGACAATTCTTTGTGTGGGGTAAACATAAAATGTGGTTAAATGCTAACGCTTAGCACTACAGGATGCCATAACAGACCTAAAATAGATTATGTCTGTGGTGGTCTTGTTATGTGAGGAAGACCAGGACCGTGCTGGGTTTAAATCACTCCTCTTCCCCTACCTTTGATGTCTGATATAGCATGGTTGCGTCTCAAATGGCACATTTTTTTCTCTATAGTGCAGTACTTTTGACCAGGGCCCAGGACCTACCAATATGGCTCTGGTCAAAAGTAGTGAACTGAATAGGGAATTGGGTGCAATTTGGGAAGCAGCCCATGTCTGATTCTAGGGCCCCAGCTATATTTACTTTAGGCGGCTGTGCAGAGCTAATTGGCTGATGTCGAAGAGAAGATGTCTGCAGATCCATTGATGTGCTCTATGAAGGCAGATGTTTGATCATTATATATCTCTCCTTTTGGTGTGTAAGGGACTGGTAAACATATAGGCAGTGTCCGAATATTAGTACCTGCGTTGTAAGTAGTAGGCTTTTTGATTGTACTGTATGCATTAAATGCCAGGATGTCATACTCATTTCGGCTTTACATGTAGTAGAATTCGCTGCGTGCTATTGAGAAAGAGAATTGGCTTTTCCGACCGATGTGTGTTTGACAACAGCTTATAATCAGCTGATAATCAGAGAAGAGGAGGCGTTATAGCAAAATTAACAAATGGTGGAAAGCAACGCAATTGCACATTAGATTAGGCATTCTCAGGTTACTGCATATCTTTCCACTAAACAGTGCATTCTGAAAAGTATGTAGTATGATTAGAACACATTATGTCGTTTTAGTAAGTAGTAAAGACAGATTTCGGGCACGACCAGTGACAGAAAAATATCCCCCCATACACATGTAGGCATGTTTTAGTTCAACACCTAAAAGGCATACGCCAGGGATCATCAACTAGATTCAGCTGCGCGCCGATTTTTTGCTGAGCGGATGGTCGGGGTGCCGGGACATAATTACAAATAATTTTTAAACGGCAAATATAACAGATATATTGTTTGACTAAAACACAATTATTTCAAACCTTGCTTACATTTGTATACAATCAGGTCTCTCTATTATGTATGGGAATAATTGGGAACAGATGTCTTACATTAAAATCACTTGGAGCTGATTTCCTGGTGATTTTACAGTCTTTTATGTCCAACAACAAAAAAACGACATTTTTGGGCTCAGAAAACTTAGGGGGCCAGATGAATCCCCCCGCGGGCCTCCACACACACAAACCTGCACACACCAGACACACACACACCCCTACACTCATCCCACGTACCCACATACCCACATACACACACACACACACACACACACATACCCACATTCCCAAGCGCACTGTCCAGAGTTTAGCCGTTGTAAAATACACATCTCATCATTTGTAAGCTTATACCTCAGAGCAGGGTTCTGCCACTCTGGCAGAGTAATTACCACATCCTCCTTTACTGCTAATGAGAAGGTAAAATACGAGCGTCTGGTGACGGCAGTCATTTGTGACCCTCTCGTCCCTCTGGCTGAGGGAGAGAGACGGCACAGAGGACTAATCATTCTCTACAGCACATGGGAATTATTCCAGTGACTCACCATCCTAACATGCACCAGGAGTCTAGTCCTGGCTGCACAGGGTGGAAAGCACAGTCAACCTGTGTGTTCCCCGTTGTGAGTCACTGTCCAGCCTGTCTTAACACTCAACCCGTGTCATGTCCATACTGAGTGTGAGTCACGTCTAATATGTAAGCCCACACTGTTCATCTAGTTTGTTCTCTTTGTGTCCATACTGTGAGTCACATTCAGATTAAATGTTTCTCCAAGATTGTGAATCATGTTAAACCACTCTCTGTGTTACACTATCATACTAATATAATAATATATGCCACATCGACACTATCTACATGGCTTATAGCTAGCTAGCTAGCTATCTGGCTGTTTGGATTATAATAATGCAGCCCTGGCTTTTTTGTTTAATCTGTCGGGAAGAATAACAATCAAGGACTGCATGCTGTGTACAGAGATGGCAGAGGCTCAGTGACTGATCTTAACCACTGCCAGGATGTAGTGTCTTTTTTTGTGTGCTTTTCAGCCGCCATGGCATCACCCAGGCAGGTGCTACATGTTCGGCAATGAGGACAAGTAACTACGGAGAAGTAGCTCCTATAGCGGAACTGACCGTCGGAGAAGCAGTTGTAGTGCACTGATGAAGAGCAACGGGTGTGTTTGTCAGACTGTCTTTCTTTCTCTCTGGCTGAATCATCGTTGCCCCCTCCATTGAAGCTATACTAGATTTCCAATCCAAACTTCCTCAACTCCCAGCCTTTTCATCATCTGAAGCTAATTAGAGACATTCAATTTTCATCTCCTTCATCTTTATTTTGTGTTACTTGTTTGTTTTTCTTCATGCATGGAATTAAGTCTTTGACTATAATGTGTTATCCCTGTCACATTTTTTTGAATGTACTGTGTGTATATCAGTAGCGGTCGGAGCTGTTTAAGATGAGGGAGGACACATTTTTTGGGGGGGAGCATGGCCTTATTTCTATTACAGCATATTGGATGCAGTCATTCATATTCCGTTCACCCAGCTCAATGTAACATGGATATGTTTAGTCTACTTACTAGATGATACTCAAACTTTCCCTATACCCAACCCAATCATTAGTCCAACAGTTGCAAACAAGAGATTCTATTGGACATATTCAGGTATGTGTATCCGTGTTTAGTTTCATTTGCTTCCGTTGGCCTTCCACAAGTTTGCCACAATAAGTTGGGTGAATTTTGGCCCATTCCTCCTGACAGAGCTGGTGTAACTGAGTCAGGTTTGTAGGCCTCCTGGCTCGCACACACTTTTTCAGTTCTGCCCACAAATGTTCTATAGTATTGTGGTCAGGGCTTTATGATGGCCACTCCAATACCTTGACTTTGTTGTCCTTAAGCCATTTTGCCACAACTTTGGAAGTATGCTTGGGGTCATTGTTCATTTGGAAGACCCATTTGCGATCAAGCTATAACTTCATGACTCTCTTGAGATGTTGCTTCAATATATCCACATCATTTTCCAGCCTCATGACGCCATCTATTTTGTGAAGTGCACCAGACCCTTCTGCAGAAAAGCACCACCACAACATGATGCAACCACCCCCGTGCTTCACGGTTGGGATGGTGTTTTTTGGCTTGCAAGCCTCCCCCTTTTTCCTCCAAACATAACAATGGTCATTATGGCCAAATAGTTCTGTTTTTGTTTCATCAGACCAGAGGACATTTCTCCAAAAAGTACGATCTTTGTCCCCATGTGCAGTTGGAGCAGTGGCTTCTTCCTTGCTGAGCGGCCTTTCAGGTTATGTCGATATAGGACTCGTTTTACTGTGGATATAGATACTTTTGTACCTGTTTCCTCCAGCATGTTCACAAGGTCCTTTACTGTTGTTCTGGGATTGATTTGCACTTTTCGCACCAAAGTATCTCTAGGTGACAGAACGCGTCTCCTTCCTGAGCGGTATGACAGCTGCCTGGTCCCACGGTGTTTATACTTGCATACTATTGTTAGTACAGATGAACGTGGTACCTTCAGCCGTTTGGCAATTACTCCCAAGGATGAACCAGACTTGCGGAGGTCTACAATTTTTTTCTGAGGTCTTGGCTGATTTCTTTTGATTTTCCCATGATGTCAAGCAAAGATGCACTGAGTTTGAAGGTAGGCCTTGAAATACATCCACAGGTACACCTCCAATTGACTCAAATTATGTAAATTAGCCTATCAGAAGCTTCTAAAGCCATGACATCATTTTCTTGAATTTTCCAAGCTGTTTAAAGGCACAGTCAATCAACTCAGTGTATGTAAAATTCTGACCCACTGCAATTGCGATACAGTGAATTATAAGTGAAATAATCTGTCTGTAAACAATTGTTGGATGCACAAAATGCACAAAGTAGATGTCCTAACCATCTTGCCAAAAATATAGTTTGGCAAGTTTGGCAAGAAATATGTGGAGTGGTTGAAAAATGAGTTTTAATGACTCCAACCTAAGTGTATGTAAACTTCTGACTTCAACTGTATCTAATCAAGATATCTTAGTGTTTTGTTTTTCATTCATTTTTAAAAGATCTTCGAGTTGTTCTTCCACTTTGACATTAGAGCATGTTGTATAGATCGTTGACAAAAAAATTACAATAAAATCAATTTTAATTCCTATTTGGAACACAGTAAAATGTGAATAAATCCAAGGGGGGTGTAGACTTTCAATAGGCACTGTAACTGCCAAAATAAAGAAAACACCAACATAAAGCTCCTTAATAGGGTGTTGGGCCAGAACAGCTTCAATGCACCATGGCATGGATTCTACAAGTTTCTGGAATTCTATTGGAGGGATGTGACACCATTCTTCCATGAGAAATTCCATAGTTTAATGATGGAAAACGCTTTCTCAGGCAGCGCTCCAGAATCTCCCATAAGTGTTCAATTGGGTTGAGATCTGGTGACTGAAATGGCCATGGCATACAGTTTGCATTGTTTTCATGCTCATCAAACCATTCAGGAACCACTCTTGCCCTGTGGATGGGGGCATTGTCATCCTATGGGGACATTGTGCTTCTACACCTGCATTGCTTGCTGTTTGTGGTTTTATGCTGGCTTTCTGTACAGCACTTTGTGACATTAAATTTACATTTTAGTCATTTAGCAGATACTCTTATCCAGAGCAACTTACAGTAGTGAATGCATACATTTCATACATTTTTTTCTCCCCGTACGGGTCCCCCATGGGAATTGAACCTACCACCCTGGTGTTGCAAACACCATGCTCTACCAACTGAGCCACACGGGACCTTACATCAGCTGATGTAAGAATGGCTTAATAAATACATTTGATTGATTGATCATCATCCTATGGGGGCATAGCCATGATAGCCAAAATAATGGACTGCAAAGCATTTTTATACATGACACTAAGTATGATGGGATGTTAATTGTTTAATTAACACAGGAACCACACCTGTGTGGAAGCACCTGCTTTCAATATACTTTGTATCCCTCATTTACTCAAGTGTTT
Organism: Salmo trutta; assembly: GCF_901001165.1. Taxonomy (NCBI): domain Eukaryota; kingdom Metazoa; phylum Chordata; class Actinopteri; order Salmoniformes; family Salmonidae; genus Salmo; species Salmo trutta. Next base: position 23,784,323 of record NC_042995.1, on the reverse strand, counting down.
CCATTAATTTGGCATTTACCTGTATATGCCTATGTAGCCTACATGCCTACTGTATTTATCTTATAATTCAGTCATCTTGGTTCATTTGAAGCACTTAACAATGCACTTAGCTGGTCTGAGTAGTCTGAGGCAGTCGGTAAATAACAATATTTTCAAGTGCAACTAGTGACAATGGTTTTGGTCAACAGCACAGAGATTTAACGAAGATCTTACGAAGGTTATAACAATGAACTTAGCCTTAAGGTGCTTTTGGGAAACCAGGCCCAGCACAAGACCAGACAGGACCAAAATCCCTACCAGTTATCCAGACTGCTGAAAGCCTTTACTCACTTTGTCTAGTGTCCTAAGGCCTGCTTAACAGGTTCACAACATTGAAGTCGGAAGTTTACATACGCTTATGTTGGAGTCATTAAATCTCGTTTTTCAACCACTCCACAAACTTCTTGTTAACAAACTATAGTTTTGGAAGGTTGGTTAGGACATCTACTTTGTGCATGACACAAGTAATTATTCCAAAAACTGTTTACAGACAGATTATTTCACTTATAATTCACTGTATCACAATTCCAGTGGGTCAGAAGTTTACATACACTAAGTTGACTGTGCCTTTAAACAGCTTGGAAAATTCCAGAAAAGTATGAAATGGCTTTAGAAGATTCTGATAGGCTAATTGACATCATTTGAGTCAATTGGAGGTGTACTTATGGATGTATTTCAAGGCCTACCTTCAAACTCAGTGCCTCTTTGCTTGACATCATGGGAAAATCCAAATAAATCAGCCAAGACCTCAGAAAAAAATGTGTAGACTTCCTCAAGTCTGGTTCATCCTTAGGTGCAATTTTTAAATGCTTGAAGGTAAGACGTTCATCTGTACAAACAATAGTACGCAAGTATAAACACCATGGGACCACGCAGCCGTCATACCGCTCAGGAAGGAGACGCGTTCTATCACCTAGAGATGAACGTATTTTGGTGCGAAAAGCGCAAATCAATCCCAGAACAACAGCAAAGGACCTTGTGAAGATGCTGGAGGAAAAATAAAACAAAAGTATCTATATCCACAGTAAAACGAGTCCTATATCAACATAACCTGAAAGGCCGCTCAGCAAGGAAGAAGGCACTGCTCTAAAATCGCCATAAAAAAGCCAGACTACGGTTTGCAACTGCACATGGGGACAAAGATCGTACTTTTTGGAAAATTGTCTTCTGGTCTGATGAAAAAAATAGAACTGTTTGGCTAAAATGACCATTATGTTTGGAGGAAAAAGGGAGACGCTTGCAAGCTGAAGAACACCATCCCAACCGTGAAGCACGGGGGTGACAGCATCATGTTGTGGGGGTGCTTTGCTGCAGGAGGGACTGGTGCACTTCAGAAAATAGATGGCATTGTGAGGATGGAAAATGATGTGGATATATTGAAGCAACATCTCAAAACATCAATCAGGAAGTTAAAACTTGGTCGCAAATGGGCCTTCCAAATGGACAATGACCCCAAGCATACTTCCAAAGTTGTGGCAAAATGGCTTAAGGACAACAAAGTAAAGGTATTGGAGTAGCCATCACAAAGCCCTGACCTCAATCCTATAGAACATTTGTGGACAGAACTGAAAAAGCGTGTGCGAGCAAGGAAGCCTACAAACCTGACTCAGTTACACCTGCTCTGTAAGGAGGAATGGGCCAAAATTCACCCAACTTATCGTGGGAAGCTTGTGGAAGGCCACCCGAAATGTTTGACCCAAGTTAAACAATTTAAGGAAATGCTACCAAATACTAATTGAGTGTATGTAAACTTCTGACCCACTGGGATTTTGATGAAAGAAATAAATGCTGAAATAAATCATTCTCTCTGCTATTATTCTGACATTTCACATTCTTAAAATAAAGTGGTGATCCTAACTGACCCAATACAGGGAATTTTTACTTGGATTAAATGTCAGCAATTGTGAAAAACTGAGTTTAAATGTATTTGGTTAAGGTGTATGTAAACTTCCGACTTCAACTGTATGTACAAAGTGAAAGTTGTGTTCTTTTAAAAACCATATTCTATATATGTATTTTATAATTAACCAATTAAATTAGATTTTTCTGTATTTAATTTTCAATAAATTTGCCAGAATTTCAAAAAACATGTTTTCACTTTGTCAATAGTAAGCAGACAGGTGTTGTTCCCCAAGGTATGCAGGCCACCTCCTCCAGCTTCTGACCTTGGACAAGCAGCATTGACCATCTGGGCAGGCCAGCTCGAGCGTTGTTTGGTCATTCAGCTATTTGGTTGAGTTGATTTCCAAAAGCAGTATATGCAATACGAAATAGGTCCAATAAAGTGACTTGACTTATGTTCATTAGGGCACACTGTAACAAAATGTTTTAGATAGTTTTACAACAGAAAATGTGGTTTATTATTGGACAACTGTCCCCATATCACTGTTTTTTAAAATAATATATTCAATTTCATACCTACTGAACATAACCCAGGATGTTGGAGCCAGGCACTTCATCAAACTCTATGGTCTCCCATCTAGCTTCAGGAACCCACAGGCATGTCTTCGGGCTCACTGGTCAATTACACACCTGCATCTGACATCGAAGCGTATCCCATGGGCTATCTAGCGGGACCCCTGGTCAGCTAGGTGACAAACATGACCACGGGCATCCAGATTGGCACAACCTTGACTGGCATATTAAAATTAAACAGGTTCACATACACTCACCAACAGCCACCTACCCACCCAGGTAGCAGCATGTTTCTGTGTATGACCTTGCATGACCTTTCGGTTATATTCACACTGAGCTAATTTCACTCTCAATAAGCGATGCAGATGTTCTTTAGCATTCATAAACATTGTCCTTTGATTTTACGATTAATCAAAACTCGTATCTGATACAATGACATTTCCTCGAAACGGGAACCAAAGGCGATTTTATGAGGTCTTGAGGATGAAAACCCTTGATGGAAAAGGAAGGAGAGATGCAATTGTTGCCCTTTGAATAACTTCAATGTGTCAGTGTCCCACATGAGCTAAAGTTGGATTTTGCTGGATTTCTACCTAATCTGGCAACTGCTTGGAAAAGAGATATGTACACTTTTTTTCTATTTTTGTATGCCTTGTTTGCAATACAACTATACAGATGGACTCTAACCCACACCGCAGGGTGTGGAAATGCTATTAGGGTGAACACAGTGAGGGGAAAAGTATTAGGGATGATGAAAAGAGATTGCAAAATGCAAATAAGCCCAATATGGCCGGTTAGGAGAAAACATTAGTGTTGGTGATAAAAACAAGGTCTACATGATGTGGGGCTCATATCTACAATGCGTGTAAAATCAAATGTGTTTACTAACCACATGTCATTAAAAAACAACAACCCAACACATAAAATTACTCTCACGAACACTGCTGATTGACTCAACTTTACCCTCAAATCAGCTCATATCATTACCGATCCAATAAACACTTAAACATTAATTTAACAAATTGCTACTAAATATTCATAGCATTAGAAAGGTATCAAATCAGGGTTGTCTGATCAGTTTTGAGTACAGTCATGTTTGTATCTATTCTAATTTCTTTCCGTTTACTTTGTCTTGTTCTTCTACTCACAATGTACTGCCGTTGCCCATTAGTGGACTGTGTTTTCTCATAAATGTATCGAGGTTCTCTTGGTAGCTAACCTACCCTAAATGCCCCCTCTTTATTTTGCCTCTATAAAAATCCCTCCAACCACTGTTTCCTGCTAGCGTCAACATTTGTTGTTGGGTTTAAACGTTGGCCATGTAATACCCGGTAACACTTCATAACACACTCATAACCCATACATGCTACATTAATAACCAGTACATTAGCATTTCATAATTGCTTTGGTCAACAACTTGAGATTGTGGATATAAATTGACATAAACATTAACAAACTGATTATGTACTGCTTGTGAATGCCACGTGCATGGGTTATGAATGTGATATAAGCTCCTTATCTAGGTACCCTTCAGGTAAACTGTTACCGTAATGCCCCTAGTATCACGTCCCTCTCTGCCCAAGCAGCAAACCAAAGTAAACAAAGGCACACAGGCAGCCAGTTTTTATGAGCTACACATAACAATCCTATTAGCCTGATTTTAATTATTCATCTGCAGGTTTGCACATATTGCAGCTCCTCTAGGGGGAAATTAAAAGGTAACGAGCACTTTGTAAAATTATATTCTGATGCTTTTGGAAGGTGCTCATAATAAGGAATGTTACTCGCCGGGCTTTTTTGGACACTCGTATTTAATTCATTGTTAGATTGTACATCACTGTGTTTTAGTGATGTACATGTCCAATCAATTAGCTGCACATAACTTTATCCGGTGTACCTTGACATGATAAGCTTTGAAAAACATTCATACAAAAGTACATTTCTGTTCCAAACAAATATAAGCCGCTGCTACCGTCTCTTTTTAGTTAACAACAACCAAAAGGAATATGGAGACTTAATTGGAGACCCTTCCTGATGATTAACTCTTAGGTCTATAAAAGGCTGTGAATTGACTGAGCAACATGCTGAGGCATATTGAAACCTTTGACCTCTGCTAAATATTCTTAGTGATGGGTACAGATGCAGTTAATACAAAAATTCAGAAAGAACAATATTAATTTACAAATGTCAAAGCCTTTAACCATATCCTAAAAAAACAGGTTGCGGTTCCATCTTTTCACCTTGATCATCATTCACCATTGTCTATCCACATTAAAGAAAGAAAGAGAGAGATCAGGAAATGACATCTCCCCATTCGGATTGAGTGATTTTGTCTCGGTCTGGCCGCCTTTGAAAGGCAGGACCTCAGCATAAATGTGTGCGGATGGCTAACCGCTAGCCACGTGTAGATAAGGAGAGCGTGTCTGTTGACATGCCTCGCCGAGAAGGAACTTAATCATACAGGACAATCTATTCCACTCTCCGGCTTGCCAGTCATTTCAATGCCTCCTTTAAGGAACAGTGGCTCAGGCACAGTGTCCCATGAATACCATTTCCATCTCTTTATTACCATTTGGGGGGGAAAAAACGGCTGTCTGGCCGAATGCTTGCGGTTTTATCAACCTTTAGTAGGCTCGTAGGGAAAAGCAACTAACCTCCATCTTTGAAATAAACATTCACGTTATTCAGTTTGTGCAGCAAGTTAATGAGGAAAGCTGATTTTCTGTTGTGGTTTGCGGTGACGGTGTTTGTAGGGACCTATTTATTGGTTTGTGAGGACAACTCAATTTGGTTGCAGAGGGCACATGTCACGTTTGGGGAATGTTCTGTGGTGGTAGTTACAGATGGTGTGCACAACATTTTAGTGAATGTTAGGAGATATAATATAATATAAATCATATATTAAATATAAATGGTATATAATATAAATGATACATTGAGTGTACAAAACATTATGAACTGCTCTTTCCATGACAGACTGACCAGGTGAATCCCGGTGAAAGCTATGATCCCTTATTGATGTCACTTGTTAAATCCACTTTAATCAGTGTAGACGAAGGCGAGGAGACAGGTTAAAGAAGGATTTTTAAGCCTTGAGACAATTGAGACATGGATTGTGCATGTGTGCTATTCAGAGGGGGAATGGGCAAGACAAAAGATTGAAGTGCCTTTGAATGTGGTCAAGAACAGCAACACTGCTGGGTTTTTCATGCTCAACAGTTTGCCGTGTGTTTCAAGAATGTTCCACCACCGAAAGGACATGCAGCCAACTTGATACAACTGTGAGAAGCATTAAAGTGAACATGGGCCAGCATCCCTGTGGAATTCTTTCGATACCGACAAATTGAGGCTGTTCTGAGGGAAAAACAGGAAGTGCAACTCAATATTAGGATGGTGTTCTTCATGTTTTGAACACTCAGTGTATATTATGAATTACAGTATATGTTAAATTAAAAATATGAATATTTCATTTAAAACAATGTCTTTCTTTTAATGTTTTTGGGATGTTATCATCCTAATGTTAGATAATACCCTAACTAGAACTTAATGGGAATCTTAGCTAATGTTCTAGGAAAGTTCCCAGTTTGCTGCCTGTACATTCTATAAGAGAGAGAAAACACATTTGCTCCATTTCACAATGCATCTAGGAAAACACTCACAGCCATTTACATTGTAATATTTAACCTTTGTACTCCTCTGGAGCTTAGGACACACGCGTTCGAACCCCATACATTCAGGAAAAAACTCATGACCCTATATATTGTCTCATCTTTATGGTGATGCTCTACAAACATCTGTTTGTTTGGCTCGTTCAGCGTTATTTAACTGAGGCAAACATGAAAAGGTCACAAGTTGCTGTGTCATAGGAATTCTTGTTTTTACAAAGTAGCCTGTCTGGAAAAACCCATTCATGTCTCTCTCAGACATTTGAAAAAAGGGTTCAAAAAGGTTATTTGGCGAGAGGTAGGGTTCTACCAAGATTCTTATTTTTTTTAAACATAGGGGTTCAAGTATACTGACCCTCTATGGGATAGGGTGCTCATCTGGGTAACACCATATAGTCCTAAAAAGAAAAACTGATGGGATGTGTTGGAATAATATCAATATATAGGGTCCCTGGTTTGCCAAGGCAAGAAAAGGTTGACGACATCTCACTAGAACCATAAAGGGACAAGCCGATGGACCCTTTCTTCCAATGGGACAAGCCAAAGAACCCTCTATGCGTAGATTTTAAAAGACTTTCCCAACTACTGCGCCATTAGGGAGACATTAATATTCAGATGTTTTCACTGGAACCTTTCAACTCCTTTTGATGCCATTAAAAATGTCATCCTGCAAAAGAGACTGGAAATATTTAGTAATCAAAGTATCCATCCCACTTCGCCTGGCGTCACTTAACTTCTATGGGCTAGGTGGGACGCTAACGTCCCACCCGCGGTACACACTATCAACAGCCAGTGAAATAGCATGGCGCAAAATACAAAACAGCAAAAATATCATAATTTCATTTTCTCAAACAATCAACTATTTTACACCATTTTAAAGATAAACTTCTCGTTAATCTAACCACATTGTCCGATTTCAAAAAGGCTTTACGGCGAAAGCATACAATTAGATTATGTTAGGACATAAACTTCACAAGAAAAACCACACAGCCATTTTCCAAGCAAGGACATGCATCACAAAAAACAAAAATACATCTAAAATATTCACTAACCTTTGATGATCTTCATCAGATGGCACTCATAGGACCTCATGTTACACAATACATGTATGTTTTGCTCGATAAAGTTCATATTTATATAAAAAAATAAACATTTTACATTGGCGCTTGATGTTCAGAAAATGTATTCCCACCAAAACATCCGGTGAATGAGCACATCAATTTACAAAAATACTCATCATAAACGTTGATAAAATTTACAACAGTTATTGAAAGAATTATAGATATACTTCTCCTTAATGCAAGCGCTGTGTCAGATTTTAAAATAGCTTTAAGGAGAAAGCACATTTTTCAATATTCTGAGTACATAGCTCAACCATCAAAGCAAGCTATACAGATACCCTCCAAGTTCGGGGCTCAACTAAACTCAGTATTATAAATATTCTCTTACCTTTGCTGAGCTTCGTCAGAATGCACTCCCAGGACTCCTACTTCCACAAGAAAAGTTATTTTTGTTCGAAATACTCCATATTTATGTCCAAATACCTCCGTTTTGTTCTTGCGCGTGAGCGTAAATCCAGACACGAAAAGTCAAATAGTTCCATTACCGTTTGTAGAAACATGTCAAACGTTGTTTACAATCAATTTTTAGGGTCTTTTTAACATAAAACGTCGATAATATTCCAACCGGACAATAGCGTATTCATTACAGAGGAAAAAGAAGGAGCGGCGCGCCAAATGTGCCCGCGCGGTAAACAACTCACTGGTCCCAGGCAGTCCACTCATTGACTGAGCTCCTATTTTCTGCCCATTAACAGGAGAAGGATGAAACATGTTTCTAAAGGCTGTTGACAGCCAATGGAAGCCTTAGGAAGTGCAACGTGACCCCACAGACACTGTAGTTTCAATAGGGATTCAAAAGAAGAACTACAATTCTCAGATTTCCCACTTCCTGGTTGGAGTTTTCTCAGATTTTTGCCTGCCATATGAGTTCTGTTATACTCACAGACATCATTCAAACAGTTTTAGAAACTTCAGAGTGTTTTCTATCCAAATCTAATAATATGCAAATACTTGACTCTGGGCCCGAGTATTAGGCAGTTTACTCTGGGCACGCTTTTCATCCGAAAATGAAAATACTGCCCCTATACCTTAAAAAAAAAGTATATAATATTTAATCACATAGCTACAATTTGCCACCATGACAGGGTCCAATGACCAATTATCCTCACTGAAGGAGAGAGGATCTAAAATACAGTATGTTTACACATGTCGTAGCCTCACAAACCTTCTGATTGAAGGGCAGCATAGAGGGTCTGAGTGGCTGCCAAACCAATGACACTGACACACTTTGTGTTCCTCTTACCTACACACTTAGTCTAATGCATCCACTTTGGAGCTGTCAATTAGCATGACGTATTAATTGTAAAATGTTATGATCTGAAATGTTTAATAGGTTTGCTTGGGAGCTGCACATGCAGCTGGTCACCTATAGTTTCTGTATGTAAAACCTATGAATGATTGTGATGATTTTTTAGAAATTCTAAGGTCAGGAACTTGTAGCATTCTGAGAAAATCTTAATCTCTCATGGACGGACTAAGATAAATGTAAAGTCTGTGAGATCTGACGAATAATAAAGAACAGTTGTTCCGTTGCACTGGTTTTGTGTCACTATGTTATAAGATGGAATCCCAATTTAGCGGGGTATACTGTACTTGGCATCTTTTGAACTTCGGAAGGGTAGGGGACATTTGGCCCATAGACTTGCCCGACATTTGCAGCAAGATTGGGGTGGAGCTACCAAAGAGGACCTGCCCTGGTTTCACCACTCGCACTAGTCTCATATCTCATATCTCTCCCTCCACAATCGAATCTGGAGTGTTTACGTGAGATTCTGGGTTGCCTAGATTACGAAAATCTACAACACTCTATTGAAGAGTTCGATTTTTTCTTAACTAAAATTACTCAATTTAACTTTAATTAGGCTATGTGCGAGCATCGAGACAAGTGAGAAAATGAAGGTAACTTCTTCAGCCTCTTGCAAGGTGCAAAGTGGTGTTGGTACTTTACTCTTTTGGTGGCCCAAATCATTTAAGTGCCATGAATTTGCAGTTATTCATTAATGCTCTTCTAATAGGCACTTACAACACCCATAGCTCTTTGTTAACCTAACCTAACCAAAGTTTAACTGCTCTAATGAGAACTGAAGATCGATAAACCTGTACTAATTCAAAACATTATGGGTGACATATGTGACCCGTTTCAAGAAACTAGGCGTATGTCGCGGGTCACTACTTCACAGGAGAGCTGTTTGAACGTAAACCTTTTTTTATCAAAATGCGTTTTTGAGCAGAAGTGCCTTCTCGAACATGTGAACTTTCATGTGCCTTAATAACAAACTTGTATGCCATCTGTAAATACAAATACAATTGTTAAATTACAAGCCTAGTTGGTTTAGCCAGAGAAAAAGTCCAGCAACCTTCCCGCTAGCCATGATTGGCTAAGATAATGAATGGGCTGGACAAGCCGGGAGATGAGTTTCGATTAGTCTGCCATATTGCACGTGTCTGTCTATTTGAGCTGGTTAGTGTGTCTATGTAATCCTGTTGAACGCGACTTTAAAAATTTTTTTATTGCATTATCGCATAGCAAAACTGCATAAACTTAATGTCATGTTAAAGTGTACTGTTAGCTAGCTAACGTTAGCTGGCTGGCTCGCTAGCTAATGTTATCTGTATGTTCTCCACTTTCTGGTGGACCGAGTTTTGAAATCAGTGGAATTCGAGTATGATAGCTAAGGAGATGGAGAAAACACCTGTCTAGATTATAAAAGAAAAGGGCAACCATGGCATCCGACAGGAGACACGTCCAACCATGATATATTCGGGTAATATAGTCCAGCTGGTTACATTTTCAGATATTACACATTTCTAATTTTGACAGAAAGTGGTTTCATTTCAAGTTTAAGTGTACTGTTAGTTAGCTAACCTTAGCTGGTTGGCTTGCTAGCTAAAGTTATGTGTATGATCTTGTTCTTTGTATCTCAGACACATTTGCTTGACTAGTTATAGCCTAATGTTAGCTAGCTAACATTGAACCTGGTTGGTTAGTTACCTGCAGATTCATGCAGGGTAGTAACGTCATGAGTTGTGATTCAAATTGTGCTACATATGACCGATTTGAGCCGGACTGTCACATATTGCATAATTTGTGAGCAGTGACCAAAATAACCATATCATAAAAAATAAATAAAAATGGAAGACATGCTATCCAATGAGAGCTCCATGTACTGAAACTCGTGATGCACAACGCATGTATCTTACAGTTGACTATACTCAGAAGCTGTGGAATATGCTGAGTTTTACAGATCTGTGCTCTTTGGCATAATGAAAATGTAATGAGTGACATTCGGAAGGTAAAAAGGGTCAGGATGGCATATGTCACAGCAATACAACAGCAATAGAATTTTGCCATGGCAGTTTGATAGGCACATTTTCAAACTAAAATGTTCTCAAATCTTTCAATGTCTTCCCCACCCTCAACTACCAGAGCTCGGTTTTGTTTGTGTAGAACGTTTGTTGTGTGAAAGTGTATTGGAAAGTTCTTGGTAGCTTGCTAGCTTCTTAGTTTGGATCCCGGTACGCAGTTGGCATCAGTTGCTGGGACTGCTTGTCTCTTTCCAGTGATCCTGCTAACGAAGGACAGGTCCGAGGTACTATTTGGCATCGCAGCTAGCTGCATATCAAGCTAGCGGAGTTTTCTTGAATGCAGCCCGCAACACGGTTATCCATTGTGGCTGGGACCGCAGATTGTCCCGGGTTTGTGGCTGTATAGATCACTGCTGTTTGATGTTTTCAATCTTCCCTGTGACCTGCCCTGTCTGGAACTGCGAGGAGTAACAGCGTAACCTACGTTGCTAGCTACCATGACAAAGACCAAAGCCGGTGGGAGTACCGTTGAGGACAGTGGTGTCTCTCTATCACACATGAAGGATCTTTTAAACAAACAAAAAGAGACCTACAAGCAGTTGTTACAAGAAAATAGCTTCAAGTGTTTGTCCAGATACTCGTAGATTCTACTAATAAAAGAATGGACGACTTGACCAGAGAGGTCCTGGACCTGAAGAACAGTTTTCAGTGCTCCCAGGGTCAGCCTGATGAGTTGAAACAGGCGAAGGCAAGATGACAGCAATCTGTAAGTCATCGAGAGAGGACATCAGTTCTGTGTGTGAATCCATGATAGCAATGACAGATAAATCAGACTCTCAAGGGACAATCAAGGTGGAACGTCATGGTTGTGGACGGAATTGAAGAATCTCTACATGAGACCTGGAACCATCTGAGGACAAAGTGAGGGAAATTATCTCTGAGAAATTGAAGATGGATGTCACGTCCTGACCAGCAGAGGGCATATTGCTTAGTCTAGGTCAGGATGTGGCAGGTGGTTTGTTTGTTTAATGTTGATGATTGGGACTTCCAATTGAAGGCAGGTGTGTATAGTTGCCTTTGATTGGAAGTCCTATATAGGTGTGTGTGTTTGTCTTTGGGGTTGTGGGGAATTGTTTTTTGCACTGCTTTTATAGCCTGCAGAACTGTCACTGGTGTCACCCCTTTTGTTGCTAAGTGAATGCTCTACTCCTTTATTTGAAATTAAATATGAGTATTCACATACCTGCTGCGCCTTGGTCCTTCTCTCTTAAATACGACATATTCGCCGAAGAGTACGACATATTCTGTGACAGAATTCCCCACCAACACAGGACCAAGCAGCGGAAGAAGGCTGGTGAGGACTGGGAGACACGACGGGTAAGGGAGACCGAGAGGCACCCCCAAGATTTTTTTAGGGGGGGGCACAAGGGCTGTTTGACGGCGTCAGAGCTGCCCGCCAGTCAACAGTCGTCAGAGCTGCCCGCCAGTCAACCGTCGTCAGAGCTGCCCGCCAGTCAACAGTTGTCAGAGCTGCCCGCCAGTCAACAGTCGTCAGAGCTGCCCGCCAGTCAACAGTCGTCAGAGCTGCCCGCCAGTCAACAGTCGTCAGAGCTGCCCGCCAGTCAACAGTCGTCAGAGCTGCCCGCCAGTCAACAGTCGTCAGAGCTGCCCGCCAGTCAGTCGTCAGAGCTGCCCGCCAGTCAACAGTCGTCAGAGCTGCCCGCCAGTCAACAGTCGCCAGAGCTGCCCGCCAGTCAACAGTCGCCAGAGCTGCCCGCCAGTCAACAGTCGCCAGAGAGGTCAGACTTCGCTGAACTGCCGGAGTGGCCAGACTGCGCTGAACTGCCGGAGTGGCCAGACTGCCCTCAACTGCCGGAGTGGCCAGACTGCCCTGAACTGCCGGAGTGGCCAGACTGCCCTGAACTGCCGGAGTGGCCAGACTGCCCTGAACTGCCGGAGTGGCCAGACTGCCCTGAACTGCCGGAGTGGCCAGACTGCCCTGAACTGCCGGAGTGGCCAGACTGCCCTGAACTGCCGGCGTGGCCAGACTGCCCTGAACTGCCGGCGTGGCCAGACTGCCCTGAACTGCTGGCGTGGCCAGACTGCCCTGAACTGCCGGCGTGGCCAGACTGCCCTGAACTGCCAGACCGTCCCGAGCTGCCAGACTGCCCAGACTGCCCAGACTGCCCAGACTGTCCCGAGCTGCCAGACTGCCCAGACTGTCCCGAGCTGCCAGACTGCCCCGACTGTCCCGAGCTGCCAGACTGTCCCGAGCTGCCAGACTGCCCCGACTGTCCCGAGCTGCCAGACTACCCCGACTGTCCCGAGCCGCCAGACTGGCCGGACTGCCCCGACTGCCTGGAACGGCCAGCACCTGAGCCACCTCCAGGATAGGTGGGTTGGGGAGGGAGGGTGTAGCACAGTGCCGTCGGTGACGGCAGCTACCCTCCCTTCCCTCCCTTTTTGTTTAGGGGGTATTGTTTGTTGGTTTTGTTGGGGTATTGGGGATTTTCTTGTGTTTTTCTTTTTTAGGTGCATCCCGGAGTCTGCACCTTGAGAGGGGGGTACTGTCACGTCCTGACCAGCAGAGGGCATATTGCTTAGTCTAGGTCAGGATGTGGCAGGTGGTTTGTTTGTTTAATGTTGATGATTGGGACTTCCAATTGAAGGCAGGTGTGTATAGTTGCCTTTGATTGGAAGTCCTATATAGGTGTGTGTGTTTGTCTTTGGGGTTGTGGGGAATTGTTTTTTGCACTGCTTTTATAGCCTGCAGAACTGTCACTGGTGTCACCCCTTTTGTTGTTAAGTGAATGCTCTACTCCTTTATTTGAAATTAAATATGAGTATTCACATACCTGCTGCGCCTTGGTCCTTCTCTCTTAAATACGACATATTCGCCGAAGAGTACGACATATTCTGTGACAATGGACCACAGGAAGATTGAGGTGGAGCGAGCCCACAGGACTGGAAAACCCACCACCGGCCCAGGTGATAGGCCCAGGCCTATATTGGTCAAGTTCCTGAGGTTCAAGGACAAGGTAGCTGTTCTGGAAAGAACCAAGAACTTGAGAGGAACATATATCTTCCTCAACGAGGACTGTTCTGAATCTGTGAAGAAGAGGAAAGAACTGATCCCAGCCATGAAAGCTACCAGAGTACGTGGTGACATTGCTTACATCTGCTATGACAGGCTCATTGTCCACTCTCCCTCCCAGAAGCCTGTAAGGGATGAGAGAGCCAAGCCTATGGGTTCGTAGGTTCAACCCCGCAACACACACACCAATTGATTAATGGACTGCTGAAATTGTAGTTTTTTCTCTTGCTTTGTTTGCTCTTTTCACTATCATGTCTATCTCTGATAAGCTACCGAGGAAAGGGCTGAAAATACCCCATATTAATATATGTAGCCTTGGAAATAAGGTTCATGAAATCAATAACTTGCTAACATCAGATAACATTCATATATTAGCCATTTCTGAGACTCACTTAGATAATTAATTTGATGACACAGCAGTAGCAATACAGGGATAGAACATCTATAGAAGAGACAGTAATGCTTATGGGGGAGGTGTTGCTGTATATGTTCAGAGCCATATACCTGTAGTGCTTAGAGAATATCTTATTTCAAGTGTTATTGAATTGCTGGGGTTGCAGGTTCCCTATTAATCAATCTACCATGGTGTTTACAAACACTATAGGAACAACCTCATCCACATGTATCGATCACATTTGTACTAATACTGTATCCGTACTCCATGGATGCAGTGATCACAGTGGCTATATCCAGAAAAGCCAAAGATCCAACAGCTGGGCCTAAAATTATATATAAGAGATCACACAAAAGATTTTGCTGTGACTCTTATGTGGATGATGTTAAAAATATTTGTTGGTCTGACGTGATTAATGAGGAGCATCCAGACGCTGTATGGTTGAAAGAGATAGGTCAAAAGTAGTGGCTTAAGTCTGGCTGCACATCTGACTTACTTACTTACTGCAAATTGAGAAATTACAGTATGTGACTAAACTCAACAAAAAGAAGAAGAAACTGTATCATGAAGCCAAGATCAATGATATAAAGAATGATGGAAAAAACTTTTGATTACTTTAAAGGAAATTATGGGCAGAAAGACAAATTCAACTCCATCTTTCATCTAATCAGATAGCTAATTCATCACAAAACCATTTGATGTTGCCACTTATTTTAATGATTATTTAATTGGCAAAGTGGGAAAACTTAGGCAGGAAATGCCAACAACAAACAGTGAGCAATTGTATTCAGACATAAAAAAAACTAATAATGAAAGAAAAGCATTGTAAGTTTAAATTTTGTAAAGTTAGTGTGGGAGAGGTGGAAAAAGTATTGTTATCGATCAATAATGACAAGCCTACTGGCATTGACAACTTAGATGTAAAGCTACTGAGGATGGTAGCGGAGTCTATAGCCACTCCTATCTGTCATATTTTTAATCTGAGCCTAGAGGAAAGTCTTTGTCCTCAAGCCTGGAGGGAAGTCAAAGTTATTCCGTTACCCAAGAGTGGTAAAGTGACATTTACTGGTTCTAACAGCAGACACATTTTTTCTACTGCATCATTGATTGTATGTTGTTTTACTCCATGTGTAACTCTGTGTTTTTGTATGTTGTCGAACTGCTTTGCTTTATCTTGGCCAGGTCGCAATTGTAAATGAGAACTTGTTCTCAACTTGCCTACCTGGTTAAATAAAGGTGAAATAAAAAAAATTAAAAAATATAACCTTACTGCCAGCTCTTAGCAAACTGTTGCAAACTGTGTTTGACCAAATACAATGCTATTTCTCTGTAAACAAATTAACAACAGACTCAGCATGCTTATAGAGAAGGGCACTCAACATGTACTGCACTGACACAAATGACTGATGATTTGTTGAAAGAAATGGATAATTAGAAGATTGTGGGAGCTGTACTGTGAGATTTCAGTGCAGTTTTGATATTATTGACCATAACCTGTTATTAAAAAAAACCTATGTGTTATGGCGTTTCAACCTCTGCCATATTGTGGATTTAGAGCTATCTATCTAATAGAACTCAAAGGGTTTTCTTTAATGGAAGCTTCTCTAATGTCAAACATGTAAAGTGTGGTGTACCACAGGGCAGCTCTCTAGGCTCTCTACTCTTTTCTATTTTTTCCAATGATCTGCACACTTGCATTAAATAAAGCATGTGTGTCCATGTATGTTGATGATTCAACCATATAAGCATCAGCAACCACAGATAAGGAAGTCACTGGAGCCCTTAACAAAGAGTTGCAGTCTGTTTTGGAGTGGGTGGCCAGTAATAAACTGGTCCTGAACATCTCGAAAACTAAGAGCATTGTATTTGGTACAAATCATTCCTTAAGTTCTAGACCTCAACTGAATCTGGTAATGAATGTTGTGGCTGTTGAACAAGTTGAGAAGACTAAATTACTTGGCGTTACCTTGGTTTGTAAACTGTCATGGTCAAAACATATAGATTCAATTGTTGTAAAGATGGGCAGAGGTAGGGCTAGAATAAAGAGATGGTCTGTTTTTTTAACACCATACTCCTAAAAGCAAGTTCTGCAGGCTCTAGTTTCATCTGATCTTGATTATTGTCCAGTTATGTGGTCCAGTGCTGCAAGGAAAGACATAGTTAAGCTGCAGCTGGCCCAGAACAGAGCGGCATGCTTTGCCTCTTAATTGTAATCAGAGGGCTGATATAAATACTATGCATGCCAGTCTCTCTTGGCTAAGAGTTGAGGAGAGACTGACTGCATCAATTCTTCTTTTTATAAGAAACATTATTGTTTTGAAAATCCCAAATTGTTTGTATAGTCAACTTACACACAGCTCTGACACACACACTTATCCCACCAGACATGCCACCAGGGGTCTTTTCACAATAACAAAGTGTAGAACTTCCTTCCATCTCATATTGCTCAAATAGACAGCAAACCAGGTTTAGGTTTAAAAAACTGATAAAGCAACACCTCACGGCACAACGCCTGTCCCCTAATTGACCTAGATAGTTTGTGTGTATGCATTGATATATAGGATACGTGCGCCTTTTTAAAACATCTATGTAGTTATGTACTTGAGCTGTTCTTGTCTATTGATGTTCTGTATTATGTCATTCTGTATTATGTTTCATGTTTTGTGTGGACCCCAGGAAGAGTAGCTGCTGCTTTTGCAACAGCTAATGGGGATCCTATTAAAATAACAAATACCAAATTCCAAGACCCACAATCTCATTTCTAGAATAAAACACCAAAAGCTTGAATAACAAAATCTCTGGGTGAAATAATAACGAGTAGCTGTAAAAACAGCAAAATGCATTTTGAGCAGAGCACTTCACCATTAAAAGCCTATATTGGCACTTGATGAAATTGGAGTTTATAATGGATCCAATTATCACTCCGATTCATTGTACTCTGCAGGGATATATGATTGTTAGTGGCTTTCCTTCATTCCCTCACCACTATCCCTGCTCCTACAGTGGTGTATTCATCATTTGATATTTTATATCTATTTATATGATTCTACAATCACAACATGCACAGATATCTATTCCAGAACTGACACATATGGGAGTTTGCATGCATGTAAAACGGTGTTAAAACGGATGCACATGGATGTCCAAACAGACACACACTCTTTCTCACACACACATACACCCCTTCCTCCCCATCATTATAGAACCATCCTCCAGCTTCATCCTCTCCCTACATCCCCATAGTCTTGCATTTCTCCCGAGCCAATAATCATTATAATTAATGTATCCCTCTTTAAGCCTTTAATGATATGTTTAAAACAAGCAGCATCGCAGTCTGATTCATAATCACCCATCCTGCCCTTTTATCGGGTTCTGGTGTTTCTCATGTCCGCATCAGTAAATTAATTTTGACCCTGGGAGGCGGTAAATCACACAAGATCCTGCCTATTGTCTCTCCCACACCACATTTTCTTAAGCAGTAGCCATAAAGAATGCTTTATTGATCTTCCCCTTCGCAGGTTTAATAAGCGCTTTGCATAACAAGTGTTTTAGCGTTAGATAAATCAGGGTTGGGCAGGGAGCAGGAGTATTGGCTATCAGGAAGAGGGTTTGACACAGGAGCACAAACACAGGAGCACATACACACACACACACACACACACACACACACACACACACACACACACACACACACACACACACACATACACACACACACACACACACACACACACACAAAGAGAGAGCCAACCAGTAAGGAGAGAGGCAAGAGAGGAGAAAATACCCTTTTCCGGACTACTCAGTGTGTGAGTATGCTGTCAAAATAACAGCGAACGCCTGGTAGAATCGCTGTGAGTGATATGTCAGAAATGAGTGTGGCTGGTATGTTTTAGTGGCTGGTATGTTTCTGATACACACATGAAAGGCTGATATTGTTGGTAACACAGTAATTAATTATTCCTGATAATTTTTTTTACAGACTAGTATCTATGAAAGATGTCATGAAACTATCAGCAAACACGCTTTGCCGACCCTCTAGCCTGAGGAATATATGGCCAGTCTTTTGCAAGCTAACACCCCCGGATCAGTTAAGGACAGGGGGAATTCAATCAGGGAGATCCATTGGCCGCTGCTGAGGCAGGGGAGTGAGATGGATGGCTTTAGAAGGTTACGAAGGGGCCAGGCCCCACGGTACAGTATTTCATCCCTGTTCACTCGTGTTTCTTGTTTGGGGCAGAAGTGATGTAGGGAGGGATGTAATCAGGAAAGTATCAAAACTGCCTCCTCCTCTCTCTATCTCTGTTTCTGCGTATCTCTCCACATCTCTCTCTCTCTCTGCATCCCTCTCTCGCAAAGGGCCCAGGAGGCACGAGTCCTACATCAATAATAACAACATATTTTAGAAGTTGGTGGAAATTGTGGGAGGGTGATCGATGACAGTCTTAAATCAAGGTCAAGATTGTTGTGGGAGTGTCACAGGTAGGTGCTGTGACACACACTGTAGTCGTGCGCGGGAATGTGTACTGACACGTACACGCACACACACATAAACACACACCCACACACACACACACACACACACACACACACACACACACACACACACACACACACACACACACACACACACACACACACACACACACACACACACACACACATATTAAGGTAGTCAATCATTAAAGTTAGATTCACTGGTATGTTTAACACATTCATCCTTTAGAACATTATGAAGATGCTGTGAGACAGTTTTATTCTACACAACAGGGTCACAGATACATTAGGTACCTATGGTTGTCACAGTCCAAATCTCAGCCTGGTCCAGACATTTATGTTACCTCACTCTCGCCTTCCCCCTCCTCTCCCTCCCTCTCTCCCTCCATCCTAGCTCTGCTATCTTTCTTATCCCCAGATCCTGATATGAAGAAAATCCTGTTTAAATTACATCAGAAGGAGTGAAGGGGAAAAGAGGCATTATCGGCCCACGCAGAAGATAAGAATAAAAGGGTGAACGTTGAGCAGAATGAAAGGTCACACAGGCTACCCTTCAGACTTGCAGGGGGAAGCTTTGAAGGTCAGGGAGATTGACGGGGTGATCCATTCAGGTGAATGACATCCTCGCCCACCTTTAATTGGGTTGATTCGGTCCCCTCCTGTACTCCCTGTTCACCCACGACTGCATGGCCTGGCACGACTCCAACACCATCATTAAGTTTGCATTAAGTTTGCAGACGACACAACAGTGGTAGGCCTGATCACCGACAACGACGAGACAGCCTATAAGGAGGAGGTCAGAGACCTGGCCGGGTGGTGCCAGAATAACAACCTATCCCTCAACGTAACCAAGACTAATAGAGATGATTGTGGACTACAGGAAAAGGAGGACCGAACTCGCCCCCATTCTCATCGACGGGGCTGTAGTGGAGCAGGTTGAGAGCTTCAAGTTCCTTGCTGTCCACATCAACAACAAACTAGAATGGTCAAAACACACCAAGGCAGTCGTGAAGAGGGCACGACAAAGCCTATTCCCCCTCAGGAAACTAAAAAGATTTGGCATGGGTCCTGAGATCCTCAAAAGGTTCTACAGCTGCAACATCGAGAGCATCCTGACTGGTTGCATCACTGCCTGGTACGGCAATTGCTCGGCCTCTGACCGCAAGGCACTACAGAGGGTAGTGCGTATGGCCCAGTACATCACTGGGGCTAAGCTGCCTGCCATCCAGGACCTCTACACCAGGCGGTGTCAGAGGAAGGACCTAAAAATTGTCAAAGACCCCAGCCACCCCAGTCATAGACTGTTCTCTCTATTATCGCATGGCAAGAGGTACCGGAGTGCCAAGTCTAGGACAAAAAGGCTTCTCAACAGTTTTTACCCCCAAGCCATAAGACTCCTGAACAGGTAATCAAATGGCTATCCATACTATTTGCAAACCCTCTTTTACACTGCTGCTGCTCTCTGCTTATCATATATGCATAGTCACATTATCTATACATTCATGTACATACTACCTCAATTGGCCCGACCAACCAGTGCTCACGCACATCGGCTAACCGGGCTATCTGCACTGTGTCCCGCCACCCACCACCCACCCCCCGCCAACCCCTCTTTTACGCTACTGCTACTCTCTGTTCATCATATATGCATAGTCACTTTAACTATATCTACATGTACATACTACCTCAAGCAGCCTGACTAACCGGTGTCTGTATGTAGCCTCGCTACTTTTATTGCCTCGCTACTGTATATAGCCTATAATCTTTTTACTGTTGTTTTTATTTCTTTACTTACCTATTGTTCACCTAATACCTTTTTTGCCCTATTGGTTAGAGCCTGTAAGTAAGCATTTCACTGTAAGGTCTACACCTGTTGTATTCGGCGCACGTGACAAATAAACTTTGATTTGATTGAATTTCCTAGAAAACAATAGTACTGCACCAGTTTACTTTTGAAAATGTAAAATCACTCATGTATTGTATACTACTATACTTAAAATAGCTAAAGAATGGTACTAGTAACAGAGGATGTATGGAACGATACATTTATGACTACCTTTCAGTACCTTTCATGAATCTCCCTGCTATTATCTTGATCTCACAGTTAGCGAACAAAGTTGCCCTCAATAGAGCTACTCGAAGAGAATTTTTACATTTTTAAATTTTTTATTTTACTAGGCAAGTCAGTTATGAACAAATTATTCCGGTTACTAGTCCAATGCTCTAACCACTAGGGTACCTGCCGCCCCAATGACCTCAGAGAATAAGGTACCATTTCCATCTAAATTCAGAGTACACCTCATAGATTGCAGAGTATCAAGTTCTACCAAGAGCTTCATTTCCCAAGCGGAAAGAGAACTTGAACTAGTGTTTGGAGATTATAGGAGTCTCTTAGAGTCAAACTTTTGAGGGATCCAGCAGAGAGGCCTGCTGCTCTGTGACCCTGCATGGCCACAGACCTCTAAATCCACTAATCTGACAGAGTACTAATAGATGTCTTATCAACAAAATGTCCACAGATCAGGAGGCACTGACCTCTGATGCCTTACACTAAAAGCCCTAATATGAGAGGGCAAATGGAAGCTGCATATGGAAGCCATACACACACACACACACACACACACACACACAGACTCACACGTGAAAACTCACACATGAGTGTGTGAGTATGACTTTGCACATGTTAGTCTCTGTGTGTGTGTGTGTGTGTGTGTGTGTGTGTGTGTGTGTGTGTGTGTGTGTGTGTGTGTGTGTGTGTGTGTGTGTGTGTGTGTGTGAGAGAGTTTTCAAGTCTTGAAAACTCATATTGATACACAGACACATACACACACAGAGACTAACATCTGAAAAGTCATACACACACATACACACATACACATACACACACACATTGTCCATCCATCTGTCCAACTATCTGTCATTCTTCCAACTATCTCCCCCACACCCCTGCCCACACACACAGTGGCGCAGCGGTCTAAGGTACTGCATCTCAGTGCTAGAGGTGTCACTACAGACACCCTGGTTCGAATCTAGGCTGTATCACAACAGGCTGTAATTGGGAGTTCCATAGGGCGGCACACAATTGGCCCAGCGTTGTAGGCCTTTGGCCGGTGTAGGCTGTCATTGTAAATAAGAATGTGTTCTTAACTGACTTGCCTAGTTAAATTAAAAGGTTAAAGAAAAAATGTTAAAATAATAATATATCATAATTTCTCCCTCTCCTCATTTCACAGCATTTCCTCAAACATCAGCCTTCCTGTCATTTTTTAATTGAGGCAGTGGCTCCTTCAATTACAATGGCCCGTAATCCTAGGCTGATGTGAGGATGGATTAACGGGATTAGGAGATAATCTGGTTGACCCCTCGACCCTAACTCAGTATGAGGGAGCGAGAAAAGGAAAATGGGGTTTAAAATGAGAGAACCAACGAAAGCCGACGGGGGCTTTGACCAGAATGTCTCCGCTGAGCCGACTCTATGGATCTTCGCGCCTCTCTGTGTCACCGGGGATTACTTCCTGTGAGGTTACCGTGGAAACCTAGAATTGGATGAGGAAGGTTACAGCTCATGTAGTCAACATCTGCCAATTTACAGTACATATACTAGGGCCTGGTACTTTACAGTAACTGTTCACCATCAGCCTAGCTACAGAGCATCTGTCTAACGGGGACATATGTGACTGTTCAGGTTTTGGGGTTGTTAGCCCGTTGAGCTAAAGTCTAAAAATAAACTCAGGGAACAGTGAGCATATACTATATGTCTAATTTTAGATTAGACAATTGCCATCTTCAAGTTTCTCTTTGATGTATTTCGCATAAGCATCTGAAAATGGATAGGGTTGTTGGTTGTCTGTAGTAAGGGTTTCTTTCTGACGCATTCATTATATCTGTTGAGAAGGGACAACAATATAAGCTGTGCACGGCAAGGTTACGGTTACAGGTTGAATGCGTGAGTCAATGGTTCAGTGTCTGTGTTGCAAGACCATTCTTGCAATAACTATTCAACAACTACATTATACAACATAAAGGGACAGTGTTAAGGTCAGTAATAGATAAATAATAACAAAACGTCAGCCTTCATATTGCAGTCAATGGATCTGCTACAGACATCCTCTCTTCGACATCAGCCAATTAGCTCTTTACAATGTAAAAATTGCTGGGGGCCCTAGAATCACACATGCCATCTCAGACATTAAAGGTAAGGGAAAGAGGTTAGTACTGTATACTATTGAACACAAGACAATTCCAAGGTCTCGAGTAACCACAGCAAGGTCAAATTAGTAATATGTGTGGTGACTGGTGAACGTTTTCTTAGAGACAACCGTTTACTCAGCCATTCCTGAAAAGAAATGGAAACATCTGGTGTGTGTATGAGAGTGTGAGTGTGAGTGCGTAAGTGTGAGAGTGTGTGCGTGTTTGTGTTCATATTTTTGTCTGACAGTTTATGAGTGCGTTTGAGTATGTGTGTCTGTGTGTGTGTGTGTGTGTGTGTGTGTGTGTGTGTGTGTGTGTGTGTGTGTGTGTGTGTGTGTGTGTGTGTGTGTGTGTGTGTGTGTGTTTGTGTGTGTGTGTGTGTGTTTATATGTTTGCATGCACACGTGTCCGCGTCTGTGTGTCTGTGTGTACTGTATGTGTTTTATTAGTGAGAGCCTCAGGGATTCCTTCAAATCCTGCCCACATTGCTTGCTGACTTAGTACTGTGCTGTGGCTCTGTTCAGGCATTCATTAATAAGAAATAAAAGCAACTTTAATTAAAATAAGAAAATATAATCATTAATGAATTGGGTGTTGGAGTTTATCACATGTATAATGACACAGGCTTTCTCTAAAGTACTTGCCATCTTAATTGGTATGATACGCACAAACAGCACCTTTCTCTCTGTTATGCAATTATTATCAACCTTTTTAATTGTCTGTAAATAAATATGCTAAAAGTTTACTTTTTATCCCACTTTGTGAAGTTACTGTAACATTAACCCACTGAAATGTTGAAAGTTCACATGGATAAATGTATTGTTTGTGCTACACAGTCAAGTATAATAGCACATGTGCCACTTTGCAGATGCTTTAAGCCCAATAAATTTACAGTACAGTGAATTTATATATTTGTAGTGGTTTTATGTAATTCTTGCCGGAATTAAATGCTCATTGGCATTGTTAGTGCAACGCACTTGCCAATTGAGCCACACAGGACCCTCATACATAACTGTAAATAGAAAATCTCCTTGTGGTTTAAAGAGTCAGTCCAACAATCTGCTCAATCTCAGTAAGTAACATGATGAGTGGACACTCCACAAGACCCCATGTCAGCACAGATAGAGCACAAACATCCCCAGCCCTATCCTTATCCAGCCTCACGTATCCTGAATGACCTGTCTCCAACCTCTCTCCTCCACTTCCTCTTGTCTTCTCAGTCATCCCAGAAGATCGATGTTGAAGCTGCGGAGCACGGCTTCCCATGGTTTGCTAATAACATGTCGATGGCCCTCAAACTGAGCTCCATTTGGATGGCAGCCTGGAGGCACACACAGATCCTTATCGTACCTATAGCAGATGGGATCGGGACTCGGGAGTGGATCTATGGACCGTCGCCTCTCGCTGACGTCAACATTCTGGGAAATCAGTGAAAGGAATGTCCTTCCCAACATGGCTAACGGCATTGTCATGTTCATTGAGTCCCTCCCTCACTTTTGGTCCTTCAAAAAGTTAGCTGCATGACGCCTCTGCTAGCTGACACTGTCAGTACTGGGGTTGAATGTCAGAGTCAAAGGACTGGGCTGCATGTGTAAACCAAATCATTGTGTGTTTAGTCATTCCTGCATGCCAGAGGTTGCATACGAAACAGGTGTTGGAAGTATAAAAGACGTCTTTTGCTTGACCAGCTGAAGTTAGTTTATACAGATCATTCTCATTAACATTAAAATCTATTTTGCAATAGAGACCAGTCTTAGTTGATCCTTTAAAGCTCCCCACTAGGCACACACTGGTTGAATCCATTTTGTTTCCAAGTTATTTCAATTAAATGACATTGAACCAAAGTGAAATAGATGTTTAATTGACATCTGTGCCCAGTGGGCCACTACTGATGCAAATCATTTCTCAATAAATATTGGTAAATCAAGGAAATGGAGAACAACACTAAGGTGGAATAGTACATAAGGGATATGGTGTGGGATCTACTCATCTGTTTAAGCCTTGGCTTAGTGGGAAAGTAAAATATTATTTTACAGATTTTTCACAGTATTGAACAGAATAAAGTCAGGAGGGCATACACTGTTGAACTCTGCGTTTGACCTACTGACAGTTTATCACAGAGTCACTGTTATTTTGCCGCAGAACACAAGAAGGAAAGACAGTTCTGTTAAATATCAGCTTCCTCCTGATGTATGATGACTCATAGCTGTTTAGCTAGATCAGTATGGATTACTTATCATTTACCCGCTGTCATGCTGAACATGCTGAACTGAATATTGTGAGCAATTATGTGACGTTTATCTTGTGTATACAGGCTACGGAGAGGATCTTCCCTTCCTAGGGATTTTCATTTCATTCCTAGGAGGTGCTGTGTTTGAATTAGATGAAGAGGGGAGATGAATTTGGTAAGAATGAGTCATTCACAATGTTTACTTTATGACATTACAGTCAACAGAAATCAATTGTGAAGCGAAATTAAATGTATCTAGCTATATTCTGTGTGAGTATGTGACTGTGTTATGAATCTTGGTTTGAGTAAAATCCACTGTTGTCAGAATTTGAATCTTTCATTTTCACACTTCATTTTAAAATGAACGCTACATTCAAGTAGTGATGGGAAACCAAGGCTTTCGGAACCCTTTGGGGCTTTCACCAAATTGTCCCGAAAAATGGTTAATTACTCAGAGCTTTTAACACAGTCCACATTAGTGACATCTGCTGATCAGGAAAATCTTTCAACATGTTTGATGTTTATATAGACGTGTTTCTCATTGTGTTACATAACTATATCTCCAAAATGCTTTACTATATCTTAATTCTATATTGTATATGTAGGGCAGACAATTGACTACTTCCATTCCACATTATAGCAATATCAGAGTTTGCAATATTGGGTTCCATGAGCTTATGTGCCCCCCCCCCCCCCCCCCCTCTCCAGGCATGCATTATTCTGCACTGTTTGAGTTAAGGGGGTGTGTCACAATATCTATCAATTTAACCACTTTTACAGTAAAATATTTGTATACAACGATCCATTTCATATATGGGAGACCTTAGACATATGTTACAACACGGTTGTGCTTAGTTATACCTTGGGTAGGAGTATCTCAAAAACTAAAGCCCTTTTTGAGGATTGGCCACTAGCCTATTTTTGTGGACCCCAGGAATTGTAGCTGCTTCAAAAGCTAATAGGCATCCAAATAAATAACATTGTTGATTCTAAGAATGCCTTGAAGACACACACACTTACGCATGTGGAGATAACACACACACGCAAACATACACACAAACACACACACACGGTATCTGACAAATTCCAGTCAATAACCGCTGGCCAGGGGAATAAAGAGATGGAGCTAGTGAACAAGAAAGTGTAGAAAGGAAGGGAGTAGCACACATGTGCACACACACACACACACACACACTCTGACGTACACACAATGCTATTGATTACAGACTATCACAAAATGGGTTGCCAGGGCAACAACCGAGTTTCTGGGGGGACACTGTTGATGAGCCAGTAAACAGATCCCTTGTGATGATTGTGGCTGTGGAGATCTGGTTACCATACTATCGCCTTCCAGTCGCTCTAGAAAACATCAAGGTACTGCTTCGACTTCTTCCAAGGCAGATCCCCATGAGGAGAAACAACCCAGCGTGTGTGTTTGGTCACCAAAACACATCCCTGCTTCCCAAATGGCACCCTTTATAGTGCACTACTTTTGACCAGAGACCATAGGGCCCAATAGTGCCATTTAGGACACACTCATTGAGCGGCATCTAATTGGAACAAACAGGAGGGGCATCCCAGCAGTTGTGTGGGCTAAAAGAACTAGAAGTCAGGTAAATAAAGGAGAGATTTATTTTCCTAAAGCTTGAAGCCCTGGTAGATTATATCTTTGAGGATGTGTCAGGGATACTGAATTTTAGACTTGATTTGGCTTGTTCCCTTCAGCTCCTAGTGGAGCAAAGGGCCTCAATGGTTCATCTCCAGCGAACTCTGTTCTGGGAGGTTTTCTTGACCACATTCTGGGTGTTTTTTAGGGCACATGCTTACTGTCTGATTGACATCCCCTCTTTCGTCATCGCTAGACTGAAACAAGGGTGAAAATGTCTTTGCACAGCTTAATTTATGGATATATTTGATCCAATCATCACTAAGCCATCTGCTTGCATGAAGAGTAGTGATCAGATCTACTTTTTGCATATGCAACCTTCGGATGACACCACATGCTTGTGCCAGTGTGTGCCATCTGAATGACTTTGCTCTGGCAGTGTGTTGGGACCATCAGGTTGTTTTCTTAAGCTACTGGATTTATTAGACATAAACCAGAATGGCTTAGGTGTTTTGACTAGTGATGCTGCAAGGGTGTGTTGTTGAATGAGCGGTGCTGCTGCAGTGTCATAGGCCAGCCATACTGTAGTGAGTGGAGCTGTCTATGGTGCTGAAATGGATGCTCTTCATTCACACCAATGTCCCTAATAGTGGCACAGGGTGTTAGAGGAGCCCGTTTTTATATAACCCCCCCGCCTCACCACCCCCACCACCAGACAGGCCCCAGTTCTCCATATTCTATTAGAGTATGATAAAGTAGCTATGTCTAAAATAAAACGGCTCAGGCACAACATAAAGCTAGCATGACAATGTTTCTATTCTTGCTCAACTTCTGCTACGTTTCCTTGAAAGCATGTTCCAACCCAGATATTTAGAGAGACAACATGAACATAAAAATGGCCTCTTTCCCACAGTACGAAGGCAACAAAATGTTTTCACAGTGCAATCCTGGTGCATAAATGTCAATGGAGTTAATGGACGTCACGGCTATTCCTTTGAGACAAGAGGCTGAATGCCTGCGTTTTGTGTTTCTTTTCTACCTCATATTGTTAGAGGGCAGAGATATATTTTATATTCTTCTGGGCTGAATGGCTTTGAACTTTAAGAGCTCAGTGGGCAAAAGGAGCAACACAATTACCAACCTTTTAGCCTTAGACAGTGATTTAGCCTTAGACACCATGACAGTGGCAGTGGCAGCGGTTAAGTTGCATAACTTTCATTTTTTAGGCAGAAACCACAACCACTTGTTCTGAGGAGAATGGTGAAGTGTGTCAAGTGCTTTGATATTGTTATTGTCACACATATCAAATAGCATACTGCCTAAATATAGTGAGGAATCTGCTGACTTACATGATGTCACTTTCACACCTTTCCTCAGCTACATTTGTGTTCATATTACCGTTGGATGTGTCTTGGGTTGTTAGCATGCACTGCCAGATGAAAGAACTACAATAGACGGGTGTAGAATACATTAATGAATTGATCAAGACTACCTGTGTGTGTGTGGGAGAAGGAGAGAGAGTGTTTGTGGTGTAGGAGGGGGCATGATACATGTGGGGTCACTATCCTATGAATTTCAGACTCCAATGTCAATCATATCCACATACACAGTTAATTCGTCAAATTTAGTGTCAACTGTGAAGTTTGGTGGAAGAGGAACAATGGTCTGGGGCTGTTTTTCATGGTTTGGGCTAGGTCCCTTAGTTCGAGAGAAGGGGAACCTCAATGCTACAGCATACAATGACATTTTAGATGATTCTGTGCTTCCAACTTTGTGGCAACAGTTTGGGTAAGGCCCTTTCCTATTTCAGCATGACAATGCCCCATGCACAAAATGAGGTCCATACAGAAATGGTTTGTCAAGATTGGTGTGGAAGAACTTGACTGGCCTGCACAGAGCCCTGACCTCAACCCCATTCAACACCTTTGGGATGAATTGGACGCTGGTGGCGAGCCAGGTCTAATTGCCCAACAACAGTGCCCAACCTCACTAATGCTCTTGTGGCTGAATGTGCCTGCAACATGTTCCAACATCTAGGAAAGCCTTCTAGAAAGAGTGGAGGCTGTTATAGCAGCAAAGGAGGGACCAACTCTATATTAATGCTCATTATTTTGGAATGAGATGTTCCATGTATCATGCAGATTTAGTTTGGATAGCATACTGTAAGTGAGTTACAAGGTGTGTGCCAAGAAACAATAAAATAAAAAAATAAAACGTATTTTTTTCAAGCTGAATGTGCATATCATTCGTACAAACATACAGCCAGCCATTCGCTGTTCTCGTGTGTGCGCGCGCGTGCCTGATAGAGAGAGAGAGGACAGGGAGAAGAGACCTGCGGTCGGGACAGTTCTCTCCACAACCAGTAAATAATGAAACGGTTCATGTCACGCGGATTTATTCATTAAGATGTGACACTGCAAGTTGCACAGTCCATCATCCATCATCCGTTAGTTTGACTTTTAAAACATAGCTCCCTAACAAATTATTGAACAATAATTTAAACTATTTTTTTTATTTTTATAAACCATAGTGAAACAATTATTGGAGTGATCTGGACCTTTAAATGAAAGTTACTTCCTTTTTTTCCCTAGAGGGGTATAGTGAGTGATGCTGTATAAATGCGGACTGCTCAGTTGAGTCAGGCAACGAAGGAGTAAAAAGTAAGCGCGAGCTGTGGAGCAAGCGCGCGCGTCAGAGAGGGAGCGAGAGAACGCCAGCGGACCTCAAGACGGAGGACGAACGGAGTGTCACGGTTCCTGCTATAATAACAGCTACTAAAAAACCTCCGCTAACAGCGAACGCTGGAAGCAGTCCGTCAGCCAAACCTGCTCAAAATGATTCTCCAACTCCTATGGTTTCTTGTCTGCGGCAGTCAAGGTAGGGAGAAATGTTTCTTGGCGTTGTGGACTTCGTGGATAAGTTGCTGTATTCGCCTACACTTGTCCATATCCCTATCTGCTGGAACAGTTATATTAGGGAGATGTGAGAGAAGGACCGCAGAGAGCGAGCAAGAGAGAGAGGGGCGGATTGCTTGACCGCTGGTGTTTTGTAGTTTCAGCACGTCTTCCAAAGATTGGAATGCTTGCTTTTTGAGAAGGGGATTATCAAGACCCCTTTGACTTCACTGAACTGTTCTGGTGTTTTTATTCAGATATTGAATGTGACATCCATCGATTGGTAGAGTAGCTATATCTGGTATAAAGAAAAATATTCAATAGGCGAGAAAGATTTGTGGATAGATGCATGTGGTTGTGGAACGACATCAATAGGATGTGCTTTGTTTCGTTTTTTAATTTATTTTTATCAAGGAGAACAACAAATCGCAAAAAGCAGTGTTATGATATGGGTGATTGTCTAGGGACAGCAGAAGGTGTCCGTGGCATGCAGTTGGCAATGCGCAGATTATTAGCTGTATTTTGTTAACACACAGCGCATCATAACACAACAACCTCAGGGACAGTTATTTAAATTCAAACTGTGTATTCTTTGATTGATAAATAACTACGCTTTTGTGGAACAATTCAAAGGCATCATTACCCTCACGTGTTTAGCATTTAAAATGCATTAATTTATATCCTAGGCTTTCGAATGGGTGAAGGAGACTCGGTGCAGAATTTGCATTCTTCACAGTGACAGAGTATCGATGATTTAACAGGAACTGAGTAGGTATAGACTAAAACTGTAGATGGGTTAGTTTTGGGTGAACATGTAATCCCAGAATTGGGCACATGGACATGTATGAATGGCGAGAAGGATTGCTCACCCATGAGAGCGATTGCATGTCACTAGCGCATCAAGGGACATATTAAACCCGGTTACATTATCATGCTTGGCTTTTTAGTGTCCAAAGGTACCTCTGAAGTTAGCGTTCAATTGCGGGCAGTCAAGCACTACGCTTGGCCACATTCGTTTTCTTACGTGGAACGGCAGGTGGGGGTAGAGCGCTGCAAATTAATATTCAGTCAGAGGATAGGCTATATATGATTGTAAAATTAGGCTTGTGGCCAATCCAAAGAGAAGGGCATTCGTTTTTGAGATGCCTCTACCACAGACTATGTTTTTTTCAAATCTCTAATGTCTCCCATTTATGAAATGTATGGTTGTGAAAAAAATATTTTACTGCAAAAGTGGTTATATTTATAGATATTGTGACACTCCCCCTAAACTCAAAATGTGCAGAATAATGGCTGGCTGGAGGGGGGATTGGCCACAAACTCATGTAACCCAATATCGCAAGCTCTGATATTGCACAAAATGTGGGATACAAGTAGTCAGTTGTACGCCCTACATACACAAACAAAAAACATTAGGATATCTTATTGCATATTGGGAATATAGACCTGGAAACATAGATACAATAGGCAGAAATATAAACTATGAATATTTATGATGATGGTGAGGTTTACTTTTTGGTAGCTGATTAATAGACAACTTTCCAAGTCAAATGTGCTCCCTTTCAGTGCTGTATGGTCCTGCCTGGCAAAAATACATAGGCCTACAGTTCCATGTGTTTTGATGTTGTGGTTATTGTAATCAGCTCTAAAGAAAACAAGTGGGCTCAGACATCAATTACATTTTTTGGGGGGGTCCAAGGTTCCTTGACGGATTGTGTATCTTTAGCCTCTACTCATGCAATTTAGTCAGGGGCCACCAGAGTATCTTTGGGGCCACCCTGGATTTAGCCACAAGTCCAATATGGTGTCCAAATCCAATATGGCTACCATAATACCATTTGATGAAGGTGAAATCATGTGTAAATATGAATGTTGTGTATATGAGGCTTTTTTCTGAGTAGTGTAGCACTCATGCGCATAAAGATTTTTTTTTTCCTGAACTCAATATGGCCAACATAATTACACTCAGACACCGTTGCCTGGATATAAATTGCCCTAGTTGATTTTGTATTGTCATTCTGTCTTAATTAAAATGGTTTCATACGGCTCTTGGTTTAACTAGGACTATGAGTGGCACTGCCATGCCTCGTGTTTGAATGGCTAAAGCCAACTAGCATTTCAATGTCTGTAACCATTGTGTATGGGGAGGATGCAATCACATAGGATTGAAAGCTCATAAGGCAGGTTTTCACCACATTGAACCAACACACCGTTCCAACGTCAATGCCATCCTGAATCTCCCAGAACTGTCCTCAATAGGCCCACTCCATCAGTCCCCCCTCTGGCAGTTAATAAAGACAGACACCATGGAACTGGACTGCCACATGTCAGTATGCCGTTCAACAGCCGAAATGCCATCTGGAAAGTGCTGCCGTGCATTGCCCTCATATGCACCTATTTTGCTACCACCCGTGGCTAGCCAGCCCATGTGACACCTGAACTGAACTTTTATGTGAAGAATGAGCATTGGTCTGAAACTGTTCAGTCATCCCTATAAGGACATATGGAAAACTAGAGGTCCCTTAGGATGGTCAAACTTAAACAAAAATGCTGTACCTGATTGTGTATGTTGACTGGCGATTGAGTGCAGTTGTGCATGGTGGTTGGGGATTGACTTGTGCACCATGCTTTATCAGCTCCACCTCCTCTGCAACCCCTTTACTTTCCATCAATGCCTATGGATCATCTTCAAATGTATGTGTGTGGAGCTGGGCTATGTCCCTCATAACCAATGCTTCATAGTCATAGTCTATGACCTACACTCTAACCTGAGGTCACCCTCACAGGTTCTGTCACTCTGCTCATCTCCGGCTGGGTCCAGACCATAATCACAGCCAACTATCCACAGTAAATATCGACCAAATATTCATCCTACCCGACTTCTAAAGGAATATGTAGGACGTGACCTGCAAGACCTTTTGCCACGTTCAACAAAACTACAACCGCTGGTCAATTAGGAGTTGGAAAGATCTAAGGGCAGGTCTGTTTATGACAGCCCCTTCACAGACTCTCTCCTTCACAACCAGACAACCAACCATTCCACTACTGGAGAGTCCCCAGCATTATTCAGGCTGAGATAACATTCCAGTTAGTCAATGGGTCTTGTTGGCATGCAAGCTGCATCTGCTGAGTGCCTGCACCCAACTGTTGTAAAAATGGAAACTGATCAGCACACAGCCCTGAATACCCTGCCAGTCATACAGGAAGGATACTGCCCTTGTCGCTGCAGTTTTCCAAGAAAGAGCAGTTAGCTGTGCAACCTGGTCAGGGCCCATAACTACAACCACTATTGGCTAATTTGTATTAGAGGTCGACCGATTAATTGGCAGGGCCGATTTCACGTTTTGATAACAATCAGTAATCAGCCTTTTTGGACGCTGATTATGGCTGATTACATTGCAATCCACGAGGAAACTGCGTGGCAGGCTGACTACCTGTTACGTGAGTGCAGCAAGGAGTAAAGGTAAGTTGCTAGCTAGCATTAAACTTATCTTATAAAAAAAAATCAATCTTCACATAATCACTAGTTAACTACACATGGTTGATGCATATAATCAATGCGGTGCATGTTAATTTATCATCGAATCACTTCAACTTCGCCAAACGGGTGACGATTTAACAAATGCGCATTCGCAAAAAATGTACCTAACCATAAACATCAATGCCTTTCTTAAAATCAATACACAGAAGTATATTTTTTTTAAACCTGCATTTTTAGTTAAAAGAAATTCATGTTAACTGTGACTTCAAGCCTATCAACTCCCGAGATTAGGCTGTCAATACTACAGTGCCTATAAAAACATCCAATAGTCAAAGGTATATCAAATACAAATGGTATAGCGAGAAGTAGTTGACACGTCATAATTCCTATAATAACTACAACCTAAAACTTCTTAACTGGGAATATGTTCTCATGTTCTGAGCAAGGAACTTAAACATTAGCTTTTTTACATGGCACATATTGCACTTTTTGCACTGTTTTTGCATTATTTAAACCAAATTGAACATGTTTCATTATTTATTTTAGACTAAATAGATTTTATTTATGTATTATATTATTTAAAAATAAAAGCGTTCATTCAGTATTGTTGTAATTGTCTTTAATACAAATATATACATGTAAAAATTGTCGTAAAAAAAATAAAATAATTTTAATCGGTATCTGCTTTTTTTGGTCCTTCCATAATCGGTCAACCTCTACTTTGTATCCTCCCCCTGTTAGGACACACTCATGTCCTGTCACCTCAAATACTTTGAATCAACCTTGCACACTTAGTTTCAGTGGTGAAAAGAGGGGACATTTTAGAGTTGTACAGTACATATACGCTACTGGAGTGGCTGACTTGTATTACAGGTTGCTTTCCTGTAACTTGGTTACGCTACTACTGTATGTGCTTGTGTTGTAAAAAAACATGAACACACATTGTAAAGCTAGTTTGCTTCTGCTATTCAAACACGAGGCATGGCAGTGCCTCTCATAGTTAAGGTTAAGTCAAGAGTCGTATGAAATCCTTTTAATAAAGACAGAATTACACAATACAAAATTAACCAGGGCAATTTATATCCAGGCAATGGTGTCTGAGTGTAATTGTTGGCCTTATTTGATTTGGATTAAAAATGTTTTTGTGTAAATTATTCTTTATGGTCACGATTGGTATTATGCTAGCCATGTTGGATTATGGACGCCATATTGGATTTGAGGCTAAATCCAGTGTGGCCCCAAAAATAATCTGTGGTGGCCCCCTGACTAAATTGCATGAGTAGAGGCTAAAGGAACCCTGGACCCCCCAAAACATTTAATTTTGATGTCTGAGGCCACTTGTATTCTTTAGACCCGATTTTACAATAGCCACATTAGAAGACATGTAAAAAAAATATATATATTAAAAAATAAATCTTAGTTGGACATAACATATTGTAAAAACCCCAGGAAATCACCTTCAACTTATTTAGAATTTTGGAAATCTGTTCCCAAGTATTCCGACGTATAATTGACACGTGATCGCATACAATTGTAAGCAAGGTTCGAAATTACGTTTCAATTAAATATTATCGGTTTGGGTTTATTGCTGTCAGTTTGAAGTCTACAAATGATTTGTAATTATGTTCCGGACCCCGACCATCCGCTCAAGGAAATATTAGCCCGTGGCTGAATCTAGTTGATGATCCCTGCTGTACAGACTTCATTATTTCAGTTGGCTTTCTTCTGACTCTGAACTAAATGGTATATTATAGTTGCCTTTGTGTGCTTTAAACATATTTTACAGTTGACAAATAACTCCCATTCCCTGGCACCTCTGACATTGACAAAACTTTCTCACATTGTCACAATGTCTCAACAGAGATCCCCCTGGTCCCTCTAGCTATATCCAACCCACCTTACGATGCACTTTCGGGAATTAAGTTCGCTATTTGTTCGCTATGCCATTTGAGAGATGATTTTTTTATTTTTTTGCCTGGGCAGAGTGTTCTCTCTGTTAGAGCAACATTAGCATTAGAAATCCCAGCGAGGCTTCCTCTCGGCAGGTCATCGGTTATGCATCCTTGAAGTTTTATGTATTTTGAGTTTTTCCGGTGCTCAGTGAAATGAATTATATGCTCCTCCATGCTCGCCCAGAGACCATCCAGTGAGATGTTAAGTGGCATAATTAAGATATTTCTTTGATTCACTGGAAGACATGTCAGCGGCAGAGGATTTAAAAGATTTATGCCCCTGTGCACTCTTTGCACTGTGGAGACGTACGTGCACAGACATAGGTATGTATGTATGTCTTCATCTACACTGATTGAAGTGGATTTAGCAAGTGACATCAACAATGAATCATAGCTTTCACCTGGTCAGTCTGTCATGGTGTTCCTAATGTTTTGTACACTCAGTGTATATACATGCTCCTGTATCTGTGTGTGTGTGTGTGTGTGTGTGTGCTGTCCTCTCGGTTGTGTGTGTGTGTTATATTACAAGCACATATAGGTGAACCGGTTTGTGTCAAGAACTGCAACGTTGCTTGGTTTTTAATGCTCAACAGTTTCTCGTGTGTATTAGGAATGGTCCACCACCCAAAGGACATCCAGCCAACTTGACAAAACTGTGGGAAGCATTGGAGTCAACATGGGCCAGCATCCCTGTGGAACGCTTTTGACACCTTGCAGAGTCCATGCCCGATTAATTAAGGCTGGTCTGAGGACGAAAGGGGGTGCAACTCAATATTAGGAAGGTGTTCCTAATGTTTTGTAAACTCTGTGTATATACAGTCACACACACACACACACACAGTCTCGTCGTCAGAGCCTCAAGCTGAACCAACACCTTTTCCAATGCTTTCCTTGCAAAAAATCACACCATATTAATTTCTGCATGAACGTATTAGGCTAACATTCTCCGGGAATAGTTGAGCACACACAATCCTTTTACATTATGTAACGCCACTCAGAAAGTCCCATTAAAGACATGCAAAAGCTGTTCACATAAGGAATGGCCCGTGTCTTCGCTCGGCGCGCACAGGAATTGATTGCATTATTTGATTAATAGAGTGGGAAGGGGGGGAACACATATACAGACGCGCATATGAAAATGGAATGGCCCCCGGAGGGGAATCGCATATGAAAAATCAATTTAAAGAAGGACTGGAGTCAGCAGGGCCTCCGAAATCGTACAAAGGCCAATCTCAATGTTATGGATATGCTATTTATTTCACCCTTTCTTAGCTCCTTTTTGATTTTTCATATGCCCTTTAGCAGTCAATCCCGTAATGTTTTAGAATTGGGGGGCGGAATTTGCATAGATAAGAAAAAAAAAGACTGCACACAGTTCATCGGCACTCTTGAGATACAGTATGTGTGGGTATACATGTGGAAGATCTATAAAGTATTGGTACTATAGTGCAGTTTGCATCTGTAGGGGGTAAGTGGCAATGTAGCATAAAGGGAGAACATAAAGCTGCCAGAAAGGTTTGAGAATCAATTTGTTGGATTTGACATTGATAATGGACAGCTTCAAACTTTGTACTTATGTTAATGCTTAGTAAATCTGTCTCTTTGAGCCACATGCTATGCAACGACTGAGTCATTCTACCGGGGTTCAATACATTGACACACAGATCTAACATATACACTATATATACAAAAGTATGTGGACACCCCTTCAAATTAGGGGATTTGGCTATTTCAGCCACACCCGTTATTGACAGGTGTATCAAATCAAGCACACAGCCATGTAATCTCCATAGACAAACATTGGCAGTAGAATGGCCCGAACTGAAGAGCTCAGTGACTTTCAACGTGGCACTGTCATAGGATGTCACCTTTCGAAAAAGTCAATTCAGAATACAATAACATTCTAGAGGACTCTGTGCTTCCAACTTTGTGGTAACAGTTTGGGGAAGGCCCTTTCCTGTTTCAGCATGACAATGGCGCTGTGCACAAAGCGAGGTCCATACAGAAATGGTTTGTTGAGATCGGTGTGGAAGAACTTGACTGGCATGCACAGAGCACTGACTTTAATTGGAACAATTGGAATGAATTGGAACGCCGATTGCGAGCCAGGCCTAATTGCCCAACATCAGTGAGGGCCCAACCTCACTAATGCACTTGTGGCTGAATGGAAACAAGTCCCCTCAGCAATGTTCCAACGTCTAGTGGAAAGCTTTCCCAGAGGAGTGAAGGCTGTTATAGCAGCAAAGGGGGCGACCAAATCCATTTTAATACCCATGATTTTGGAGTGCGATGTTTGACGTGTAGGTGTCCACATACATTTGGTCATGTAGTGTATATTCGCTGTGTGTTTGAACATTGCTTTGTATTGGGATGTTGTAGATTGTTTGTTTTTATGAGTTACAGGTAAAACTCTTTCTTCCCAGCTTTCTTCCGCCTGCTTATACATACAGTTGAAGTCAGAAGTTTACATACATTTAGGTTGGAGTCATTTAAACTAGTTTTTCAACCACTCCACAAATGTATTGTTAACAAACTATAGTTTTGGGAAGTCGGTTAAGACATCTACTTTGTGCATGACACAAGTCATTTTTCCAACAATTGTTTACAAACAGATTATTTCACTGTATCACAATTCCAGTGGGTCAGAAGTTCACATACACTAAGTTGACTGTGCCTTTAAACAGCTTGGAAAATTCCAGAAAATGTTGTCATGCTTTAGAAGCTTCTGATAGGCTAATTGACATCATTTGAGTCAATTGGAGGTGTACCTGTGGATGTATTTCAAGGCCTACCTTCAAACTCAGTGTCTCTTTGCTTGACATCATGGGAAAAGCAAAAGAAATGAGCCAAGACCGCAGAAAATAAATTGTAGACCTCCTCAAGTCTGGTTCATCCTTGGGAGAAATGTTAAAATGCTTGAAGTTACCAGGTTCATCTGTACAAACAATAGTACGCAAGTATAAACGCCATGGGACCACGTAGCCGTCATACTTCTCAGGAAGGAGACATGTTCTGTCTCCTAGAGATGAACGTGCTTTGGTGCGAAAAGTGCAAATCAATCCCAGAACAACAGCAAAGGACATTGTGTCCTATATCGACATAACCTGAAAGGCCGCTCAGCAAGGAAGAAGCCACTGCTCCAAAACCGCCATAAAAAAGCCAGACGACGGTTTGCAACTGCACATGGGGACAAAGATCGTACTTTTTGGAGAAATGTCCTCTGGTCTGATGAAACAAGAATATAACTGTTTGGCCATAATGACCATCATTATGTTTGGAGGAGAAAGGGGGAGGCTTGCAAGCCGGAAAACACCCTCCCAACCGTGAAGCACGGGGGTGGCAGCATCATGTTATGGGAATGCTTTGCTGCAGGAGGGACTGGTGCACTTCACAAAATAAATGGCATCATGAGGAAAGAAAATGATGTGGATATATTGACGCAACATCTCAAGACATCAGTCAGGAAGTTAAAGCTTAGTCGCAAATGGGTCTTCCAAATGGACAATGACCCTAAGCATACTTCCAAAGTTGTGGCATAATGGCTTAAGGACAACAAAGTCAAGGTATTGGAGTGGACATCACAAAGCACGGTGGCAGAGTAGCCTATTGGTTAGAGTGTTGGACTAGTAACCGAAAGGTTGCAAGATCGAATACCTGAGCTGACAAGGTAAAAATCTGTCATTCTGCCCCTGAACAAGGCAGTTAACTGTTCCTAGGCCATCATTGAAAATAAGATTTTGTTCTAAACTGACTTGCCTAGTTAAATAAAGGTTAAAAAAAACTGAAGCCCTGACCTCAATCCTATAGAACATTTCTGGGCAGAACTGAAAAAGCGTGTGCGAGCAAGGAGGCCTACAAACCTGACTCAGTTACACCTGCTCTGTCAGGAGGAAGGGGCCAAAATTCACCCAACTTATTGTTGGAAACTTGTGGAGAGCCACCCAAAACGTTTGACCCAAGTTAAACAATTTAAAGGCAATGCTACCAAATACTAATTGCGTGTATGTAAACTTCTGACCCACTGGGAATGTGATGAAAGAAATAAAAGCTGTATAAATCATTCTCTCTACTATTATTCTGACATTTCACGTTCTTAAAATTAAGTGGTGATCATACCTGACCTAAGACAGGGAATTGTTACTAGGATTAAATGTCAGGAATAATGAAACTGAGTTTGAATGTATTTGGCTAAGGTGTCTGTAAACTTCCGACTTCAACTGTATGTTATATACTGCGTGTGAGTTCAGTAACAAGTAAAACGTGTGTGTGTGTGTGTGTGTGTGTGTGTGTGTGTGTGTGTGTGTGTGAAAAAGGAATGGGAAAGCAGGGGTAAAAAAAAGCAAGAGGGAGGCTAAGAGAGGGATAGAAGAGATATTAAGTTTAGATTCATTCAATTGAAGTGAATCCGATTGCATCTAGTCAAATTGCGTTCGGCAGAATGGAGTCTGGCTGTGCCAAAATTAATCAAAAGTAATTTAATCTTGCCGGGACAGAATTGTATTAGGACAGACTGACGTGATTGGAAGAGACAGCTGCATGTTACGTTCTAACGTGTTCCCGTGGTTTCTTCTGTCCTCTACAGGGGTCCTTGGGTCTGGCTTTGTCTTATAGTCAGGCAGTCTAATGGGCACCACAGAGGTGCAGAGGCAGCAGGGTTAGGCCCCGGGCTCCTTATTATAGACTGGGGGGAG
Organism: Salmo trutta; assembly: GCF_901001165.1. Classification (NCBI taxonomy): domain Eukaryota; kingdom Metazoa; phylum Chordata; class Actinopteri; order Salmoniformes; family Salmonidae; genus Salmo; species Salmo trutta. The sequence continues at coordinate 23,744,750 of NC_042995.1, read as the reverse complement.
GCAGGGACTGGTCCCCCTGACAGGGGCACAGAGGAAGATGGGATGGACTAACTCAAAGACTTGGGCACACACACACACACACACACACACACACACACACACACACACACACACACACACACACACACACACACACACCGGCCATCAATCCAAAGCCTTTAGGCCTACATCTCTCTTGTCCCACTCTTGGGGTCCACTGTGTTGTAGGCCGGGGCATGGCACTGGCGGGCATGATTAAATGAAGCATTGAGGGCGGTAAGGATGGCAGTGCAGCTTCACAATGGGACTGTGTAGGGATGACCCAGTTAGATAGTATTAATAACTTTATAACTGTGATTGGAGGAGCCACACTGGACCATTGTCAGAGCAGAGGGGTCATGCCCATTGAAACTGATGGGGCATGTGCCCTCTTTCCATTTGGATAATAAAAATATACAAGCTAAAGGTTATTGTACACCATATTTATTTATTTTTTTACGTTTTTTTTGGACACTGGCAATGGACACGCCTAAAGCTCTGCAAAACAATATAACTTTCCCAGAGAGGTGCAAAGACGGGGAGTGTGGACAGACACTGGAGACAGACAAGCGTAAAACAAGCGTTGTCGATTCACTTCAAAAACAAGTTTATCTTGACGAGACAAAAGCGTCGCACTGAAGTCCTGCAGGTTGTAAAATAGATTGGTCCCAAACCAAACGGAACCGTATCGACAGCGAATTGGTAAAACCAATTGACAGATGGAAAGCCAGAGACTGACAACCTCAGACACTGACAACCTGCCAGGGCAGATAGATTGAGACAATGGCAGAGAGATTATAGGCTACAGTACTGTAAGATCGTTGGGAAGTGTATATCGACTGGCAAAGAGAAACCATACCATCCCGCCTTTTAGAGCTGATGCCAGACCTTATCCAGTAAAAGTGTGGCGTAAGCAAATAAAGCGCTTTGTTATTGGACGGTCAATCAGGGAGATTGAGGATGGGACTAATGCTAAAGATGGCAGTGTTGGGCTAGCAGACACTAAAGAGCTGGTGCAAGATTCTGCATTGATTTCCCCCTTACTCAGTCACCCAGACCCAGACAACCTCACTACACACACCCATCATAATGAAGAGGCGAGAGAAGGAGAGAAAGGAAGTGTCGTGTTGCACGTGCATGGTCTATAAAATTCACATGCATGCAGATAGACAAGAAGAAGCACACACATATGCAGGTATTGCACACATTCACAATTGTAGATAGACACATACATTCAAAACATGTATCGCTTTCTCCTGTTGTCTCTTGCGCTCTCCCCTTCTCGACTGTTTCAATAAAATTTGCTTTATTGGCATGATAACTCAGTAATTTACACAGGAACATTTTAAATCAATAGCAACAGGGATAAAATATAATCCTGCTGTACTACAAATAACAATTATCCTAATTAACTTCACAGTAATGAGAGCAATAACAAAACAGAAATAACGGCATACATTTATTTATACCTATTGTTCCGGTCACTGTCCCTTAGCTTGTGGCAGGAAGCCACATGTTGGCCTGCCAACATAGCAGAATGTGGCTTCTCTCCCAATCATTAAGGGAATCGGTTTTTCTGTTAGGATTCATGTTCTTTGTATTGGTTGATAATCACTGGGTAGAATATTGTTTTCAACTCTCTTGGTTTCAGGTTGATGTGAAAATGCTTTCTCTATGTCTTCCGGATAAGTAACTCTCGAAGGGATATTTGGCCTCGGCTATGAGTATGGGGTTAATGTATGCACTCTTTCTCTGTCGGTCTCTCTCCCTCTCTCTTTCCCTTTCTGTCTCTTCAGTCTCCCTATCTCTTGCCTATCCCAACCTAATCTCTCTTCCCTCCTCTCTTTACCTCCCTCCCTCCCTCCCTTAGAGTGGGGGAACAGAACAAGGAGCTCCTGGCTCGTCTCCTGCTGGTTAATTAACCCAAACTGTGATTGATGGGCTCTCCAGCGAGTGCCACGGGCTGCCTGCCATTGACCTGCCCGGGAACACGGCCCCAGTCTGCCAATCACAGCTCAGAATTACTAATGGGGCGTAAACTTAGCCCACCACCGCCTCACTTTGGCATGTCCCAACAGAGACATAGGCTGTCTACAGCTGGTTTGTGTTCATTATGGCATGCAAAATATGATTATTTGAAACGTTTTGCAATGGAAAGTAATTGTTTCTCATTACATAGGCCTACCACCTGGGTTGTGTTCATTAGGGCACTCAACAGATGATCATTTAAAACAGTTGTGCAACAGAAATTGAAAGCTAGTGTTTTTTATTGGACAATTCCAGGTAGTCCATCCCTGTTTCAGTCTGTTTTCTTCTGCTTGGTGCCGGGTGTCCCCGTGTTATGGACCAATCCTTGTGTCTGTTTGATTTCTTGTGTTTGGCCTCTGGTCGTCTCACTTCCTGCTGAAATGGAGCTGAAGAAAGACTAGAGATGGAGTCTGGTCATATTTGCAGATTCTCAAATTTCATGCCCAGTGCCAAGCGTCTTGTTTATGGGCAGTGCTTTATGAGGGGAGAGAAGATGGAGGGAGGGAGGACACTTGCCATGCCCTGCTTCAGAGAAACTTCTCAGAAGTCCAGTACCTTCTGCCACTGTGTAGGGGCTTTAAACAAAATCCCCCTGTACGTGTGGGTAAGGCTGTGTAACACGACTGGGCATTCCACTGAGGTTCTCTCTCGTACTCGTCATGGTCCGGCTACTCTCGTCTCAGTTCTTGAGGTCCGCAGAGAGGAGATATCTCGATTCTCCCTACGTGAACAGTTTCTAAAGCAGAGTCTGTTTGTCTTCACAGAGGAAGTTAATGATGTTTGTTATTGCTGAGACTCATTACACATATTAATACTGTAGATAAGGATTTAGTTTGACTTTTTACATTTTCTCTATTTTCCCACAATGCCTCTGGGATCATACCCACGTCTTCCAGGTGAAGCCGGGGGCAAAATTCTCTCACTGTTTTAGTGTCTACTCGACTTCTCTCGTTAGTTTTTCAACAATTCAACGGGGCGGCCTCGCCAGGTGTGTCGGGCAGACAGTAGGCGTTATTATTATCTTTGACATGCATCTCTTATTTTTCTTTGTCTCCTCCGTTATTCCCCACTGGGATCGAGTTTCTCTTTCCGCCAACAACGCGTGGATGCGTAACCATGGACGATGGTGCATGCACCTCTTCCGTGAGAATACAATTCATTAATTCTCATCCAGTATTTACTTAGCTGTGTGTGTGTGTGTGTGTGTGTGTGTGTGTGTGTGTGTGTGTGTGTGTGTGTGTGTGTGTGTGTGTGTGTGTGTGTGTGTGTGTGTGTGTGTGTGTGTGTGTGTGTGTGTGCGCTAGTCCTGTTTATGGACATATTGCTGCTCCAGATGGAATAACAGCTTCTCCCCAGGTGTCGATCTAACTCTCTCTCTCTCTCTCTCTCTCTTCCTGGTAAAATGCACCTGGGCCATAGCATGCCACTGGGACACCTGACAGATTAGCTTTGTAGATATACCTGACTTCCCCCTTTCCCTCAGGTGCTAGTTCCGCAAGCTAATCTTGCAAGAAAACAATTTGAATTCATGAGAATGTGTTATTCCCTGTTTATACAACGGAAGGGTCTAATGCTGATTACCACCGGCTAAATCTATGACATTAAAATGCCTATTTACTCTGTTCCATCTGACTGCGCAATCCACTGTCTCATCAGCCCAGCCAGGCAATTTATAAACTTGATCTCCACTATAAAAGCATCTAGATATTATCTCATATTTCGTTTAGACTAACATTTAGTGTCGGGATCAGACAGGCAGGCAGCTTTTCTCAGCTAGTCGAAATCATGGATCCGCATGTGCAGCTAGTTTGCGGTCTTTCTTTGCAGCTTCAGTTTGAAGTGATTGTGTTAGCTGTGTTGTTGGCTAGCTCCTCTGAACAACAGTGTCCTGACGAGAGAGCACATTTTCTATGCCAGGCAAAATTGTGCATCATTAGCTCATTGCTAAGGATGTATCCAAATAAATGTAACTAGAAAACAACTTAAACAAACGCAAATGCAGCTACTTTGCTGTTATTGACGTGACTAAGTTAGCCGTTGATGGCTAGCTAGCAAGCAAGGGATAAGAACGTTGCCAACCAGTATGACAATGGAACATTTAGAGCGAATGACGTCTCTGGCAACCGAACCGATAGAACGAACGACCAGCCAGCTTGGGTAGCAACCCTAAATTTGTGTCGGAACTATATCTTGTGGAAGAATGAAATAGTATGAATAAATTAATCAAAATAATATTTTTGAAGAAAATAAGGATATTTGAATATGTTGGTAAGTCCTCCAATGCTCAGACACTGTGTACACGTTCATCTGAGGACTATTCTCTGGAGTTAAGAACTAGAAGGTAGAAAGAACAGATTGGAATCTTGTCCACTGAATTATTTCTGTATCCAGTTGATATTCAATTGTCTGATACTTTTATATTTGTGGTCTTGCCAATAAAGTGTACGCGCAAGCCACTAAAGTAGGTTTGAAATGATTTGACTTTCAAATGATGGAGGAAGGGAGAGAGCGATGCAAGCCTTTTGAAGGGTCTTGGATACCGTGCATGCCCACATCCCTCTCCTGAACATAAACCCCTTGTTGATGGCTGTTGTACTGACTGGTATAAAGAACCCCACAGGGACCTGGGCCAGCTTAGCAACTGAGCAACCACAGTAAACACACACAAAGCCAAAATGGAGGATCTGTCGAATATCCAAGACTGGCAGTTCTAACTTGATTTGGACAAAATAACAGGATCAATCCAATTGGTACTTGTGAGGGGCAGTTCACCAACAACGTGATATGGATAGAGCACTGTCCATGTAACCATCTGGGTCTCGGTAGGTGTAGGAGTGCTGATCAATAATCAGTTTTGCCCTTTAAATCATAATGAGAGGGAACCTGATCCTAGATCAGCACAAGCATTTAGACCGTAGTCCATCATTTCTGTGGCTTTTAGGAAATATGTATTTTAAGCTTCCTGCTCCTTATCCACATGGCAGTGGTAAGCAACATGGGGAATGAGACATCATTTCTAGACTCCGGGCTGAAATCAGAGCAACAAATGGACAAAAGAAATGCTCTGCAGCGCCACTCTGGAGTCAATAAGAACAATATCAACATACAGCCAGATTGCCAAGGGGAGGATGTAGCCAGCTAGAGCGCCCTTGAGGCTGGTTCCCAAGTGGCACCCTATTCCCTTTATAGTGTACTACTTTTGACAAGGACCCATAGGACTCTGCTCAAAAGTGGTGCACTATATCGGGAATAGGGTGCAAGTTTGGACACAACCTAAGAGGTGGTGGTGGTCAGAGCCACATTTAATAGAGTTTCTCAGACGATAGGGCAGTTTCATTTGAAACAGTCACGCAACATAAAGCCCAAGTAGAAATGGTTAGACTCTCAGTAGGCCTTGGACGTCACTGGCAGTCCTGGAATGGAATTACCTGGGTGAAACTGGGATTGTGTGTGTGTCTGCGCGCGCACTCACGGCCACCCACCCACCCATTCTCCTTTGTCCCTCTCCTCTGAGGGGTATGATGCCCAGTCTGACTTAATCATAAGAGGACAAAGATACAGTTACAGAGGCACCACCTCACCCTGGAATTCAGACCTCATTTCCCTGCTTTTTTTGAGAGATGGGACTCAATCTCTATTTCTCACACTCTTTCTCCTTTTCTCTCTACATTTTCACTCTCCTACTGCACCTCCTGGGGTTACTATGAAGACTAGTAGGGCTGATAGTGTGTGCTATTCTCCATACTGTCGTTAACGCTCACCAGACTACATGCATATTAGATTTACTCTTACTTGTTATCTCTCACTCTCTCCTCTCTTGCTCATTCTTTCTTTGTCTGTTTCTTTCTCTCTCTCACACACACACACACACACACTTGTGGGAAGGAAGGATTAACAGAATGACTACTCATAAAACTGTACAGAAAGTACAGCATCTGCTTCAAGTGCTACAGTACCGCACCTCTCCCTCATGCAAAGGGACAATCACAACCTACTTCTTTGTGCTATTTGAGTGAACATGGACAGCAGAGTGAATACCTATGCTTTTCTATAGCCATTTCTGAGCTCGGTACCTGGCACCACTTATAAGATATGAATGGTTTCTTTTGTCGGCTTATGAACACGCATGACCTCTGCCTGTCTGCCTGGTCTTTAGCAGAAATAATAGTCATAGTTTAATGGAGAATTCTATTGGTAGGACTACAGTTCCACACGTTGGAATTGAATGCTGAATGATTGTCATTATGTTTAAAAATCCAAAAATCTAATCAAACATTTTTTGAGGATTATGGTTATTTCAACCTTTTTTTATTGTTTGGCATGATGCATTTACAGTAGCATATTTTTACTGTCATCACAATATCTTTCTGCAGACATAACACTTCTTTAATATATTTTGTATTTATTAGGATCCCCATTGGCTGCTGCTTCTGTGTGCATGGCAGTCTGCAATATGTTGGTGGATAGAGGATGCTTATTATGCTTATTTATAAACTCTTACCTAACAGCGCGCCACTGATGACGTGCTTTCTAGAATCTTCCTCCAGAGTCTAGAATTTCCCCCTCTTATATTTTATAGGTGGGCCTACCTAGCTTACCTAACTTCGCCCTAGTTCTACCGCCCTACTGATTACGCAACACTTTACAAGGAAACACTTTTCGAGAAAGACAAGCGATACTCCCTCTTGTCACTGTCAGTGTGCATTGCACCTCTTGAGAGGTCCATTTGTTTGAGGGTGCAAGTGTCCCGTAAGATGAGAGGTGATGAGACCAGAAATGTATGCCGTGATGAAGTGTGTCGTGTTAAGCCGGGTGAGGCATCACCATGGCGTTGGTGGATGCTCCGTCTCCCTGCTGCTGAAGGGACCAGTTTACCTGTAATAGATTGGAAGGACTCCAAACAGTTCAGACTCTCCTACTGTACTGTAGCACCTGGGTATCAAGCATCTGAGAGTAAGAGTGCTTATTTAGGATCGGTTTTGTCTTGTAGATCCCAATGAATACGATTACATGGATCCTAGATCAGCACTCTTATTTTGAGATGTCTGATATATACATCCCCTGAGCGCTGAGATGCACAGATGGGCCTACCTACGCTAAGCAGGCTGTCATGTGAATATGAGTGCTGCTGAAATGATTGGTTATACTGTATACACCGCTTCGGCCATCATTCTGTGAAATTTGACACCGTTTCTGTGTAAATGAAATGTGATGGATATCCAAATCTCATCCATAAGGTGGAACATGAGATGAAGTGAGACAGTACAAGGGAGAGAGTTGATATTAGTGTTCGGGTGAAAACCAAGGTCTGTGTGTGTACGTACCGCTGTGTTTGTATGCGCGTGTTCGAGATGTGTTAATGTGTGTTTTTATCTGTGAATTTTGCTTACTCTCTGGTTCTCAATGTGTCAAATTGCTCCTCTATGGCTGGTGTCCCTGAGTATTGACTCACGCTGCTGCTCTCACATCTTACGGCATCAGCAAAACGGCATGCAAAACAGTCCACACGCTGACATGATCTGTTCCTGGATCCCACTCATTAGTCATTAGCTGTACTGCTCTCCTCCAGATGTCATCAATCTATCACCCCTTTGTTGGCTAAATGTGTTGTTCAGCTAGATATACCAGCCTCCACTCTTCTGGGAAGGCTTTCCACTAGATGTTGGAACATTGCTGCAGGGACTTGCTTTCACTAAGCCACAAGAGCATTAGTGAGGTCGGACACTGATGTTGGGTGATTAGGCCTGGCTCGCAGTTGGCGTTCCAATTCATCCCCAAGGTGTTCGATGGATTTGAGGTCCGGGCTCTTTGCAGGCCAGTCATGTTCTTCCACACCGATCTCGAGAAACCATTTCTGTATGGACCTCGCTTTTGTGCACAGGGCCATTGTCATGCTGAAACAGGAAAAGGCCTTCCCCAAACTGTTACCACAAAGTTGGAAGCACAGAATCGTTGAGAATGTCATTGTATGCTGTTGCTTCAAGATTTCCCTTCAATGGAACTAAGGTGTCTAGGGACGAACAATGTAAAACATCCCCAGACCATTATTCCTCATCCACCAAACTTTACAGTTGGCACTATGTATTTGGGCAGGTAGCGTTCTCCTGGCACCCACCAAACCCAGATTCGGCCATCGGACTGGACTGCCAGATGGTGAAGTGTGATTCATCACACCAGACAACGCGTTTCCAGTGCTCCAGAGTCCAATGGCGACGAGCTTTACACCACTCCAGCCGACGCTTGGCATTGTGTATGGTGAACTTAGGCTTGTGAGCGGCTGCTCATGACGCTCCCAACGAACAGTGATTGTGCTGACGTTGCTTGCGGTTTGAAACTCGGTAGTGAGTGTTGCAACCAAAGACAGACGATTTTTACATTCTACACGCTTCAGCACTCGTCGGCCCCGTTATGTGAGCTTGTGTGGCCTACCACTTTGCAGCTTAGCCGTTGTTGCTCCTAGACATTTCCACTTCACAATAACATCCTATGATGGTGCCATGTTTAAAGTCACAGAGCTCTTCAGTACTGGCCATTCTACTGCCAGTGTTTGGTTATGGAGATTGCATGGCTGTGTGCTCTATTTTATACACCTGTCAGCATCGGGTGTGGCTGACATAATGTCCACATACTTTTGGCCAGGTACTGTATGATCAGAGGGCTACATCCTAACTTGATTTATGCAACTCAGACTTTTGCATAAACAAGCATTGGTGCTAATGGGAGATGTGTAAATACAACCTAATTGAGCCGATATGTTAATCTCTACAACCAGAACCAGTGCCAGAATATGACCTGATACAACCTAAATTTAAGCTATAAGGTCATGTGAACATTTTTAAGAATGTGAACGGTACCAAACTGAGTTAATAAAATCTAAAGAGCTCTACTGTGAAGTAAATAATGGTGTCTGTGTAGATAATTGTCTTCCATGTGATTGATTTCTACCACCACTAACTTCTACACACCATTAACACATTCACTGATTTACAGATTGAATGCATCTTGTCTGCAAGGATGTGTGTATTTACATTCATGCGTGTGTGTGCACGTACATGTCTGCCCGAGTGTACAGTTGAAGTCGGATGTTTACATACACCTTAGCCAAATACATTTAAACTCAGTTTTTCACAATTCCTGACATTTAATCCAAGCAAAAAATCCCTGTCTTAGGTCAGTTAGGATCAACACTTTATTATTCTGATATTTCACATTCTTAAAATATAGTGATTTATTTCAGCTCTTATTTCTTAAATCACATTCCCAGTGGGTCAGAAGTTTACATACACTCAATTAGTATTTGGTAGCATTGCCTTTATAATTGATTATCTTGGGTCAAACATTTCGGGTAGCCTTCCACAAGCTTCCCACAATAAGTTGGGTGAATTTTGGCCCATTCCTCCTGACAGAGCTGGTGTAACTGAGTCAGGTTTGTAGGCCTCCTTGCTCGCACACACTCATTCAGTTCTGCCCACAAATTTTCTATAGGATTGAGGTCAGGGCTTTGTGATGGCCACTGCAATACCTTGACTTTGTTGTCCTTAAGCCATTTTGCCACAACTTTGGAAGTATGCTTGGGGTCATTGTCCATTTGGAAGACCCATTTGCGACCAAGCTTTAACTTCCTGACTGATGTCTTGAGATGTTGCTTCAATATATTCACATCATTTTCCACCTCATGATGCCATCTATTTTGCGAAGTGCACCAGTCCCTCCTGCAGCAAAGCACCCCCACAACATGCTGCCATCCCCGTGCTTCACGGTTGGGATGGTGTTCTTTCGGCTTGCAAGCCTCCCCCTTCTTCCTTGCTGAGCGGCCTTTGAAGTTATGTCGATATAGGACTCGTTTTACTGTGGATATAGATACTTTTGTATCTGTTTCCTCCAGCATCTTCACAAGGTCCTTTGCTGTTGTTTTGGGATTGATTTGCACTTTTCGCACCAAAGTACGTTCATCTCTAGGAGACAGAACACGTCTCCTTCCTGAGCGGTATGACGGCTATGTGGTCCCATGGTGTTTATACTTCCGTACTATTGTTTGTACAGATGAACGTGGTACCTTCAGGTGTTTGGAAATTGCTCCCAAGGATGAACCAGACTTGAGGTCTACAATTTATTTTCTGAGGTCTTGGCTGATTTCTTTTGATTTTCCCATCATGTCAAGCAAAGAGGCACTGGGTTTGAAGGTAGACCTTGAAATACATCCACAGGTACACCTCCAAATTGACTCAAATGATGTCAATTAGCCTATCAGAAGCTTCTAAAGACATTACATAATTTGTTTAAAGTCACTGTCAACTTAGTGTATGTGAACTTCTGACCCACTAGAATTGTGATACAGTGAAATAATCTGTTTGTAAACAATTGTTGGGAAAATGACTTGTGTCATGCACAAAGTAGATGTCCTAACCGACTTGCCAAAATTATAGTTTGTTAATAACAAGAAATTTGTGGAGTGGTTGAAAAACTAGTTTTAATGACTCCAACCTAAGTGTATGTAAAATTCTGACTTCAACTGTATGTGAGTCATGCACAGAAAGGGGAGCTTTTGTTTGTACTGCTGGGCCAGTGATTCTATCACGGCTAATCTGCCGGTAGTGGGATTGTGCTGTGAGCTAATAGATGAGTCGGCTCCACTTCATCTCCCTCTACAGGGAGCCACTGGGGTGGAGAGAGGGGGTCCACGGCTCTGAATCTCTGGGTCTGTGTGAGTGGGTGTGTGTAGCACTCCCAGTCTGTGTGTGTCACTGTGTATGTTTTTGTATGTGCCCTGGCCCCAGTAAGATCACTATCTCAGTGATGACCTATAGTTACCCCTGCGTCCCCAGGCACTGCAGCAATTATAGAGGACAAGTGAGGGCGCAGATACATGGTGGGGCAGTGCGTGTTTGTGTACGGCTGTGTGTCTCTGTCTATGTGTGTGTGAGTTGCATGTGCAAATACATGCTCCCACCTATTGATTTCTAGTTATCCACACAAGTGAGTTTTTCCACGGATATGCAAAGAGCAGTGGCCTGTCAACCTGAGAGGAGATGAAGCCTTCCCACCACATAGAGTACGAGCTCTAGACACACACGCACGCGCACACACACAGCACATTCAAGTTGCATGCAGGATATTAAAATAAAAGTAAACAAATTCAACTAACGTACTGCTAGCCTTTCTGGAGTGGGTCCCTCTTAATCTCTGTGGAGTGGCATACGGATGCTGAGGTGTGTATGGATACCTAGCCCCTTTAAGCAGTGTGTGTGTCCCTTAGAATCTTTAAACAGTAGTGTGTGTGTGTGTGTGTGTGTGTGTGTGTGTGTGTGTGTGTGTGTGTGTGTGTGTGTGTGTAGTTATTTGGCTGTTGCTGATGTGTCTATTTGTGTGTTAGGAGAGTGTCGACAGGGACTGAGGGGGGACTGAGTATGGCAGAGGGGGGTTGTAGGGAGGAGACGTTGATTTACGACCTGCTTTTAATCAGCCCGCAGAAAATGTTATTAGAAACCGCTCACCCCAACTCTCACACTCCTCACCACCTGGAAATGAAACCTGCCTGCACAATGGCACTCTGGGATAGCCATTGGTAGTTAGTCCTGGAGATCACCTGTTAGTGAGCCACGGGAAAGGAGGGATGGGGAGGGTAGGAGCTGTGAAAGTGTTGTATTGGTGAATGGGATCTGCAGAGGTAGGGATTGATGGAGGAAGGGGGTAGCACATGGAGGTAAGAAATAAAGGCGGCTCCCGAGTGGCGCAGCGGTGTGCGACACCCTGCCTCGAATCCACATCCGGCCGTGATTGGTAGTCCCATAGGGCAGCGCACAATTGGCCCAGCGTTGTCCGGGTTTGGCCGGAGTAGGCTGTCATTGTAAATAAGAATTTGTTCGTAACTGACTTGACTAGTTAAAAAAAAGAGTGGTGTTGGTGCATGACATATGACAGAGAGGAATGAAAATGGAAGAAAGGACAGTAAAAACAGTAGAAAGCAGTGACTCTTGATAGATGCTGCTTTGTGGGTGTCTAGGGGATATGCAGATGGTATATAGGAGTGGGCACCCGTGCCCTGTCATTGCACCTTAGAGCAGTTTGCTGAGCTGTAGTGATGGTGGATATCTCTGCCTTGTGCTCAGCTCTCTGTTTGACGTCAGTGCTGCTGCCACTGGCCTCGCCTGGGAGCGTTCAGCATGACAGGAGAGAACAAAACGCGTGCGCACACACACACACTGCAGTCTCCAATCTCCTAATGCTGTTGACAGTCCAGGATAAGACCATTCATTATTAACTAACCCCTCACTGTGTTTTGATTTACCTGTCGCTCTAGTGTGTGTGTGTGTGTGTGTGTGTGTGTGTGTGTGTGTGTGTGTGTTTGGGGGGTACCTGATTGTTTGCTTGTGTGTGTGTGTGTGTGTGGGGGAGTACATGTTTGTTTTGTGTGTATTTCTTGGTTTGTTTGACTGTAAATGGATCGTGCATATCTGGCTGTTGTTTTCACTGTGTTTGTGTTCCTGCTTCAGCATGTGAAATTTCTCAATTCTGGCTGTCACAGCACAGCATAATTGAGCATCAGCCAGCCGCAAGCTCTTCTGTTGGCAAACCGAGTGTATGCATTGTGCTACCACCAACCTGTGTGTCTGTGTGTGGTGTGTGTGTGTCTCTCTCTCTCTGTCTCTGTCTCTGTAACAGTCAAGTTGAACATAGTGCCAGTGTTTTAGTCACCGTTACAAAAAGCAGTTGCCTGCCAAAACATCTAAGACAGTTTGAACAAAATAAATGTTTTACCTTTCTAAATTATTTTGTCATTTATAAACTGTAATTTGACTCAATTGTAATCACTGTTTCATCTGTAAGGAATCTGTTTCAAATTGACACTTACTTCATTTGCAGACACTCTTATTCAGAGTGACTTACTGGAGCAATTAGCATTAAGTGCCTCACTTAAGGGCACAGTGACAGATTTTTCACCTTGTTGGTTGGGGGATTTGAACCAGCAACCTCTTGGTTACTGGCCCAAGGCTCTTAACCGCTAGGCTACCTAGTGCAGATCAATACGTGCGGATCAGTAAGCACATTGATTGCCTAAGTGCCGTGTTAACATTAGTGATGGGGGGGAAATCGAAAGTTAAATATTGGGATTTTATTTTTGACTGTATCGTATCGTTTTGACAATATCGCAATATTTTTTTCTGAGCTATTTGGCTGTACCTGTTCCAAAACTCCATTATTTTTCCTTCATACATTAGCTTGTGTTCCGTCTTCTTTTTAAATAGGGAGCCGACATATGATGAGCAATATGTTTGGAACATCGAATCACCATAAAATCACAGAATCGTAATGCGTATAGAATTGTGAGAATCATAAGAATCACAATACATAGTGCCTTAAAGTATTCATACCCTTTGACTTTTTCCACATTTTGTTTTGTTACAGCCTGAATAAAACATTGAGTCAATTGAGATTGTCACTGGCCTACACACAATACCCCATAATTTTAAAGTGGAATCATTTTTTTCGAAAAATGAGAAGCTGAAATGTCTAAAGTCAATAACTATTCAATCCCTTTTTTTTATGGCAAGCCTAAATAAATTCAGGAGTAAAAAAGTGCTTAACAAGTCACATAATAATTTGCATGGACTCACACTGTGTGCAATAATAGTGTTTAACGTGATTACCTCATTACTGTACCCCATACAGTGCTTTGCAAAAGTATTCACCCCCCCCTTGGCATTTTTCCTATTTCGTTGCATTACAACCTGTAATTCAAAAGAGTCCAAATTGGTGAAGTGAAATGAAAAAAATAACTTGTTTCAAAAAATTCTAGAAAATAAAAAACGGAAAAGTTGTGTGTGCATATGCTATGAAGGCCCTAAATAAGATCTGGTGCAACCAATTACCTTCAGAAGTCACATAATTAGTTAAAATGCTCACAGGTGGACTTTATTTAAGTGTCACATGATCTGTCATATGCTCTCAGTGTGATATATATACACCTGTTCTGAAAGGCCCCATAGTGTGCAACAAGCAATGGGCACCACCAAGCAAGCAGCATCATGAAGACCAAGGAGCTCGCCAAACAGGTCAGGGACAAAGTTGTGGAGAAGTACAGATCAGGGTTGGGTTATCAAACAATATCCAAAACTTTGAACATCCCACGGATCACCATTAAATCCATTACTAAAAAATTGAAAGAATATGGCACCACAACAAACCTGCCAAGAGAGGGCCGCCCACAAAAACTCTTTCAGTCTTCCAGAGATTTGAGACTGGGAGGGAGGTTCACCTTCCAGCAGGACAATGACCCTAAGCATACTGCTAAAGTAACACTCGAGGGGTTTAACGGTAAACATTTAAATGTCTTGGAATGACCTAGTCAAAGCCCAGACCTCAATCCAATTGAGAATCTGTGGTATGACTTAAAGATTGCTGTACATGAGCTGGAGCAGTTTTGCCTTGAAGAATGGGCAAAAATCCCAGTGGCTAGATGTGCCAAACTATAGAGACATACCCCAAGAGACTGGCAGCTATAATTGCTCCAAAAGGTGGCTCTACAAACTATTGACTTTGGGGGGGTGAATAGTTATGCACACTCAAGTTTTTTGTCTTATTTCTTGTCTGTTTCACACACAAAAAAAATTGTGTTTTCAAAGTGGTAGGCATGTTGTGTAAATCAAACCCCCCAAAAATCTATGTTAATTCCAGGTTGTAAGGAAACAAAATAGGAAAAATGCCAAGGGGGTGAATACTTTCGCAAGCCACTGTACATACAATCTTTAAGGTCCCTCTGTCGAGCAGTGAATTACATACACAGATTCAACCACCAAAAACAGGGAAGTTTTCCAATGCCTCCCAAAGAAAAGGGCCCCTATTGGTAGATATTTTTATTTTTAAAAGCCGACATTTTATATCCCTTTGAGCATGGTGAAGTTTTTAATTACACTTTGGATGGTGTATCAGTCACTACAGGCGTCTCTCCTAACTCCGTGCCCGAGAGGAAGGAAATCGCTCAGGGATTTCAGCATGAGGCCAATGGTGACTTTAAAACAGTTACAGAGTTTAATATCTGTGATAGAAGAAAACTGAGGATGGATCCACAACATTGTAGTTACTCCACAATACTAACCTAATTGACAGTGAAATGAAGGAAACCTGTACAGAATAAAAATATTCCAAAACATGCATCTTGTTTGCAACAAGGCACTAAAGTAATACTGCAAACGTTTGGCAAAGTAATTAACTTTTTGTCCTGAATACAAAGTGTTATGTTTCATGGCAAATAAAAAAAAAACACATTACTGAGTACCACTCTCCATATTTTCAAGCATGGTGGTGACTGCATCATGTTATTGGTATGCTTGTAATCTTTAAGGAATGGGGAGTTTTTCAGGATAAACAAAAAATCCGAAATGGAGCTAAACCCAGGCAAAATCCTAAAGGAAAACCTGATTCAGTCTGCTTTCCACCAGACACTGCGAGATTAATTCAGCTTTCAGCAGCACAATAACCTAAAACACTGGAGTTGCTTACCAAGAGAGTGAGTTTCCTGAGTGGCCGAGTTAGTTTTGACTTAAATCTACTTAAATTCTGGGCTGCCCGAGTGGCGCAGTGGTCTAAGGCACTGCATCACCGTGCTAGCTGTGCCACTAGGGATTATGGGTTTGAGTCCAGGCTCTGTCGCAGCCATCTGTAACCGGGAGACCCATGGGGCGGAGCACAATTGGCCCAGCGTAGTCCGGGTTAGGGGAGGGTTTGGCCGGCAGGGATGTCCTTGTCCCATTGTGCATTAGCGACTCCTGTGGCGGGCCGGGCGCAGTGCACGCTGATACGGTTGCCAGGTGTACAGTGTTTCTTCCGACACATTGGTGCGGCTGGCTTCCGGGTTAAGTGGGCATTGTGTCAACAAGCAGTGCGGCGAGGCTGAGTTGTGTTTCGGAGGACGCACGGCCCTCGACCTTCGCCTCTCCTGAGTTTGTACGGGAGTTGCAGCAATGAAACAAGACTGTAACTACCAATTGGATACCATGAAAAAGGGGTAAAACATTTTTATGAAATCTATTTAAATCTATGGCAAGATCTGAAAACAGCTGTCTAGCAATGATCAACAACTGATTTGATAGACCTTGAAGAGTTCTGACAATAATAATGGGCAAATGTTGAACAATCCAGGTGTGGAAAGCTCTTAGTGACTTACCCAGAAATAACTCACAGCTGTAATCCCTGACAAAGGTGCTTCTACAAAGCGGTGTGAATACTTATGTCAATTAGATATTTCTGTATTTCGTTTTCAATAAATTTGCTAACATTTCTAAAAACATGTTTTCCGTTATCATTATGGGGTATTGTGTGTAGATGTGTACATGTTAATACATGTTTAATTCAGGCTGTAACACAACAAAATGTGGAATAAATCCAGGGGTATGAATACTTTCTGAAGAACTGTATATCGGCATCAAAGTATCGCAAATCCCAGCCCTATTTTGCATGCAGTGTTGGTCTGATCCACACTTGTTTTATCAGTGAGCAGTGCTGAGCACACTGATCCTGCTCAAGGGGTGAGCTTGTTGTATTCTTCTAACACGATTTAAAGGTACTGTAACGGGATGCAGATGGTGTCTATCAGAGGGAGAATAGATTAATCCTGGATCAATGGATGGATGAGAGGGAAAAGTGGTAGGGAGACAGAAGGAGAGGGGGAAAGGGAGAGAGATTACAAACAAAAGGGGAAGAAGGAGGTAGGCCTAGTTGCATGCAAAACACACCTCATCCGCAGGCAATTACTTTTGCTCTTCTCTCATGCTCTTTCTCTCTCTCCCTCCCGTTTCTCACTCACTCACTCACTCACTCACTCACTCACTCACTCACTCACTCACTCACTCACTCACACCCCAGCACAACAGACTTTCACTGCCTCGTTAATGTTGTCTGTGTCTCCCAGAGGGTGGCACATGGCAAGCACGATTGTAAAGTTTCCTGTTAAATGCCATCTGTGCCAGCCCCCAGGCCACCACTGTGCTTTTAGAGAGCTGTGTGTGTCACCACAGAAGCCTGATGTACCAGGGACCATCTATTCTCTAATGTTGTGAAGTTTGTGTCCCCACGACAGATCTCGTTGTACCAGGGACCTTCTATTTTCTTGTGTTTTGAAGTCTCACAGCACCCAACAACTGTATCTTAACAGTGTGAAAACCACCAGGGTTGGTTGTCTCCTAGCCCAGCAGTGTTAGAGAGATTGTGAACTTGTCAGGTATGGCTGTACTGTGACAGCGTTACATGGATTCCGCCATGAAGGAGTGATACAACAGGGATGGCATTACCTGTGAGAATGGGATGTTTGCTGGGGCAACTGTCCCTATTTGATCCATGTGATGGCGAGACTTGACAAATGCACTGTAAAACATAGGTTGCACCTTCGTCACTGTTATGAACGTTCTCAAGTTGTCTTCCGCCATAGTGCTGCCCAATATTTGTGATAAGCTGGACAATTTCAATTGAGGCAAATGACTGTTTCGTCAAAATTACACTAGTCGCCTGGAAATACTATGACATTGCTAAATTAGACAAATATTTAGTAGGAGACAACTTTGCTATCGTTATCATGTCATAAAATGTACTTTAGACAGATGGCAATGTTTTCATTTGCTAGCTAATTTAGTCCAAAATAGCTAGCAGTGCTATTGTCAGCTAGCTGAAATCCAGTGGTCTCCCCTCAATCTTAGCTAGCTAGCTAACGACATACTGCATAAAAAGTAAATATGCAACATCAAAATTATGACAAAACGTTTTCCTACTAATTATTTGCCCCCCCTTTGAAAAATATAATTGTATATCCAAGCCACTGTTATGCACTTTTGATAATCTTCCTCAGCGCTCATTGACAACGCTCAGAATATTCAGTCGGGCATCAGTCCTAAAACTAATGTTCAAAAACAATAGTAACGGAATGTGCAACCCATGAATAGTGTGGACTTAAGTCTGCACTGGACTCTAGTCTGCTTGTGTGCCTGTAGCTGGGATATAATTCTGATAATATGTAAATGTGAATAGCATTATATTTCTGTCTAGACTGTGAACCTCCAAATTCTAGGGCTATGAAAAGTAGTGCGTTGTATAGTAAAACTGGTTGTCAGTTTTACATTCAAACTTGTGAAAGATTGACTTTTTCTATTCTGGGGCACCATTTAGGCTGTTTTTGTCCTACTTTACCCACTCACTGTATCATGTCCATTTGTAACTACTCTGGAGATGATGGGAATGGCACACATGGAACTCTCAACGTCCGGAACACAAAAGGAGGGTTCATTAGCTCCAATCATTCCACCATGTTCACAAACCCCCCCCCCCCCCCCCCCCCCATCTGGAACACTGTTGTTGCTGTGTGTTGGTTTCTCTATCTACGCAGTGTGTGCATGCATGCATATACTGTACACACACACAAGTGTTTTGTGTGTGTATGTTAGCCACTCATCGACCCTGCTGCTGGTACCGTGACAGATCACGAGTGAGTGACCGTGCGCCTGTAAGCCTTTTAACGCTGTAGGGTTCAGTTGCTCCTCTCCTCCATCTGGGAGGGGAAAAGAAGGAGGGAGGGAGAGATGAAGCACAGCGGAGGAACACAGGCTAATTTCATTTGCAGCTGTTCATCATGTGCGCAGAGCATAATTTATTTAAAGAGATAAGGCACTAATGCTATCAGCCTGCACCGCTGCTGGGCTGTGCCAGAGCCCTGTGACGTGTGTGTGTGTGCTTGTCTTCTAATGTGTAGCTTCTTGTGTATGTTAGCGTGCGTTTGTGTGTTTGGGTTGCCATCTTGCATGTGCTTGTGTGTGTCTGGTTCTAGGTGGGGATTGGAGGGTGTTTGCTTATCTGCACACTCTGTCTGGTTTTGTGTTTGCTCTCCTGGCTTTAACCCAGTGTTTTGTAGATTTTGGGTAATGAGATATGTAATCGTTTGGGATACAGCAGGACGGACACACACACACATACACACACACACAGCTTGGTCTACTTTTACTGTGCCTGTAAAACTCTGGTCACAAGGTATAAGGCCTCAGGCTTACTCTCCCTCTAATATTTACATTATTAACTGGGTTTGTTCCTTTAGAGATGTGAAACAGACATTTCCTGATCATAATGTCATACCTGTAATAGCCTAGGTTTAAAAACTAGCCTCATAGGGACACATTAGATAGAAGCGATTGAGTGGAGACTTGTAGAAAGAGATGCAGTAAGGTTAGTAACAGAATTGGAGTGGTGAAGATAAGACTAGTTGTATCTCTCTACTGATAGCCAAGGCCAATTTTCCATTCTCCACTACCGCTCCTCCCCCCTCTCTCTCCCTGGATGAGATTTTCTTTTCCCACGACTGCTGTTCTGGACCCTGCTGCAGCTCTCCCTCCCTCTCGATCGCTCTCCCTCGCTCCCTCTCGATCGCTCTCCCTCCCTCTCGATCGCTCTCCCTCCCTCTCGATCGCTCTCCCTCCCTCTCGATCGCTCTCTCTCGATCGCTCTCGCTCGCTCTCCTTCTCTCTCGATTGCTCTCCCTCTCTCTCGATCGCTCTCTCTCTCTCGATCTTGATATATCTCGATATCTCTCTGATGTTCACACTGTACAGTCGTGGCCAAAAGTTTTGAGAATGACAAAAATATTAATTTTCACAAAGTATGCTGCCTCAGTTTGTATGATGGCAATTTGCATATACTCCAGAATGTTATGAAGAGTGATCAGATGAATTGCAATTAATTGCAAAGTCCCTCTTTGCCATGCAAATGAACTGAACCCCCCAAAAACATTTCCACTGCATTTCAGCCCTGCCACAAAAGGACCAGCTGATATCATGTCATTGATTCTCTCGTTAACACAGGTGTGAGTGTTGACGAGGACAAGGCTGGAGATCACTCTGTCATGCTGATTGAGTTCAAATAACAGACTGGAAGCTTCAAAAGGAGGGTGGTGCTTGGAATCATTGTTCTTCCTCTGTCAACCATGGTTACCTGCAAGGAAACACATGTCGTCATCATTGCTTTGCACAAAAAGGGCTTCACAGGCAAGGGCATTGCTGCCAGTAAGATTGCACCTAAATCAACCATTTATCGGATCATCAAGAACTTCAAGGAGAGCGGTTCAATTGTTGTGAAGAAGGCTTCAGGGCGCCCAAGAAAGTCCAGCAAGTGCCAGGACCGTCTCCTAACGTTGATTCAGCTGCGGAATCGGGGCACCACTAGTACAGAGCTTGCTCAGGAATGGCAGCAGGCAGGTGTGAGTGCATCTGCACGCACAGTGAGGTGAAGGAGCATGGCCTGATGTCAAGAAGGGCAGCAAAGAAGCCACTTCTCTCCAGGAAAAACATCAGGGACAGACTGATATTCTGCAAAAGGTACAGGGATTGGACTCCTGAGGACTGGGGTAAAGTCATTTTCTCTGATGAATCCCCTTTCCGATTGTTTGGGGCATCCGGAAAAAAGCTTGTCCGGAGAAGACAAGGTGAGTGCTACCATCAGTCCTGTGTCATGCCAACAGTAAAGCATCCTGAGACCATTCATGTGTGGGGTTGCTTCTCAACCAAGGGAGTGGGCTCACTCACAATTTTGCCTAAGAACACATCCATGAATAAAGAATGGTACCAATCCTCCGAGAGCAACTTCTCCAAACCATCCAGGAACATTTTGGTGACGAACAATGCCTTTTCCAGCATGGTGGAGCACCTTACCATAAGGCAAAAGTGATAACTAAGTGGCTCGGGGAACAAAGCATTGATATTTTGGGTCCATGGCCAGGAAACTCCCCAGACCTTAATCCCATTGAGAACTTGTGGTCAATCCTCAAGAGGCAGGTGGACAAACAAAAACAACAAATTCTGACAAACTCCAAGCATTGATTATGCAAGAATGGGCTGCCACCAGTCAGGATGTGGCTCAGAAGTTAATTGACAGCATGCCAGGGCGGATTGCAGAGGTCTTGAAAAAGAAGGGTCAACACTGCAAATATTGACTCTTTGCATCAACTTCATGTAATTGTCATTAAAAGCCTTTGACACTTATAAAATGCATGCAATTATACGTCTGTATTCCATAGTAACATCTGACAAAAATATCTAAAGACACTGAAGCAGCAAACTTTGTGGAAATTAATATTTGTGTCATTCTCACAACTTTTTGCCACAACTGTACTACGAAACAAACACACACTCCCTTGCCTTTCCACCTGTTCCCTCCCACAACCCCTGCAGCTGCACAGCAATCTACCTGCACACAGACATTTTCCTTCTCTCTTTCCTCATCACTCAAACCACCCCAGCTCTCTCTGTCTCTCTCTCATGCTCTATCCCCCTAGTGCTTATCTTTCACACTACCATCCTCCCACCTCCTCCCCCTTCCCCTCTTTCTCTCTCTCTTCACCAGAACTCAAATGGGCCTTATTGATCAGTTTAATCTAAAGCGTTAGAATCCAATACCGCCTGTATTTTCTGCTTCATGCACCGCAGCCACTCGATAGCGTTTAGACACTGAGGATGTGTGCGTGCGTGCGTGCGTGCGCCTGTCTGTGACAGGAAGCCAGCGGGATGTCAGCGAGTGCGCTGTGAAATGCATGGTGGGAAGGAGGAGGACTGCCTCCTGCTAATGAAGTTAGCTACCATACATGGTTCTCCTCTCGCTGTCAGCTTTGACAAAAACAAATCTACTTGTTTTTTTCTCACACCATTCTAGCCTTATTTACCCATCTGCTCCTCTCTCCTATTCACTCCCTCGTTCTCTATCGTTGACAGTACGTCAGACAAACTGTCATGCTCGTGGTGGGAGAAAGTGATTTCCATTTGAATTAACGGGAGCTTGTGGCGCTGGAGCACGTTAACGGCAGCAAATGAACGCCTGTCAAAACAAGCTCCAACTTAAATGATCTGTCTATTCATCAGATAATTGACCATTAGGCTTGACATATACTTCATGGCCAAAATTGTGTGGACACATACTTGTCAAACATCTCATTCCAAAATAATGGGCAATAATATGGAGTTGGTCCCCACTTTGCTGCTATAACAGCCTCCACTCTTCTGGGAAGGCTTTCAACTAGATGTTGGAACAGTGATATTGGGTGATTAAGGCCTGGCTTGCAGTCGGCATTCCAATTTATCCTAGCCCGAACCATGAAAAATAGCCCCAGATGATTATTCCTCCTCCACCAAACTTTACAGTTGGCACTATGTATTCGGGCAGGTAGTGTTCTCCTGGCATCTGCCAAACCCAGGTTCGTCCATCAGATTGCCAGCTGGTGAAGCGTGATTCATCACTCCAGAGAACGCGTTTCCACTGCTCCAGAGTCCAATGGAAGCGAGATTCACACCACTCCAGCCGACACTTGGCATTGCGCAAGGTGATCTTAGGCTTAACCCATTTCATGAAGCTCCCGACAAACAGTTCTTGTGCTGACGTTGCTTCCATAGGCAGTTTGGAACTCTGTAATGCGTTGCAACCGAGGACAGACAATTTTTACACACTACGCGCTTCAGCGCTCGTCGGAGTGTTTCTGTCTGTAATAAGGACCTTATTGTTGGGAAACTCATTCTGATTGGCTGGCCCTGGCTCTTCAGTGGGTCGGCCTGGCTCCCAAGTGGGTGGGCTCCTGCCTAGTTGTGAAATTCATAGATAAGGGACAAATTAATTTATTTCAATTGACAGATTTCCTTTTATATGAACTATAACTCAGCAAGATCTTTTAAATGGTTGCATGTTGCGTTTTATATTTTTGTTCAGTATATAAGATAGCGGCTTAGTTCTCTCTCTGTGTGTGTGTGTGTGTGTGTGTGTGTGTGTGTGTGTGTGTGTGTGTGTGTGTGTGTGTGTGTGTGTGTGTGTGTGTGTGTGTGTGTGTGTGTGTGTGTGTGTGTAGAGAGAGAGCCCTGGAGTCAGTGTAGTTGTGAGCATAGACAGAGGAAACAGGTGGTGGCAGAGTTCTGATCCTAATGCATCTGAATGTCTGTGAGAACGACCTGTCTGATCACATCAAAACATACAAGGACTCCCTCCGTCTGCATGCCTTTGATGATTATGCGTCAGCGTCTCTCCAAGAGTCTCTCTATCTCTCTCTCATTCTTTCTCTCTCGCTATCCCTCTCTCTTTCTTTTCTTTTTCTCTCTTTATTTTCTCTCTCTCCTCTCTGATCTCTCCATCTCGCTGTCCTCTTTCATTCAATGCAATTTGTTGTTGTTACTTTAGGAGTTTGTCCTTCGGTTTGTCATGGCTCTGTACACGGAGTATGCCAAACATTAGGAACACCTTCCTAGTATTGAGTTGCACCCACCCCCCTTTTTTGCCCTCAGAACAGTCTGAATTTGTCAGGCCATGGACTCTACAAGGTGTCGAAAGCATTCCACAGGGATGCTGGCCCATGTTGACGGCAATGCTTCACACAGTTGTGTCAAGTTGGCTGGATGTCCTTTGGGTGGTGGACCATTCTTGATACACACATGAAATTGTTGAGATTGAAAAACAGTTCTTGACACAAACCGGTGCGCTTGGCAACTACTACCATACCCTGTTCAAAGGCACTTAAATATTTTGTCATGCTGATTCACCCTCTGAATGGCACACATACATAATCCATGTCTCAAAGCTTAAAATTTATTCTTTAACCTTTCTCCTCCTGTTCATTAACACTTATTTGATTGTCTTTAACAAGTGACATCAATAAGGTATCATAGCTTTCACCTGGATTGGCCTGGTCAGTCTGTCATGGAAAGAGCATCTCTTGAAACCACTTTATTCTTCTGAGGGGTGTTTTTCGACAGCTCTGTTTTGATCTCAGTGGAAGTGTGTGCATTAGTGTTGCACAGTATACCGTTCTTCTGTCAAATGTGTCTCACATCGTATACTGATGGAGAAGATCAAGTCTATCAGTGCAGCCATTGTCCCATTGACAGTGTGAGCACACCGTGCATGCTTATTGCCTGCTCCACTTACTCATTGCTAGCTTGTCCATCCTGAGGAACCTGGGAGTCTGGGCTGCATCATGTTAGCTCCCCACTCATGCTGCACAGAAGTTAACATACTTGAATAATTCAACACGGCCGGTATCAAATCAAGCTTTATTTTTATATAGCACATTTCAGACATGAATACAACACAGTGCACTTCACAGGGAAAAACGAATAAACCATGAAAATATTTACTACACAAACGTAAGAGGATAAAAGTTTTAAGTATCAATTTAAAACTGAAAGACTAAAAAAGCCCCATAAGGAAAAGCAAGGCTAAAAAATATGTCCACAGCTTTGAACCCCATCAGGTTCTCTGGCAGACTATTCCAGAGGCAGGGGGCATAGTAATAAAAAAGCTGCCTCTCCATGCCTCTTGATCGGTAGAAATGGTAGCATAAATGGCAAAATGGCACTCCACATGACAAAGTTTGCTGACTCCTGATGTAGCCTATCCGGTAGAAAGAGTAGTAGCCTATGTCTTTTTCTGTAGCCAACAGACTGGAGATCAAAATTATTACAATGTTATGAGAGACACTTTTACGCACCTCCAATCAAATGGCACCCTACCATATAAAAATAAGACACCATATCCTAAAAACAGGACAGGTCAAAATAATAAATTACCACTCACGACTGCCTTCGGGGAGTTTCACTCTGTGGGCTAAGTTTGTATTTGTCCATTTTTGATGAGCTGATCATAGCAAAGATGAAAATAATTTAGCATTTACCGCCATGTTGATTCTCATTGCAAATAGGCTCAAGACAACTCTGTAGCTGATTTTCAGATCTTAAATAATCAAAATGGTTAGTGTTAAGCCTTTGTCAGGAATCAGGACTAATATAGCCAATGCAACTGCCTGTTTTTTTACAAATAGTAGGCCTACCACGTGGATGGGCATTCGTAACTTAACAGCGAGTACTTTTATAACATGAGTGCTACTTCTATGCAAATGTTGTTGATCAGTACAATAAGTCCCAAATGGAAGGGAAACTGTTTGTCAGCTGTAGCTCCATAGACTCCACTGAAATCAGCCAAAACAAGTTCAATAACTTAATGCATGCACACAATCCTATTGAAATATGTATTCACCTGTATTGTGAATAGGCCTAAGCTACAGTACATTTTGATTTACCCAGTTTAACGATAGATATTTACCATTCAAATAAGTGATTAACATTATGTTATGTACACTTGGGGTCACTTAGAAATGTCCTTGTTTTTAAAATAAGCTAATTTTTTTTTGTCCATTAAAATAACATATAATTGATCAGAAATACAGTGTAGACATTGTTAATGTTGTAAATGACAATTGTAGCTGGAAACGTCAGATTTTTTATCGAATATCTACATAGGCGTACAGAGGCCCATTATCAGCAACCTTCACTCCTGTGTTCCAATGACACGTTGTATTATCTAATCCAAGTTTATCATTTTGAAAGGCTAATTGAAATAGTACTCCGACTCCGGGATACTGGCCTTCTAGGCAGAGTTCTTCTGTCCAGTGTCTGTGTTCTTTTGCACATTTTAATCTTTTCTTTTTATTGGCCAGTCTGAGATATGGCTTTTTCTTTGCAACTCTGCCTAGAAGGCCAGCATCCCGGAGTCACCTCTTCACTGTTGATGTTGAGACTGGTATTTTACGGGTTTTATTTAATGAAGCTGCCAGTTGAGGACTTGTGAAGCATCTGTTTCTCAAACTAGACACTCTAATGTACTTGACCTCTTGCTCAGTTGTGCACCGGGGCCTCCCACTCTTTCTATTCCGGTTAGAGCCAGTTTGCGCTGTTCTGTGAAGGGAGTAGTACACGACGTTATACGAGATCTTCCGTTTCTTGGAAATTCCTCGCATGGAATAGCCTTCATTTCTCAGAACAAGAATAGACTGACGAGTTTCAGAAGGAAGTCCTTTGTTTCTGGCCGTTGTGAGCCTGTAATCGAACCCACAAATGCTGATGCTCCAGATACTCAACTAGTCGAAAGAAGGCCAGTTTTATTTATTCTTTTATCAAAACAACAGTTTTCAGCTGTGCTAACGTCATTTCAAAAGGGTTTTCTAATGATCAATTAGCCTTTTAAAATTATAATCTTGGATTAGCTAACACAACGTGCCATTGGAAACAGGAGTGATGGTTGCTGATAATGGGCCTCTGTACGCCTAAAATAAGCCATTTCCAGCTACAATTGTCATTTACAACATTAACAATGTCTACACTATATTTCTGATCAATTTGCTGTTCTTTTAATGGACAAAAAATGTGCTTTTCTTTAAAAAACAAGGACATTTCTAAGTGACCCCAAACTTTTGAGTGGTAGTGTATAAGCAACATGTAAATGTAATATAAACGCAACATGTAAAGTGTTGGTCTCATGTTTCATGTGCTAAAATGAAATAATAGTAATTTTGTGCACAAATATTTACATCCTTGTCAGTGAGCATTTCCCCTTTGCCAGGATAACCCATACACCTGACAGGGTGGCATATCAAGAAGCTGATTAAACAGAATGATCATTACACAATAAAAAGCCACTCTAAAATGTGCAGTTTTGTCACACAACACAATGCCACAGATGTCTCAAGTTTTGAGGGAGCGTGCAATTGGCATGCTGACTGCAGGAATGTCCACCAGAGCTGTTGCCAGATAATTGAATGTTAATTTTTAATTCTAAAACGTTGTTTTAGAGAAATTGGCAAAATGTACAACTGGCCTCTCTATCCGTAGACCACGTTTAACCATGCCAGCCCAGGATCTCCACATCCGGCTTCTTCACTTGCGGGATCATCTGAGACCAGCCACCCGGACAGCTGATGAAACTGAGGAGTATTTCTGTCTGTAATAAAACCAGGCCCAGCAATGGCTGCACCCCTGCTCAGTCATGTGAAATCCATAGATTAGGGCCTAATGAATTTATTTAAATTGATTGATGTCCATATATGAACTGTAACTCAGTAAAATTGTTGAAATTGTTGTGTTTTATATTTTTATTCAGTATAGTTAGGTTGCTAAAAACTAAGTCAAATTGACTGTATAATGGAGGGCCTAGTATCTGCTGGTTTCTGGATTTTCCTTTCAATTAAGACATAGACAACCAGATGAGTGGAGTTCCTTACTAACCAGTGACCTTAATTCATCAATCAAGTACAACGGAGGAGCGAAAACTCGCAGACACTCAGCCCTCCGTGGAATGAGTTTGACACATGGTATAATTGATTCATTAATGCATATATTGCTGTCTCAGAAAAAATGGCATCAACATTTTCACAATTAAAGATATTCAATTCAAAAGATGCGCAACAATTGAACAGCGGAGTAGCTGAGTTTTTCTGTCTGGATCAAATGCCATTCTGTGACTGGTTAATACGCCTTCTTTTTTTGCTTTTGTTTGTTGTGTATGTGCATGTCTGTTTTATGTGTACGTGTGTGTGCAGAGGTGGGTAGAGTACTGAAAATCTGTACTTAAGTAAAAGTGCTGTTACTTAGATTGTAATTTACTCAAGTAAATAGCCCTCTTAAGAAACTAAAGTAAAATATTAAGTATCCGGTCAGACAGTACTAGTTACAAATTTAGTTTGGATTATTTTTTACACCTTATTGTAAACTGTGAACGCAAACAAAAATAACAACTTAGTGCAATTGATTTTACATTCATTTATTTGTTAAGCCTGCCAGCACCATCTTGCAGATGTCCTCCAACACAGGTAGTCTCCAATGAAGACTGACATCAACGTCTTGTAGGCTGTACAGTTTCAATTAGTCAAAGTTGACTTAAAATCTTGTAGAAACCACATTTCCATCCACAGTTTTCATGTGATGTAAAGTCATACCATATTTCTCAGCTGAGAAATGGTGGCGGAAATACCTTTTTATGTGAAAATATTGATTTAATAACCATATCGAAATAAACTTGTCCTGTGATGACATGGTGTGTGTGTGTGGTCCTTCCACTACGACTCGGGGAACCATGCAGTTTATTAGGTTACAGATTAAATAAATTACACTTTCACCACACTGTGGTGAACCACAAACTTCATAAGGTTTAAGCTTGATGCCTCTTTCCAATAAATGTCGATGGCCTTATTCTGCTGACATGATGAAGGATGCGTGACTGCCGTTTTGACAAAAACATTCTCGCTCTTATCTATAATCTCATCATGTAGACTAGCATCCCCGCAGAGCCTACCCACACTGTACCTGCGAGCTGTTGACTAAAGTGCAAGTGCCAAGACCAGAGTAAATGCGATTGAAACACTGAACATGAGATTTTTATTCGGTTCATGGGAGCGTAAAAGCGTGCACTACGTCATCACGCTCTGAATTTTATCTGCAACAAGTCAGTTTGGTGGAAAGACACCACTGGTGGGAAAATGCATATCTTTTCTTTATGCAGATTATAGAAAATTTGCATGAAAATCGGTCACAAATTGGATTGAAACCTAGCTAATGTGCTCAATTCCATCCAGACATTGGAATAATTTCAATAGCATTAATTAGCAATAATTACAATTCATTTTAGCTCTAGTTGGCTATTGCCACACACAACTGATTATCAAAGGAATTGTCCGTAGAGCTCCAAGACAGGATTGTGTCGAGGCACAGATCTGAGAAAGGGTACCAAAACATTCTGCAGCATTGAAGGTCCACAAGAACACAGTGGCCTCATCATTCTTAAATGGAAGAAGCTTGGAACCACCAAGACTCTTCCTAGAGCTGGCCGCCTGGCCAAACTGAGCAATCGGGGGAGAAGGGCCTTGGTCAGGGAGGTGACCAAGAACCCGATGGTCGCTCTGACAGAGCTCCAGAGTTCCTCTGTGCAGATGGGAGAACCTTCCAGAAGGACAACCATCTCTGTAGCACTCCACCAGTCAGGCCTTTATGGTAGAGTGACCAGACGGAAGCCACTACTCAGTAAAAGGCACTTGGAGTTTGCCAAAAGGCACCTAAAGGACAATCAGACCATGAGAAACAAGATTCTCTGGTCTGATGAAACCAAGATTGAACTCTTTGGTCTGAATGCCAAGAGTCACATTTGGAGGAAACCTGGCACCATCCACTACGGTGAAGCATGATGGTGGCAGCATCATGCTGTGGGGATGTTTTTCAGCGGTAGGGACTAGGAGACTGTCAGGATCGAGGCAAGATGAACCAAGCAAAGTACAGAGATACTTGAAGATAACCTTCTCCAGAGCGCTCAGGACATCAGACTGGGGTGACGGTTTACCTTCCAACAGGACACTGACCCTAAGCACAAGCCATGACAATGCAGGAGTGGTTTAGGGACAAGTCTCTGAATGTCCTTGAGTGGCCCAGCCAGAGCCCGGACTTGAACCCGATCCAACATCTCTGGAGAGACCTGGAAATAGCTGTGCAGCAACGCTGCCCATCCTACCCGACAGTGCTTGAGAGGATCTGCAGAGAAGAATGGGAGAAACTCCCCAAATACAGGTGTCCCAAGCTTGTAGCGTCATACCCAAGAAGACTCGAGGCAATGGACAAGAGTTTTGATGATGATATTTATAATACATTTTATTAGTCAATGGGTCGTGAAACATTTTACATACGTAAAGGGGAACCAATAGTATTGATTCATGAAAAAATTATCAAATTTGGAGTAACAAGGTTTTCATCCGACAGCTACGATATAATCATATAAATCTATGCAACTAAAGTTACTTCCTTCAGAAATAGTACAAGTACAGCCCACAGTGTAACAAGAAAAGTACTACTTTGTCCCAAAATTTAGTTAAGTACATTGTCGTGTTGTTGACTATCATTAAATATGAAGATTGTATATTATCAAGTCAATTCTCAGTGTAATTTAATTACGCGATTAAACTAGTCATGTAACTTTAATTATTAACTAGGAAGTCGGGGCACCACGGAAAAATGTTGTTTAGAGAGTCAATTTCCCGAATATATCTCTGAATATAAATTTTCATATCTTATCAAAACAGTCGCTTATTAATGCATTTTACCTCATCAGTTCGCAAACCCTTGGATATCTACACAAATCGTAGCATAGAATCATGAATCGGCAATATACAAATTGGCTTAATTATTTATTTACTAACTTAATCACAGAATTACTTACACACACACACACACAATTAGTTCATACATTTGGTATTACATGATACAAAGAAAAAGTCCCTAGCAGATGAAAATTATATGATGGCTTGGTTGACAAAGGAAAGGGGGTGGGGACCACTCAAGAGCAGGAGATTCATAGCTGATAACTACACTCATAGAAATTGCTAATACTTTGAATATGAACAACCGCTCATTCGAAAACAAATTGCAATTTACATATTTACGAGTGTATGTCTTGTTGTCTCTCTCTGTGGTCGCCGGTCCATCTGCTGGAGAGAGTCAGTCGGCAGAAAGTTTCTGGTTGTGTTCATAATGGATATGTCAACCTTCAGATGTAAACCTGACAGCTGGGAAATGTACACATTAAGAGATGTAGTTGTGTGTTTTCTGTCCTTCATGAGATCACCAAATGAAACACATTCAACATGACTGTTCCTTAAGTGTCCACGGACCATTCCCACATTCTCAAAAATATAAATATTGTTTAATTCTCCCATTTTGGGGATTATGAGTTTTGGCAAGAGAAGCTCTTTTTTCTTCATAGATTCTCTCCCTCAATACTGCATGGCAGTTTCTACCAGGTATTTATGACCATTGTAAAACCTGATGTGGGAGAGCGAGTGAGAGAGGGGGGGGAGCCACGATATACACCCAAAAAGGGCCGCGTCGTGACATGTAATGCATTACTTGTAGCGCGTTACACACACACACACACACACTTGCTTGTGCATCTTTGTGAACCTATGTGTGAGTGTTTTGGTGGGGGGGTTGTATGTGTGTAGGACAGAGATCAGTGTAAAGTTAAGGTAGGAAGTCATCATGCTCTCCTAAAGCTGTCAAACTGCAGTCTTTTCCCAACCACTGGACTATTACAGGGCTATCAAATGGCTACCATAATGCAGTCACCAGGACAGCACACACACTCCCAAGTCATTCCTCACAGGCGTCTCCTTAATAACATCCCCTAGTCTTTGTCCCTCCTTTCTCTGTGTGTGTGTGTCTGTGTGTGTACTTTTGCCTCTGGCTTTCTGTCACTGCATTCCCTCTCTCACTTTCTGTCTTACTCTATCTGGTTGGGTCCTGTCTCATGAGCCTCCAGTCCTAGCCCTGCCCCTGGTGTGTGATTACAGTTGATACGCTTCCCCAGCTACCCCTCACCACTCTGAGGGAGCTAGGAGGGAGCTGTCCAGCTGCCAGGGCTGAATTGTGGCTCTAAGGAGCTCCACTCTAGTGCTACTCCAGTGCTGTCCATGGTGCTGAATATAGTTAGCAAGGATAACTAGCTTAATCTGTGCTGCTGGCTATTTTAGCAATGGGTCCTCTTTCTCCCATTGTAAGCAGGTGGAGACGTGCACATTTTAATTGGGATGTTGATGTGATTGATTGATTGATTTTAGTAGTGACATATTTGCAGGTGGGCGTTTTTAGACAGAAGGAGAGAGATATAGAGAATAAGAGGGTGTGTGTGAATGAGAGCAAGAGTGACAGGGAGACAGGAAGCAAGCGAGAGAGCTTCAGAGAGAGCATGAACGAGAGTGAAAGAGAGGAAAATACAAGCCATGCTTTGCAACAACAAACTCCTTCAGGGAGTGTATAAGTACGTACAGTATGTGTCACTTAAAGGACCAATACAACTGTTTTTTTTTTATCTCAATATCAAATTGTTTCTGGTTAATAATTACTGTAAGTACCTTACTGTGATTGTTTAGTAGTGGCATGAGTGGGGAATGGAAAAATGAAATCTAGCTGTTATTAGCAATGAGGTGTGGAACTTTCTTATTGGTCTAACTAATTTACTACATCCCACCAAAAACAGGCTGAAATTTCAGGCGGTCTTTTCAAACAGCTCTTTCACTAAAAGGGCATTATCATAATTTTCACAGTACTATTTCAACCCCATATTGTTGTAAAATATCTAAAACACATGAATATCATGTTTTTGACTGCACTGGGCCTTTTAAGCATTCCGTAATCACATCTCTCACTAGAAGAGGACCAGAAGCTCATCTCTTGGGATTGCACTCTCAGAAGGATTTATCTAGACTATAGAGAGAAAACATAAAGATGGTAGGGAGGGGAATCAGTGTTGTGAGAATGTAAAATGAGAAGTGAACTGTGTGTCTGAGTCTCAAATGTTTGTTGTGTGTGTGTGTAGGAGCGTGTTTCTCTCTGTGTGTGTGTGACTGTGGTTCAAAGACGTGCTCCACACAGCAGGGGTGCCTAGTGCCTCGGGTCTCAATAGGCTCATACGGCAACATCATCTCCCCACTGTGGGAAATACAGCAATGATATATCCTCTATCTCCACAGAGATGTAACACGATGATGTAATAAAGTCCATAGAGACGTTTTATAATTCTATGCTGGAATCGGAACTAGAGCCATTTTGAGACATTATATGGAAAAACAACACAACAGCAGCTGGGTTTCTATCAATCACCAATGTATATATGATTCATTTAAATGATAAAAACATCAGTAAATGGCATATATTGGGTCTTAAAGGGTTGGACTTTGTTATGTTGCCCGTATTCGTAAAGCATCTCACAGTAGAGTGCTGAACTAAGATCAGTTTTGCATTTTAAATTCTAATGAATGCAGAGGGTGGACCTGATCCTAGATCCTAGCCCTCTTTATGAATACAGGTCCTGAACCACCAATTAGAATATGTGCTATGCTAGTCTTCAAGGAATGTCGGAGTCAAATAATCGTCTTGCTCTATTTGATGCTGATTACAGTGTGGCATTGGAGTTTTCACTAGACATAATGTCTCTAGAAGATTTACCATCGAGCCGAATTTAACGACACTAATCTGATAAGACGTTTAATCAAGATCAAGTGGAGCTGAGATTAGGCTGTTTTAAACCAGTTATAGCGGCTTCTCCCGACAAACTGTATCTGTGTCTTAAATAGCACTCTATTGCCTATAAAGGGCACTACTTTTGCCCAGAGCCATAATGACCCTGGTCAAAAGTAGTGCACTAAAAAATGTATAGGATGCCCTTTGAGAAGCTTTTCGGGACTCAGCGGAAGTAACCTATTAGTAATTGTTATTGCTGATCTGTGTAACTTCCATGACTTTGTGACTTCCATGAGTTTGTGTAACACGCATGAGTGTGCGCTTACATTACATGCATACGCCTGTGTGTTACACAAACTCATGGAGTGTAAGCGCACACACTCATGCACATAGGCTTGTAAGCGTTCACACACACACACACACACATACGAACACACACACCTTACCTCTTCCAATAATCATGAAGTATCTTTGAGAGGTTGCCTATACATAGTTTGGGGTCATGACATCACCCACATTGCCTCTAGTGGGCTAATGCTTTCATCATGTTGAGTTCAATGAAGAGGTAAGGGGAAAAAACGAGTAGGGGAAAGAGATAAGTAAGAAATAGCTGATATGGAGACTGTTTGATAGAGAGAGTGGGGGTGAGGTAGAGACAGAAATTAAGGGCAGGAGAGGAGGGGTGAGGAATGAGAGCAAGAGGGAGATGAAGAGAGGAGGGTAGATGATTGAGAGGGAGAACAGAGAGAAGGATGGCAGGAGTTGAGAGTTCATTAATATTAAAGATCCTGTTTGAACGTTTAATTATAAGCCTCAGTGATTTCCCGAGCTCTTAACTTTCACAATGTTCATCTAGCACTCTGTTCCTCTGACGCACACGTCAGCACAATGCAAAAAGCTGTTTTATTTTATCGAATGCCACTTTAAACAGATGTAATAAACGTCACTACCGCCGGCAATGACTCTGGGTGTCTCGCTATAACACGCCGACTTTAATCATTTTTATTTTATAGGTTTTATTTCATCTCGTCATATGGTAAAGGAATAGAACGATCTCTCGATGTTCATTTGGGTGGGTGTGTGTGTGGTTTTCCCTCTTCCTCCCTCCTACCTGGCAAGTGAAGATGAACAAAAAAGTGTCCCTCAAAAGTCGTAGGAAGTATGCATGCATAAACAACAACAGCAAAACCACAAGAGTGGCCACTAATATTGAATAGGTCCTCCTCATCCACCTCATTATCATCTTCAGCATAATTGTGATCAAAACAACAAACTAGGAATTGATCACTCTCCCGTTGTTATACCGACAAACATTTCAAGCCTTTTTGGACTTTTGAGGGGACTAGGAGGCTTTATAAAAACACTACAAAGTCACAATTCCAACCCCGCATTGTTGATTTGTTATTGTTTGTTTGCATTTTCAGTATTTCTCTCTATTTTATATGCATCCCTAATTTTGTTGTTAATTGCTATCTAACCTTTAACTAGGTTTAGGGTCAATTTGTGATTTACAAATGGTGGTGGCATGACAATAGCAATTAACTACTTCAACACAGCAAACACTCTGTTTTCCCCCTGTTGATTATCTTCTCAAAAGCACCTTTGGAAAGTGAACAAATGACGACGCAACTCAATTGGTGTCTGCGTGCTCAGTCGCTGATGATGGCCAGACAAAGAACGTTGAGACGGCGAGGAAATCAGTGGACAAAGTAACAGAAATAATTTTGATGCCCCTTTTTGCTGGACAGACGTGTAATATGTAGGCACTCTATTCCAGAATACTTAAACTGTGAGGAAGTCATCTCAACTCAATATAAGGAAGGTGTTCGTAATGTTTGCCATTCTCAGTGTATATCTAAATCATTTTCTTAATTCTATTTGACGTGGTACGGTCCATCTCCCAGTCTATTCCTTTCCGTAGTACAATTGTTTTAAAATAAAGATAATAGATCATTGGTTTGGAACTCCATGATGTCTGAATATAGGCCTACTTTCTGAGATTTGAAATAGAAGACACAAAACATAAGGTTCTGTCTTTCCTTTTGCCCTGGACTCCAGCGAGTGACAACTGATCCTTTGAAAATGAGACCGCCCTGTTTAAGGAACAAACTTGTCTCTCTTGTAAATTTAATGCACTTTTCAGAAAAAGTATTGCCACTTATGTCATCTTGTCTTGAGTAGAATTATTTAGTAAAATATAATAGGCCTAAAATGATGCCATTTTGTCGTGTGGCTCAGTTGGTAGAGCATGGTGTTTGCAACGCCAGGGTTGTGGGTTCGATTCCCACGGGGGACCAGTATGGACAAAAAATGTATGAAATGTATACATTCACTACTGTAAGTCGCTCTGGATAAGAGCGTCTGCTAAATGACTAAAATGTAGATGTAAAATGTTCTCACAATCTCTTGCCCCTCTTTGTCACCCTGGCATGGCACTGATTGGATACAGACAATTAATTTGAATATCTGATGAACTATCATCCAATTAGTGACTTGCTGATTGTAGGACCTGCTGTAGCAAAGCAGGTCTTCATTTGTGTAGAAGCCTCTGCTCTGCGCTAATGTTGGCATCCTGTCTGTGTGTGGTGTGTCCGTACCTGCATGCCCATGTGTTTTTGTCTTCAAGTGTGTGTGTGTGTGTGTGTGTGTGTGTGTGTGTGTGTGTGTGTGTGTGTGTGTGTGTGTGTGTGTGTGTGTGTGTGTGTGTGTTTCTCACACATTGTGTGTTCCTTCATGTGTAGGTGTGTGAATGGAGCACTGCTGTGGATGTTAAACACACGGCCAACCTTGGCCTGTTCAAGGGCACTCATTCACATTCAGCGGAATTTAAACACCTGTATGTGGTCGCCAAGGAAACCGGGAATCTGGGCGCTCTCAGGAACCACATTAGCATATGCGCATAGCTTCCAAGTTCAAGGATATAAATTAACTTACATGTACCCATAAATATGTATCTGGCTTCATGTTCACTTCAGAAAGCTGCCTTTGACTTAAGGGATTGCATGGTGACCCTGGAGTTCTCTGTAATTGTTGCTTTATCCAAGTGAAATATGTGATAAATTTAGTTGTATGTAGTATAAAACTATAAATAGCTTTTCTATTATGTATGAACCTAGATGTATCTGGTTACGGTTTTTGTATTACTTCTCGCAATTGTGAATTGTTTGTCTTGAAAAATTAAACTCGTGTCCCTGCAGGCCACTTGGATCTCCTTTTGTGGGTGTGTTTTTGCGTCTACCTTATTTTCACAATATGGACCATTTAGGGGTGTGAATGTTGGGATCCTTAACGTAAAGAAGAATCTGTAATAGAAAAACAATGTTTTTTTGGGGGGGGGGGGTTCCCCATAAAATGTTTATCACAGTGCAGTTGGCTCGCCTGCTCTTTCTCATTGACACACACTTGCATCAAAAGCAGTCTTTGGTCTGTTGCGTGTAGAATATCCTAGCCTATTCATTGGTGATGGGCCCTGCTTTACTGAAGTTGCGAGACATTGCAAGGCAAGAAATTGCAAGATGCAGCTTTAGATTGCCAATAGATATGCCTAAAGTAGAGTTATGACCTGCCTATACTTTGCCCCTCCCCGCTCGCGCCGTCCCTCCCTAGCTCGCTAAGACAGATCAGAGTGTTTGTGTTCTCGGAAGAATGGCAACTAATCAGTCTCCTCCGTTCCAAAAATACTGAATCTTAGGAGTCGATTCCTAGCGGACGATTCCTACCAATTAAAAAGCTATGTCCTTCTCTGACTTTTCCTAAATGTTTTGTATTTTACATTGCTTATTTGTCAGAATTTTGAAATGTTTAGAGCCTTTTCTTCAGTTCTTTTCATACTTATATACATTGTGTGTGTGTGTGTACACATATGTGGGCACCCCTTAAAATGAATGGATTCAGCCATTTCAGCCAAACCCGTTGCTGACAGGTGTATAAAATCGATCACACAGCCATGCCATCTCCACAGACAAACATTGGCAGTAGAATGGCCTCACTAACAAGCACAGTGACTTTCGATGTGGCACCGTCATAGGATGCCACCTTTCCAACAAGTCAGTTTGTCATATTTCTGCCCTGCTAGAGCTGCCCTGGTCAACAGTAAGTGCTGTTATTGTGAAGTGGAAAGCAAGTCCCCGCAGCAATGTTCCAACATCTAGCGGAAAGCCATCCCAGAAGAGTGGAGGCTGTTTATAGCAGCAAAGGGAGTCCAACTATTAATACCCATGATTTTGGGAATAAGATGTTCAACGAGCAGGTGTCCACATACTTCTGGTCATGTTGTGTACCTATTCACAACTTAACCAGTCAAGACAAATGTGCTGTAGGAAGTTGGTACCCAGATAGGCGCTAATGTCTCTCTCTCTCCACACTGAATGAATGATGAATGGGCAATTAATTGTCCACGTTACTTGACAATTAAAGGGTGAAGAGGTCGATTTAATTTAGAAAAACAATAGTGTAATGATGAGTTTTATGTCTATTTGTCAGCATTGGCGCTCATGTTTATAGCAAATCATTTGACAGAGCGCCTTGCGGGTTGATATCATTCTCTTTTATATTTTACTTTGTAAAAATAAGCATTTACAGGACTATTTTTATTTACTATAATTATATTACTAATCAAATGTATTGTAAGGGAAACGGAAACGTCTTTGACTCTCTCCTAGTTGATGAGTAAAGGGACGCAAAACGATGCCAGTCAGCCTGCACAGCTGGCCCATGGAAACTAATTTCACACCTAATAGTTAGCCAAAACTAAAGACAATCTGATGAGTGACAATATTATCAGTTGTCAAATTGTACATTTAGAGAGAGCTTGGAATTGACAAAGGCAGTGAAAAGAGCAGCACTTTATCAAATCAAATCCAATGTATTTATATAGCCCTTCTTACATCAGCTGATATCACAAAGTGCTGTACAGAAACCCAGCCTAAAACTCCAAACAGCAAGCAATGCAGGTGTAGAAGCACGGTGGCTAGGAAAAACTCCCTAGAAAGGCCAAAACCTAGGAAGAAACCAAGAGAGGAACCAGGCTATGAGGGGTGGCCAGTCCTCTTCTGGCTGTGCCGGGTGGAGATTATAACAGCACATGGCCTAGATGTTCATAGGTCAGGGTTCCAGCAGGTCTGGGACAACAGGTCTGGGACAGGTAGCACGTCCGGTGAACAGGTCAGGGTTCCATAGCTGCGGGCAGAACAGTTGGAACTGGAGCAGCAGCATGGCCAGGTGAACTGGGGACAGCAAGGAGTCATCAAGCCAGGTAGTCCTGAGGCATGGTCCTAGGGCTCAGGTCCTCCGAGAGAGAGAAAGAAAGAAAGAAAGAGAGAATTAGAGAGAGCATATTTAAATTCACACAGGACACTGGAAAAGACAAGAGAAGTACTCCAGATGTGACAGACTGACCCTAGCCCCCCGAGACATAAACTACTGCAGCATAAATACTGGGGCTGAGACAATTATATAACAATAATTATCAAATCTTCCTTCGGAGTCACATGCAGGTAAAACTTATTTTTTTAAAATTATTATTCTAAAATGGATGAAATTGCTTTTCCTCATCGGTCTACAGACAATATCCCACAATGACAAAGCAAAAACCGGTTTTCAGAAATGTTTGCACATTTATAAAAAACAAAAAACAAAAAATTTAAATATCACATTTACATAAGTATTCAGACCCTTTACTCTACTTTGTTGAAGTACCTTTTGGCAGTGATTACAGCCTCGAGTCTTCTTAGGTTTGATGCTGAAAGGTTGGCACACCTGTATTTGGGGAGTTTCTCCCATTCTTGTATACAGATCCTCTCAAGCTATGTTCAGATCTCATGAAATGTTTGATCGGGTTCAAGTCAGGGCTCTGGCTGGGCCACTTAAGGACATTCAGAGACTTGTCCCTAAGCCACTCCTGTGTTGTCTTGGCTGTGTGCTTAGGGTTGCTGTGCTGTTTGAAGGTGAACCTTCACCCCACAATGAAGTCCTGAGTGCTCTGAAGCAGATTTTCATCATGGATCTCTCTGTGCTTTGCTCCGTTCATCTTTCCCTCTATCCTGACTAGTCTCCCAGTCCCTGCCGCTGAAAAACATCCCCACATCATGATGCTGTCACCCCCATGCTTCACAGAAGGGATGGTGCCAGGTTTCCTCCAAACATGACACTTGGCATCAGACCAGAGAATCTTGTTTCTTATGGTCTGAGAGTCTTTTAGGTGCCTTTTGGCAAACTCCAAGAGGGCTGTCATGTGCCTTTTTTACTGAGTGGAAAAGGGAAGGGGTCTGAATACTTCCTGTGTGTGTGTGTGTGTGTGTGTGTGTGTGTGTGTGTGTGTGTGTGTGTGTGTGTGTGTGTGTGTGTGTGTGTGTGTGTGTGTGTGTGTGTGTATACAGTTGAAGTCGGAAGTTTACATACACCTTAGCCAAATACATTTAAACTCAGGTTTTCAATTCCTGACATTTAATCCTAGTAAGAATTCCCTGTTTTAGGTCAGTTAGGACCACCACTTTATTTTAAGAATGTGAAATGTCAGAATAATAGTAGAGAGAATGATTTATTTCAGCTTTTATTTCTTTCATCACATTCCCAGTGGGTCAGAAGTTTACATACACTCAATTAGTTTTTGGTAGCATTGCCTTTAAATTGTTTAACCTCGCTTGGGGAGCGTCCCACCCACGGGACACACTATTCAACAGCCAGTGAAAAATCAAAGCACCAAATTCAAAACAACAAAATGTCATAATTCAAAGTTCTCAAACATACGACTATTTTACACCATTTTAAAGGTACACTTCTCCTTAATGTAACCTCATTGTCCGATTTCAAAAAGGCTTTACGGAGAAAGCATAAAGTTAGATTATGTTAGGACAGGTACAACACAAGAAAAACCACACAGCCATTTTCCAAGCAGGAGAGGGGTCACAAATACCAGAAACTTAGCTAAAATTAAGCACCAACCTTTGACGATCTTCATCAGATGACACTCTTAGGACTCAATGTTAGACAATACATGTATGTTTTGTTTGATAAAGTTCATATTTATATCCAAAAACAGTATTTTTTGCCTCCAATACTGCCGGTGAATCAGCACAAACATTTACAAAAATACTCATCATAAACGTTGATAAAATATTAAACTGTTATTCAAAGAATTTTAGATAACCATCTCCTTTATGCAACCGCTGTTACAGATTTCAAAAAAGCTTCACGGGGAAAGCACACTTTGCAATAATCTGAGTACGGCACTCAGAAACATACACTAGACAATACAGATACCTGCCATTTTGGTGTCATCTAAAATCATAAATAGCATTATTAATATTCACTTACCTTTGATGATCTTCATCAGAAGGCACTTTCAGGAATCCCAGATCCACAATAAAGGTTGTTTTGTTCGATAAAGTCCATAATTTATGTCCAAATACCTCCTTGTTGTTTGCGCGTTCAGTAAGCTACTCCAAATGTAGGAAGCGCGCCCAAAAGTTCACGCCGAAAAGTTTAAAAAAAGTTATATTTACAATCCTTGAAACATGTCAAATGTTGTATAGCATCAATCTTTAGGGCTTTTTAACTTAGCACTTCAATCATATTCCAACCGGACGATTCCAATGTCTTGATAAACGTTTTGGAACACAGCTACCTCACCACGTTAATGCGCGCCAACGAACTCATGTCCTTTCCTGAGTCACCAAATTCCAACTTCCTTTGTTCGCTCTCTGTTCACCATAGACACCTCAAACAACTTTCTAAAGACTGTTGACATCTAGTGGAAGCCTTAGGAAGTGCAAAATGAACCCTAAGTCACTGTGTGTTGGATAGGCAATGACTGGAAAGGACTACAAGCACCAGATTTCCCACTTCCTGGTTAGATTTTTCACAGGGTTTTGCATGCGAAATGAGTTTTGTTATACTCACAGACATCATTCAAACAGTTTTAGAAACTTCAGAGTGTTTTCTATCCAAATCTACTAATAATATGCATATTCTAGTTTCTGGGCCCCGAGTAGTAGGCCGTCTAATTTGGGTACGTTTTTCATCCCGCCGTGAAAATACTGCCCCCTACCCTAGAGAAGTTAACTTGGGTCAAACGTTTCGGGTAACTTTCCACAAGCTTCACACAATAAGGTGGTTGAATTTTGACCCATTCCTCCTGACAGAGTTGGTGTAACTGAGTCAGGTTTGAAGGCCTACTTGCTCGCACATGCTTTTTCAGTTCTGCCTACACATTTTCTATAGGATTGAGGTCAGGGCTTTTGTGATGGCCACACCAATACCTTGACTTTGTTGTCCTTAAGCCATTTTGCACAACTTTGGAAGTATGCTTGGGGTCATTGTCCATTAGGAAGACCCATTTGCGACCAAGCTTTAACTTCCTGACTGATGTTTCTTCAGTATATCCACATAATTTTCCATCCTCATGATGGATTTTGTGAAGTGCACCAGTCCCTCCTGCAGCAAAGCACCCCCACAACATGATGCTGCCACCCCACTGCTTCACGGTTGGGATGGTGTTCTTCAGCTTGCAAGCGTCCCCCTTTTTCCTCCAAATATAACGATGGTCATTATGGCCAAACAGTTATATTTTTGTTTCATCAGACCAGAGGACATTTCTCCAAAAAGTACGATCTTTGTCCCCATGTGCAGTTGCAAACTATAGTCTGTTTATTTTATGGCAGTTTTGGAGCAGTGGCTTCTTCCTTGCTGAGCGGCCTTTAAGGTTATGTCGATATAGGACTTGTTTTGCTGTGGTTATAGATACTTTTGTACCCGCTTCCTCCAGCATCTTCACAATGTCATTTGCTGTTGTTCTGGGATTGATTTGCACTTTTTGCACCAAAGTACATTCATCTCTAGGAGACAGAACATGTCTCCTTCCTGAGCGGTATGACAGCTGCATGGTCCCATGGTGTTTATACTTGCTTACTATTGTTTGTGCAAATGAACGTGGTACCTTCAGGCGATTGGAAATTGCTCCCAAGGATGAATCACTTTGGAGGTCTACAATTTATTTTCTGAGGTCTTGGCTGATGTCTTTTGATTTTCCCATCATGTCAAGCAAAGATGCATTGAGTTTGAAGGTAGGCCTTGAAATACATCCACAGGTACACCTCCAATTGACGCAAATTATGTCAATTGGCCTATCAGAAGCTTCTAAAGCTATGACATCACTTTCTGGAATTTTCCAAGCTGTTTAAAGGCACAGTCAACTTAGTGTATGTAAACTTCTGACCCACTGGAATTATGATACAGTGAATTTTAAGTGAAATAATCTGTCTGTAAACAATTGTTAGGAAAATTACGTGTGTCATGCACAAAGTAGATGTTCTAACCGACTTGCCAAAACTGTAGTTTGTTAACAATAAATTTGTAGAGTGGTTGAAACAGGAGTTTTAGTGACTCCAACCTAAGTGTATGTAAACTTCCAACTTCAACTGTATATGTGTGTTTGTGTGTGTGTGTGTACCGCTGTTTCTTTGACACTTACCTTTGTCAAATAACTCTCAATTCAAGAGGTGCCGTGCTATTTCCAAATATCTCCTTTCCAAGAATATCCACACTGTCGAAGCGTTAACCTCTCTGGCGCATGTGGGACGAACTCGTCCCACCTACGTAACAGCCACTGAAATCCAGTGGCGCGATTTTTGAATCGTTTGAAATACTATTACTTCAATTTCTCAAACATATGACTATTTTACAGCTATTTAAAGACAAAAATCTCGTTAATCTAACCACACTGTCCGGTTTCAAAAAGGCTTTACAACGAAAGCAAAACATCAGGAGAGTGCCCAGCCAGAAATAATCAGACACCCATTTTTCAAGCTAGCATATCATGTCACATAAACCCAAACCACAGCTAAATGCAGCACTAACCTTTTATGATCTTCATCAGATGACACACCTAGGACATTGTGTTATACAATATATGCATGTCTGTTCAATCAAGTTCATATTTATATCAAAAAACAGCTTTTTACATTAGCATGTGACGTTCAGAAAAAGCATAACCCCCGCAAACTTCCGGGGAATTTACTAACAGTTTGCTAAATTACTCACGATAAACGTTCACAAAAAGCATAACAATTATTTTAAGAATTATAGATACATTACTCCTCAATGCACTCGATATGTCCGATTTTAAAATAGCTTTTCGGATGAAGCACATTTTGCAATACTCTAAGTACATAGCCCGGCATCACGGGCTAGCTATTTAGACACCCGGCAAGATTAGCCTTCATCAAAATCATATTTCCTATAAGAAAAATGTTCTTACCTTTCCTGTTCTTCGTCAGAATGCAGTCCCACGACTTCTACTTCAATAACAAATGTAGGTTTGGTCCCAAATAATCCATCGTTATATCCAAACAGCGACGTTTTGTTCGTGAGTTCTAGACACTATCAGAATACTAAATCACGGTCTCCCGCATGGCGCATGGCTTGACAAAAAATGTCTAAATATTCCATTACCGTACTTCGAAGCATGTCAACCGCTGTTTAAAACCAATTTTTATGCCATTTATCTCGTAGAAAAGCGATAATATTCCGACCGGGAATATGCAATGAGCCTAAACAGCCGAATTAAATTTCTCCACAGGGGCGAATCGTGCACGCGCCTCATTCAAAGGTCCTCTGATCCGCCACTTACCAAAGGCGATAATGTGTTTCAGCCTGAGGCTGCCTCGTCAACCTTCAGGTATTTCCCGGGTTCTGAGAGCCTATCGGAGCCCTGGGAATTGTCACGTTACAGCTAAGATCCTTACTTTTCAATAAACAGATGCTAGACGCACGACTCCTTGTCAGACAGGGTACTTCCTGCATGAAACCTTGTCAGGTTTTTGCCTGCCATAGGAGTTCTGTTATACTCACAGACCCATTCAAACAGTTTTAGAAACTTTAGGGTGTTTTCTATCCAAACCTGAACAATAATATGCATATTCTAGCTTCTGAGTTGGTGTACGAGGCAGTTAAAAATGGGCACATATTTTTTCCAAAATTCTCAATACTGCCCCCTAGCCCAAACAGGTTTTAAGCACATAACCACTCGCGCAGCAGCATTGCTCTGGCTACTATACAAAGACTACTAACATAACAAACTGAAAATAGGCTATTCTTTTTTTTTTTAAATACATTTTGTTATTTCCACAATGTTTTTTTAGACCTATCAAAATAAATTTATATTTGTGATTTTAACTCTTGAACTACTGTTTTTTCTTTTTTTCTTTTAGCCTAGTGTAACAAACTAATACTCTTATGTTCTTTGAAATAATCTTTTTTTTATTCTTATGTTAACTAAGACCATCATAAACACAACCAAATTATTATTCATCTTATAGCATATATGAAATGCATTTATTAAACTGTTGATCAGGTTCAAGAATTTGGATGTATCATTGGCAGGAAGTGGTGTCGATAATAGGCTGTAGACCTACGTTTTTAAGGAGGTCTTTGTAGAATTATACAAAATATATCCTTGACTTTATCTAAACAAATTACTACTGTTCTTATATTTTTACGTGGATATATTTCCACAAATA
The DNA here is from genome assembly GCF_901001165.1 of Salmo trutta. Taxonomy (NCBI): domain Eukaryota; kingdom Metazoa; phylum Chordata; class Actinopteri; order Salmoniformes; family Salmonidae; genus Salmo; species Salmo trutta. The sequence continues at coordinate 23,700,358 of NC_042995.1, read as the reverse complement.
TTTCTTAATGTAATTCATCCTTTACAATTGTTTATGCACTATTTGTCAAGCGTTGGTGCTAATGTTTGTGCACCTTGTGGGTTTATATGCATCTGATGCGTATGCTAAAGAGGACGCCCGGCAATGTTCTCAACGTTCTTTAGCGGGTACTTATAAACTGAAAGGCCAGATGGTTCTAGTGTTAAAAAGCCGTTGTGTACCCTTACAGACAAACGAACAGGCCGTAGCCGAGGCGCTTTCAATGGCATATGACTGTCGTAGGACCGGGCAAATTGCCGTGGAATTTTATGATTGTTTTCAGAACCCCCCCCACCATAAGAAGGCAATTTAAACGTTAAGCAAAATTGTCCATTTGTCACATCCCTACGTCCAACAGTACTGAGTGCTAAGACGAGCCCAGTAATCATGTGAAATAGAAAGCACTCTTCCTGGCTCCAGCTCGATAATAACACAAGCAAGGGGCAGAGACTTCAAATGTCACAACCGGCAGTATATCCATCCGCTTGTTAGCAACCGCAGGGGTTAGTGCTGTTGCTGGCCCACTAGGCACACACGTCAATTTTTTTTCATTGAAATGACGTGAAAACATTGATTCAACCAGTGTGTGTGCCCAGTGGGATGGCATTAAGAACCAAGACTTTTTCTTTTTCACCCAGCTCAAGAGGAAGATGAGGCATTAAGAGGGCTCGGCTCTCTTCCTCTTTCTTTCTTCTTTAAGGAGAAAGGGATGTTTGAGGGAAGGAAAGATGAAAGGAGCTGCCATTCAAGCTGGCTTCAATGGAGGTGTTGGCTGTATGTGAAAGGGTTGAGAGACGGCACATGTGGAGAGAGGAGAGATGGAAGGGGGGATAGAGAGATGGTTAAAGAAAGGGGGAAAGAGGTAGGGAGGGAGACAGGAAGGGAGAAAGGGGGAACAAGCTGTGGCGTAAGAGGGAGGGAGAGAGTGATGGTAAGGAGGGAAAGAGGTAAGTTGAACTAGAGAAAGGCAACACCTGTGGCGAGATGGAGGGAGCGAGCAAAACAGCAAAAGACAGATGGAGGGGGTAGAGTTAATAGGTAGAACCGCCCTAACAGTGAGGACTGCACACCTGCTTTATGCACCAACAGGAGGCCTTTCCTGCCCGCTAGTCATTCATTGAGTATGCCATACAGGCCTTTATTCAGCCTGCTATGGAAGAGTGCGAAAGCTACGACTCTCACATGTATGTGTTCAGGTTAATAGAGGGTTCTGACAGTGCAGGCTTGAATGGATGCATATATACTGTGGGTCATGTTAGGGACAATGCGAGTAGATGTATAGTACCCAAAATACAATACATTGAATGGATGGATCTATTTGAAGTGGTTTTTTTCACTAGTGAACTCTGCATCACGACTCGGGATATGACCTAGATGCAGACACAGGGGGCGGATATTTTGATACTCAGAATATTTATTATGCAAAGGGCAGGCTGAGGTTCGTAATCCAATGCAGGGTCAAACAGGGACAGAACGGCAGGTTTAGGCTCAGGACAGGCAGAGAGGTCAGGTCCGGGAAGACTAGAAAACCAAACTTGAGAAACGGGAAACACGCTGGTAAGACCTGACAAGACCAACTGGCATAGACAAACAGAAAGCGCAGGTATAAATACCCCGGAGATAATATTGACAAATGGGAGACACCTGTTGGGGGGTGGAGACCATCACAAGACAGGTGAAACAGATCAGGATGTGACAGTAAGATGTTCCTATGGGTTATGTCAGTCAAGGCCAATGTGAGTAGATGTACAGTACATACAATACAAACATTATTGTCCATTCACAGTCGTTGAATGTTTGTTAACCTCTATGGGACCCGGCGGGACGAATTCGTCCCACCTACGTAACAGCCAGTTGAATCCTGTGGCGCGATTTTTAAAATGTTTGAAATACTATTACTTCAATTTCTCAAACATATGACTATTTTACAGCTATTTAAAGACAAGACTCTCGTTAATCTAACCACACTGTCCGATTTCAAAAAGGCTTTACAACGAAAGCAAAACATTAGATTATGTCAGGAGAGTGCCCAGCCAGAAATAATCAGACACCCATTTTTCAAGCTAGCATATAATGTCACAAAAACCCAAACCACAGCTAAATGCAGCACTAACCTTTTATGATCTTCATCAGATGACACACCTAGGACATTATGTTATACAATACATGCATGTCTGTTCAATCAAGTTCATATTTATATCAAAAACCAGCTTTTTACATTAGCATGTGACGTTCAGAAAAAGCATACCCCCGCAAACTTCCGGGGAATTTACTAACAATTTGCTAAATTACTCACGATAAACGTTCACAAAAAGCATAACAATTATTTTAAGAATTATAGATACATTACTCCTCTATGCACTCGATATGTCTGATTTTAAAATAGCTTTTCGGATGAAGCACATTTTGCAATATTCTAAGTACATAGCCCAGCCATCACAGGCTAGCTATTTAGACACCCGGCAAGTTTAGCCTTCACCAAAATCACATTTCCTATAAGAAAAATGGTCTTACCTTTCCTGTTCTTCGTCAGAATGCACTCCCAGGACTTCTACTACAATAACAAATGTAGGTTTGGTCCCAAATAATCCATCGTTATATCCAAACAGCGGCGTTTTGTTTGTGCGTTCTAGACACTATCAGAATGCTAAATCACGGTCTTGCGCATGGCGCAGAACGTGACAAAAAATGTCTAAATATTCCATTACCATACTTCGAAGCATGTCAACCGCTGTTTAACCTGTCTGGCGCATGTGGGACGAATTCGTCCCACCTACGTAACAGCCACTTCAATCCAGTGGCGCGATTTTTGAATCGTTTGAAATACTATTACTTCAATTTCTCAAACATATGACTATTTTACAGCTATTTAAAGACAAAAATCTCGTTAATCTAACCACACTGTCCGATTTCGAAAAGGCTTTACAACGAAAGCAAAACATTAGATTATGTCAGGAGAGTACCCAGCCAGAAATAATCAGACACCCATTTTTCAAGCTAGCATATCATGTCACATAAACCCAAACCACAGCTAAATGCAGCACTAACCTTTTATGATCTTCATCAGATGACACACCTAGGACATTATGTTATACAATACATGCATGTCTGTTCAATCAAGTTCATATTTATATCAAAAACCAGCTTTTTACATTAGCATGTGACGTTCAGAAAAAGCATACCCCCCGCAAACTTCCGGGGAATTTACTAACAGTTTGCTAAATTACTCACGATAAACGTTCACAAAAAGCATAACAATTATTTTAAAAATTATAGATACATTACTCCTCTATGCACTCGATATGTCCGATTTTAAAATAGCTTTTCGGATGAAGCACATTTTGCAATAATCTAAGTACATAGCCCGGCATCACAGGGCTAGCTATTTAGACACCCACACAGTTCAGCCTTCACCAAAATCACATTTCCTATAAGAAAAATGTTCATACCTTGCTTTTCTTCGTCAGAATACACTGCCAGGACTTCTACTTCAATAACAAATGTAGGTTTGGTCCCAAATAATCCATCGTTATATCCAAACAGCGACGTTTTGTTCATGAGTTCTAGACACTATCAGAATGCTACATCACGGTCTCCCGCATGGCACATTGGCGTGACAAAAAATGTCTAAATATTCCATTACCGTACTTCGAAGCATGTCAACCGCTGTTTAAAACCAATTTTTATGCCATTTATCTCGTAGAAAAGCGATAATATTCCGACCGGGAATCTGCAATGCGCTAAACAGCCGAATTAAATTTCTCCACGGGGGCGAATCGTGCACGAGCCTCATTCAATGGTCCTCTGATCCGCCACTTACCAAAGGCGATAATGTGTTTCAGCCAGAGGCTGCCTCGTCAACCTTCAGGTTTTTCGCGGGTTCTGAGAGCCTATTGGAGCCCTGGGAATTGTCACGTTACAGCTAAGATCCTTACTTTTCAATAAACAGATGCAAGACGCACGACTGCTTGTCAGACAGGCCACTTCCTGCATGAAACCTTGTCAGGTTTTTGCCTGCCATAGGAGTTCTGTTATACTCACAGACACCATTCAAACAGTTTTAGAAACTTTAGGGTGTTTTCTATCCAAACCTGAACAATAATATGCATATTCTAGCTTCTGAGTTGGTGTAGGAGGCAGTTAAAAATGGGCACATATTTTTTCCAAAATTCTCAATACTGCCCCCTAGCCCAAACAGGTTAAAATCAATTGTTATGCAATTTATCTCGTAGAAAAGCGATACTATTCCGACCGGGAATCTGCAATTAGCTAAACAGCCGAAGGAAAATACTCCATGGGGTCGAATCGCGCACGCGCCTAATTCTATTGTCCTCTGATGGGACACTTGGAAAAGGCGATAATGTGTTTCAGCCTGAGGCTGCCTCGTCATCGTTCAGGTTTTTCCCGGGTTCTGAGAGCCTATTGGAGCCCTAGGAATTGTCACGTTACAGCTAAGATCCTGACTCTTCAATAAACAGAAGCAAGAACAACAACACCTTGTCAGACAGGGTACTTCCTACATGAAACCTTCTCAGGTTTTTGCCTGCCATAGGAGTTCTGTTATACTCACAGACACCATTCAAACAGTTTTAGAAACTTTAGGGTGTTTTCTATCCAAACCCGAACTATAATATGCATATTCTAGCTTCTGAGTTGGTGTAGGAGGCAGTTAAAAATGGGCACATATTTTTTCCAAAATTCTCAATGCTGCCCCCTAGCCCGTAGAGGTTAAACGTAACTATCCAATGTCCATATGGGATATACTGTGTAGAGATTACTCACATGGACATACTATAACAGTGTGAAAGTTGCACTGTAAAGCTATGGTGGTGTGACGGGGAAGGGTGTGGTGTGGGTGTCTCTGACAAGTCCCTTTAAAGGGGCAATCAGCAGTTGCTACAACCATTTTGGACTTATAAATTAAAGATATGTACCCATTGGTTCTTAAAGATTATAACTTAGAAATGCCTCATGAGCTTTGTTCAACTGTCGTACCCCATCAGAACCCAAAATATAAGCTTGTTTTACTCCAACCTTTGTAAATAAAGAAAATGTAAACAAACACTATATTGCCCCAAAACATGGTTAAAATTCTAAATCGATCCTTGCATCCATAGTGCTGTCTATGAATTCAAGAGTGGTTATGTTTCTCCAGCCCCACCCCTCATTTCTTTTACCGACCAGGGGCGGGGTTCCGCTTTGTTATTGTTTCTACTGCTGATTGCCCCTTTAATACTTGACAATGATGGGGATCTAAGAGAGATCACAGTGGGAAGTTGGGGTGAGAAGATATCTATTTTTCGCTCTCTCTGACACACACACACACACTATATGAGAGGAAATTTTACTCCACCTCAGATAGTTAAATAGAACTAAATATCTTAGTAATGCTCCACTTCCTGCCATCTGGGCCAGATGCATATTCATTGTATTGCTGCTACAGCAATAGGCTCATACATATAAAACATTATACACAGAGCTCTGGGCAAATGCTACAAATTGGGTTTCATCTCAAGTCACATTCACAGAATCTCACAATCTCGAACACGCACGCACACACACTCTTTATCTCTGTAACCTGATTCTACACACTGTGTGTGTTTGTGTGTGGTGGTGGTTGGAATAATATGTGTGGCATGTGGGCTTCTATAGTGTGCGTGGCCAAGTCATTAGAATGGGCCCCGAGGGAGAGGCTTTGATAAGGGGACAGTTTATAAACAGCTCTCTTGTGACCCTAAAGTGCTTTGTTTTTGTCAATGTCCCTCTTAGACATGCACAGTCACACAGACACAAACATGCAGGGATACATGCACACACACAGGCTCTCAAGCGTGCAAGCACACATAAACAAACACATTTCTACACACATACACACACAGACAAACAATTGCATTACAATAAACTCCAGGTTTAAAGTAGTGTCCTCCACTCACAGGATATGATAGGATAGAAGAGTTTTCCCACCCATATACGACCAATGTCACCTAGAGCATTATATGCAGGTGATATTACTTCAGCATAGTTAGTACAGCTGCAATTACTACAATGGTCATTCAATATGTCCATTGGGCATACTGAACTATACATGGGCTGGCGGCCATCTGGTAGCTTCTGGGTTTAATGTAAGATTGTGGTTTTTTCAACTAGCTATATAGTGGTTATCAGTGTTCTTAACAAGGTTGTGTGACTACTACAGTACAGTAAGGCTCTTACCTCTCTGGTAAATAGTGATTTAAAGTCACTGATTGGCCACTCGGCCACTCCTTGATTAGAAGGAAAGAATGAAAGCCATTAGTATAGCACTCCTCCAGGTCTTGAGTTGAATAGCCCTGCTGTACAGCTAACAGTAGCTGGACATGGGAGGAGAGGATCCACACAAGCTATTTTAACATATCTGAGCTAAGCTAACCTAAACCTTTTAAGGCCAGAGTGGATGAGTGCATCTAACAGAGCAATAGATGATACCTGTATAATGTTACAGCGCAGAGGCACAGAGTGCCTCATCAGCGGTGTGATGACACAGAGAAGTAGACCTATACAAATGGTCTCTTTGCATAAGAGGTGAACAGGGAAGCTCTGATGAGAGTTTTAGTGGGTGGTCATATTTCTCCAGGTCCTAATAAACATGGGACTAATGGATGATGCTTAGAGTAGTGGTTAGAGAGAAAGAGGCTCTTATTTCTAAATATATACTTGAAAATTGTACCATGACAAGCGGATGCATGCGCGCACACTTGTTTTTTTCTGTCCTAATTTACTCCTCTCTTTGTCCTCTCTATAACCTCTCTATAATCTTTCTTGCCCTCTTGCTCTACTCTCTACCGCTCTCTCTACCTCTGTGGCTGTCGTGGTTTGCTTCCACACCTGCACACTGTGCATATGAGACATGACAAGTGTGAATGATTCAGATGAATTGAGTTGGGCTCCAGCCTGCTGGAAAGCAAGACGAATAGAGAGGGATAGAGTGAGATAAAGAGAGACAGATTTAGAGAGGGAGAGAAGGAGATGGACATTGAGAGAGGGTGAGCAAGAGACGGAGAGATAATGTGAGAGAGAGGAAGATGGAGAGAAAAGGAGAGAGAGAGGGAGATGTTACTGAACTCAATCTGAACTACCCCCCCCACCCACTCAACATCTTCCCACCCTCCATCTCACACATGCCCATATCAACCACCAACCCACCAGAGCTGTCAAGCTGTTAACTGAAGCTATCTTTGAGTAGCACCAAAATAAATACCATTTCCGCCTTCCCTCATTAATAAACAATGTAAATTTCTCTCTTTTTATTTTTCTCTCTCCTGTTGTTGCTATGTTTTCCTGCTGAGAATGCGAGTTAATGCATTCTGGTAGGGAGGCATGCATGCTAGTGTGTGTGTGTGTGTGTGTGTGTGGTCCTCCGCCAAACTGACAGTCAATTAGCGTAATGAGAAGTGACAGCTAGCGACCGAGTAGAGCCCTAGCTAGTGGCCTCTTGGCTGATAAGACAGGTCTGGACAGGCCAGGTACATACTCTTTCACACACAGAGAGACACATGATGGAAAGAGACAAAAGGTGTTTAACGTGAGTAAAACATTTAATAAAAACGTTTTAGATCACAAACGTCCACACTGTCGTAACCAGTTGTGTCAGGTTAGGGCTAATAAGTTCTGACTTGTTCTTCAGGATTAGACGTGGCTTTCCTTGTTGTCGATCAGAAAATTAAAACTGATTAAATTATCTGTTGCAGCGTTTGTGTAATTTAAGACAAGTGAATTTAAAGTGCATCAACAGCAATATTACATAAACCATCTTGACATGTGTCAACGTAGATTTCCCATCAAATTTTGGAAACTTCTACCTTTTGGAAACAACAATTTAGCATATCTTAGTTCCATTGATCTATGTTGGAATCATGAGGGATCGCTTCCATTGACTTAAAGGGGTCCAATATTTACACAACACCCCATTGCTGTAAAAAGCACGGCTAGGTGTAATGTAATTGAACGTATCCCATGTTGGAATCATGGGAATCATTTTTGACTGGGGGATTGTGACAGAAAAATTAGGTATTCACCTTATTTGTTGGATATGTAACAATTATTTACCTAAACAGTGAGATATTTCTGTCCTGCTAATGCTGAGTTTTATCGTGTCCACTCTAGCATCCTGGTGATAACCTACATCCTTCCAGTGGCAGGATGTGGGGTGGTTGTGACTGGGATAGAGAGGAGTAGAACAAAGGCCTCAATGGTTCTTAGACATCCTGGCCTGGGAAATTAGGCCAGGGTCGAGGGTTAAGATAACGCCAGGGGCAGATAAAGACAGGATGAGCCCAAAGTGGCTTATGGTGCCCCCCAATCTATATGGGAGGGGTGGAACCAAGCATTCGGGGTATTAGCTATATAAACTGTGCATTTTCTGTAAAGGGTAGGCTCTCAGCCTAACAGTCAGAACAAGACTGCTGGGCTGACGGCTTAATTATTGGAATAATGAATCTATATTAAATAAAGATGATTGTTTGAAGAAATGACCAAGTCTCTCTCAATACTGAATTTCCACGACAGGATCCAGTATCTTCGCTCCTGAACTGTAAATGCACTGCTGGCTGTAGTGTCGTTTAGTGGATCCCGGGCTTGTTCACTCTATATTGAAATCACGGGGAATCTCTTCCCATAGAGATCCTATTCAATTATTAAACTATATGTTATTCTATGTCACTTCCATTGACTGAAGGGTCCAATATCTAATAATGCACTGTTTGGTTTAGTGTATCCCAGGCCATTTCACTACCTTTTCCAATCTTCTCCACTCTGCCCCGCATTGTCCACACCACGGGGACTGGATCAGGGCTGGTCAGCATCTGATAAATTAGATCAATGATAGTCACTGTACCAAGAGTCTCGGGGAAGGAGGAAGGGGGAGAGAGTGAGGTAGGGAGGGAGATAAATGGAGGGACACCGTCTAATGGCCTTGGAACAGAAAAACATTGATGGGAGGGAAGAGAAGAAGATAGGGAATAAAGGATGAGAGAGACAAGGAGAGATGGGGGGTAGATGTACACAGAGAGAGAGAGTTGGGGGAGGGGGGAAAAGAAAGGTAGACGAAGAACGAGGAGGGAAGAAGGAGGAGGAGAGAACGCCTCTAACAGTCACCAGTTACATACTGTCTGTAAAACTGAGATTTGAGGCATTGCCACTTTGTACTATGTCTATTTACACTTCAGCTAACTTCAAAACGACACTATGATCTCAAGTGTTGTTTTAGCTTTAGCTTGATTGCAGACCTGTGTTATGGATCAAGTGAAGTATCTCTACCGTACCAAGATTGCAAATGAGAGAATTGAATGCAGTAGTTGCATCTTTAGTGGTGTAATATGGATTCTCGTTTCTTTGCTAGTTGCTGTTATTGAGACTCCGGTTTTAGTCTCTCTTTCTTCTTCCTGAGTTGTGAGGATGAGACGGCAGTCATTGTAGGATCAAAGGTAGCGCTAGACTGTTGTCTGAGATGCCTAATCAGAAATCCAGTCAGAGCTCTTCCTGACTTCAGTGTGTGCGTGTGTGTGTGTGTGTGTGTGTGTGTTTGGTCTGTGCACATCTGTTGTTGACGCGATGTTGTTTACACTTTTGAAAGCTTTCCATTTCATCTTCTTTCCCCTTGTTTATTCTGTGTTTGATGACGCCATGTCTTCATACATTAGCAGGATGTATTGAAGTGGTTGACAAGTGGCACTAAATGATGATTCCATACTCTGTTAATAGGACTGAAGTTAGAAAGACCTAAGACCTGTGAATAACAGCAGCAACTCTAAATATTTTACTCTAAATTGTCAAGCACTGTCAAAACATTGGGGAAGTGTTAGTGCAGGGCTAGGCAACATATGGCCATTCAATCTGGCCCGTGGGAGATTTAAGTAAAAATAAAATAAATACACTTTTGAAATCACAAAAATGTATTGCCCACCCCTGGGTTAGTGGATAGTCCTGTACTTACATTTCTTTCTTGCACTAACCCGCTCACTTGTCTTTTCTTACAAGCAGGGATTTCCCTGATTAGCTGTTTTATTTATGAAAGTTTACCAAACTGTGATATTTTATCCTTTTTTTCAACATTGAGTCCAACTGAGACCATTGAGCCCTGCATTTTACAGTTACACAAAATTGACAAAAGAATAAAATACATACACACTCAAGAAAAACAAGCACATTCCTCAGCAGAGAGGGTGCAAAGAAACTAAATGCTGTTTTTCCTAATTCTGACGGAATTTGAGGTTGTCTTACCTTACTTAGTTGAATGCACAGATTGTTTTGGATAAGAGCATCTGCAAAATAAATGTAAATTGTAATATAGGTCAGTTGAACAATTTGTTGATAGGTAAACATTTACAAACGGTGTGTAAGGGGACTCGGACAATAAAGTGCTACCCAGTGTTGGTTACAGGTGGTCGCTGCCACCATTCATTTTGATAGCTTACTTGAGTTGTAAAAAAAAAAAAAAAGAAATACAGGGTATGAGCGTAGCCACAACGTGGCTAATTAGATACGCGAGAGAGATGAAATGTCTTCCATTGAAACAAGCCGTTCAGGTGCAAAGGAGAAATTGGCTTGTTAGCGTAATTAGCCAGATCGCTTGCAAAGCCGCGGCTCATCTAAGAGAGAAATTAGAGAGCGAGGGAGTAAAAAAGAGAGGGAATGGAGTGTAGAAGAGGTGTCATTTGTAAAAAAAAAAATTACCACCTACAGAGAAAGATGTAGAGAAAACCCTACGCCTGTCTGTAATCTTTCGTCACCAGAGGATCATTTCTGTTACCCTGGAAACAAGGAATGAGGCATTCTAGTTTGAAAACTTTTACAAGCCCCCCTGCCCACACAATCTGAGATCTTTTGGTAGCTACCAGAGAACTTCCAGAAAACATTTGATGCATGGCAATAACATTACTATGAATTTATCTTAAGGTAAGAAGGATCCACATGAACAATTAGGATTCAGCCCATAGACACAGACAAAGGAGTTCCCAACACTGAAGACCACACAGATGCCTCATGACCTCTCACACTGTAGTTGATAGAATACTGCTCCTTTGATCGGGGGTAGCGAACCTGTAGACAAAGGCTGTCTGGGTCTGGGCCGTGAACATCTAACACAGATCCATGGCCAGTAACTGGCTAACCCTGTTGTGCACCCAACTTAATTATTATCTAACTCTGTGTTCCTTACAAAACAATAGAAATCCCAAATGGCACCCTATAGGGGACCTGGTCAAAAGTAGTGCACTATGTAAGGAATAGAGTGCCATTTAGGATGCAGACACATTTCCAACTCTACCTAAGCTTGAGTAAAATTGAGGGAGTGAGTTAGTATGCAGTCGATAGAGACTGCAGAGAGAGGGGAGGAGAGGGAGAGAGAGAGATAATACAATTACAAGCAATTACTGCACAGGGCTTTCAAAACAACGAAGAAAAGATGCAGAGATGAGTGGGTGGGTGTATTGAGGCTGTGTGTGTGTATGTATGCAGGTAAAGATTGACATGTTCACCCGCCTCTGCCTCATATTAAACAGTGACCAACACACCAAGCCATGCACACAAACACACCAAGCCAAACACAATCACCAGCGAGAGGCCAAAGACTGGGTGCAGAGCCCTGTTGAACTACTGTATATTACCACCCTGACTGTAGGGCAACAAGCCCCAGGTCTGAACACAACGTTGAATCAACGTCAGTCCTACCCAGTACCCACCACATGCAGGCATGGTGGGGCGGAAAGACCATCATTCACTTATGCCTTGACAAAACACCCCATTTGCATACAAATATGTCATATTTGCATAGCGGTGGTGGCGCTGGAATGGAATTTGCATGTGAGACATGGAGACCGGAGCAAAAGTATTCACGTGCAATGACAGGCATGTGTTAATACTTAATGTAACTGTCCTCGCTGCTTTTGGGTCGGCATGGCCTCGGCTAGTTGTCTGTCGACTGCAAAGCTGTAACGAAGGACAAAGTCATTAGAATTCTCGCCATCGCTCATAAGAATTCTCACTGTTTCTGTCCCACATCCAAAAGCTATAAGCCTGAGCCCGATCCATCATTGTTTTCGTCTCCTCCAAACAACTAGCACATATCTCTCGCTCTCTCTCGATATCGCTCTCGCTCGCTCTCTCGCTCTCTTTCTCGCTCTCCTTGTCTCTTTTTTTCTTTAACTCACTCTATATCCCCCCATCCCTCATTTTCAACCACGTCAATCTCTCCTCTCCTCACTCTCTCAGGCGCCAACCCTCTATTTCTCTACTCGAGTCACAGTATTAATTTCTTAAATTCCCTTTCAAAACCGACAACGTTCTCCCATTTCAATTGGACTCTCTTAACAGTGTACCAATGCTTATCGTCTTCCCACCCACTTTCACCAGATATCACATTATCAGTGACTCTGCCCTAGGAGTATTGACTCATGGTGTCTCTGAATCTCAGGCGGTGTCCCGAATGGCACCCTATTCCCTACATAGTGCACTACTTGTGACCAGAGCCATATGGGCCCTGGTCAAAGGTATTACACTCTACATGGACTAGGGTGCCATTTGAGACACACCCTCAGTTAGTATGGACTCACAGACCCTGACAGTCTCTGAATATGACGGGATCCTATTCAGAATGCTAAATTGCCTCGGTGTATAACACAATGAAGGCCCGGTTCCATTGAAAAAGGCCACCAGTGGCCCCGGGCGGGCATTAACATTATCACGAATATAAACCTTCTCTAACTGTGGTAATAGAGGAGTCAAAATGGGGAGTACTTTTGTACTCCTTAATATGGGGAGTACTGAGGGAGAATGATTAGCATTTTCATGATTCATCAAGGGAGATTGAGGGGATTTTGGATTGAGTGATGATGAGTTGGCAAATGGCTGCATCTTCTGATGTGTAGTGTGGTGCTGAGTTTGAAGTGACTGTCATTGATACGTCTATGCTGATGGTGTTAGTTGTATTGTATCACTTCAGGTCTTGTTTAGGTATATTCTTGTACATTTTAGATACCATTGAAGTTTGGCCATGTACTTGACATTTTACAATCTGACACATGCACATACACACGTGTAGACAGGCGCGCACACACACACACAGACACCAACAAATTGCTTATCCTTCTCCCACGTAAAGTTGTTGATTATGGATAACAGCTTGGGTGTCACGTCCTGACCAGTATAAGGGTTATTTCTTGTTGTAGTTTGGTCAGGACGTGGCAGAGGGCATTTGTTTTATGTGGTTCGGGGTGGTGGTTTATTTAGTAGGGCATTTGATTTATTATTTCCAGGTTTTTGGGTAATGTTCTGTTTGTATTTCTATGTGGTCTCTGGTCTTTTGTATTTCAATGTCTGGTTTATTGGGGTTGGACTCCCAATTGGAGGCAGGTGTTTTCTCCTTGCCTCTGATTGGGAGTCCTATATATGGGTATGTGTTTGGTTTAGTGTTTGTGGGAGATTGTTTCTTGTTTTGCATGTGTGAGCATGACAAGACTTTTGTTGTTTGTGCGTTCTTTGTTGTTCACTATCTTAAAATAAATACAAGATGAGCATCCACATTCCTGCTGCGTTTTGGTCCTCCATTCCCGACGACAACCGTTACATTGGGCCTTTGGACGAAGGCCTGATGGATAGATTAGACCCTGGGCACGGAGCACTTGGCCATCATTCACTTATTGGATCATTTGAAAAATAATAATTTTAAATATTAGATGTCAGTATCATAGCTAATTCCTGTCCCAATTTTCAAATGGTCCATCTGGAGAGAGAGTGAGTGAGAGAGGGAGCAAGACAGAACGAGAAACAGAGAGGTATAAAAAGAGAAATATTTTCCTTTCCCCTAACCCTACCACCCCTCACCTAATTGGAATAAACTAATAGACAACACTTACGCTTCTACTTACAGATTCTACTTACAGATTATACATACTATATACAGTACTAGTCAAATGTTTGTACACCTACTCATTCAAGGGTTTTCTTTTTTAAAAACATTTTCTACATTGTAGAATAATAGTGAAGACAATGAAATAACACATATTGAATCATGTAGTAACCGAAAGTGTTAAACAAATCAAAATATATTTCATATTTGAGATTCAAAGTAGCCACCCTTTGCCTTGACAGCTTTGCGCACTCTTGGCATTCTCTCAACCAGCTTCATGAGGTAGTCACCTGGAATGCATTAAAATTAACAGGTGTACATTGTTTGTGGAATTTCTTTCCTTAATGTGTTTGAGCCAATCAGTTGTGTTGTGACAAGGTAGGGGTGGTATACAGATGATAGCCCTATTTGTTAAAAGACAGAGTCCATATTATGAGAAGAACAGCTCAAATAAGCAAAGAGAAACAACAGTCCATCATTACTTTAAGACATGAAGGTCAGTCAATCTGGAAAATTAATACCTTTGAATGTTTCTTCAAGTGCAGTCACAAAAACCATCAAGCGCTATGTCACAGATAATGTCGTTGTGTTGAAGGGAGGACCAATACGCAGCGGGAATGTGGATACTCATCTTTTTAATAAAACATGAGCAAAGCATCCACAGGAATAAACAATACTCACAACAAGAACAGTGTGGCAGGCTAAACAAAAGCAGTGCTCACAAACAACTACCCACAACCACAAAGAAAAACACACCTGTTTATGACTCCCAATCAGAGGCAACTAGAAACACCTGCCTCCAATTGAGAGTCCAGCACCCAACCTACACATGGAAAACCTACCTAGAACCTACACACAACACAAACCCTCTGCCTCTGCCTCATCCTGACCAAAACTAATACAATTACTCCCTCTGCTGGTCAGGACGTGACACGCTATGATGAAACTGGCTATCATGAGGACCGCCACAGGAAAGGAAGACCCAGAGTTACCTATGCTGCAGAGGATAAGTTCAATAGAATGAACTGCACCTCCCTGACCAAGGCCCTTCTCCCCCGATTGCTCAGTTTGTCCCGGGCGGCCAGCTCTAGGAAGAGTCTTGGTGAATCCAAACTTCTTCTATTTAAAAATGATGGAGGACCTGTTTTTGGGGACCTTCAATGCTGCGGACATTTTTTGGAACCCTTCCTCAGATCTGTGCCTCGACACAATCCTGTCTCGAAGTTCAACGGACAACTCCTTCAACCTCATGGCTTGGTTTTTGCCCTGACATGCACTGTCAACTGTGGAACCTTATATAGACAGGTGTGTGCCTTTCCAAATCATCTCCAGTCAATTGAATTTACCACAGGTGGACTCCAATCAATTTGTAGAAACCTCTCAAGGATGATCAATGGAAACAGGATGCACCTGAGCTCAATTTCGAGTCTCATAATAGTCTGGATAATTAGTGGCCAGAACAAGTATGTGAACCCTTTGGAAATACTTTGATTTCTGCATAAATTGGTCTTAAAATTTGATCTGATCTTCATCTAGGTCACAGCAATAGACAAACATAGTCTGCTTAAACGAATAACACACAAACAACCATATGTTTTCATGTCTTTATTGAACACACCGTGTAAACATTCACAGTGCAGGGTGGAAAACATATGTGAACCCTTTGATTTAATAACAGGTTGCTCCTTCTTTAGCAGCAATAACCTCAACCAAATGTTTTCTGTAGTTGCGGATCAGACCTGCACATTTACGCATGCACAACGGTCAGGAGAAATTTTGGACCATTCCTGTTTACCAAACTGTTTCAGTTCAGCAATATTCTTGGGATGTCTGGTGTGAACTGCTCTCTTGAGGTCATGCCACAGCATCTCAATCGGGTTGAGGTCAGGACACTGACTGGGCCACTCCAAAAGGCCTTTTTCTTCTGTTAAAGCCATTCTGCTGTTAAAGCCATTCTGTGTTTTGGGTCGTTGTCCTGTTGCATCACCCAACTTCTGTTGAGCTTCAATTGGTGGACAGCCTAAAATTCTCCTGCAAAATGTCTTGATAAACTTGGGAATTCATTTTTCTGTTGATGATAGCAAGCTGTCTTGGCCCTGAGGCAGCAAAGCTGCCCCAAACCATGATGCTCCCTCCACCATACTTTACAGTTGGGATGAGGTTTTGATGTTGGTGTGCTGTGCCTTTTTTCCCCCCACACATAGTGTGATCCTTCCAAACAACTCAACTGTAGTTTCCTCTGTCCACAGAATATTTTGCCAGTAGCGCTGTGGAACATCCTTTTGCACTTTTGCAAACTTCAGACGTGCAGCAATGTTTTTTTTGGACGGCAGTGGCTTCTTCCATGGTGTCCTCCCATGAACACCATTCTTGTTTAGTGTTTTACATGTTGTAGACTTGTCAACAGAGATGTTAGCATGTTCCAGAGATTTCTGTAAGTCTTTATCTGACACAAAATTTCTAAAAACTCATTCTGCGCAGTGCTCTTGCGGTCATCATTTCAGGACGGCCACTCCTTGGGAGAGTCGCAACAGTGCTGAACTTTCTCCATTTATTGACAATTTGTCTTACTGTGGACTGATGAACATCAATGCTTTTAGAGATACTTTTGGAACCCTTTCCAGCTTTATGCAAGTCAACAATTCTTAATCGTAGGTCTTTTGAGATCTCTTTTGTTAAAGGCATGGTTCACATCAGGCAATGCTTCTTGTGAATAGCAAACTCAAATTTTAGATATTTTATATATAGAGCAAGGCAGCTCTAACCAATATCTCATCTCATTGATTGGACTTCAAGTTCGCTGACTCCTGACTCCAATTAGCTTTTGGAGAAGTCATTAGCCTAGGGGTTATAATTTTCCAACCTACACTGTGAATGTTTAAATTATGTATTCAATATAGACAAGAAAAATACAATAATTTGTGTGTTATTAATTTAAGCACACTGTTGTCTATTGTTGTGACTTAGATGAAGATCAGATCAAATGTGATGACCATTTTATGCAGAAATCCAGGTAATTCCAAAGGGTTCACATACTTTTTCTTGCCACTTGAATGACACTTCCAATTTTGAAATACTGGGAGAAAATATGATTTATTCTCGCGATGGAACATTTATATAATACCGGGAAAATATTAAACCCTAATATCCATAGGCCTATCCTTCCCTCTCTCATTCATTCTTTTCTCATGTGAGCAGAGAGAGGGGCTGTCAACAGTTTAATGAAAAATGTTTCATTGTGAAAACATGTTACTATCAATGTTCCTAAACAGATTTCACTTGGTTTCCCAAATTAATCACTGGGTAGCTACAGGAACAGGGTAGGAGAGCACATGGCATGCAGAGTTTGTGCGGAATATCAGCTGTTGAGTGGTGAGGTGAGAGGCTCCATGCTCCTCAAACAGGGGTTGATGTGTGGAGTGAAATAACCGTTCCTGCCCATTTGATAATGGGCCATTTTTATTGTGAACTAATTTAATATATTAGTAAAGACCATATCAAATTGAGAATAGTCTGATGGGTGAATATATGATCACTTGATGAGAGAACGGCGTGTGCTGCATGAGGCAAGGTGTCACGTCCTGACCCTTGTAAGAGGTCATTTTCCATAGTAGAGTGGTCAGGGCGTGACAGGTGGTTGTTTTGGGTGGTTTTAGGGTTTTCTGTTTATATGTGGGCTTTTTCTAGATTTCTATTTTTATGTTTTGTTTTCTATGTTTTGGCCGGGTATGGTTTCCAATCAGAGGCAGGTGTCTATCGTTGTCTCTGATTGGAAGCCATACTTAGGCAGCCTGTTTTTCCTTTGGGTTTTGTGGGTAGTTGTTTTCCGTTTTGTCAGAGTGTGCCTTAGGGAACTGTTGTCAGTCGTTTTATTGTTTTGGTTCGAGTGTCTTCATTAAAAGTTTAAATATGAGCACTATACACGCTGCGCCTTGGTCTACTCATTCTGACGCTTGTGACACAAGGAGCGCAAGCTTTTTTTTGCGACTTTCTCCAATCGTCAATAGCCTATAGTCGCATCATGCATCCCATATATCTTTTGATTTCTAAGGCATTCAAAGGTTTTTATCATTTACAGCTAAAGTTGCCAAATAACTTTAACGTATAGGACCTGTTTCAAATGATCACTTTCACGCTCAACATAGCCACTTCATATGTGCACTCGCTCCGGAATATGAAAAAATATCCTTTCTATTTTATTCAGCTAAGTTAAATATTCTTCTTACTATAAAATCATAGTATATAAAATAATGTCACGGGACTTATAAGCTTATCTTGTTTGCTAAATGAACAAGCCTACAGCCTATGGCATGGTGCATAGCGAGATAAGTAGGCCAACTCATTATGTTCTTCTGAAATACATTTTCTTCATATCATGTTTCTTTAGACCTGCCTAAAATAAATCATGGATTTATTGTGATGGTGTATATTCAATTGATTTATAAGACTTTTTTAAAATGTAGATGTTCCAAAAGCGCGCATCAGTGGCTTATATAGCGGCTTGGAGGCCTGGATATGCTAAACATTTGTATGTTAATTAACGGTCAATTACTGTGAGACCGGCAGTTTTTTTGTATGACAATAACTTGCTGACAATGTCATGACCAAAACAGCCCTACTCCTCTCTCTTTCAAAATATCACTTTTTTCATATGCCTTGTTCTCATTCCCTCCACTCCATGGGTTGAAGTGCTAGGTAGAGCTATGATAGTCATCCATTCTGATTAGGCTAACATTGGCCACAGCAGGTGATCTCTATATGCGAGTATAGACATCTACTGCATGATGGCTGAAAGCCATGTCACATGCTGTTTCATTCTATTCTGGAGTGTTCATGAGGCTTCCTCCCACATAGCTACAAAGGCATGCAATGTGAGTCACACCTAACCAACCAACCCCATAGCTTTTCAATAATTCTTTTAATTTCCTCTTTAGGAAAAAATAGACATCTCGCAGGTGTGTTGTTGAGATAAACCCTTATTGATTGGGTTTTGTCTCAAGGTTTGCAAATGTAGCATTGATGTGGAGAATGGTGCATGTTCAGTCATGGCATTGGTACCACATGGTTCGGTTGACACCAAGTGGCAATGTTTTCATGGCGTTTTGGAGGGTATAGCACATGGTGGCTCAATAAAGACTACATTTACCTCAATGCGAAAGGTGGACATAAAGCATTGTGAAACCCAGAAATTGCTCATCTGCAAGACACTGCTGCTGAGATATTGAGATAATAGGTCGGTGTCATTTGTCTACTGCACTCTCTTACACCCACATACGCTCTCATCGGGTCTTGTATGGATCTGAGTCTAGGGGCTCACACGGTTTGATCTGCACAAGGATTTCCAAGCACCCCCCACACACACACACACCTTCACTTCCCCTGCTTACCTCCTTTTCCTCTAAGCATCCTTCAGAGCTGCCTGAAAAGGACATCAAAGGCATATCGGCAATCACTAACACCCCCCCCCCCCCCGGTTCCATTAAAGTTTCTCCTTCTTTAACGAATTACAGCACCTCGCCTTATCCTAGGGACCCTAGTGATCTCCCCCCACCCTCCCCGTCCCCTCCCCTTTTCTTCCTTTCCCTCCATCCATCTATTGATCAAACTCTCCGCCAACCGCCGAAGTAAACTTTTTCGCTCTCTTCTTTTTTTACCCCCGCCATCTTGGCGATTCCCAGTAGCACCCTGATGAGCAGTGTCGGTGAGCAGAAGCCTGATTACGAGAACGTTAGCGGAGATGCTAATTAGTCCTCGACTGGAGAAGGATATCATTAAGGAGAACTGTAGGAGCCCAGGGGGGAACTCAGGTTGTCAGAGGGAGGGGTGTTGCTGGTTGCTGTTGCTTGTTGTACACCAACGCGTCTGAGGGTGGAAAGTTTTGCTCGACATATTCAAATGTGTCGGTGAAGATCCAGCACAAATTAAAAATATTAAGTCATGGCAATATTAGTGTTTGTTTTGTTCTATAATGAAAAAATGTTATGCTAAAGAAACATCATAGCATCCCTTAGATTTTTACACTACCTGGATCAGATTGCCGTTGAACTAATTAATGTATTTATCTCTTTCTCCCTCCATCATGCTTGCTGATGGTCATGGATCTGTCTACATAGGTAAGTCAACCATGATTCATTCCTTTGCCTACACGTACAAAACCTTGCCGCTGGCAATTATTGGCTCTGGTCACACCAGTACCCCTGTCTATACACACACACACACACACACACACACACACACACACACACACACACACACACACACACACACACACACACACACACACACACACACACACCACTAATAGCATTAATATCTATTTTGCACTCAGATGAATGGACCAACCTGCAGTGTTACACCTCTCTGCAAAGTGAGAGCAACATATGGCTCATAACAAAGAAGAGATTTGTTGTTACATATTAAATCTGACAGATTGTGTTTGAACTGCCGCAGGAGTGTGTGGTGTATTTAGAATGCATGAAGAAAACCATTTATCACTTAGAGACGGCGAATGCTGTTGGCTGTTCGTGTGAAAGAGGTTCCATACGCAGAAGTGATTTGTTTGCGTGTGCATGTTTGCGTGTGCCTGTTTGCATGTGTGTCTGGGTGTGCGTGCGTGCATATTTATTTATGTACAGTTAAAGTCCGAAATTTACATACACCTTAGCCAAATACATTTAAACTCAGTTTTTCACAATTCCTGACATTTAATCCTAGTAAAAATTCCCTGTCTTAGGTCAGCTGGATCACCACTTTATTTTAAGAATTTGAAATGTCAGAATAATAGCAGAGAAAATTATTTTGGGTGAACTTTGGCCCATTCCTCCTGACAGAGCTGGTGTTACTGAGTCAGGTTTGTAGGTCTCCTTGCTCGCACATGCTTTTTCAGTTCTGCCCACAATTTTTCTATGGGATTGAGGTCAGGGCTTTGTGATGTCCACTCCAATACCTTGACTTTGTTGTCCTTAAGTCATTTTGACACAACTTTGGAAGTATGCTTGGGGTCATTGTCCATTTGGAAGATCCATTTGCGACCAAGCTTTAACTTCCTGACTGATGTCTTGAGATGTTGCTTCAATATATCCACATAATTTTCCATCCTCATGATGCCATCTATTTTGTGAAATGCACCAGTCCCTCCTGCAGCAAAGCACCCCCACAACATGGTGCTACCACCCCCGTGCTTCACGGTTAGGATGGTGTTCTTCGGCTTGCAAGCCTCCCCCTTTTTCCTCCAAACATAACGATTGTCATTATGGCCAAACAGTTCTATTTTTGTTTCATTTGACCAGAGGACATTTTTCCAAGAAGTACGATCTTTGTCCCCATGTGCAGTTGCAAACCATAGTCTGGCTTTTTATATGGCGGTTTTGGAGCAGTGGCTTCTTCCTTGCTGAGCGGCCTTTCAGGTTACGTCAATATAGGACTCGTTTTACTCTGGATATAGATACTGTTGTACCTGTTTCCTCCTGCATCACCAGAAGGTCCTTTGCTGTTGTTCGGGGATTGATTTGCACTTTTCGCACCAAAGTACGTTTATCTCTAGGAGACAACGCGTCTCCTTCCTGAGCGGTATGACGGCTGCGTGGTCCCATAGTGTTTATACTTGCGTACTATTGTTTGTACAGATGAACGTGGTACCTTCAGGCATTTGGAAATTGCTCCCAAGGATGAACTAGACTTGTGGAGATCTACAATTTCTTTTCTGAGGTCTTGACTGATTTCTTTTGAATTTCCCCTGATGTCAAGTAAAGAGGCACTGAGTTTGAAGGTAGGCCTTGAAATACATTCACAGGTACACCTCCAATTGACTCAAATGATGTCAATTAGCCTATCAGAAGCTTCTAACGCCATGACATCATTTTCTGCAATTTTCCAAGCTGTTTAAAAGCACAGTCAATTTAGTGTATGTAAACTTCTGACCCACTGGAATTGTGATACAGTGAATTATATGTGAAATAATCTGTCTGTAAACAATTGTTGGAACAATTACTTGTGTCATGCACAAAGTAGATGTCCTACCTGACTTGCCAAAACTATATTTTGTTAACAATAAATTTGCGGAGTGGTTGAAAAATGAATTTTAATGATTCCAACCTAAGTGTATGTAAACTTCCGACTTAACCTGTATGTATCTATGTGCATATGCGTGTGTGTCCAGTGCACATGAGTGTGTCCAGTGCACATGAGTGTGTCCAGTGCACATGAGTTTGTCCATAATGTGTGTGTTTCTTCACACTATCGCTCGCATCAGAAAAGTTTGATGAGAGATTTGACATCAACTGCTCTACTGTACACTGGCTTTCCTGCATGTGCGTTAGAAATTAGTAATTGTTTGGGTTATTGTTATGGCCTCCATTGTGTGTCACGATTCCTGGTAGTTGCACTTTTTCTTCTCACACTTACAAAGACACGCACACACACACCCCCCTTCATAATGATTGATTCCAGTGTTAAACAGAATATTAATTTGAGGCATGCGACTGTAGAGTTTTTCTTGCTGTCACTAATAATGATGGCACTGTCTGGGATGTAAAATAATTATATTGTTACTGAATTGAGTCTGCTTTGAGACTATAGGGATTTAATTTGCAATATAGAGCATTGACGGTTCATCTTCAACTATTTTGAAGGAACATTTTGTTGTTGGTTTTTTACTTCACTGTAGTAAAGCTTAACTTTTTAATGCCCAGAGCTGTAGATTATATTTTACACTGGGGGTCATTAACCCCTTAGTCCTGGGTTTGGAATGATCATTCAAGAAGTGTGTTTTTTAGGAGAGAAACTTCATTTCTTCCTTCCTTCCCCACCTCATCTCATGAAATGTTCCTTGGAACTAGGCCGAGAAACATTTAGGTCTCACTCTGGTTACCATTTCAAGGCTATCATTAGTCTTAGATCATTTTTCCTAATATACACAGGGTAATGTTGTCTGCTATGTGGCAATGGGAAAATGTAGATTCCTTCTTCCTTCTGCAACAGTGCAGTGTGGAACTTACCCTGTTAATAACACCAATCAGTTAGCTCGGCAACGGCAGCACCAGGCTCTATCATTGGGCCATAATATGCTTGGATGGACTACAAGCTGTTCCAAAGCTTGTTGTGGGTCACCAGATGTAGTCTAAAAAGCCCCTGGAAGTACCTGGATGATCATCAAGACTCTGGGAAGAATGTTCTGTGGACAGATGATTCAAAAGTACGACTTTTTGGACAACATTGGTCCCATTATGCCTGAAAAACCAAACGCTGCATTCCACAGTAAGAACCTCATAACAACGGTCCAGCATGGTACTGATAGTGTGATGGTTTGGGAATGGTTTGCTGCCTCAGGACCTGGACGACATGGCTTAATAGAAGGACATTCTCCTGCAGAGAATTCTACAGGAGAATGTCAGGCCATCCGTCTGTGAGCTGAAGCTGAAGCGCTGCTGGGTCATGCAGCAAAACAATGAACCAAAACACACAATCAAGGCTACCTGAAAATGGCTAAACAGCAACACATTTCAAGTTTTGGAATGGCCTAGTTGAAGTCCAGACATAATGTTGTGGCAGGACTTGAAATGAGCCGTTCATGCTTGAAAACCTACAAATGTCGCTGAGTTAAATCAGATCTGCATGTATGAGTGGGCCAAAATTCCTCCACAGCGATATGAAACTGATCATCAATTACAGGAATCATTTGGTTGCAGTCATTGCAGCTAAAGGTGGGACAAATAGTTATTGAGCAACTACTTTTTCACACAGGGGATTTGTGTGTTGCATAACTTTGTTAATTAAATAAATCAAATACGTATCAACGCATGTTCCCTTTACCTAATATTAGGTTTTGGTTGATGATCTGATAATTCACTTACAAAAATATGCAGAAATATAGAAAATCAGAAAGGGGGAAAATACTTTTTCATGGCACTGTACATAATTAGATCCAGAAGCCATTATGAACTCACTGAGAGGACCATTCTGATTCGACTTGTTATTTTATAGACAGGTTTAAGTACCTGTCTATTAGAGATGGGCTACAATACAATGCCTCTACTGTAGTCAATCATCCTTCTCCATCAGTCTCTTTTAATACCTTGCTTAAACGCAGCCACCCTAATGGCACCTGCAACCAAGCTGAGCCGCAAATGGTACCCTATTACCTTTATAGTGCCACTACTTTTGACCAGGGCCCATAGGGAGATCCATATGGGCAATAGGATGCCATTTGGAACGCATGCCCCCCCCCCCCCCCAGTCTCGCACCAGCCTTTAAAATTTATACTTTTCCAGTGTAATGCTGTTCTCCGGGAGTTCGAAAGGTTACTTTTTATCCCCAAAGATCGCACATTACCACGCTAAGTGCTTTTTTTACGGCCTCCCTGCCATCGCCCAAGCTTAAACCTGCCCGCCGATATATTAAAAGCCTTTTTCTAAGTAGTAGGGCGTTTAATAAGGATGCGTCCGTAACTACCTATCCTCTCTCCTTTCTCTCTCCTTTCTCTCTCCACAAATCTCTGTCAATGTTTTATCTCCTGTATTTTCTTTTAACACTCAACTCTCGTCTCTCGTCTTTTTAGTGTCTTTATCATGTTTTTGTGAATGCATAAAATGGCAATGTGCTCTCGTAAAGAGTGCTTATTGCACCTTTGATATCAATATTAAGAAGGAATGGAATCGGGTTGTGCTTGGTGTTTGGCGTCGGTGGTTTGGCAGTCGTCCCTCTTAGATTGAAGCTCATCTAGGCTCTCGTCTCATATTCAGCTCGTAGTGATGGAGATGTTGGCAGACAGAGGGCAGAAGATTCCGGAGTCTCCTTGAATGCCTTGATTATGTGATGAAAGCACTGGCTCAATCACACAGAGCCACCCTCTGCTGGAAATGAAAAGGGCTGTGTTCCAAATGGCACCCTATTGCCTTTATTTGCACTACTTTTGACCAGAGCCCTATAGGCCCTGGTCAAAAGTAGTGCAATACATAGGGAATAGGGTACCATTTGGGAAGCAAACCACAGAAGAGGGAGAAAATATAGCAACAGTGTCTGGAGAAGCAGCCGGTCTGATCCCGCCGTTTATGAATCAGTGAGACCAAATGTAGCCATGATCAAAACCAGCAGTCATTCTATGAATCAATGATGAGTTTGAGTGTGAATGATTGTTGCTGTGCCAGGAAATAGAACCAACCAAGCACACATAACCCAGTGTCTTGCTTCCACTCAAATCAATGTTCAACCAGAAAATGACAACTTTATGATCAGAAAATGATTATGCCAACCAAAAAACGAAGTCTTTATGATAACCCATGATACGTTTTGCTTACTGGGAATCACTGTTTTTAACCAGGTAGCCTATGACAAATAATGTAATCACAATTCAGGGTCCCAGAGGATCCAAGTGTACAGTATATCCATAACTGGCCTCGTGCTTTCTCATTACGAGATGAAGGTTACTGACAAGCTACGGTGCATCTGCTTTTGAGGCAACACACACGCTCACACACACACACACACACACACACACACAGCAGGAAGCCATTTACCCCTCCCCCGTTCCCCAGGTACATTATTGATTGACTACTCGGTTGGAGTGTCATCCTCTGCCGTGCTGTTCTCTGTACTGTTTTCTCCGGCTTGGTGAAGGTCAATCCCTGCAGAGTCTAACACTTCAAAAAGAAAGATAACTTTGCTCATATTCTCTACAACAAGCAGCAGGGTAAGGATTGTGTATCGAAGGGTAAAGAGTTTATCAGCTGGATTGGGGATCGTTCGGGATGGTTCGATCCGTATGTGGGCTGTTGGAGACATGCGGCCCCATTGGGGGGGTTATGGGGTGTGAGAGCAGTGGGTTGGTGTTGGGTTGAATCGGTTTTGTTGCATTGACGGCGCAATTGAAGTCTACCTATTGATCTGCTATCGATCTGCAGGTGAGTGGTAGATAAGCTGATCGACAGGCCCAGACAAGCTGTTGACGTTTCCGACAGCTGCGAATGACGATGAAGGACGGCGAGGACGCCACAAAGTCACACGTCTGCCCAAAGTCATCACTGTCGCTGTTCAAGTCAGACAACATTGTCTATCTACAGTAACTACCCTTAGACAGTAAGAGGACTCACCTCATTCCCTTGGCTACCAACACTGTAATTGGAGCCTAGATGAAATTAGCCATCATCTGCGTCAAGGTAAATATATTTTCCCTGACAGGGCCAAATCAACCAATTGATACATTTTTATTTGATAAAGCAATGGAGGTGTCAGGTAGAGTTGTAAATGTAATGGATGGGAAATCAATGCAACAAAGAAATATATGCAATGTGAAACGTAGGCTAAGTTAATTTAGAGCTGTGTTCCATTTTGAAGGTCTTACATTCATCGATAAAACAAATAGCTTTCCATGTTAGTCATGATTTTTGTTTAGAGGCTATGACAAAGTTCAAGGATGTTACCTCAAACAACTCCAATCATCTGGGTTGTTGTAACATATCATTATTTATTGTAGACATATTGTACTTTTTCATTGTTTAGGGATGACGGTAATTAAGCCTGTTTTGAACGTGTGAGGCTAACAATGCCAATCCAAAATGGCCGCCTAAGACTAAAAAATAAAAGCCAAATTTAAGACTTCGGACACCAGCTTACTTCTGACCTGTGAATACACTGTGAAGAAAAAAACATAATGGCTAATACAATACTACAGCACAGCTAACACAGCCAAGCTTTGCCACAGGCTTGGAAAACAAAGGTAAGATGCCTAGCTCTGTTCTCGGCTGCGAAACTTCACAAAGCTGTAAATGGCCATTATATCATAAATAATGGATAGTACTTCACCCAAACAGTTAGCCGGTCCCTCTGGTGCCGACTCTCCCCGGAGGCTAATGGTTATGGGTTAACGGACTCGCACGGTCAAACAAGCTCAGATGCGCTCTAGCTCTGGGTTTTTTTGCCACCCTTTGCAGCTTGGTTGTTCTCAGATCTCTGGACACCCTTGCTCTGAGAACTTCTATCGTAGCAGTGATGTGTTTTCTCTTGCTCCCTTTCACTTTTTCTCTCTCAATTTCTATCGGAGGAGCAAGGAGGCTTTCTTTAAAAGGGAATAGGAGATATTATGCAGCTAGTCACACTTCCAGACTATGTTAACTCATCTACAGTGGGATTTCTCTCCCTCCCTCCTTTTCTCTCTCTGCCTTTCTCTCTCTGTCTCTCTGTGGGGAACGTTAGCCACCCACCCAGGCTGACAAGAAAATGAGGGAAGAAATGAGGGCTCAAGGGGAAGAAAAAGAAAGGGAAGGAGTACAAGAGTACAAGGGGAGGGAGGGGGTAGGAGGGAGAGAGGAGGTCATAGGAAGGAGATGTGAAAAGTTACCCCAGTGGGCAAGCAGCTTTGGTCAGTCTTATGTGGCCTCCTTTTTCTCCCATCATCCAGGGTACCATTTCCTTAGGCGGATGTAGTAGCATAAGGCTATCCTCTGATTGTATCCCAAATGGCACCCTGGTCTCTATATAGTGCTCTACTTTTGACCAGCGCTAGTTTCTAAAAGTAGTTCAATATATAGGGAATATGGTGCCATTTGGGATGCACATTATTTCTCCGTGCTTTTCCCCCTCCATCTCAAATCGGGTGGTTCAGGCATCTTGGGAGGTGGATTGTGTAATAAATAGCTTCTTCTTTGCTATGCTGATTAAATATTTTGATTTATTTGCATTGTTAAGTTGGGAAAAAAGGTATGGAAATGGCTATTGTTTCCTTCACAACTAATATATCATACATATTCCAGGTTCTTACCATTCTCAGGCCATCAGTTTATGCTCACTGGTTGGCTGTCCCTGTCGCCACACACTCACGCAGGCACACATACATACATACATACATACATACATACATACATACATACATACAGTTGAAGTCGGAAGTTTACATACACCTTAGCCAAATACATTTAAACTCAGTTTTTCACAATGCCTGACATTTAATCCTGGTAAAAATTCCCTGAATTAGGTCAAATAGGATCACCATTTCCACAAGCTTCCCACAATAAGTTGGGTGAATTTTGGGCCATTCCTCCTGACAGAGCTGGTGTAACTGAGTCAGGTTTGTAGGCCTCCTTGCTCGCACATGCTTTTTCAGTTCTGCCCACACATTTTCGATATGATTGAGGTCAGGGCTTTGTGATGGCCACTCCAATACCTTGACTTTGTTGTCCTTAAGCCATTTTGCCACAAATTTGGAAGTATGCTTGGGGTCATTGTCCATTTGGAAGACCCATTTACGACCAAGCTAACTTCCTGACTGACACTTGCATACTAATGTTTGTACAAATGAACGTGGTACCTTCAGGCATTTAGAAATTGCTCCCAAGGATGAACCAGACTTGTGGAGGTCTACAATTTTTTTCTGAGGTCTTGGCTGATTTCTTTAGATTTTTCCCATGATGTCAAGCAAAGAGGCACTGAGTTTGAAGGTAGGCCTTGAAAAACATCAACAGGTACACCTCCAATTGACTCAAATTATGTCAAGTGGCCTATCAGAAGCTTCTAAAGCCATGATGGAATTTTCTGGAATTTTTCAAGCTGTTTAAAGGCACAGTCAATTTAGTATATGTAAACTTCTGACCCACTGGAATTGTGATACAGTGAATTATGAGTGAAATAATCTGTTTGTAAACAATTGTCGGAAAAAATTACTTGTGTCATGCACAAAGTAGATGTCCTAACCGACTTGCCAAAACTATGGTTTGTTATCAAGAAATTTGTGGAGTGGTTGAAAAACGAGTTTTAAAGACTCCAACCTAAGTGAATGTAAACTTCCGACTTCAACTGTACATACATACAGTGGCTTGCGAAAGTATTTTTCCTATTTTGTTGCCTTACACCCTGGAATTAAAATAGATTTGAGGGGTTTGTATCATTTGATTTACACAACATGCCTACCACTTTGAAGATGCAAAATATTTTTTCTTGTGACACAAACAAGAAATAAGACAAAAAAATAGAACATGAGCGTAGATAACTATTCACCCCCCACCCAAAAGTCAATACTTTGTAGAGCCACCTTTTGCAGCAATCACAGCTGCAAGTCTCTTGGTGTATGTCGCTATAAGTTTGGCACATCCAGCCACTGGGATTTTTGCCCATTCAATTCAAAACTTCTCCAGCTTCTTCAAGTTGGATGGGTTCCGCTGGTGTACAGAAATCTTTGTCATACTACAGATTCTCAATTGGATTGAGGTCTGGGAATTGACTAGGCCATTCCAAGACATTTAAATGTTTCCCCTTAAACCACTCGAGTATTGCTTTAGCAGTATGCTTAGGGTCATTGTCCTGCTGGAAGGTGAACCTACGTCCCAGTCTCAAATCTCTGGAAGACTGAAACAGGTTTCCCTCAATTTCCCTGTATTTAGCACCATCCATCATTCCTTCAATTCTGACCAGTTTCTCAGTCCCTGCCGATGAAAAACATCCCCACTGCATGATGCTGCCACCACCGTGCTTCACTTATTTTTTTATGGCCACTCTTCCGTATAGCCCAGCTCTATGGAGTGTTCGGCTTAAAGTGGTCCTATGAACAGATACTCCAATCTCCGCTGTGGAGCTTTACAGGTCCTTCAGGGTTATCATTGGTTTCTTTGTTGCCTCTCAGATTAATGCCCTCCTTGCCTGGTCCATGAGTTTTGGTGGGCGGCCCTCTGTTGGCAGATTTGTTGTGGTGCCATATTCTTTCCATGTTTTAATAAAGGATTTACATTTACATTTTAGTAATTTAGCAGACGCTCTTATCCAGAGCGACTTACAGTAGCGAATACATACATTTCATGCATTTAAAAAAAATAATAATTGTACTGGCCCCCCATGGGAATCGAACCCACAACCCTGGCGTTGCACACACCGTGCTGGCGTTGCAAAAACCATGCTCTACCAACTGAGCCACACACTGCATAATGGTGCATAATGGATTTAATGGTGCTCCATGTGATGTTCAA
Organism: Salmo trutta; assembly: GCF_901001165.1. Classification (NCBI taxonomy): domain Eukaryota; kingdom Metazoa; phylum Chordata; class Actinopteri; order Salmoniformes; family Salmonidae; genus Salmo; species Salmo trutta. The sequence goes on along the minus strand of NC_042995.1, from coordinate 23,670,511 downwards.
AGTTTTTGATATTATTTTATAACCCAACCCTGATCTGTACTTCTCCACAACTTTGTCCCTGACCTGTTTGGAGAGCTCCTTGGTCTTCATGGTGCCGCTTGCTTGGTGGTGCCGCTTGCTTGGTGGTGCCCCTTGCTTTGTGGTGTTGACAAGTGTGTGTGTATATATACTGAGATCATGTGACAGATCATGTGACACTTAGCTTGCACACAGGTGTACTTTATTTAACTAATTACATGTCTTCTGAAGGTAATTGGTTGCATCAGATCTTATTTAGGGGCTTGCTAGCAAGGGGTAAATACATATGCACGCACCACTTTTCCATTTTGACATTTTTTAGTTTTTACTATTTTGTGTGTGTCCATTACATGAAATCCAAATAAAAATCAATTTACATTACAGGTTGTAATGCAACAAAATAGGAAAAAAGCCAAGGGGGAGAATACTTTTGCAAGGCACTGTACACACACACCACCCCACCCCACTCCTCATAAGTAGAACCAGAGTGAAGGGCATGTGCCCCCTGGCTCCCCCCTGCTCCCTCTCCCTCCCCTCTGGCTGCTCATGGCTGGGTTATTGATGGCCCTTCACAGGAGCAGTGATAGGATCAGCCCTTGCCTCATCACAGGACAGGGGACCTGCTGCTGCTGCGGTTGAATCCCCATTTCATCAGTTCTACAGCACACACACACACATACAGTATCTACGAATATTTCCAACACAACTCACACCCAAATGTAATCTTGTTTTCACACACACACATTTTATCTAAAAAATCATCAGTCTTAATTAAGACAATGTGTTTTCTCTCTACTCAAATGTGGCATTCGAGTCCCACCAATATTATTTGTTCCAACATTGTATCTCTTGGCGTTTCACTCTTACCATCCTTTTTTACAACTCTGTATGCTGTAGAATATGGATATGTTCAACATTGTATTTCTTGACAATCTGCGTTTCCATTAGCCATCAATTGCCCACTTTTGACCCCATCAATTCTTTTTTAAGCCGATAATTAAAACTGTTGCCGCCAAAACTGACTGGGAGAAGAAAAAAAATCCCATTGCAAAATAATGCTTTTTATTAATTGATGGAAATACCAAATGATGGAAATACATTTGACCATCATGCTTGTCGGTCTATAGGTTCATTTGCATAATTTAGTTAAATTAAATTGGCCTGTGTGTATTTTCGTTAGTCATCATGTAATCTTATTTATCCAACACAACTATCACACAATTACAGCATACAGAGCCTATTTTGAGTGGGATTTCTCCTGCAGCTCCTCAGCTGATTGCTGCTGGAGTAAAACATGAGCTTTTATAAGCCCATTCAGTGCGTAGCAATTCTAAATGCGTGATAACAGTTTTGGTGCACGGTTAAAAATGCCTGTTTTTATTTCTCAAACCATTCTAGTGCAGGCAACAGGCTTTCATCGCGTCACCCACCACTTTACCATGTCAGCTGGAGGCAGTATGCATTTTGAAAATATCATTTTTGTAAAAAAAATATATATATATATTAAATATTTCTTTTACCCCTTTTTTTCTCCCCAATTGGTAGTTACCATCTTGTCCAATCGCTGCAACTCCCATATGGACTCGGGAGAGGCGAAGGTCGAGAGCCATGCGTCCTCTGAAACATGACCCTGTCAAGCCACACTGCTTCTTGATACGCTGCTCGCTTAACCCGGAAGCCAGCCACACCAATGTGTTGGAGGAAACACTGTACATCTGGCGACCGTGCCAGCGTGCACGCGCCCGGCCTGCCACAAGAGCGCAATGGGACTAGGACATCCTGGCCGGCCAAACCCTCCCCTAACCTGGACGATGCTGGGCCAATTGTGCGAATGGAACTCATAACTTATAGGCCAATGCAGCAGTAAGCCTATAATTCCCATTGCTGTTTCACACCAAGGATTGGTGATTATCGAGAGGGTGATTGTTGGAAAGATTTTTCAAGTAGCTTGCTGTGAGGAACTATAGCTTTAATATACACTGAACAAAAATATAAATGCAACATGTAAAGTGTTGGTCCCATGTTTCATGAGCTGAAATAAAAGATCCCAGAAATGTTCCATACGCACCAAAAGCTTATTTCTCTAAAATGTTGTGCACACATTTGTTTACATTCCTGTTAGTGAGCATTTCTTCTTTCACAAGATAATCCATCCACCTGACAGGTGTGGCATATCAAGAAGCTGATTAAACAGCAGGATCATTACACAGGTGCACCTTGTGCTGAGGACAATAAAAGGCCACTCTGTGCAGTTTTGTCACAACACATTGCCACAGATGTCTCAGGTTTTGAGGGAGCATACAATTGGCATGCTGACTGCAAGAATGTGCACCAGAGCTGTTGCCAGAGAATAGAATGTTAATTCATAATTGAGTGTTCATTCATCTACCATAAGCAGCCTCCAACGTCGTTTTAGAGAATTTGGCAGTCCGTCCATCCGGCATCACAACCGCAGACCACGTGTATCCGCGCCAGCCCCGGACCTCTACATCCGTCTTCTTCACCTGCGGGATCGTCTGAGACCAGCCACCTGGACAGCTGATGAAACAGAGTATTTCTGTCTGTAATAAAGACCTTTTGTGGGAAAAAAACGAATTCTGATTGGCAGGGCCTGGCTCCCCAGTGGGTGGGCCTTGCTCCCAAGTGGGAGGCCCTATGCCCTCACAGACTGCGCCCCTGCCCAGTCATGGGAAATCCATGGATTAGGGCATAATTCATTTCAATTGACAGATTTTCTTATATGACCTGTAACTCGGTAAAATCATTGAAATTGTTCAATGTTGCATTTATATTTTTGATCAGTATATTATCATTCGCAATGAATGTTAGCTTTTCTACATTTCTGCACAGCAGGCCAGATACTTCTATGCGTTCTCAGGTGCTCGTGCTCCCTCAACATTATCAGGACAGAGAAACCAGACACATGCTCATTGTTCATATGGTGATCTCCAAACAAAAGACAAAACATTTACAAATGAAATTAAACAAAACTTGTTTCTCATATGTGTAGCAGGTTGTAAACCCTGCAAACAACATTTGCACTCCGAGAATGAGAAATGACTGTAATTAATGTATGGATTAACAGAAATGAAGGTAACCAAATTACGGGATTAACGGTACATTTACTACTGGTGACATACACTACATACAGTAAAGTATGTGGACACCCCTTCAAATTAGTGGATTTGGCTATTTCATTGGTAGAATGGCCTTACTGAAGAGCTCAGTGACATTCAAAGTGGCACCCTCATAGGATGCCACATTTCCAATAAGTCAATTCATACATTTTCTGCCCTGCTAGAGCTGCCCTGGTCAACTGTAAGAGCTGTTATTGTGAAGTGGAAACGTCCTAGGAGCAACAATGGCTCAGCCGCAAAAGGTAGCCCACATAAGCTCACAGAATGGGAGTGCTGAAGCGCGTAGTGCGTACAAATCGTCTGTCCTCAATTGCAACACTCACTACTAAGTTCAAAACTGCCTCTGGAAGCAACGTCAGCACAATAACTGTTCGTCGGGAGCTTCATGAAATGTGTTTCCATTGCCGAGCAGCCGCACACAAGCCTAAGATCACCATGCGCAATGCCAATGATTTTGGCACGAGATGTTCGACAAGCAGATGTCCACATACTTTTGGTCACGTAGTATGTAATGGGAAATTGATAAACATTTTTTTTAATCAAAGGGCGAGCAATTCACACAATGAAACAATGAATGCGCAAGAATTGGCGGGAGACAGCAGAGCCATTCTGGAGAGAGACTCGCCTATATCTTCGCCACACACCCCTTCCCTTCTTCTTGTCAACATTACACCCAAGACGCATTATCTTCAAACATTTTTTTTAGATGCTTTTCGCTGACAGCTACAACTCAATAATCAGCTAGGCCTATTGCCACCCGTGCTGCCCAAATCGCAGTCTTCTCAAATAAGCCTACGAGTTTGTGATTAGTAGCAATCACAGCTATTTCATTATTTAATTTGTTTCTGTATAGACAGGAGTAATTATATCATTTTGGCACATTTATTTCCATTTACTCCCCTATTGGACCCACCGCTATGCCATTTATTTAACTTTCTTTCGTTGTTCAGAAGCCAAAGACACAATCCTAGTCATATAATCAACCCATCCTAGTTGTTGCATCTTTAGATTCCCCCTCTTTCTAAGTTTCTAAGAGATTTATCATCTCTGTCACATATGGACCCGCTATCAGGTGCGCTGTTTAGGATAGTATTTTCCCACAAATTGCATTTTGGCAGATTTTTGAAAATGATGTTTTATTGGCTGCTTCATTACATGAGTTGCATGTTCTATTATGATGCATTACCATAATCTAAACGTGATTTATGTCATTCTGATCATTGTGGGTGTATGCCCTAATTGGCTATGAACCCAATGCATATGGGTCCGGTGAATCTCTCAAATGGCCGGTAAATTTCCTAACAGAACTCCTGTTCACCAATGCACATACCATACTTTCTTACCACTTGTAAACAACCTGAAGAATATGATTTGATCCAACATTGTATCTTTTGACAATTCACTCTTAGCTTCCTTTCTTACTACTCTGTATGCCGCGAACAATCTCCGGAATGAGTTTGTAATCGCAACATCTCTCTCTTGCTCTTTCTCTCTTACACATACAATGAGTGTGTAATGGAAGCATCGACCCATAGCCACAGCACAGCCCTTCCATATGCTCTACCTCATACATGATTTAACCACGCGGCCACGATATGCTGGCTCCTGGAGCAGAAGCTCATCGGCAGGGTCATTACTGGGATCCGTCCGTAATGGCACGCTATTCATTATGTAGTGCTTTTGGTCAGAAGTAGTTCACTATAGGGAATAGGGTGCATTTAGGACACACACACTGTTTAGACACAACATTAATTTGTTTTGGAAACCCGTTAATACTGTAATTGCTGGCTTTAGTCTCGAATTAGCATACACTTCCATATGTATGATGAAGATCCCCATATATTATCATCATCGTAAATGCTCACTACTTCAGCTAGCGTAGCGCAGCACAAAGAGCTAATGCATATTAACGTCGGAGGGAGGGAGACGTGGAGGGAGACACATAGCCACGGGAAGTAGGGGTGATGGGGGTGCTTTATCTATAAAAATATATATCACAAATGTAGTCCACTGGTCCTTTACCAGTATTAGCGGACTGATATAGACATCCGTAGCAGGGGGGAAAAAAATCTGCATCCCTGCTTTGGCAAAAAAATATAGTTTTATAATTCCAGGAATCCATTGGAATTGTAAGAGTTATTGCCCTGTCCCTTTCTCTGCGATTTTGTTATTCTAATGGAATCTAGAAATAACAAAACCCTGACTTAAACATTTACATCAAAATGTGCAAAGTTATAGGCAAAGACTCAAAACATCCACATCAAATTAAATATTTTTCTTGATCAAAATGTGACATGGAAAACAAATACAAATATACATTACTGTATTGTACATAGGCTGGTCATCTAGGGTTGTACCTGTAGACTTTCCATCAACATGAAGGAAAGCAATGCACAATACCTTAATTAAGTACATTGAGACATCAAGTGGTATATGATGTGGCTTCGTTGGTAAATGTTGTGGGGTCAATTCCCACAGAGGTCCAGTGCGAAAAAGTATGAAAATGTATGCTCTGGATAAGTGTAAACAAAAATGGAAAACGAATGAACAGATAATTTCATTTTTGACATAGAAATTATTTGCAGTTGCAAAGTATTTCAAGAAACAAAAAAACTTATATCAAGCAAGTGTTTTTATATTATTATATTATATATTTATATTATTATACAGATTATTATTAGATTCAAGTTACTTATGCTGGTAAGCCCCCCCCCCCCCCCCCCCCACCCCGTTGGAAAAATAAATCGCAGCACCCCCCCCCCCCGCCGAAACTGCTTTCCACGGCTATAAGGAGACATTTTTCCTCCTGCCACTTCACTCTGTCTCTTTTTCTTTCTCTCCTTCCTTAGATTAAATGTTTGCCCCTCCTCCATCTCTCTGACTCTATGACCTGATTAGTTGTGTTATAAATCAAATAACCCCTGGACTGTAATGGTGTGAGTTATGAAGATGCGTTGACCTTCGACCACTGGGATGTTATTTGACCTTCGCTGCTCACCATATAATGGACCTTGGCAAGTTCCTGTTGTTGTCCTTTGAGCGAGCTGATTGTTGACTGCTTACTGGATGCCTATACTATAGAGCTTTGAAGGCTCTCTGTCTGTATGCATGATTTGTAAATGTTTAAAATAACATGCCTATAGTAAAGAGTATTAAATCCAAGGGAAATGTGAGGTAAATGTTTATTTCAAACAGTGTTTGTATATTTTGACCAAGATGGTTGGATAGCTTATTCCTTCAATGTTTAATTCCATCTGGTGGGAAATAGCATTGACAGATGCAAAAGAGGCAAACACTTAGAACATTTGGCCCAAACTTTTATGAAGCCCAAAAACAGTTCTCTCTCCGTCCTATTCCTTCAGTGGTCCAAATGTATTTAGTGAAGTCCAGTCTACCCACAGTGATAGAGCAGTGAGCCAAGCTACCGGTTTTAACTGTGTATTTGTTGGCTGCTATTTAGTCTATATGACAGCCTGACTGCTGGTTAGAGGGAAACGAAGATGCCAACTTTTTTCTCTAATAGGAGCAGGCCTAGCCCAAGTGCATTGTGGGAGACCGTGAGCAGATGGTCTGATTGGAGGAAAGACTACGATGATAAGATGGCCCTGAGCGAGCACTCCCTCCATCCACTGACTTTCCGTTCTGTTCATTCTAAGCTAGGCCATCCACCTGTACCTTTCTCTCATCCTTTCCCCTGTTCTGTTCATCCTGTCTTTTCTCTTGAATAGAGATGACAGGATGGCCCCGAGCAAGCACTCCTCCATCGCCCGCCTTCTGTTTACTCTCAGCTAGGCCTTGTACCTTTCTCTCCTCCTTTCACTCTGACAGTCTCACCCTGCCGTGGGCCTTTTTGTAGGCAACAATATAGGTTTGTGTGTGTATTTTTATTTTTTACCCCTTTTTCTCCCCAATTTTGTGGCATCCAATTGGTAGTTACAGACTTGTCTGTACAGGAGTTGCAGGGATGAGACGACTCGGGAGAGGCGAAGGTCAAGAGCCGTGCGTCCTTCGAAACACAAACCAACCAAGCCACACTGCTTCTTGACACAATGCCCACTTAACCCGGAAGCTAGCCACACCAATGTATCAGAGGAAACACCGTTCACCTGGCAACCGTGTCAGCTTGCACTGTGCCCGGCCCGCCACAGGAGTCGCTGGTGCGCGATGAGACAAGGACATCCCTGCCGGCCAAACCTTCCCCTAACCTGGACGACGCTGGGCCAATTGTGCACTGCTCCATGGGCCTCCCGGTTGCGGTCGGCTGCAACAGAGCCTGGACTCGAACCCAGAATCTCTAGTGGCACAGCTAGCACTGCAATGCAGTGCCTTAGACCACCGCGCCACTCAGGAGGTGTATACATTTTTCTATCATAATTTCAACTGATAACTTGCCTCCTTTCAATAATTTTGTTAATCCCTTCTCTTATCGTGGACTGTCTCACCCTACCTTGGGCATTGACAAAATTTTGTTGCTAACAATATGGGGAGGAAAACGATAGCCTATACTCGGGTTGAATTGAGATTTTGTTTGTGTGAATACTTTTTTCCCTATTATCCATTGAAAGGGATATCTCAATTCCCCAGTATCACACCAAAAAGTCTCGATGCATGCCTTCTCAAAGATTTGCCCAAGCACCTTTGGAATAGATCCATAACAAAACATGTACAACATAAGAAAATAACACTGTTACAAGTTGAATAATTTGTTTTGGTGAGACTCGGGATGCTTTGACATGGACAGGCGGAGAGGAGATGTATTCAAAGCCTTGGAACGCATTACCAGACACAGTAGTTATTTAAATGCATCCCAACGATCTGACGGGAGGTAGCAGTCTTACACACACGAGCACGGGCACTCACATAGCCAAACGCTAACAACGGAACATGACTCCTTTGACACAAACAGAAGGTGCTGTTTTTCAGTCTTACAAACATTCCTCCCTTCAACAAACATAAGGTCACTGGCGGTATAAGCAGGAAGAGCATGGAATGTGCCATGTAGGAAAGATTATCTATTATATTGAGGAGATGGTTGACTGACCGCTCAAACAATGGAAATACATGTCTGCAAAGGTGAAAGGCATTAGGAGGCGAGATCAGGTGGGCACATTCTAGCCAATGAGAGTGCAGATACGCAAGTGAGGCACAACTCCAAAAAAAAAACAGGCACATCTGATATAAAATAGTTTTCTCAAAGTTGCCTGAATATCATGTGCATTACACTTATATCAGCACACTCATAACACTAACCATTATGAAACGTCTATTCGATCAAATAAGCCTCACGTATCAAAATAGCGATTCACTTGGTTTGCTTAACCCTTATTTTCACGCTGAGAGATTTTGGTTGGAGTTGACCCTCTCGCTTTGCCTCTTCCTCTCTTCAGTAGAAGTGTCAGAGGACCTTGAGGGATGGTTGAAACGTTAGAGGTCAACTGGCAAATATGGACAGTGTGAACAAAGCAAAACTGACAGAATAAAAATAAACTTTTAACAACATGGCTAAAAGTGTAAGCATTAAGAGGGGTGCTAAAATTCACTCAACACCGAAGCACAAGCACGCAACAATGTATTTTTCAAAAGAACATTCTCACTCGTGGTTTTAAAACATCAATATTTGAGACACGCTTTCTCTTTTCTCATCGGTGCGTGTTTGAGCGGCTCCCGCAGCAGGTGCCAGACAAAGGGTCTTTATTTGTCCTGGAGGGACAGTGTTACATTGGAATTTGACGAGATGGAAATTAGAAAGTTAAATAACATTCCTCAGAATCACTCTAAGTGCTTTATGACAAGGGATTTGGGCGGAGCTAGCACATACTTTACTTGGTGTATGTGTGCATGGTGTGGGGGGGGGGGGGTCGGGGGTCATATAACCTCACTGGATAAAACCACAGTTGTGGGGCCTAATCGGAGAACCTTTCAATGTGTATGTGTGCGGACATGTACTGTAAACCTACTTCAGGTTGCACATTGGGAAATGTTCCAGCACATTCTTCAAGGTATTAGTTGTATGTACAGGATACGCATGGTATACATTGTCCAATGAAATGCTTACTTGTATAAATGTTCTCCCTCCCTTCATCCCATTCTCCCATAGGCAGATAGTGTAGTGAGCAAGTGTAGTGAGCAGTCTCCTCTCGTGTGTGTGTGTGTGCCAGGGTTTCCATTAGGAAAATGTGGCGCCGGTCATTTGACCAGTAGCATTTTAATTTACCAGACGTTTAAGAAATGTACCGGACCCATATGCATTGGTTGCGTAACCTGATTAGGGCGTCTACCCACGGTTCTCAGAATGACAGAAATCACATTTCGTTTATGCTAATTATTCGTAACAGAACATGCAAATCGGATGCAACGACGTGCGTCATTCGTACCAAATTCTGACGTGCAATTGAAGATGTTAGAATACATTGGTGGTGTGTTTATGAAGCTAGGGGAAGCTAAGCTTTCCCTAAAGTAAATTCCATTAAATTGCAAAATTATATAGCCAAAATTAGTTTACTCCTGTCTATACAAACATTTTATAAAATAATTCAAAATAAGCTACTAGATCAAAAAGCATGATTTGTCCACAGAGGATCATAAACATAAAAAAGTGTATTGTTTTAAATTGCAAAGAAAGGACAACTCTTTTTTGCAAACAGTGGTTGATTTATATTTTTATCCTAAATTATGACTATCCAATCTAATCATCATATTAGGAATAGTAGACTATCTCACATAGTGCAATTGGAAAGTATTCAGACCCTTTGAGTTTTTGAACATTTTGTTACTTTACAGCCTTTTATTCTAAAATTGATTAAATCGTTTCTTTTCCCTCATCATTCTACACACAATACCCAATAATGACAAAGCAAAAATAGTTTTTAGAAAACATTTAAAAGAAAATAATATCTGAAATATCAAATTTCCCTAAGTTTTCAGACCCTTTACTCTACTTTGTTGAAGTACCTTTGGCAGAGATTTCAGCCTCGAGTCTTCTTTGGTATGACGCTACAAGCGTGACACACCTGTATTTCGGGAGTTTCTCCCATTCTTCTCTGCAGATCCTCTCAAGCTCTCAGGTTGGATGGGGAGTGTTGCTGCACAGCTATTTTCATGTCTATCCAGAGATGTTCAATCGGGTTCAAGTCAGGGCTCTGGCTGGGCCACAAAGACATTCAGAGACTTGTCCCGAAGCCACTCCTGCGTTGTCTTGGCTATGTGCTTAGGGTCGTTGTCCTGTTGGAAGGTGAACCTTCACCCTAGTCTGAGGTCCTGAGCGCTCTGGAGCAGGTTTTCATCAAGGATCTCTCTGTACTTTGCTCCGTTCATCTTTCCCTCAATCCTGACTAATCTCAAAGTCCTTGTCGCTGAAAAACATCTCCACAGCATGGTGGTGGCAGCATCACGCTTCACGTAGAGATGGTGCCAGGTTTCCTCAAGACGTAAAAAATAATAGCTATTTTTAATCGTGGCCATAGTTTTTTTTATACGTGATTGCCTTTACAATTGTTGGGCAATGATTCGGCTTATTAAAGCACGTTTCACTCCAGCAGCAACAAACAGCTGTTTGAGCTGTATCACCTCTCGTGCTACATCGACTGGTATTTCAATCAATGAGTATGCTAAAATGTATTATCTCACAATGGGATTTTTTTTCTAATGCCTAACAATTGTCCAGTGCCAATTTTATCGCCTTTTCATTTTTTTATTGGCCAAAAGCTAGCTATTACTGGCTAAAATAAACCCTGGTGTATGTGTGTGTGTCTAGTCCCAGCCCGGTCAGTGATAGACAGCTCCTGGCAGGCCCCCCAGGCGATGAGTCTTAAATACAGCGCTGCGAGCCAGAGAGGAGTTCCACTGCCCAGGGCTATGCCAGCTGCTGCACTGATACTCTCCGCAGGGGTGCCAGCGCTGCGCCATTGTGTACGTGTACTGTGTGTGAGTGTGTGTCTCGGAGAAAGAAAAGAGTTCAGACCGTTAACTTTTAATTATGTCGCTTTTTTTGTTCTGCGACTCATTCAGCCACAAACAATTGTTCAGATATCTACAGTTGAAGTCGGAAGTTTACATACACCTTAGCCAAATACATTTAAACTCAGTTTTTCACAATTCCTGACATTTAACCGTAGTAAGAATTCCCTGTCTTAGGTCAGTTAGGATCACCACTTTATTTTAAGAATGTGAAATGTCAGAATAATAGTAGAGAAAATTATTTTTCAGCTTTTATTTATTTCATAACATTCCCAGTGGGTCAGAAGTTTACATACACTTAATTAGTATTTGGTAGCATTGCCTTTAAATTGTTTAACTTGGGTCAAACGTTTCAGGTAGCCTTCCACAATAAGTTGGGTGAATTTTGGCCCATTCCTCCTGACAGAGCTGGTGTAACTGAGTCAGGTTTGTAGGCCTCCTTGCTCGCACACGCTTTTTCAGTTCTGCCCACAAATGTTCTATAGGATTGAGGTCAGGGCTTTGTGATGGCCACTCCATGTTGTCTTTCAGCCATTTCCTCATGATGCGATCTATTTTGTAAAGTGCACCAGTCACTCCTGCAGCAAAGCAACCCCACAACATGATGCTGCTACCCCCATGCTTCACTGTTGGGATGGTGTTCTTCGGCTTGCAAGCCTCCCCCTTTTTCCTCTAAAAATAACGATGGTCATTATGGCCAAACAGTTATTTTTTTGTTTCATCAGACAAGATGACATTTCTCCGAAACGTAAGATCTTTGTTCCTATGTGCAGTTGCAAACCGTAGTCAAATCAAATCAAATGTATTTATATAGCCCTTCGTATGTCAGCTGAAATCTCAAAGTGCTGTACAGAAACCCAGCCTAAAACCCCAAACAGCAAGCAATGCATGTGAAAGAGGCACGGTGGCTAGGAAAAACTCCCTAGGAAAAACTCCCTAGAAAGGCCAAAAACCTAGGAAGAAACCTAGAGAGGAACCAGGCTATGAGGGGTGGCCAGTCCTCTTCTGGCTGTGCCGGGTGGATATTATAACAGAACATGGTCAAGATGTTAAAATGTTCATAAATGACCAGCATGGTCAAATAATAATAATCATTGTAGTTGTCGAGGGTGCAACGAGTACGTCCGGTGAACAGGTCAGGGTTCCGTAGCCGCAGGCAGAACAGTTGAAACTGGAGCAGCAGCATGGCCAGGTGGACTGGGGACAGCCAAGGAGTCATCATGCCAGGTAGTCCCGAGGCATGGTCCTAGGGCTCAGGTCCTCCGAGAGAAAGAAAGAAAGAAAGAGAGAAAGAGAGAATTAGAGAGAGCATATTTAAATTCACACAGGACACCGGATAAGACAAGAGAATACTCCAGATGAAACAGACTGACCCTAGCCCCCCGGCACATAAACTACTGCAGCATAAATACTGAAGGCTGAGACTGAGACAGGAGGGATCAGAAGACACTGTGGCCCCATCCGATGATACCCCCGGACAGGGCCAAACAGGCAGGATATAACCCCACCCACTTTGCCAAAGCACAGCCCCCACACCACTAGAGGGATGTCTACAACCACCAACTTACCGTCCGAAGACAAGGCCGAGTATAGCCCACAAAATCTCCGCCATGGCACAACCCAAGGGGGGGGCGCCAACCCAGACAGGAAGACCACGTCAGTGACTCAACCCACTCAAGTGACGCACCCCTACCATGGACGGCATGGAAGAACACCAGTAAGTCAGTGACTCAGCCCCTGTAATAGGGTTAGAGGCAGAGAATCCCAGTGGAAAGAGGGGAACCGGCAAGGCAGAGACAGCAAGGGCGGTTCGTTGCTCCAGCCTTTCCGTTCACCTTCACACTCCTGGGCCAGACTACACTCAATCATAGGACCTACTGAAGAGATAAGTCTTCAGTAAAGACTTAAAGGTTGAGACTGAGTCTGCGTCTCTCACATGGGTAGGCAGACTATTCCATAAAAATGGAGCTCTATAGGAGAAAGCCCTACCTCCAGCCGTTTGCTTAGAAATTCTAGGGACAATTAGGAGGCCTGCGTCTTGTGACCGTAGCGTACGTATAGGTATGTACGGCAGGACCAAATCGGAAAGATAGGTAGGAGCAAGCCCATGTAATGCTTTGTAGGTTAGCAGTAAAACCTTGAAATCAGCCCTTGCCTTAACAGGAAGCCAGTGTAGGGAGGCTAGCACTGGAGTAATATGATCAAATTTTTTGGTTCTAGTCAGGATTCTAGCAGCCGTATTTAGCACTAACTGAAGTTTGTTTAGTGCTTTATCCGGGTAGCCGGAAAGTAGAGCATTGCAGTAGTCCAGCCTAGAAGTAACAAAAGCATGGATTAATTTTTCTGCGTCATTTTTGGACAGAAAGTTTCTGATTTTTGCAATGTTACGTAGATGGAAAAAAGCTGTCCTTGAAACAGTCTTGATATGTTCTTCAAAAGAGAGATCAGGGTCCAGAGTAACACCGAGGTCCTTCACAGTTTTATTTGAGACGACTGTACAACCATCCAGATTAATTGTCAGATCGAACAGAAGATCTCTTTGCTTCTTGGGACCTAGAACAAGCATCTCTGTTTTGTCCGAGTTTAAAAGTAGAAAGTTTGCAGCCATCCACTTCCTTATGTCTGAAACACAGGCTTCTAGCGAGGTCAATTTTGGAGCTTCACCATGTTTCATTGAAATGTACAGCTGTGTGTCATCCGCATAGCAGTGAAATTTAACATTATGTTTTCGAATGACATCCCCAAGAGGTAAAATATATAGTGAAAACAATAGTGGTCCTAAAACGGAACCTTGAGGAACACCGAAATTTACAATTGATTTGTCAGAGGACAAACCATTCACAGAGACAAACTGATATCTTTCCGACAGATAAGATCTAAACCAGGCCAGAACTTGTCCATGTAGACCAATTTGGGTTTCCAATCTCTCCAAAAGAATGTGGTGATCGATGGTATCAAAAGCGGCACTAAGATCTAGGAGCACGAGGACAGATGCAGAGCCTCGGTCTGACGTCATTAAAAGGTCATTTACCACCTTCACAAGTGCAGTCTCAGTGCTATGATGGGGTCTAAAACCAGACTGAAGCGTTTCGTATACATTGTTTGTCTTCAGGAAGGCAGTGAGTTGCTGTGCAACAGCTTTTTCTAAAATTTTTGAGAGGAATGGAAGATTCGATATAGGCCGATAGTTTTTTATAATTTCTGGGTCAAGATTCGGCTTTTTCAAGAGAGGCTTTATTACTGCCATTTTTAGTGAGCTTGGTACACATCCGGTGGATAGAGAGCCGTTTATTATGTTCAACATAGGAGGGCCAAGCACAGGAAGCAGCTCTTTCAGTAGTTTAGTTGGAATAGGGTCCAGTATGCAGCTTGAGGGTTTGGAGGCCATGATGATTTTCATCATTGTGTCAAGAGATATAGTACTAAAACACTTTAGTATCTCCCTTGAGCCAAGGTCCTGGCAGAGTTGTGCAGACTCAGGACAATGGAGCTTTGGAGGAATACCCAGATTTAAAGAGGAGTCCGTAATTTGCTTTCTAATGATCATGATCTTTTCCTCAAAGAAGTTCATAAATGTATTACTGCTGAAGTGAAAGCCATCCTACATTTGCGAATGCTGCTTTTTAGTTAGCTTTGCGACAGTATCAAAAAGAAATTTTGGATTGTTCTTATTTTCCTCAAGTTGGAAAAATAGGATGATCGAGCAACAGTGAGGGCTCTTCGATACTGCACGGTACTGTCTTTCCAAGCTAGTCGGAAGACTTCCAGTTTGGTGTGGCGCCATTTCCGTTCCAATTTTCTGGAAGCTTGCTTCAGAGCTCGTGTATTTTCTGTATACCAGGGAGCTAGTTTCTTATGACAGATGTTTTTAATTTTTAGGGGTGCAACTGCATCTAGGGCATTGCGCAGGGTTAAATTGAGTTCCTCGGTTAGGTGGTTAACTGATTTTTGTCCTCTGACGTCCTTGGGTAGGCAGAGGGAGTCTGGAAGGGCATCAAGGAATCTTTGGGTTGTCTGAGAATTTATAGCACGACTTTTAATGCTCCTTGGTTGGGGTCTGAGCAGATTATTTGTTGCAATTGTAAACGCAATAAAATGGTGGTCCGATAATCCAGGATTATGAGGAAAAACATTAAGATCCACAACATTTATTCCATGGGACAAAACTAGGTCCAGAGTATGACTGTGGCAGTGAGTAGGTCCAGAGACATGTTGGACAAAACCCACTGAGTCGATGATGGCTCCGAAAGCCTTTTGGAGTGGGTCTGTGGACTTTTCCATGTGAATGTTAAAGTCACCAAAAATTTGAATATTATCTGCTATGACTACAAGATCCGATAGGAATTCAGGGAACTCAGTGAGGAACACTGCATATGGCCCAGGAGGCCTGTAAACAGTAGCTATAAAAAGTGAGTGAGTAGGCTGCATAGATTTCAAATTGAAATTTGCTATCGTAGATGTTAGCAACACCTCCGCCTTTGCCGGATGTACGGGGGGTATGGTCACTAGTGTAACCAGGGGGTGAGGCCTCATTTTACACAGTAAATTCATCAGGCTTAAGCCATGTTTCAGTCAGGCCAATCACATCAAGATTATGATCAGTGATTAGTTCATTGACTGGCTTTATGGCGGTTTTGGAGCAGTGGCTTCTTCCTTGCTGGTCAGCCTTTCAGGTTATGTCGATATAGGACCAGTTTTACTCTGGATGTAGATACTTTTGTACCCGTTTCCTCCAGTATCTTCACAAGGTCCTTTGCTGTTGTTCTGGGATTGATTTGCACTTTTCGCACCAAAGTACATTTATCCTAGGAGACAGAATGCGTCTCCTTCCTGAGTGGTATGACGACTGTGTGGTCCCATGGTGTTTATACTTGCATACTATTGTTTGTACAGATGAACGTGGTACCTTCAGGCTTTTGGAAATTGCTCCCAAGGATGAACCAGACTTGAAGAGGTCTACAATTTATTTTCTGAGGTCTTGGCTGATTTCTTTTGATTTTCCCATCATGTCAAGCAAAGAGGCACTGAGTTTGAAGGTAGGCCTTGAAATACATCCACAGGTACACCTCCAATTGACTCAAATGATGTCAATTAGCCTATCAGAAGCTTCTAAAGCCATGACATTTTGTGGAATTTTCCAAGCTGTTTAAAGGCACAGTCAACTTAGTATATGTAAACTTCTGACCCACTGGAATTGTGATACAGTGAATTATGAGTGAAATAATCTGTCTGTAAACAATTGTTGGAAAAAATTACTTGTCATGCACAAAGCAGATTTCCTACCCGACTTGCCAAAACTATGGTTTGTTTACAACACATTTGTGGAGTGGTTGAAAAATGAGTTAATGACTTTTAAACTCCCGACTTCAACTGTATATTTGTTGGGAGCTATTGTCTCCGGTTTTAATTAGGTACCTGCTATTGTGGTTAATTAGCTAGCACTTTTGTCTGCTTTCATTTTGCGTTAATTTACATCTGAGTCAATTGCTGCTATTCTACCCATGCGCAACTGCTGAATCACTTCCACTACCTTGATCACATTATGAATAGTCATTAGGGATGCAAGGTGTTTTGTGAACTCACTGATTCTGCGCAGTCAGACTGCAATGGAGTTGATCTCAAACACAATCCATTATTAGGTACGGAAGAATCCTGAGTCACGTGATGTGAGGGAGAAACTTTGCGTTTAAGGGGATTGGCCTGAGAAAAGTGCTGGGTAGAATTACTGCTGTACATCACCTTGTATCCTAAACATCTACTCATGTCACTACAATCTGTGCATTGCCTTGCCTAAGGTGATCCCTTAGATGTGCTGTTCATGTAGCCTGTAGTGAGAGGTGTTAGTCTGTACCAGTATTGGGAACCTAGCCCTAAGAAAAGTGCACAGCTGAATTAGGACCATACTTAAGACTTTGCTGGATTGGACACTTGTCTCAGGTAGTCGGAGGCTCCCATTGTGGCTCAGTAGTCTAAGGCACTGCATCTCAGTCCGAGGCATCACCACAGACCCTTGTTCGATTCCAGGCTGTATCCCAACCGGCCGTGATTGGGAGTCCCATAGGGCGGCGCACAATTGGGCCAGCATCGTCCGGGTTAGGGGTTGGCCGTCGTTGTAAATAAGAATTTGTTCTTAACTGACATTCCTAGTCAAATAAAGATAAAATATAGCACTCACTGCAGCTTACCACCTCCATCCAACCAAGTCAAACGCCACTTCCTTATTCCTTAGGTTCCTGTAAACACCACCTGACTGACCAGCGACCGGGACGACGTGAACAGTGTCTCCTCGCTACATGCGGGATCTAATTCTGTCCTGTGATTAGATGTGAGAGAAGCATTAGAGAAGGGATAGAGTGCAGGCTTGTGCTTAGCACATATCAGCAGTCAACACGCCCACACAGTGTGAGATGGTGGCTCTGCATCACGTTTGCTCATCCATGTCCTACTCCTGCTGGGTCTTGACGTGTGTATGCACATACGTATCTGTAATGCATACCCAGCTGTAGCAAATGTTTTGTACTCGGAAGATAGAATTAAGGTGTTTTAAAAGTAACAATCCCACTCATCCTGCACGCTAGACTACCCGGACCCAAGCAGTCCATCTTCCACTGCAGGACTGTGTGTCCCAAATGTCACCTTATTCCCTACATAGTGCACTAACTTTGACCTGAGCCCTATGGACCCTGGTCAAAAGCGGGGCACTGCATATGGAATAGGGTGACATTTGGGATGCACCCTAAAAATCACGGAAATTCCACTCAACAACCTTGCTTACGGTACGAGCCCAACATCACACATTACGACTACGGTGTGCATTGTTTTCACGCCATCATGATCCCAAAGGATGCTTCATTGTGTCCGTCGCCAAAATAGCAGGTTTCTGGTTTGTGCGTGCATATTTTTGCATGTGTGGCCAGTAGTGTTGTCACGATACTAAACCTGTTATGGAAGTCAGTTTGGGTATCACAATTATTTATGCCGTCACAATACTCACTACCAAAACAATGTCACTGCAAAATAGGCACTTGATCTATACAGAAACTCAGCTACTGCTTTGTTCAATCGTTAGGCATCATTTGAGTTCAATGTCATTACACATTTCAGAGACAGCCATATTCATTAATGAATCAATTTTACCTTGTTTTTAACCAATTTATTTGAATGGTAAACCTCTGCTGATAAACTGAGTAAATCAAGAGATTGCCTAGGCCTATTCACAATACAGGTGAATGCATATCGTAGCAGGCTCAAGGGTGTGGGGTTTCCATGTCACCAAGTTTAATAACAAAACATGCACCAGTAGCACAAATAGAATGCAAATGGGGAATTTATTAGGGATTTTGGTACACTGGGGAAGGGGGAAAATTCACCAATCACCTCAGACCAGAAGCCGTGCGTGTTGTCCGTTCCGTTTGCCAGGGGTAATCCTCACACTCGGGTCCTCAGCCAATCTGGTACACAAGGGGGGTAATCCGACAGTCCAGGTTACAACGGGTAATCTCACAGATATTGCTCTCTGTTCTTCCACTCTTCATAACATTCTTGGCTCTCTCCTACTATGCCCCTTTTGTGCAGGCTGCTTCCTCCTTTACACCCAAGCAGTCCCTGGCTTAACGACACACAGCCTTGCCTTGTTGGGGCAGGAAGTCCATATAAGGCTCGGGGTTGGATCGAGCAGGTTGCAAGATATCTCCCCTCAATAACCAGTGTGTGCATGCATTGAGTTATTGCGCTTGTTTTGGCTGATTTCATGGGGCTAAAGATGACTCTTCCATTTGGGACTTATTTTATTGTACTGATCAACAATATTAGCATAGAAGTAGCTTACTTTAACCAGTAATGACGTACTGTAATTCATGAAGCAAGAGGGAGGCAATAGATCATCTTTGGGAGAGCGAGATCGATTTAGTGATTAAATAACTTTTTGGTGGCAATCAACTTTGAAATCAGCATTATGCATTATGCATTATGATTTGCATATTATTACAGAGTACCAGAAGGTAGTGAATTGATAACTTCAGCTGTAAGCTAGCAAGAAGAGTTAGCCTACAAAGCTGGAAGCTACCAGTATCTTCTTGCATCGTAAAGTGTTCTAGCCTGTATTGACATTGTTTTGCGAACAGTAATTAACAGTTTCAACATATCTACATTATTCAAGTGTGTTAACTTCTGTGCATCATGAGTGGGGATTTAAACATGATGTAGCCCAGACTCCCAGTGGAGGCTAAGTGTAGCAGGCAAGGTGCTTTCGCGCTCTAAAGGGGACATCGGCTGTGCTGATAGAGTATACTGTGCAACACTAGTGGCCAGTGATCACAGCCACCTGGAAATTCTCTTCCACCTGGAAATCACCCAAGTCATTGCAAAATGTGAGGTAGAGGCCCTATGCACAGCAGGAAAACTCAGTACCTCAAATTCATAGACAGTGCTATGGATGCAAGGACCATCCAATGACAAAATATAACTTTTAACCATATTTTTGGGCTATACAGTTTTTGTTTACATTTACTGTTTACTAACATTGGAGTTAAACAAGCTTATATTTTGGGTTCTGATAGGGTGCAACAATTAACTAAGCTCATGAGACATTTACCAGTTATTTCTCCAAGAATCAATGGGTACATCATAATTTATAAGTACAAAAATGAATGTTTCCCCTTTAACACTTTGTGCAGAATATTGAATGACCAACTCCATGTCACAGGTGTCATTTATTCAATGTCTATCCTCTTCTTACACCTCCAACCCGCTAGGATGTGCCCCAAATCACACCCTCTATATAGGGAAAAGAGTTCCATTTGGGACACAGACCAGAAGAGCCAGTCTGATACTGCTGCTTGAACATCCGTTTGTGTCTGATTTTTAAATGACTGTCTTAACATGGGATGTCTCCCAAATTGCTCACTATTCCCTACATAGTGCACTATTCTGGTCAAAACTAGTGCACTATGTAGGGAATAGAGTGTCATCTGGGATGAACACGTGGGTTTTAGCTCGATGGTTATATATCCTGTCTCCCCCAGGACTATCCAGCAAGGACCATCCCCACTGAAATAATCACATACATACATACATACATACATACATACATACATACATACATACATACATACATACATACATACATACATACATACATACATACATACATACATACATACATACATACATACATACATACATACATACATACATACATACATACATACATACATACATACATACATACATACATACATACATACATACACACAAACATACAGTTGAAGTCGGAAAACTCGTTTTTCAACTACTCCACAAATGTCTTGTTAATAAACTATAGTTTTGGCAAGTCGGTTAGGACTACTTTGTGCATGACACAAGTCATTTTTCTAACAATTCTTTACAGACAGATTATTTCACTCATAATTTACTGTATCACAATTCCAGTGGGTCAGAAGTTTACATACACTAAGTTGACTGTGCCTTTAAACAGCTTGAAAAAATACAGAAAATTATGTCATGGCTTTAGAAGCTTCTAATAGGCTAATTGACATAATTTGCGTCCATTTGGAGGTGTACCTGTGGATGTATTTCAAAGAAATCAGCCAAGACCTCAGAAAAAAAATGGTAGACCTCCACAAGTCTGGTTCATCCTTGGGTGCAATTTCCAAACGCCTGAAGGTACCACGTTCATCTGTACAAACAATAGTACGCAAGTATAAACACATGGGACCACGCAGCCGTCATACCGCTCAGGAAGGAGACGCGTTCTGTCTCCTAGAGATGAAAGTGCAAATCAATCCCATAACAACAGGAAAGGACCTTGTGAAGATGCTGGAGGAAACAGGTACAAAAGTATCTATATCCACAGTAAAACGAGTCCTATGTCGACATAACCTGAAAGGCCACACAGCAAGGAAGAAGCCACTGCTCCAAAAACGCCATAAATAAGCCAGACTACGGTTTGCAACTGCACATGGGGACAAAGATCGTTTTTTTTGGAGAAATGTCCTCTGGTCTGATGAAACAGTAATAGAACTGCTTGGCCATAATGACCGTCGTTATGTTTGGAGGAAAAAGGGGGAGGCTTACAAGCAGAAGAACACCATCCCAACTGTGAAGCACGGGGTGGCAGCATCATGTTGTGGGGGTGCTTTGCTGCAGGAGGGTCTGGTGCACTTCACACAATAGATGGCATCATGAGGAAATAAAATTATGTGGATATATTGAAGCAACATCTCAAGACATCAGTCAGGAATTTAAAGCTTGGGTCTTCCAAATGGACAATGACCCCAAGCATACTTCCAAAGTTGTGGAAAAATGGCTTAAGGACAACAAAGTCAGGGTACTGGAGTGGCCAAAGCCCTGACCTCAAAATTTGTGGGCAGAACTGAAAAAGCGTGTGGGAGCGGGGAGGCCGACAAACCTGACTCAGGTACACCTGTTACACCATTCAGGAGGAATGAGCCAAAATTCACCCAACTTATTGTGGGAAGCTTGTGGAAGGCTACCGGAAACGTTTGACCCAAGTTAAACAATTTAAAGGCAATGCTACCAAATACTAATTGAGTGTATGTAAACTTCTGACCCACTGGGTGATGAAAGAAATAAAAGCTTAAATAAATCATTCTCTCTATTATTCTGACATTTCACATTCTTAAAATAAAGTAGTGAGCCTAACTGACCTAAGACAGGGAATTTGTACTTGGATTAAATGTCAGGAATTGTAAAAATAGTTTAAATGTATATGCCGTATGTAAACTTCTGACTTTAACTGTATATATATATATTTTTTTTTACTTAACTAGGCAAGTCAGTCAAGAACAAATTCTTATTTTCAATGACGGCCTAGGAACAGTGGGTTAACTGCTTTGTTCAGGGGCAGAACAACAGATTTTACCTGGTCAGCTCGGGGATTCGCTCTTGCAACCTTTTGGTTACAAGTCCAACGCTCTAGCCACCAGGGTACCTGCCGCACCGACATACATACATACATACATACATACATACATACATACATACATACATACATACATGCATACATACATACATGCATACATACATACATACATACATACATACATGCATGCATACATACATACATGCATACATGCATACATGCATGCATGCATACATACATACATACATACACAATGGTGATTCGTGGGATGAAGCGGATGTGTGGACAGGGGCCTCGGTGCTTCATTTTGCTAATTGCTGCAGTATTGGATACAATTTGAATTATGATCCATTATAGGGAGGAGGGAGTGTGTGTCTCTGCCTGGCTGTCTACATCTCTCTCTTCTTTCTTTCTCTCTGTCTCTTTCTCTTCTTTCTCTCTCCCTCCCTCTTTAAAATAGATTTTATCAAAAAGAAATTGGTGCACACACAGGCCATGCACACACACACACACACACACACACACACAGAGGGAGAATCAGTGACACAGACTCTGAACCTACAGCCAGCCCTATGGCACACTGCTGTGCTCAGACCAGGCCAGATCAACAGATCATTCTCCCAGTGATGTATCTGTTGGAGGGGAAGAGTAGAGATCAGAAATAAAGGATGACAAAGCGAGTGCAGAGCGATAAATCAGGCCACTCAATGTGAAAGGAGCGTGAAAGACATGTTCACATCCATCCTTGTCCAAACCGGCATGGCCACCCTTCTCTCTGTCTCTCGCTCTCTGTCTCTGTCTCTCTCTCTCTCTCTCTCTCTCTCTCTCTCTCTCTCTCTCTCTCTCTCTCTCTCTCTCTCTCTCGGGGAGCCATGTCTCAATGACATTTTCATAGGGCCGGCCTGTAATTTTATGTAAGGTTAGCTGTTCTCTGAGCACAAAGCCAGAACGCTGTAAAAGCAAACAGAGGGAGAAAAAAGAACAAATTGCTCTTTTAACTTGCCCGGACAAGAGGTGCTCTTTTAAGTGTATTAAGACAAAGTACAAATGGTGCTACAGTGTCACTAACCTGAGCAGAGGGGTAGGGGACTGTGACTAAATCTAATAGAAAAACATAGCACTGGGTACGTCCCTAATGGCAGCTTATTTCGTACATAGTGAACTACTTTTGACCAGGGCTCATGTAGGGATTTGTGTGCCGTTTTGAATGAGGTTACTGATAGCAGAGGATTGATTAGAATCAACAACAAAGGGGGAAGGTGATCTTTTAGTTTTAGTCTGCCCTCAAAATAAATACAAGAAAAACATACACAGACAAGTACCGACAAGCATTCACCCACTAACCACACACACACACTCCATCCTTTATGATTATGGCTGTCATAAAGAGCCCTCTGGTGATGAATGGCAACACCTGTCTGGGCGGTAGAACACCATGTAATGGCCGGCATCAGGACCAGGGGGGTGTGTCTCCGCTAATGGAGGAACATGGCCTACAGGACTGTGGTGAGAGATAGAGAGCGTGTGTCTCTGTACATGGGTGCGTGCCTCCGTGCGTATGCTTGTGGGTTCGTGTGTGCGCATGTGTTCCCTCCGTAGCCCAGTGCAGCCGTGCAGCCCATCCACAGCTGGCATTCCACAGATAGACAGGTAGCTCAGGTGGCCAACAGAGTCCCAGATGCACACGAACATGTTAGTAAAAACGTGTTTTCACTGTACGCATGTACTTTATCACTATTTTCACTATTTTTATCACTATTATCACTATTTTGTCATGTGTTTTTGCTTATCTGTGTGTGTATTTTATTATGTTTGCTATATAGCCCTCGCAGTAGTTATTCTGTGTGACTTTTCAGCTACCATAGTTGATATGGCCAGAGTTTGGTAGAGATCTTTGAACTCAACAAGTGTTTTTGTATGTTAGTGCATGTATCCTCGTCTCTGTTGTTGGTATGGCTTCAGTGGCCCTCTCGCTGGCAAGCTCTCAAATCATTGAGCCAGTTAACAGTAGTCTCTTCCTATGCGCTGCTGGTACAGCTGACTCATGCTGAATTCCACCCCATTTTCGCCCCTAGGATTTAATAGATATACAGTAAGCATAATGATAATCACTTCACATTGTATTCTGATTGACTGGGTGGAACTATTGAAATGAAGAATAGATACCTGCACACTGACGAATGACTGGATAATTCATCAGTGTCCCGGTATCTATTCTTGATTCAGTTTATTTTTTGGTACCGAGGACATGCAAGTTATTGGATGTGCGTATACTACGTTTAAAACTGGATGGGAATATTACCATATTGCTTAGCCTTTCCAATAATGTCAGATCTGCAGGAGAGCCTAGCTGGTAGAGGCTAGTGGTTGATTTAGATACACATAACTTACTGTAATAAAGCAGATTTATCTGCTCTCTTCTGTTACTGTAACAACCCCCAGCCTGGTGTGAAAGGAGTGTTAACGATGGACTATGCCAGAGATGTGTGATTACACTCAGCCGCTCCAGACTGCAGCATGGTGTGAAACTGCAGACACTGTAACTGTGAGAATGGTCTCCTGGCGCAGCCTGTTACCATCTTACTGAGTCTCAACATTTTGAGTCTGTTGTTTCCCTCATTATCATATAGGTACAGTGCGAAGTCTCCCCTATGTACAGATCTAGGATCAGCTTCCCCTCCCCAAATCCTAACCTTAATCATTAGTTGGGGAAATGCCAAACTGAACCACCCTCAGCTTCACTCTACTCCCTTATCATGTAACTACAACAGGAAGCTTCAAGCCAGTCAATGATGGGCAGAAAACCAGATGGCGCCAATGGCTCAAAGGAGAATGCATGCAAGGAGCAATGGGAAGAGGATGAGAAAGGAAATGAAGAAAATAAAAGAGTGAATTAAAGTGGGACAACTCTGCAGGAAGAGAGGGAAATGTCATGTGCTATCGGAGGAAGCAAAATACAACAGAGCGAACGGAAGGAAAACACATTTACTTCATCAGAGAAGTAGAGAGGGAGAAAGAGAATGAAATTGAGTCTGAGCAGGAGAAAAAAAAGAGAACAAGAGTGAAAGAGAGTGGAAAAGAGAGAGGTAGAGCGAGACTACATCAAACCCTGCCTCACAGGCTTTGTCCTTATTTCTCACCCTGTCATTCTAAGCCACCCCCACTGTCAATAACCTCCACTTGCTCCCTAACCCCTCCGTCTCCGATACCCCCACCCACCTCATATCCAGTCCATAGCAGCTGGTAGCATACACCCGTCCCCGTTCCCCACACATTCCCGTCCAGGTCCAGACCACCTCTCACCAGCTGGATTGAAACTTGTTTTGCCTTCATGTCCATTTAGGCTTAACGCCATCTCCAATGGCGTACCGATACATTTAAGTGGTAGGAGGGAGTGGTAAGGGAAAAACAAAGTCTTGGCTTCAGCCGGGTTGCAATGGACCCAGAGTAGAGTTCAGCCAACCAACAGAGGTACGAAAGGTTTGATTGTGGAGTGAGCTTCAAGGGGGTAGTGTGTGCAGACGTGTGTTGTGTTGCTATGGAGGAAGGCAGGCCGTCATCAAGGATTTTTACCCATGCTTGAGCAGACTTTATTATTTATTAAACTAGGTAAGTCAGTTAAGAACAAAGTCTTATTTACAATGACTGCCAACCCCTGCCAAACCCAGACAATGCTCGGCCAATTGTGCACTGCCAGGGACTGCAGTGACGCCTTTTGCACTGAGATGCAGTGCCCTAGACCGCTGCGGTGTGTGTGTGTGTGTGTGTGTGTGTGTGTGTGTGTGTGTGTGTGTGTATATATATATATATATATATATATATATATATATATATATATTATATTATATATGTGTATATATATATATATATATATATATATATATATATACATACATACATACATACATACATACATACATACATACATACATACATACATACACATACACATACACATACACACACACACACTTTTGTATATACACTTTTGGTATATCAAGTCATCTTCTTCATGCATAGATGAGTCGATTATTACCAGTGACTGATGCTTCCCGTGCTGTCACTCGGGGAAGACTCTGACCTTTATCTATTTTTATCTCCAATAAGAATTCCGTCTTTCAACGTAACTTGTGCCAGTAACATGCCTTTTGATCTTTCGTAATTAACGTTGACTGAAGCGGCACGTTTGATCGGCTGCCGTGTTTTTACTTCGGCTTTAAGTATGCCTTGAAATACTGTCAACCCGTGGTGAATAGCGGTACATAACAATGGTGAAAGCGGCAAATAGTGGTTAGCCTATTTTCAACGACCTAATGGAATGTTCTGAGAACATTCACATAACATATTTTGGTTTGCTAGCTTTCCTCTCCTACCTGTAGCAATGGTGAAGCAGCAAACAATGGTTAGCCTAGTGTCTCTGGCGCCTTTCCTACAACCTAATGGAACGTTCTGAGAACATTCACATAACCTATTTTTGGTTTGCTGGGTAGTCTCTCTCACTAGTACCTTTACAACCTAATATTACGTTCCCGGAAACCTTCACATAACCAATTTTTTGTTTACTCCATAGCCTCTCTAGCAGGCTATATGATTTATGTTGGCTGTTGATGAAATATAAATATATCAGAAGAGGAGGCTTGGGGACGGTCTGGGAGATGGGACATTTGTAACTATCAGTGCCCTGATGTAGTATCTTAGAGTTCAAGAGGTGAGCCACTACATACATTATCTATATCTAGATATGATGTAGTATCTTCGGTCCAGAAATGTAGGTTTTGGGATACTTTATCTATAGGCCCGACAGCAGAGTCTTCCCTTTTTCTCCTCATAATTCATTTGGTTAGTCTTCTGCCTGGCAAAACGGTTGTTTTTCAGAATGGATATTTAAGTCCTGGCTTTTTGTGGAAGCCATGGGATTTTTGGGAAGCTTAGGGTTGTGAACTTTGGTGTTCTGGCTATATTCCCCAATCTGGCCCTCACGGTATCGTAGCCATTTAATTCTCCCCATGTTGAATTTGGCAAAATATGTCTTCACCTAATTCAGTAATAGCTGATGTGTAGTGAGTGTTATAGTACAAAACGGCAGTAAATGTTGATACTTGAGAAGTACAGTATACTCTACATGCAATATATTATCATCATTGTCTTTACGTCTGTCCCTCTTTCTCCCTTTCACTCTCCTCTCACTTCCTCATTCTACTTTTCACTCTCCCCCTCTCCTTATCTCTCTGTCATCCTGCTCATCCCTCTCCCAGAGGAGGAACAGTACAGTGTGTCCTTCACCAGTCACAGTGGAAATATGAGGGGAGCAGCTCCATTGACAGCCACCCTGCATCATACCAAAAAGTATCTCGCTCGCTCGGCCTGTCCCTCTCTCTCTCTCTCTCTCTCTCTCTCTCCCCCTCTCCCTCCCTCTCCCCGTCTCTTGCAGATTTAAGCCTCTTGCTCACTTGCTTTTTATATTTCTCTGTATTATGTGGCAGCAACAGGATTTCTTATGCCTAAACCATGTTCATATCACCACCACCAACCTTGGGCCATGGGGTTGTCATTCAAAACAAATTGGACATGATCCACATACTTTATGTGAATGAATGATAGTATGAGTGGCAGTAGTAGTAGTTGTACTTTATTGATCCCAAGGATAAATAGATACATTCCCTGGCCTATGTAGGCCTATTGTCATAGGCTTTTCACAAATATAAAAATAACTTGTAAATCCGTTTTTGATTGAATCTTAGTTTTTATATTGTGATATGTTTACCATGAAACAATGGCAACAGTGCGCAATATAGGGTGCCTTTATTGCCCTTTTTTATGAGTGTATGAATTCATTCTTTGCTTGTCGGTTGGTTTTTATTGGGCCCAAGCCATGTCTTCCCAGCCCTTTGCTCCTGGCTTGGTCCATGACATTGGGAGCCAAGGTGCCCTATACTGTGGTTTTACTGCTTCCTTACGAAACAAAAACAGTCCAGTCCTAAGTTTAATGACAGAAATGGGATGTGTCCCACATGGTGCCCTATTCCTTATAGTGCATTTGTTTTGACCAGAGCCCTATGAGTTTCTCTAAGGGGGGGGGGGTTCCACTCAAAGTTCTCCTCAATCACTAGCTCTTAGACTAATGAGTTCTTCCTGGGTTTATTTCATTACTTTTAATGGCTTTGTAATTGTGTGCGTTTAAAAAGATTGAGTAAAAAAACAATTATGGATACACACACACACTGTCACACACATATACACACGCACACACTCAAAAAGCACTCCCCTCAGCCATTGTCATTAAGCGAAAGGGCATTTAAATGGAGTGATTGAGTGATTGGCTGATTTGGATCCAATCAAGAGTAATTTTACCCTGTGTGACAGACCTTTAAAGAGCCTGTGTGTCCCAAATGGCACCCTATTCCCTATATAGTGCAGTACTTTTGAACAGGGCCCATAGGCCTCTGGTCAAAAGTAGTGCATCATGTAAGGAATAGGGTGCATTACTCTCTAACGGCACATGAAAAAAGGATTCAGGAAAAAAGTTATGCTATTGGCCAATAAAGGAATTGCACTGTCGCTACCAAGAAAACATAACAATATTTGACCGTATACTTAGAATTTAAGTTCATAACAAGAATATACTGAGAATTTAAGAACACATAAAAAAATTGTCACAAACACATATTTTGCAGATGTTATTGAGGGTGTAGCAAAATGCTTGTGATTTATTACCCTTAGCTATTTTTGTAAAGATTTTTGCAGTTAAAGAATTTATAATAACTCAATACAGTGGACTCATTATGAGGTGTAAAGAAACAAACCAGTGAGATGCCCTCAGTTCAATAGACTTAAGGTTTGAGTTGTTAGACCAGGGCAGCATGACTTGACGCATGCAGAGTCTGAACTTTCTCTGAAGTCTCCAGTTGCCCTATTAGGCCCATCTACTATTGTTCCCATTACAGGAACCCAGTTCAACTTCCATCCTGCCTTTTCTTCCTGCTGGGTGAAAGTGAAAGACAGGAGAAAGGAAGGAGAGGAGATGAGAAAGAGATTGCAAGAAAGAGAGAGGGAGTCTGAGCAGGAGAGCGAAAGAGAGACGAGTGAGAGAAATACGGGGGAAGAGACATATTGAGCGTCTGAGCAACAGAGAAAGAATGAGTGTAAGAGAAAGATTGAAAGTCTAATTACAAGAGATAATTCTCAGAGAGAGAAAGAACAAGAGAGATGTATTTGGAAAGAAAAGGAACACACACCTTGCTGTCTAATTAGCCCTCATGGCCTGGTTTCACTCCTTCATTCCCCTCCCTGCACACACTTCCACTCACCCCCCACCAAGGCCTCTGGAGGCCCTCTAATCAGGCTCAATTGGAAAGATGGATTTTTCTAAATGAGTCTTTCATGTAACACTTTAACGTTTCTTTTTTAACTAATTATATTAGCAAGCCTGACCATTCCTGTCAGGGGGGAAAGCTGGGAATATTTCTCTGGACTGTTCTTGAATTAGGCAAACAAATCAGAACAACGCCGTTGGAATCCCATGGGAAATGTAGTTTTGATGAACTGAGACAGAGTTGGTTTGGTAGAGGAAGTCAACATCGACTCCCATTTTTGGAATATTTATGTTGGTTAGGTACTCTGTACTATGAGATCTTGTTGCTGTAGAATAGCGAACTGTCTCTAGGTTGTGGTTGCTATTTATGTCAGGATAAGACCTAAGATATTGTGTTGATGTTGCATTGAATGTTGTCTTAAAGGGATAGTTCAGTCAAATTACAGATCCGTATTTGCTCCCTTACCTTGAAAGTAGGCTATGGACAAGGTGAGACAGCGCTGTTACTTTAATAAATGTCCATTGCTTTGGTAAAACTATCTAATCTTACAGTATCTTATCCATTTCTATCTCAGCTGCACACTCTTCTTTTGTTCTTTCGCTCTTCACCTCTCCTCGCCCTCCCACTCTCGGAATGTTAACAGTAAAAGTGGTGGCCCTGAGACTGGTTGCCATAGAAACAGCAGTGGTATTTTAGTCTGACAATGAGTGGTTAATTATGGGATGCTATATGAAAAGCCTTTTGAAATGAAGGGTAGCTGTATCCATAGAGATAAAATGTGTTTCTATTTCTATAGTTGTGACAGACTTGGTAACCCACGGTAACCTAATGCAGACAGTGGTGCCTGGAGATGTAGGTATACTCAAATCTGTACATAAAATTATCAATCCCATATTGGTATTTCACAGTCAGGTCAACAAACTGTATTGGCCTGGATATTTTCTTATATGCAGTGCCTTTTACAGTATATATACAGTATTCACACCCCTTTTCCACATTTTGTTGCGTTACAGACTGAATTTGAGATTTCGTGTCACTGATCTACACACAATACCCCATAATGTTGAAGGAGAATTTTGCTTGTTAAAAATTGTAGAAATGCATAAAAAATGAAAAGCTGAAATGTCTTGAGTCAATAAGTATTCAACCCCGTTGTTATGGCAAGGCTAAATAAGTTAAGGAGTTAAAATGTGCTAAACAAATTGCATGATAAGTTGCATGGACTCATTCTGTGTTCAATAACAGTGGTTAACATTTTTAATGACTACCCCATCTCTGTATCCCACACATACAATTATCTGTAAGGTCCCTCAATTGAGTGGTGAATTTTAAGTACTGATTCAACCACAACGACCAGGGAGGTTTTCCAATACCCTGCAAAGAAGGGCACCGATTGGTACAGTAGATGTGTAAAAATAAAAAAGCAGAACCTGAATATCCCTGCATGGTGAAGTTATTATTTACACTTTGGATGGTGTATCAATAAACCCAGTCACTGCAAAGATACAGGCGTCCTTCCTAACTCAGTTGCCTGAGAGGAAGGAAACTACTCATTGATTTCACCATGAGGCCAATGTTGATTTTAAACCAGTTACAAAATGTAATGGTTGTGATATGAGAACTGAGGATGGATCAACAACATTGTAGCTACTCCACAATACTAACTTAAAAGACAGAGTGAAAAGAATGAAACCTTTACAGAATAAAACATATTCCAAAGCATGCATCCTGTTTGCACACAAGGAACTTAAGTAATACTGCAAAGAATGTGGCAAAGAAATTCACTTTTTGTCCTGAATACAAAGCGGTATGTTTAGGGCAAATCCATTACATCAGATCACTGAGTACCACTCTTCATATTTTAAAGCATGGTGGTGGCTGCATCATGTTATAGGTATGCTTGTCATCGATAAGGACTAGGGATTTTCTTAGCATAAAAATAAATGGAATACAGCACTGAAAGTGTCCTAGAGGAAAATCTAGTTGTCTGCTTTCCAACAGACACTGGGAGATTAATTCAGCTTTCAGCAGCACAGTAACCTAAAACACATGCCAAATCTACACTGGGGTTGCTTACCAAAGACAACATTGAATGTTCCTGAGTGGCTTAGTTACAATTTTGACTTAAATAGGTTTGAAAATCTATGGCAAAACTTGAAAATGGCTGTGTAGCAATGATCAGCAATCAACTGGACAGAGCTTGAATAATTAAAAAAATAATTATGGGCAAATATTGTAGAATCCAGGTGTGCAATGCTCTTAGAGACTTACCCTAAAATAGTCACAGCTGTAATCGCCACCAAAGGAGCTTTTACAAAGTATTGACTCAAGGGTGTGAATACTAATGGTATAGTTCTGTATTTCATTTTCAGTAAATTTGCTAAAATTCTGAAGCCATGTTTTCACTTTGTCGTTATGGGGTATTGTGTGTCGATGGGTGAGATGTTTTGATTTATTTAATACATTTTAGAATAAGGCTGTAACAGTGGTCACCAACCTGTCTATCACGATCGACTGGTCTCGCTAAGGCTTTCCTAGTCGATCACCAAACATTTCTGTAAAAAACAACAACGATAAAGCCTTGCGTTCTTATTTGTTTTGCGCTGTTGGTGGTAGGTGCACTTGATTCAGCAACCCTAGAGCCGGGAAGGCAAAGTGTTCCCATTTTGAACCATTTCATGTGTCTGAAGGTAGACCTCTGCCTACCCGGCAGGCCCAGACAGCACATCAAGTGCACCTATAGGACTACCGCTGGCCAATCAGATAGCTCAGGTCACTGTCTACACAGTTTTCTTCGAGCCATACACTGTAAAAAGAAGACTCGAACGCACAGCTGCCTGGACACCGTATGTGGATTGATTGCCCCCCATCTATCTTCAGAGCTCGTGCTGTTAGGTGACCTAAACTGGAACATGCTTAATTAACACCCCAGCCATCCTACAATCTAAGCTTGATGCTCTCAATCTCACACAAATTATCAATGAACCCACCAGGTACAACCCCAAATCCGTAAACACGGGCACCCTCATAGATATCATTCTGCTGTCTTCAACCAGGATCTCAGCGATCACCATCTTAAATAAGCATGCCCCATTGAAAAAATGTAGAACCAGGAACAGATATAGCCCTTGGTTCACTCCAGACCTACCTGCCCTTGACCAGCATAAAAACATCCTGTGGTGTACTGCATTAGTATCGAATAGCCCCCGCGATATAGAACTTTTCAAGGAAGTTAGGAACCAATATACACAGGCAGTTAGGAAGCAAAGGCTTTTTTTTTACCCTTTTTTCTCCCCAATTGGTAGTAGTTACAGTCTTGTCTCATCACTGCAACTCCCGTACGGACTTGGGAGAGGCAAAGGTCAAGAGCCATGCGTCCTCCGAAACACAACCCAACTTAGCCACACTGCTTCTTGACACAATGCACATCCAATCCAGAAGCCAGCCGCACCAATGTGTCAGAGGAAACACCGTACACCTGGAGACCTGGTCAGCGTGCACTGCACCCAGCCTGCCACAGGAGTCACTAGTGAGCGATGAGACAAGGATATCCCTGCCGGCCAAACCCTCCCTAACCCAGCCTGCCACAGGAGTCACTAGTGAGCGATGAGACAAGGATATCCCTGCCGGCCAAACCCTCCCTAGCTCGGCCAATTGTGCGGCGCACCATGCACTGCAGTGCAGCCACCCGGGAGGCCCAAGGCTAGCTTTTTCAAACAGAAATGTGCATCCTGTAGCACTAACTCCAAAACGTTCTGGGACACTAAAGTCCATGGAGAACAAGAGCATCTCCTCCCAGCTGCCCACTGCACTGAGGCTAGGAAACACTGTCACCACCAATAAATCCGCAATAATTGAACATTTCAATAAGCATTTTTCTACGGCTGGCCATGCTTTCCACCTGGCTACCCCTACCCCAGTCAACAGCCCCGCACCCCTCACTGCAACTTTCCCAAGCCCCCATTTCTCCTTCACCCAAATCCAGATAGCTGATGTTCTGAAAGAGCTTCATAATCGGGACCCCTACAAATCAGCAGGGCTAGACAATCTGGACCCTCTCTTCCTAAAATTATCCGCAGAAATTGTTGCAACCCCTATTACTAGCTTGTTCAACCTGTCTTTCGTATCATCTGAGATCCCCAAAGATTGGAAAGCTGCCGCGGTCATCCCCCTCTTCAAAGGGGGAGACACTCTAGACCCAAACTGCTTAAGACCTATATCTATCCTACCCTGCCTTTCTAAGGTCTTCAAAAGCCAAGTTAACAAACAGATCACCGATCTTTTTGAATCCACCGTACCTTCTATGCTATGCAATCTGGTTTCTGAGCTGGTCATGGGTGCACCTCAGCCACGTTCAAGGTCCTAAACGATATCATAACCGCCATCGATAAGAGACAATACTGTGCAGCTCTATTCACCGACCTGGCCAAGGCTTTCGACTCTGTCAATCACCACATTCTTATCGGCTGACTCAACAACCTTGGTTTCTCAAATGACTGCCTCGCTTGGTCCACCAACTACTTCTCAGATAGAGTTCAGTGTGTTAAATCAGAGGGCCTGTGGTAGTCTCTATGGGTGTGCCACAGGGTTCAATCCTTGGGCTGACTATTTTCTCTGTATACATCAATGATGTCGCTCTTGCTGCTGGTGATTCTCTGATCCACCTCTATGCAGATGACACCATTCTGAATACTTCTGGCCCTTCTTTGGAAGTGTTAATTAACCTCCAGACGAGCTTCAATGCAATACAACTCTCCTTCCATGGCCTCCAACTAATCTTAAATGCAAGCAAAACTAAATGCTTGCTCTTCAACCGATCGCTGCCCACACCTACCCACCCGTCCAGCATCACTACTCTGGACGGTTCTGACTTAGAATATGTGGACAACTACAAATACCTAGGTGTCTGATTAGACTGTAAACTCTCCTTCCAGACTCACATTAAGCATCTCCAATCCAAAATTAAATTTAGAATCGGCTTCCTATTTCGCAACAAAGCATCCTTCACTCATGCTGCCAAACATACCCTCGTAAAACTGACTATCCTACCGGCCCTTGACTTCGGCGATGTCATTTACAAAGTAGCCTACAACACTCTACTCAGCAAATTGGATGCAGTCTATCACAGTGCCATCTGTTTTGTCACCAAAGCCCCATATACTACCCACCACTGCGACCTGTATGCTCTCGTTGGCTGGCCCTCACTTCATATCCGTCGCCAAACCCACTGGCTCCAGGTCATCTATAAGTCATTGCTAGGTAAAGCCCCGCCTTATCTCAGCTCACTGGTCACCGTAGCAGCACCCACCCGCAGCACGCACTCCAGCAGGTATATTTCATTGTTCACCCCAAAGCCAATTCCTCCTTCGGCCGCCTTTCCTTCCAGTTCTCTGCTACCAATGACTAGAACGAACTGCAAAAACAAAATCACTGAAGCTGGAGACTCATATCTCCCTCACTAGGTTTAAGCACCAGCTGTGAGAGCAGCTCACAGATCACTGCACCTGTACATAGGCAATCTGTAAATAGCCCATCCAACTACCTCATCACCATTTATTTGCTCCTTTGCACCCCAGTATCGCTACTTGCACACTCATCTTCTGCACATCTATCACCCCAGTGTTTCTTTTGCCATACTGTAATAATTTCGCCACTATGGCCTATTTATTGCCTCACCCCCTTTATCCTACCTCATTTGCATACACTGTATATATACTTTCTCTATTGTATTATTGGCTGTATGTTTGTTTATTCCATGTGGGACTCTGTCTTGTTGTTTGTGTCGCACTGCTTTGCTTTATCTTGGCTAGGTCGCAGTTGGAAATTAGAACTTGTTCTCAACTAGCCTACCTGGTTAAATAAAGGTGAAATCAAATCAAATCAAATGTATTTATATAGCCCTTCATACATCAGCTGAAATCTCAAAGTGCTGTACAGAAACCCAGCCTAAAACCCCAAACAGCAAGCAATGCATGTGAAAGAAGCACGGTGGCTGGGAAAAACTCCCTAGGAAAAACTCCTGAGAAAGGCCAAAAACCTAGGAAGAAACCTAGAGAGGAACCAGGCTATGAGGGGTGGCCAGTCCTCTTCTGGCTGTGCCGGGTGGATATTATAACAGAACATGGTCAAGATGTTAAAATGTTCGTAAATGACCAGCATGGTCAAATAATAATAATCATAGTAATTGTCGAGGGTGCAACAAGCACGTCCGGTGAACAGGTCAGGGTTCCGTAGCCGCAGGCAGAACAGTTGAAACTGGAGCAGCAGCATGGCCAGGTGGACTGGGGACAGCAAGGAGTCATCATGCCAGGTAGTCCTGAGGCATGGTCCTAGGGCTCAGGTCCTCCGAGAGAAAGAAAGAAAGAGAGAAAGAGAGAATTAGAGAGAGCATATTTACATTCACACAGGACACCGGATAAGACAAGAGAATACTCCAGATGTAACAGACTGACCCTAGCCCCCCGACACATAAACTACTGCAGCATAAATACTGGAGGCTGAGACAGGAGGGATCAGAAGACACTGTGGCCCCATCCGATGATACCCCCGGACAGGGCCAAACAGGCAGGATATAACCCCACCCACTTTGCCAAAGCACAGCCCCCACACCACTAGAGGGATATCTACAACCACCAACTTACCGTCCGAAGACAAGGCCGAGTATAGCCCACAAAGATCTCCGCCACGGCACAACCCAAGGGGGGGGCGCCAACCCAGACAGGAAGACCACGTCAGTGGCTCAACCTACTCAAGTGACGCACCCCTCCCATGGACGGCATGGAAGAACACCAGTAAGTCAGTGACTCAGCCCCTGTAAAAGGGTTAGAGGCAGAGAATCCCAGTGGGAAGAGGGGAACCGACAAGGCAGAGACAGCAAGGGCGGTTCGTTGCTCCAGCCTTTCCGTTCACCTTCACACTCCTGGGCCAGACTATACTTAATCATAGGACCTACTGAAGAGATAAGTCTTCAGTAAAGACTTAAAGGTTGAGACTGAGTCTGCGTCTCTCACATGGGTAGGCAGACCATTCCATAAAAATGGAGCTCTATAGGAGAAAGCCCTACCTCCAGCCGTTTGCTTGGAAATTCTAGGGACAATTAGGAGGCCTGCGTCTTGTGACCGTAGCGTACGTGTAGGTATGTACGGCAGGACCAAATCGGAAAGATAGGTAGGAGCAAGCCCATGTAATGCTTTGTAGGTTAGCAGTAAAACCTTGAAATCAGCCCTTGCCTTAACAGGAAGCCAGTGTAGGGAGGCTAGCACTGGAGTAATATGATCAAATTTTTTGGTTCTAGTCAGGATTCTAGCAGCCGTATTTAGCACTAACTGAAATAAAAATAAAAAATAAAATAAAAAAACAGCAAAGTTGCTACTGTGAGATTTCAAAACATTTAAAACCATTACTAGAGAGACTCAATGAATACAGCAAAGAGCTCCTGTTTTTTAGTGAGTTCATGTTTAAGTTGTTATTCAACACTGTCAACACTTTGTTTAACACCTGTATAAGCCATAAAATGTGTGTTCTTACTTCCACTCACGCTATAACCAATGCTGCAATAAATGAGTATAGCAAAGTGTTCCGATAAGCTTGCGTTGTTATTATTAGCGTCTTGTGTCTTTTTAATATCAAGGAATATTTCATTTTCTGTGGTCATAGGAGTAACAACACGAATTAGTGCGTGAGACAGAAATAATGTAGCGTGACTTGAGTTTCACCATTAGCTGGAAAACTGTGTCCTCTTTTGTCAGTAGAGGGAGAAGAGTGGAAGCACGGTGAGTTGGGTGAGAGGCAGCCTCACCGCTGCTCCCTCTCTCCCCCCTCAGACTGACTATCAGATGCAGGCCATCAGTCCAGTAAAACAAAAAAAGCTAAATATTATGCTCACTTAGCTGTGCCTTACAAGTAATACAACAAATTATCTATTACCAGTGTGATCATGTACCCATATTTTTAAAATATTATTTCAAAATGGTCTGAGAACAACAACATTGGCAGGGCAATTCAAGCATAGCCAATATGCAGTGATAATATATTGGGCCTATAACCTACTGCACAAACCTCATTGTTTAATGATGCGTACTGTAGGCTTACATTTTTTAAGTCATTTAAAAAAAATTCTCTTAACAGGAAGATCTCGGCTTGCATTTTGACCCAGAAAATGACCTCGAATAAGAAAAGGTTGGTGACCACTGCTGTAACACAACAAAATGTGGAATAAGTCAAGGGGTATGAATACTTTAAGGCACTGTATATCAGTTAGCTATCCATGTATATTATCAGCAGTTCCTTAATAAGTCACACTATCATTGTTGTGACTAGTTTATAATCTTAAATCTAAAGTAGAAATGAAGAAATAACACCACGTGAAAATCAAAACATGAAATCGTTTTTTGGTTTATATGCAAAAATGAGAACAAAAAAAGAAGCAATTCTTCAGTTTATGTTTCCGATTGCTCCGTTTTAGTGCAAAAAATGAGTTATCAGCATGGTCCAGTATGGATGTGAAATGACAGGTGTATCAGTATGTGAAAGTTAAAATGGAGGAAGTTGTATTGAAATTTGCCAGACTTTTTGCATGATTTCTCTATTATACTACATATTTGATACAACGTATACCTCTACTTCTTTGATACGGATCAGTGGGGATTAAGAACTAAGTATACGCCCACTGAAAAAAAAAGTGTATACGGTGTATTCTCTTCACTACACCACTGAATGCAGATATAATCCCTGAGATATTTCCCCAGTAAAAAAAAAAGATATTCAAATCCAGCGTACAGGCTCCTCTCGAATCCAGTGTGATTGTGAATTAACCTTTTGAATTGGCCATTTTATTCAACATAAATGAGCCAAAAGGCATTATGCTTTGTGTAAAATATTCAGCTATTCTTGGAAGACTAGATTCAATAACGGAGATGTTGCGTTTGTCTTGTGTATTTTGATAATGCTTTTTAAATCACACTTAAATAGGAGAAGATACAAGTGTAAGCTGCCGAGTGCTTTTCTTGATCCACTTTGAATTTGTCAAAGGTGTGCACTTCTTTCAACATAAACATGTAAACTCTCTCAATTGCTTTCTCCTAACCCCTTGTGACAAGGCATACAAATGATGTATAATACAGTGGGAATGATAAAATAGCACTTTTTTTATGGAGGCGAACTGTGCTTGACTTCCAATATGTGGGGGCGGCAGGTAGTCACCGAATATGGGGGCGGCAGGTAGCCTAGTGGTTAGAGCGTTGGACTAGTAACCGAAAGGTTGCGAGATTGAATCCCTGAGCTGACAAGGTAAAAATCTGTCATTCTGCCCCTGAACAAGGCAGTTAACCCACTGTTCCTAGGCTGTCATTGAAAACAAGAATTTGTTCTTAAAACTTCTTGCGCATATCATCCCGTTAGCGGGATCATTTTCCAGCGAAAACTCCTAGCGACATTAGCATAACGAAATTCAATATTTTTTTTTTTTCAAATATAGGGCTGTCTCATATCGTTTTATAGATACACCTCTCTTGAATCGACCCTCGTTGTCCGATTTCAAAAAGGTTTTACAGGAAAAGCACAATATTAGATTATGTTAGAGGAGTACATGGTAAAAGTCGCATCATATGAATTTTCCGAGCAAGCACACCCATCACATATAACCAAAAAACAGCTAAATGCAGCACTAACCTTTTACAAACTTCATCAGATGACACACCTAGGACATCATGTTACACACAGCATGCAATCTTTTGTTCAATAAAGGTCATATTTCTATATAAAAACAGCATTTTACATCGGCACCTGAGGTTGACTAACTATTTTCCCATATAATGCGTCCCGGGAAACAGTGCTACAATTTTATAAATTACTATTCGAAAACGATTTTTTTAATATATATTGTCAATCTAAGATTTATAGATGAATATCTCTTGAAAACACCCGTCAAAACAGATTTTAAATTAACTTTACAGGGTAATCACACTTTGAGATCAAATGGGATGCGATACCCAGAAATTGAGCTCGAAAACCTAGCTCGGCGCCATCTTTGAACAATAGCAAGTAACATCTGATATTGTATAATATCGCCAATAATCCCTCACCTTTAGTTGTCTTCATCAGAAAACACTTCCCGATGTCCCAGGTCCATGACAAATGTATTTTCGGTCGAAAAAGTCCATGCTTTATGTTCCATTAGCTTCCTGTTGTTAGCGCGTCCTAAGGCTGTAATCAAATGTTGATCCGTGCGCGGCATCTGTCTAACGCAAAATGACTGTTTACGGTTAGTTAGGTTCGTTCAAACATGTCAAACGTTGTATAAAATAATCGTCAGGGCCTGTTTCAACAAGAGAGCCAATCAGATTCGAGTGGGACGATTTCATTGTGTTTCAAAAGGCTTCCAAAGGTGGGGGCAGACACGGCCGCCGACGTCACAATGCTCATGGCCCTACTACTCTGACCAATTGCCACATCGTCTCTTTCACTGAGTTTCTACCGCAGAACCCTCAAAACACTTTGTAAAGACTGGGGACATCTAGTGGAAGCACTGGAAAGTGCTCAATTATCATTTTTTCACGTTGTGATTTATAGGTAAGGCTGTGAAGTCGAGTCCACAATTCAGATTTCCACTTCCTGGTTCAATCGGTCTCGGGGTTTTGACTGCCATACGAGTTCTGTTATACTCACAGACACCATTCAAACAGTTTTAGAAAATTTAGGGTGTTTTCTATCCATATAAAATAAGTATATGCATGTCTTAGCTTCTGACTTTGATTAGTAGGCCGTTGAAAATGGGAACGATTTTTTTTTCAAAATGCGCTGTGGCGCCCCCTATCCTAGGGTAAGTCCAAGATTAACTGACTTGCCTGGTTAAATAAAGGTAAAATGTGATCTGTATTCCAGTATGTCCTAACAAACCCATCCCAGCAGCAACCAACAAGTGTCCCATTCCCACCATCCTCGAGTAGGCAAATCACCCCATGACTAGACAAGATATCTAAAGTTCTATCACTTTGATTCGGTTCAGGATAGTGACAGCCTGCCATTAAAGTTCTACCTCACTTTTTCTTTTTTGTTTTCTTGGTCTTGCGGATGGACTCGGTCTCATATTATTTTTATTAGCATTGTGTTTTTATCTCATATGTGGTCATCGTGCAATTTTTTTATCAATGGATTTGGAGTCAGGGGCAATTGTCCAAATAAGTAAACTAATGATGGGTTGCCAGATTGGTACATCTTGAAAGTGGATAATTAGCCAGTGGACGGTGATCCAGAGGGCATTTGGCAAAGTTTCACCCCATGTTAGCGAGTAATTGGAACATTCACTGCAAGAGCGGCTTGCTTTGTAGGATTTAGCATGGTGGCTATTTTAAGTGCTCTTTTTTAACTGTATTTTCTGCTTATTCAGTGGTCATCAAACATTTTCGGGGTATGTTAAAACAAACTGCAATTAACAATGGAGATTAAGTGTGTTAGCTAATACTGTAGTCCCACTGTTCATCCTGAAATTATCAAGAATGAAGGTAAGACCCAGATGCAGACAACATCGAATTAACAATTGTTTAATCATCTAACGGGCAGGCAATTGACAGGTCAAGGCAGGCAGGGATCAGTTAACCAGAGGTGGGGCAACGGTACCGGACGGCAGGCAGGGTCAGGTTAGGCAGAGGTACAGGTAGGCAGGCGGGCTCAGGGTCAGGCAGAGTGGTCAGGCAGGTGGGCTCAGTCAGGACAGGCAAGGGTCAAACCCAGGAGGGCGAGGAAAAGAAAGACTGGGAAAGCAGGCGCTGAAACAAACGCAGGTTGACTTGACAAATTGGCAACAGACAGATAACACCGGTTTAAATACACAGGGGATAATGGGCGACACCTGGAGGGGGGTGGAGACAATCACAAAGACAGGTGAAACAGATCAGGGTGTGACAGAAGTTATTTACCATTTAATGTGGCTACTGTATGTCTTTGTCTTTGAGTGTGTTTGTCTAACTTCTAGCTATATACTCTGCCTGCCTACCTGAGTCAAATAGATACATATGTCAAATCATTTCAAATATTTTATCTTGATTCAGTTTCACCTGTGCAGTGGAACCAATGGAAAAGTGCCAAAAGTACACCTCTAATAGGTTAATGTACTTGACATACATGTTTGTCCCAGGTCTGAGTTTATAAACAGGTA
Source organism: Salmo trutta (assembly GCF_901001165.1). Lineage (NCBI taxonomy): Eukaryota > Metazoa > Chordata > Actinopteri > Salmoniformes > Salmonidae > Salmo > Salmo trutta. The sequence goes on along the minus strand of NC_042995.1, from coordinate 23,629,051 downwards.
TTTGCATACACTACACGTTTGCGTTGGAGTATTTTTGACACTGACGGCATAACATAAAAGCCCCCCCAAAAAAACTCAAATCCACTTACTTACCACGACTCTTTTTAAAGGGGGCGTAGAGGACGTGGCCGAGATGTAAGCGCCGCAAGCGATACACACACACACACACACACACACACACACACACACACACACACTTGGTGCCTGCCGTTTTGCTAAGCTAGAGGGCCAGGGAGCTTCGTGACAGGACTTATATGTGATCTATAATGTATGAGTTGGAAGGTGGAAGAAGGTATAGGTAAGGAGGGGATGGGGATTGTGGCAGCTAGCACAGGGGATGGATGTGTGAGCAAAAAAACTCAGGCGGTGACAGGGGGCCACCGTGGCGTGTACATGCCACTCTGTCTTAATCAGCCGTGACATCCACAATGAGAGGGAGTGATGGGACGCTGGGTGAGGGCTGGATGGGGGAGGGGGAGGAAGGGTTTGCTCTCCCATGGGTCTTTGCACTTGTCTACAGTAGCCAGAGTGTAGGAGGGAGAGTATGGAGGGAGGGAGAAACCTGCCCAGATATAGAGGATTGATCCGTCGACTCGGATGCCTCAGTGTCTCATGGCTCGGATCCCCGCCGCCCAACCTTTATCAGTTAATTGGGCCTAGAGCTGCACGTCTTGGCCAACAGGTTTCCGTGGCGATGACTCGATATGTCCCTGGAGATGGGGTCAGGCGGGTTGTCTACTAAATAGTCATCTCACTGAGTTGTTGAGATCCATCGTCACTTTGATGGGCTAGGAACAGCTTCTCTTCAGGACACTTCAAGTCCCCTCCATCTTTTGATCTCCACCTGAGAAAGATAAAGCGGAAAAGTTCAACAGCGTTCTCGAACCTCACTCTTGTGAACGTGAGATGTTTGTTGGATGAGCTGCTTTGTATTCCCGAGACACGTTCCTCTATACCTGACCTGTCTCAACTAGATCACTGTCAATTGTTTCACCTGAGCAGAAAGCTGTATACGATCCTCGAATTCTCAGAAGATGGTCTAAAAAATACTTCAGCTGCTTAAGACGACACGTTGATTGCAGGGATGTAGTGAAGGGTAAATGCATAGAAACGCCTTTCATAAATTTTTTGGGTTGGTGAATAAATAGCATTTGCATACATATTATACCAAATTAGCATTATTAGCATTAGCGTCTATGTTACTCGCCACCCACCTATCTTGACCTGCGTTCAGCGTTTACCCACAGTATGTTTTACCTCTGCTTCTGGTTGGTCTGTTGGCAGCTGGCCTCACAGCTGACACATGATGACAGTATGTAGATTAGAGGCCACTAAACAACATCGCTGTGATAATGTGCTAATCACTGTCATCATCACAGACTCTGGGGAACCCATGAGCTTGTGTAGCTACTGCTAGTGTAGCTAATGCTAAATCACATGAGGTTAAATAGCTGTCATTCACGCTGTTAGCGTTACCATTCTGTCTCAATTATTTTGACCAACCTCAATTGATTTTAATTCAAAACCCATGGTTATACCCAATGCCTTTGCTGTGAGGTCCTATGACTATGATCATGCATTGACATTTGAAGTGACAGCTATTTCTTAACCCTGGCAGTCTCAGTGACCAAGATAGGTGTGCCTCTTGCAGGTTTACTTGTTATTAGACAATTATGCATGTAGTGAATGTGAGCTTTGAAAGTTACCGTCTTTTCACTCAAGTCGAAAATCCGTTGAGATGTTACCTTGTGTTTTCACTGCCCTCAGGAGTATTCCTTCTCACGCTAATGGTGTGCTAACGCAGTGGTTCCCAAACTGTGGGGCAGAAGGGTCTCTGTTCCTATTGTCATGTTAGTCATTGCATATCATAGAGAGCTATTTGTAAGTTGTTAGAAATGTCCAGATCAACTAGCCCAGGTCAGCTAATATTTTTGTATTTAGGTTTATTAACCCAAAGATATTGTTGTAATTTTTATCATTAAAATATCACATGAATACACATTAGCCATTGCTTTAAAACTGCATAATGTTATTTGCACCCCTTGACAAAATATGTAGAATTGCAGGAAATAAGATTTAAACCTGCAAAATGTCCTCCGTCCACCAACAAGAAGGTTGTGAACAGATTGTGTCACAAACGGTGCTTGTGCTCACAGAAATAGACGTCGTGCGTGCGCATGCACGTAGGATATTCCCCAATACCTTAAGGGGGCCCTGAGTGAAGTTTGTGAACCCCTGTGCTAATGCACAATACAAAATGCCAAACCCTATCTGTTTCTCTGAAATCAATCACTTTCTCTATTCTCTTCAGGATGTTCTCAATGTTAGAAGCTCCTTGATCGTTTGTTATGGCTAGTGATAATTGTGTTGTAGTTGAGTGGATGTATCTTGTGACCCTAATGCTAGAATGCAGCGAGTGAAGAAATAATTGAGTCACCATGGACACTGATCTACTGCCCCTGGTAAATAGCTTAACGGAGAGGAGAGGCAAAATACTTGGTGCTCGTTCATCGGTGTTGATCTAAGAAACATCTGAACGTCTAAACAAAATGGAAATTATCATATTAATGCAGATTAAGGAATCTAGTTCAGAACCTAAACCAGTACATTAGCTCAGTCTGGTCCCTCAGTCAGGGAGAGAGGCTTTGGGTCGCTGGACGTAATTAGCTAGTCTGACCAGTCTAATGAATCCTGGCCTATTCCTTGAGACAATGGTCAGGCCTGGCATACATCTTGGAAGTCAAAAGTGGCTTCCTGTCCTTGTATCCGTTTATTCATTTGCACTGATCTGACGGAACTGGATGGGTGTATTCCAATCCTCTGGCAAGCACCTGTCCATTCCCCTTCACTTTTCCCCTTTTTTTGGCCTCAGTGCAGATTAACACAAGGACAGCAGGAGAGGAAGCTACTTCAAACTATTGAGATTCAGCCCTGGTCTGCCTTCACATGCCTGCCAGAGCACGGACACCGCCACTGGGGGCCCATCTCCCACAGCATGCCGGGTAACCGGACTAAGCATGTGTCTGATGTTCTTCGCAAGGTTTCAATTACCGTAAATCACAATGCTCCACTGTCATAAAAAAATATATGAGCGGCCACTTTTTTATGGCGGGATAAAATGTGATTCAGAGATGGAATGGCTAGAATGGATCTGTGGAGGGCTTTTGGCTTTTATGGCTGTCACATGGAGCTACTTCTGTGGCGTTCACTGCATGGGCAACGAAAACAGATGGACATGCAACGGTTAGCGTCTTTCAACACTGTGTAATTGTGTGCACAAGTGTAATTCTATACAATTACATTGTGTGTGTTCGCGTGTGTCCCTTTCTCTGGATCCATTGATGACCACCTTTCACAATGCATGCTTTATATGTGGTCTGACTGATAGGTCACGTCACTCTCTGCTCAATGGGCACACGCTGTGCACTTACTGAGCATTGTCCTTGGTGGTGTGATATTGAACAAGGCTAATTATTGTTTCAAATGCGAGTGCCATTTCTCCTAAAGTGATGGAATACTCACTCACTCTCCTTTCTACTCTATTTTAACTCTGTATGATAGGCTGAAGTAATCTAACAGCGAATGAGAGACTGGTAAACGACTTAAACCTGGTCAAATTGTTCATGTCCAATCGGCATTTTAGTAAAGGCAAACCATTTTAAAGTCTAGTAAATGGTAGGGTTTGAACAGTACTATGGAGAAATCATCACATTTGCTTTGTGAGGTAAAATGACCCTTTTTGGTGGCAATTTGTTCTGCTCACTCTACCTCGATAGTAGTAATTTATACTACTCAATTATAGACCTCTCTCCAATCTCTGCTCAAGTAATTTTGGCCTCAAAGAAAAACATAGGGTGTTCCCACCTTAAAAAGCACAAGAAAGAGGATTTTGACCCCAAAAATAAATAAATATATTAAAGGGATAGTTCACCTAAATTACAAAATGACATTGGTTTCCTTACACTGTTTACAGTCTATGGAAAAGGAATGACAGAAATCCATGCTTTGGTTTTGTTGTTCACTGTTACAAATGCTAACTTTTTAGCACACATCCAATGCAAGTCAGTGGTACCTAATATTGACATTTCCATGTCCAAATCATTCAAACATATCTTTATTTAAGCAGGTAAGTTGACTGAGAACACATTCTCATTTACAGCAACAACCTGGGGAATAGTTACAGGGGAGATGAATGTACCAATTGTAAACTGGGGATGATTAGGTGACGGTATGAGGGCCAGATTGGGAATTTAGCCAGGACACCAAGGTTAACACCCCTACTCTTATGATAAGTGCCATGGGATCTTTAATGACCAGAGAGAGTCAGGACACCCATTTAACATCCCATCTGAAAAACAGCACCCTACACAGGGCAATGTCCCCAATCACTGCCCTGGGGAATTGGGATAGTTTTGACCAGAGGAAAGAGTGCCTCCTACTGGACCTCTGACACCACTTCCAGCAGCATTTGGTCTCCCATCTAGGGACCAACCCTGCTTAGCTTCAGAAGCAAACCAGCAGTGGAATGCAGGGTGGTATGCTGCTGGCCTACTTTTTATTGTGTAACTCAATGATGTTACGTAGATGATTTGCATATGAAGCGCAAAATTGCTAAAATAGGTACACTACATGGCCGTTGATTATCATTAATATGGAGTTGGTCCCCCCCTTTGCAGCTATAACAGCCTCCACTCTTCTGGAAAGGCTTTCCACTAGATGTTGTAACATTGCTGCAGGGACTTGCTTCCATTCAGCGTTGAGCATTAGTGAGGTCAGGTGCTAATGTTGGGCGATTAGGCCTGGCTCGCACTTGGCATTCCAATTCATCCCAAAGGTGTTCGATGGGGTTGAGGTCAAGGCTCTGTGCAGGCCAGTCAAGTTCTTCCACACTGATCTCGACAAACCAGAATCGTCTAGAATGTTAATATTTCCCTTCACTGGAACTAAGGGTCCTAGCCCAAACCATGAAAAACAGCCACAGACCATTATTCCTACAGTTGGCACTATGCATTCGGGCAGGTAGCGTTCTCCTGGCATCCGCCAAACCCAGATTCGTCCGTCGGACTGCCAGATGGTGAAGCGGGATTCATCACTCCAGAGAATGCATTTTAACTGCTACAGAGTCCAATGGTGGCGAGCTTTACACCACTCCAGCCGACCCTTGGCATTGCACATGGTCAGCCATGGAAACCCATTTCATGAAGCTCCTGATGAACAAGTTCTTGTGCTGACGTTGCTTCCAGAGGCAGTTTGGAACTTGGTAGTGAGTGTTGCTACTGAGGATAGACAATTTTTTACATGCTACGCACTTCAGCACTGGGCGGTCCCATTCTGTGAGCTTGTGTGGCCTACTAATTTGCCCCTGAGCCGTTGTTACTCCTAGACGTTTCCACTTCACAATAACAGCACTAACAGTTGACTGGGGAAGCTCTAGAAGGGCAAAAATTTGACGAAGTGACTTTCTACGTTGAATGTCACTGAGCTCTTCAGTAAGGGCATTCTACTGTCAATGTTTGTCTATGGAGATTGCATGGCTGGGTGCTCAATTTTAAACACCTGTCAGCAACTGGTGTGTCTGAAATAACCGAATCCACATACTTTTGGCCATGTAGTGTACCCCTGACTTGCAGTGGACAACATAACCAAAGCATGGATTGCTGTCATACCTTGTCCAAAGACTGCTTACAGTGTAAGGAAACCAATTTGTCATTTTGTAATGTGGGTGAACTATTCAAATCAAATCAAATCAAATGTATTTATATAGCCCTTCTTACATCAGCTGATATCTCAAAGTGCTGTACAGAAACCCAGCCTAAAACCCCAAACAGCAAGCAATGCAGGTGTAGAAGCACGGTGGCTAGGAAAAACTCCCTAGAAAGGCCAAAACCTAGGAAGAAACCTAGAGAGGAACCAGGCTATGAGGGGTGGCCAGTCCTCTTCTTGCTGTGCCTGCCGGGTGGAGATTATAACAGCACATGGCCTAGATGTTCAAATGTTCATAAATGACCAGCATTGTCAAATAATAATAATCATAGTAGTTGTCGAGGGTGCAACAAGTCAGTAACACAAGAGTAAGTGTCAGTTGGCTTTTTCATAGCCGATCTTTGAGAGTATCTCTACCGCTCCTGCTGTCTCTAGAGAGTTGAAAACAGCAGGTCTGGGACAGGTAGCACGTCCGGTGAATAGGTCAGGGTTCCAGCAGGTCTGGGACAACAGGTCTGGGACAGGTAGCACGTCCGGTGAACAGGTCAGGGTTCCATAGCTGCGGGCAGAACAGTTGGAACTGGAGCAGCAGCACGGCCAGGTGAACTGGGGACAGCAAGGAGTCATCAAGCCAGGTAGTCCTGAGGCATGGTCCTAGGGCTCAGGTCCTCCGAGAGAGAGAAAGAAAGAAAGAGAAAGAGAGAATTAGAGAGAGCATATTTAAATTCACACAGGACACTGGAAAAGACAAGAGAAATACTCCAGATGTGACAGACTGACCCTAGCCCCCTGACACATAAACTACTGCAGCATCAATACTGGAGGCTGAGACAGGAGGGGTCAGGAGACACTGTGGCCCCATCCGATGAAACCCCCGGACAGGGCCAAACAGGTAGGATATAATCCCACCCACTTTGCCAAAGCACAGCCTCCACACCACTGGAGGGATATCTCCAACCACCAACATACCATCCCGGGACAAGGCCGAGTATAGCCCACAAAGATCTCCGCCACGGCACAGCCCAAGGGGGGGCACCAACCCAGACAGGAAGACCACGTCAGTGACTCAACCCACTCAAGTGACGCACCCCTCCCAGGGACGGCATGGAAGAGCACCAGTAAGCCAGTGACTCAGCCCCCGTAATAGGGGTAGAGGCAGAGAATCCCAGTGGAAAGAGAGGAAACCGGCTAGGCAGCGACAGCAAGGGCGGTTCATTGCTCCAGCCTTCCCGTTCACCTTCACACCCCTGGGCCAGACTACACTTAATCCTAGGACCTACTGAAGAGATGTGTCTTCAGTAAAGACTTAAAGGTTGAGACTGAGTCTGCGTCTCTCACATAGGTAGGCAGACTATTCCATAAAAATGGAGCTCTATAGGAGAAAGCCCTGCCTCCAGCTGTTTGCTTAGAAATTCTAGGAACAATTAGGAGACCCGCGTCTTGTGACTGTAGCGTACGTGTAGGTATGTACGGCAGGACCAAATCGGAAAGATAGGTAGGAGCAAGCCCATGTAATGCTTTGTAGGTTAGCAGTAAAACCTTGAAATCAGCCCTTGCCTTAACAAGAAGCCAGTGTAGTGATGCTAGCACTGGAGTAATATGATCAAATTTTTTGGTTCTAGTCAGGATTCTAGCAGCTGTATTTAGCACTAACTGAAGTTTATTTAGTGCTTTATCCGGGTAGCCGGAAAGTAGAGCATTGCAGTAGTCCAACCTATAAGTAACAAAGGCATGGATGAATTTTTCTGCGTCATTTTTGGACAGAAAGTTTCTGATTTTTGCAATGTTACGTAGATGGAAAAAAGCTGTCCTTGAAACAGTCTTGATATGTTCTTCAAAAGAGAGATCAGGGTCCAGAGTAATGCCGAGGTCCTTCACAGTTTTATTTGAGACGACTGTACAACCATCCAGATTAATTGTCAGATTCAACAGAAGATCTCTTTGTTTCTTGGGACCTAGAACAAGCATCTCTGTTTTGTCCGAGTTTAAAAGTAGAATGTTTGCAGCCATCCACTTCCTTATGTCTGAGACACAGGCTTCTAGCGAGGGCAATTTTGGGGTTTCACCATGTTTCATTGAAATGTACAGCTGTGTGTCATCCGCATAGCAGTGAAATTTAACATTATGTTTTCGAATGTCATCCCCGTGAGGTAAAATAAATATTGAAAACAATAGGTGTCCTAAAACGGAACCTTGAGGAACACCGAAATTTACAGTTGATTTGTCCTTTTCCATTGAGGGGGGATTCTAGAAAATAAAATGTAAAAAATCACCTGGAACAGCACCATCTATTGGTCAGAACCTGGTAATTGCAGAATGTTGCCAAATTGCCAAATTCACTGAGAATGCATTACATCGGATGAAGAAACAATTCTCTGAGCCATAACTCTATACTACTTGTCAAACATATAACTGATATTGTGTACTCGTTGTTGGGATTGTGGTCGGGGGTCCGTGGGTGGCATTAGCAAATTGGATTCCTCATGTCTGACTCATAGTTACATTTTACATTTTAGTCATTTAGCAGACGCTCTTATCCAGAGCGACTTACAGTAGTGAATGCATACAATTCATACATTTTTTTCTCCTTACTAGTTAGAAAAATGTTTCCTCCAAATTCGATGTTATGTACTATATTTACTGAATATTTTATGAATCTAATCATTTAAAATTGCCAATTTGGGTGCAATCAGTAATTTCTCAGAGATCAAATTATATTTCAACAAAATAATGGTGCAGGAATGCTAGTCTTATCTGATTCTAACTACACAGACAATTTCCAAACAATCTGAGATGGTGGGTGTCATGTTTTGCTGAAATGACATGGAATGACCCCACAGTCACTTTCTTCAGTTAAGAACACCATTTATTGCAAACACTGTAATGTTCAGATTTTGGGGAATGTACAATATTTGAAGAATACACACCAATTTGAACTGTTTTGTTACATTAAATGCAGTAAATGCATCATGTTTCCCTGCAGATAATTATTGGTGCCGATAAGCAGTTGGAGCTTTCAAGCACAGCATTTGCAGGTAATAGTAATGCCTAATTCCTAGGGAATGAAGTTCTGGCTAGCACTGAGCTGCCCTGCCTCGTAGGTGATGTCATTTACAGGCATTTTAATTGTCTTAACGAGGTGTGTGGAGGCCTGAGTGTTCTAATTAAATGTTCTGTGTTTGGCCTGTCACTTTGTTACTAGTCTACATGGATAGAGTTGTCCAAACACTTAATTGATGTTAACTTCGTAAGATAAGGGATGAATTCAGCACTGGATATACTGCAGTGACCTGTGGCAGAAGTTGAACTTGAACAAATTTCCTATCTGGTTCCAAGGCAAGCTTACAAACATCAGTCCCAAGAGGGTTTACTCGCCTGGAACATACTCACCATGTACTTATGCTAGGGGCATAATATACTTATTGAAGTTAGAGCTATTCCATGTATGTCAAACCGAATGTCAAACTCAGTATTGCAAGGTTGTGAAAGAGATTGCTTTCCTCCCTTGCGATGCCCAATCTTAATTGTCTTATTTTGCTTTTTTCAGTGCGACACAATCTCATAAAAGCAGCGGAATGCTGTATTTGTTTGGTATTGAATGCTGTGCTACATTTCATGACCTTCTTTGCCTGTCACACAATAGGGGAGATTGATTGAGGTTGAGACAAATATTGCCGCTCTTCAAGAGTATCTGGGAATATAATTCTCCAGTTGAGAATTGTAATTCACTGCAGGCTGATACACTGACATTTTCTAATTTAAAGTGAATTGATGATTACATTGAATAGGAAGGAGAGGTGAAAATGCATGAGGGTTGGGTGTGGCCTGTCCATTTCTTCCACAACCAAAATGCATATTGTAGTCTGACTTCAAGGAAAACGTCTCAGTTGAATGGACAATAGCCCCCTCGCTAGCCTGTGTCCAAGTGTCCAATTAGACAGGAAGGAGCACACGATGAGAGACACACACACACACACACACACACACACACACACACACACACACACACACACACACACACACACACAAACACCCCTCCTCAAACACCAGCCCCAAACACACACACATTTACCTGGTGTCTCTTGAGCCAGCGTGTAGCAAACGTTGATATTAACGTTGCAACATTGAGGTTCATCTCAGTGGAATGTGCAACGGCGTTGGAGGCCATCCTTTAAGTTGATTCAGTGTGTGGGCCTACTTGCCTCTATCGGAGCGGTTACCGAGATATTTTTGATCAGGCAGTTAAAAGGGACGCCCGTTGATCAGCGTGTACTTATTATACGGGTGTGGGTGTGTGTCTCTGTGCTTGTGTCTGTTCAACCTCACTCTGCTGTTATTATTAGAGTGTTGGGTCAGGTGAAGCGGAGGGTGCCATTCCCTACAGACCCCCACCTCCCCCGAGCTTCTCTCGTTTCTCTCCGTGGAAATATATCCTTTCATTACTTTGCTTTCATCTGATCAGCAACTAATTGGCACTCTATAAGGTGTGTGTGTGTGTGTGTGTGTGTGTGTGTGTGTGTGTGTGTGTGTGTGTGATGCTTTCATTGCACCATACCTTCCAATTACTTTCTACACAGTTTTTGTTAATATTCTATATTTTTTTTAAAGAAGACTTTTATCACAGTCTCCTTTATGGTTGCCTGCACACTCGCATATAATTACATGTGTAATTTAGTTTGATTAACTAAGTAAGTGTAGAACACGTTATACATGTTATTAATAGTACATCAGATGGTCATGGTTTTGAGAAGACGAGAACAGAACATTCAGTCTTTTATGCTAGCTTGATGTTTCATGTACAGAAAGGGGTGAAATACGCTATTAGTGGTGTTGCATTTCTGAGGTCACGGGTTTGAAAGCATCAGAACATAACATTGTATTCAGCCTTTTGTGCTAGCTGGGCTTGTAATGCACTACACCGTAAAAGCTGTATAAGTAATGTACACTACAAGGTGAGGTGAAGAACATGTCAGTGAGTCCTTATTACCTTACGAGAACCAATGTCTTTGTTCAATTTATCTGTCTTCCCTCCCAAAGTGTGCTTTGTTCACTTCCCTTCATTTGAAGGAAATTACTGATATAAGAAATGTTAGAATATCCCAGTAGCCTATGCCTCCACCATTTATATGCTTTTAGATATGTGGGAAATGGTGAATCAGTATACACTTCAGGAGGAAGGAGATATTATTTGTAAGCACTCAATGAGTCAAGAGCACAACTGGAATACATGTATAAGTACACTATTAGTAGTGCATCAAGAGTCCTGAAATTTAAACGCAACTGAGATAATGGAATTCAAAACCTTTAACTTTGAAAACAGCACAGCAGACATTCTTCTTTTCCCTTCATATTAGATCTTAATTTTGTTAAGGTCCTGTGAATATCTTGCATTTGCATAAAACCCTCTAATTTCATTTGGGGAAAAAGCACATAACATCTCATTCATTAGTTTATGTTAGCTACGCATGCAACATACAACACTACAAAGTCCATGGTCAATGAATCCTCTACATGTGACACCATTCATATTTCTAAGGAAGGAGTATTTTTCATCCAATGCAAATGTACAGAATAAGACCAGGGTTTAGAGGGATTTAGAGAAGGCATGGAGTCGGTGTCCACTGGGACTAGTGGGGGGATTGTGGCAGTATTAGTGAGATATCAGTAGCCAAACACACTATCATTGTGTTTTCCCTACTCTCCCAGTGCCACAGGTTAAACAGAGAGAGAGGGGCTAAGCAGCAACCTCAGCCACCGGGCTCTCTCTCAACCCCACACTGGCTTTACAGCTGGCAAACAACAATAAGCGGGTGAGATTAAAAAAGGGAAGAAGACAAGGAGAAGGAGATAACGAGAGATTGAGAGAGAAAGAGAGAACGAGAATCAGAAATTGGGAGACAAAAACTCAGAAAGCGAGAGCAGAGGAGAACTCCTTTAAAGCCTAAGCACTCTGAAGACAGGCCGTATTGGGTGCGAGACATCACCTCTCCTCTTATTCTCACGCTGTATCGCACACCTCTGGATCAGACCCAGGTCCGTTAGAGCTCCCTGAACACAGAGAGAGCAGGAACAAAGGGATGAGTCTTATCGGTGTTGGCACGAGGCAGGAAGAGGCTGTGAGGGAGAATCTCTCTCTTCCTCTCTCTTTCTCTCCTTTCGCTCTCGTTCTTTCTTTTTTTCTTTCTTTTCAAGGGGCTTTATTGGCATGGGAATCATATTACATTGCCAAAACAAGTGAAATAAACAATAACAAATTAACAGTAAACATTACACTCACAAAAGTTACAAAAGAATAAAGACATTTCAAATGTCATTATGTCTATATCCAGTGTTGCAACAATGTGCAAATAGTTAAAGTACAAAAGTGAAAATAAATAAACATAAATATAGGTTGTATTGACAATGGTATTTGTTCTTCATTGGTTGCACATTTCTTGTGTTATTTCACCCAATAGATATGGGTCAAATCTGAGGGAAATATGTGTCTCTAATATAGTCATACATTTGGCAGGAGGTTAGGAAGTGCAGCTCAGTTTCCACCTACATTTGTGGGCAGTGTGTATGTAGCCTGTCTTCTCTTGAGAGCCTGGTCTCTCTTTCCTTTCTCAACCACTCTCTCAGCCTCTCTCGCTCACTCATTGACTCATTATCTATATATCTCCCCTCTCTCTTCCCTCTCCCCATCTCTCTCACACCCTTTTTTCTCTGTGCCTCTCTCCCTCTCTTGCAATTGCCTGCAGATGTTCTATTCATTCCACAAGCATAGCGTGGGTGGAAGTGTTCTACTTACAGAACAGTTATTGTCAGTGTACAGACACACACACACACACACACACACACACACACACACACACACACACACACACACACACACACACGTGGGTAGTAGGACTGTGTTGTTCTCCATGATTGCAGCTGACGTTCTCCCGCTTTCTTATATTTGCTTTCTTTTTACCAGTCCGGGCTTGTAAAGCAGGGAATACACTCCTCCATTGTCTGACAGACTGTGTATGCGTCCCAAATGGCACCCTATTCCCTACATAGTGTACAACTTTTGACCTGGGCCTGTAACCACAATGCTTCTTGGAGTAGAAGTGCTGATCTTAGATCAGTTTTGCCTTTTAGATCAATGAGTAGGATTATATGGACATATTCTAGATCAATACTCCTACTCTAAAATAACTCTGGTCAAAAGTAGTGCACTATATACATAATAGGGTGTCATTTGGGACCCCACATCATTTAGAATCAAAGCTAATAGTTATAAAGGCCATCCTGACATACCATTATTGCTACTGGGAGAAAGGTGAAGATGGCTATTGTACTCTAGGGACTTTTTGTGTTGGCCTGGCTTTTCAGCTTTCAAATTCCATTTTGTGTCTAGTCCATAGCTTGTTGTGTAGAGGAAAGATGAAGAAAAAGTACCCATTAATTAATGAAATGAGGCAATTCCAAAATGTTCTTGGGAAGGCATTTTTCTAGTTTGAACATGTTGTAAACCATAGGCCCTTACACCTATTAAATCACTTATAGTTCTGTTAAGAGAGGAAGGATGCATTTTAAAACTATTCAAGAGCCCTAGTCTCCATCAGCTGTCTCTATACAGTGCATTCAGAAATAATTCCGACCCCTTGACTTTTTCCACATGTTTAAATAAAAACAATTGAATAAAAATAATCCTCAATCTACACACAATACCCCATAATGACAAAGGGAAAACAGGTTTTTGGAATTTTTGCAAATGTATTAAAAATAAAAAACAGATACCTTATTTACATATGTATTCAGCCCATTTGCTATGAGATTCAAAATTGAACTCAAGTGCATCTTGTTTACATTGATCATCCTTGAGCTGTTTCTAAAACTTGAATGGAGTCCACCTGTGGTAAATTCAATTGATTGGGCATGATTCGGAAAGGAACACACCTGTCTATATAAGGTCCCACAGTTGACAGTGCATGTCAGAGCAAAAACCAAGCCATGAGCTTGAAGGAATTGTCCATAGAGCTCCGAGACAGGATTGTGTCGAGGCATAGATCTGGGGAAGGTTAACAAAACATTTCAAGGTCCCCAAGAACACAGTGGCCTCCATCATTCTTAAATGGAAGAAGTTTGGAACCACCAAGACTCTTCCTAGAACTGGCCGCCCAGCCAAACTGATCAATCAGGGGAGAAGGGCCTTGATCCTTGATTAAAATCCTGCTCCAGAGCGCTCAGGACCTCAGACTGGGGTGAAGGTTCACCTTCCGCCAGGACAACGACCCTAAGCACACAGCCAAGACAACGCAGGAGTTGCTTCGGGACAAGTGTCTTTTGTCCTTAAGTGGCCCAGCCAGAGCCTGGACCTGAACCCGATCTAACGTCTCTGGAGAGACTCCCCAAATACAGGTGTGCCAAACTTGTAGTGTCATACCCAAGAAGACTGGATGCTGTAATCACTGCCAAAGGTACTTCAACAAAGTACTGAGTAATGTGTCTGGATACTTATGTAAATATGATATTTCAGGGTTTTTTTTATATATAAATTGGCAAACATTTCTAAAAAGCAGTTTTTGCTTTGTCATTAAGGGGTATTGTGTGCAGATTGATGAGGGGAAAAAACTATTCAATACGTTTTTGAATAAGGCTGTAATTAAACAAAATGTGGAAAAAGTCAAGTGGTCTGAATATTTCCGAAGGCACTGTATCTCCTGACCATAAATCCTTCTTCAGGTCAATAATGGCCCTGGCAGTCAAGGCAGTGACAACAAAGAGATAATGAAGTCCTAGTCAATGAGCGCATCTCATCAACCACCATCCAGATAAATGTCCAGCAGTATGTCCAGTAATTACTTGTGTAACACCTCAGTTACTTTGTATCAGCAGTCCCAGCCCATGTTCCTCATAATACATGGACTCTTGGGACTAGCTGGGGACAGAAGACTGAGTCATGTTTATTAGTGCACTATGTAGCAAAAAGTTTTTGCAAGGGAAAACAAAAATATGTGTTTCTGATTGGGCGAGTCAAGGTAGTCCTTACCTGTTTCAGTAAAAAAAAAACTAATGAACATGTGGATCTCCCGACACCCATTCGAAGGAACAATGTAATTGACGCGTGTCCAATTGCACGCGTCAGTGTTTATCCGATTGCAGAATATGAGTGCAATAATGGTAACGTATCACAATGCTACTGTATCACATCTATGTCATAGGCAATCAACAGTTTGGGGGGGCATAATGAATAGTTAGGATGAAGAAAAGATGTGTATGGATTGTATAGACTGTAAAGTATTGATATGGGATGGTTCAATGTCCTACCAACACTGAATTTATAAAACATTAAGAACACCTGCTCTTTCCATGACAGACTGGCCAGGTGAATCCAGGTGAAAGCTATGATCTCTTATTAATGTCACTTGTTAAATCATGTAGATGAAGGGGAGGAGACAGGTTATAGAAGGATTTTCAAGCCTTGAGATAATTGAGACATGGCTTGTGTATGGGTGCCATTCAGAGGGTGAATGGGCAAGACAAAATATATACGTGCCTTTGAACGGGGTATGGTAGCAGGTACCAGGCGCACAGGTTTGTGTCAAGAACTGCAACGTTGCTGGGATTTTCACGCTCAACAGTTTGCCGTGTGTATCAACAATGGTTCACCACCCAAAGGACATCCAGCCAACTTGACACAACTGTGGGAAGCATTGGAGTCAACATGGGCCAGCACCCCATCCACTGATTCCACTCCAGCCATTACCATGAGCCCGTCCTCCCCAGTTAAGGTGCCACCAACCTCCTGTGACATCAACTCAAAATGTCAAAGTCAGAGTGGCCCTCTCCCTGAGACAGAGAAGGCAATTTAAGTTTTTCTTTACGGATTTATTTCTCTCTCCCCCTCTCCACCTCAAATTGCCCGATTGATGAGGGGTAAGACACCTGGAGAGGCAATGCCGATCGATACCCCAGCAGGCCTGGGAAATAGAAGGGTCACACCCACACCACAGAGTGAGTGATGGTGATTGGACCAGGGCCAAAAATAGCCCGCCTGTCTGCCCTGCCCCCTATGCCCCCTTCCTGTCTTTGAAACTACAGTTCCCATTCAATATGTGTTTGTTTGAAAAATTCTACTCATCAGGAAGGTATGGACTGTTTTGTTTCTGTCAAATCGTCCTTATAAAACAAATGTATATACATTCCGATGTACATTGCTAACCATCTTACTTACTGTTCAATAGTAAGTAGTTCAGTCGTAGATTGGCACAGTAGTTCAATATGTATTTGCTGTATGAAGTACTTTCTAGTGCAAATGTCCCTTGTTATAAACCACAGTATATACCACCATTGTTAAGTACATACACATGCACTGCAATCAATTGCATTTGTTGTTGTTTCTTCCCCTTCATGGTAGTTATGGACGTGTTCACAGCTACAATTAGACGTATGACTGCTTACTGGCTGTATAATGGAGGATATCTTTTGCGCAGTCTCCCACTGCGAGAAATGCTAGCTCCGCCATT
This sequence comes from Salmo trutta, assembly GCF_901001165.1. Taxonomy (NCBI): domain Eukaryota; kingdom Metazoa; phylum Chordata; class Actinopteri; order Salmoniformes; family Salmonidae; genus Salmo; species Salmo trutta. The sequence goes on along the minus strand of NC_042995.1, from coordinate 23,612,852 downwards.
ATCCCTGCAGTCTCCCAGCTACCTGCTGATGTTTCACTGTCTTCCCAGGGATGATGATCCTCTGCGGATTGTATGATTAGAAACCCAGCAGTCATCTGTCTGAGTGGGCGTTTCCTTTGACACTGTTTGAGGTGGTGTAGTGGTGAGGAACGCTATGGAACATGTGGCCTCTGTGTTCTGTTACCATGTCTGAGGAGCTTGTACACTCCCTCCAGCTCCCTCCATTACAGATCTTTTACCATAGAAAATTAGTCATTGCATTAAGTACTAGACAGTACATCACATTAGCCTCTATGCTAAATACAGTGAAACGCCTCAAGTGGATAGAGCGATGCCGACTTATTCCCTAGATAAAGTAGAGTTATTAAATTAGATTTTTCTTAGATGGCTCCAAATGAGGATATCGCGACTACATCAATGCTATATCCATAGAAATTAGAGCCCGACTGATTTATCGGTTGACTGATAATATCGGCCGACATTAGCCTTTTACCAATGTATTTGTATCAGCGTTTAATCCATTGAAAAGGACCGATATTAGATGCTGAGAAAACGCTCTGCAAAAAATCACTTATTCATAGGATTTGACTTTTTTTGTGTTCTTTGCGTGGCTATATATATATATATATATATATATATATGTGTGTATATGTAATAATATTTTTATTTAACTAGGCAAGTCAGTTAAGAATTTTTTTTTTATGTACAATGGCGGCCAAACCCGGACGACGCTGGGCTAATTGTGCTCCGCCCTATGGGACTCCCAATCACTGCCGGTTGTGATACAACCTGGATTCAAACCACGGTGTCTGTAGTGACGTCTCTAGCACTGAGATGCAGTGTCTTAGACCGCTGCGCCACTTGGGAGCCCAAAGATAAGCCTATCTTGCCTTGGCGCGCTACACTAAGTCTGGACACTACCACCGGGACAACGCAACTATGCCATTTAGAGAGGAGAGTGAAGTACTTTGAACTAACTCTTAGTTTTACTGCTTACTGAGTGCTGAAAATATAGAAGCTTGCCAGCTCAATAAAGTCTAAAAATTGCGCAAGTGTCATGGTAGCGTGTCGGGTGTTGTGACAAACAATGGATGCTATGCACAAATGTAAGTGCTGTGCTAAGAATGTTCAACTCTCTGGTAAAGTTAATGTTACAGCACTTTAGTGAAGCCAGCGAAATCTGTGGTGTTTATATTTGCTCTTTGTGAAGGGTATTCTTCAAGCTCTGTCATTCAAATGTTTTTGGGGATACACAAAAATAACTTCGCAGGTTACAAAGTAGCACTTCGTCACCATGTTTTGATGTATGGGTTCATAGTCACTTGATACGGACTGGTCCAAATTCATGGTTCGCCAAACGCCACCCCCATTTCCATGATGAGTGCTAGATACAGTAGCTAGCTAGCTAGCTAGCTAGCCAGCTAACTAGCTGTGTGAGAGTACTTGATGCAGTTCACTGAGAGTACCTGACACAGTTCACTTTACAGTTCATTCTATTTGGGATCCTCAGGACGTCTCTACGCTAAACCCTAACCCTCGGTGCGAGAGGCAGCACTGTGCCAACGGTGAATTTTGTTATTGATGTTTTTCCTTTCAAGTGACAACTACCTGACTTCAGCGGCTACAGCCCCACCATCGATGAAAACATAGCTACATACTGATATGATGTTTTCCAGCAGCTCATTCTTCAGAGCCTAGGCAATTTTTTTGCTGGAATCAGTGCAGTTTTACTAGACTAGAGTGTAACACTGTTTTTCCATTAAAAAATATATATATTTCTGGTGATCCTAAATTCTGTGTCTTTGCAGGGCTGTTTTACGCACAATCCATACAGATTAAAAAATATCTATATATTCCAGCCAGGGGCGCAACTATGTATATCTTTTTTTATCCAGTCAGAAAAACACACACACCCGACCACTTGGAGCCGTCCGCATGGTCCTAAACCACACCGTTGCCTCATTTTGTATCACATTCCAATGCTAAAACTGGGGGTGACAAAAATGCAATTTCAGAATGTGGGGGGGGGGGGGGGACATGTCCCTCCCATCCCCAGTGAAAGTTGCACCCCTGATTCCAGCTATAATAATACAAATATTAGAAGATATATCGGAATCGGATTCGGTCGGGCTCTAATAGAAATGCATGATCAACTTAATTGTTTTATTTAATTCTGTGGCTATATAATTGCATGGTGGTACTTGTAGTTTGTTACGGGACCTGTAGTTTATTATAGCGCTTACAACACTGTTTATACGTCTTTGTGTTTGTTTTGTTCCCAAGGGCAGGTGAAAGGCAATATGCTGCTTGTCTCCTGTCTGGCAACCCACATTCATAGTCAGAACATTCAGACTCTCTCTCTTTCTTTGTTTGCTGTGTGGATGTGCCGTTCCACTGATGGAAAATCACTCCCTCACTCGAACGTGGAGGAATACTCCCTGGACACTAGTCCCCGCAATATGGGGCCAGCCAGCACTGCTCTTCTCTAAATAAACAGTGCTCCATCCTAAACTCCTAAATAAATATGCTGTCTATCTCCAACGACAAGGTAAATACACTCTCCATCTCTCTCTGACAGAATAACTACCCTCTCTATCTGTCTACCCAAAAGGAGAGAGAGAGAGACTTTCTATCGTACAGGGAGATAAGAACCTGGGGAGGCTCCGTAAACCATATCCATATTGAGAATGTGAGCCAAGAGTTTCTCCAGGTCAGGGTGTACATGGTCTGGAAAAACTCACACACTTTTTTTTTCTCATCACATGACCTAACCAGTAAAGATTCCAGGCCATAATTGTAGGTTCTACCTTAGCTGGGCCCAGAGTTTTTTCCTGAGCATGTAGTAAGCATGGTCCTGGCTGGCCCTTTTTATTTTATAATTTTTTATTTAACCTTTATTTAACTAGGCAAGTCAGTTAAGAACAAATTATTATTTACAATGACGACTTACACCGGCCAAACCCAGACGACGCCCTAAGGATAACCTTGATGGAGGAATGGCGCCGAAGGGGACAGCCGCCGTTTTGTGCTATTTTATGGGGGGGGTTTTGCTAGAAAGATTTGGCACGGGACACACACACAAACACATAAAGTACATTAACATTCCTTCACACTCTTCACATACTCTGCTGCTACTCTGTTTATAATCTATGTATAGTCACTTTACCACTCCCCTACCTATATTTACATATTACCTCGACTAACCCATACCGCTGCACTCAGTACCTGTACCCCTTGTATATAGCTTTGTGAGGTATTTTATTGTGTTACTATTTTTCCTAGTATATTTCTTTAGCACATTTTTCTTTCCCAATAATGCAGTTTTTAAAAAGTAAGTAAGTGCTTATAAGTAACCATTTCACGATATTCAGCGCATGTGATAAATACATTTATGATGTAAAATTATATATTTTTTTAAATACAATAAAATTCAAGCCAGAGACAGTACTTATAAACATTTCATAAGGTTTAGGCTGGATGCCCCAGTCCACGAGTTGCAATGCGACTGCCACCAGCCTTCATGTGAGTCAGTCAACGTTTGTGTCTAATGGATATCAGTCACTCTACAAATGTCCTTACCGAGTCCTACCCTATCTGTCACCATCCTAGTCCTCTGAATTCTTCGATGTTCTAAAAAGGAACATCCAGCTGTGGGAGTGTCTCACTTTTGCTTCATTTAATGTCTCCACAATTTTCACCGGCGCAAGGTAGCGATTTCAACATCCACACAGATGTGGATTCATTCTCCATTTTTATGAATATGAAGATTGGAGGTGTTTTAACACATGGTTAAGCAGCCGAGTGACACCTCGTTGACTAGAAAATATAGTTACTATGGAATCAAAAGGAAGGTAGTGCTACAACACCTGTTCCCAATCCCCCAAATTGCGATGAAGTGCAATTTAGTGTGTTAAATATGGAGATTATGTTGCACCGAGTTGTTCCTCGTGAAGATTGATGTAAATGAATAAAAATGAGTCATTTAGGGGGTGAAAGAATAGTACTGGGAAAGGTATTTGGGGAACGGGTTGAAGGACAGGTCTAGTTTAAACTTGACAAAATGGCTGTCGTGTGGTTGGCAGATGTGCTGAGAGAGAGAGAGGGCGAGAAAGAGAGCTTGTGTAAATGTAATAATTATACAGTATTTCAGGTGATTCTGAGGGGAGATTGGAGAATGGAAGGGAGGAAAGAAAGTTAGAGGAAGTGTACATGTACCTCAGCTCAAAGAAGTAAGACAAGACAGAGAAGTGTGTGTGTGTGTGTGTGTGTGTGTGTGTGTGTGTGTGTGTGTGTGTGTTCCTGTCCGGATGTCCCCAGTGTACTTTATGTGATGAGATCAGTGACCTCTGCGCACACACATACACACCTGTTTGTTTTAATATCCTTGTGGGGACCAAACAATTGATTCCCATTCAAAATCCTATTTCCCTAAACCCTAATTCTAACCCAAACACTGTAACCTTAATCCTATGCCTAAAATAGTATTTTTCTTTGTGGGGACTGGCGAAATGTCCCCACTTGTTTTACTATCCTTGTGACGACTTCTCGTCCCCACAAAGATAGTAAAACCAAACACACACTCACACACACACACCTTACCAAACTCTGAAACTTTATCTTCCTGCAGCTTGACCGTAACACATTGGACCAGATGGAATCAATCAGATATAATAGATAACAGGGCATCTCTCCATCTCTCTCACTCTCTCTCAGTAGTTTTATGTACTGGATGTTTTCACTGGTAGAACTTTGAGTTGTACCTGCAAGGTTTGATATGACCTTGCAGCGTGGCAGGGATTTGGTGGTGGGCAGAGAGCTGGCCAGGCTAGATGCCAAGCCAAACCTCCTTGACATTCATGGCCAGTGTTAGTGAAGGATGGGGCTAGAGCAAGCGAGGGAGGGAGGGATAGAGAGAGAGATGCGATAGAGGGAGAGCGATATATTGGGGTAGAGTGATGGGGAGAGGGAGATGAACAGAGTCAGAGAGCGCTCCATGGTGGTTCGGGAACCTGAGCTACATCACCGGGGGTTATGATGCAGGAAGAGAAATGGTGCTGCTTACTGACCTGTGTCTTATCCCCCTTTCTCTCTCTCTTTCTCTCTCTAACACACATACGCCTACAAGTAACTACCAAAATAAATGAAACACCAACATAAAGTGTCTTAATAGGGCGTTGGGCCACCACGAACCACCAGAACAGCTTCACTGCACTTTGGCATAGATTCTACAAGTGTCTGGAACTCTATTGGCGGGATACAATACCATTCTTCCATGAGAACTTCCATAATTTGGTGTTTTGTTGATGGTGGTGGAAAACGCTTTCTCATGCGCCATGCCAGAATCTCTCATAAGTGTTCAATTGAGTTGATATCTGGTGACTGGGACGACAATGGCATATGGTTTACATTGTTTTCATGCTCATCAAACCATTTAGTGACCATTCGTGCCCTGTGGATGGGGGCATTGTCATCCTATGGGGGCATAGCCATGATAGCCAAAATAATGGTCTGCCGATTATTAAATACATGACCCTAAGCATGTTGGGATGTTAATTGCTTAATTAACTAAGGCACCACACCTACTTTGTATCCCTCATTTACTCAAGGGTTTCCATTATTTTGGCAGTTACATGTACATCCACATGTACATCCACATTTTTATTCTTTTGTCTCTCTCTCCTCATACTGTTAAATCTTTGTTTTGTTTAACCTATGATCTTGTAATTCATAATTTTAACAACTCAGGTCGATACTCTGATTACATATTTTATTTCCTCATAGGTACTATGCAATAATTGGACCACAAACTCACGTTTGTATTATATCATTGGTATTGAGCTGATAGAACCTTGAATTGCTATAGGAAGGATCACACAGCTACTCTAATTAAGGCTAGCAGAGGGTTATTCCCTATATAGTGCACTGTTTTGGACCAAAGGTAGTGAACTATGAAGGGATTGGATCAGAGGATTGCTGAAACATGACTGAGAATCAATCACTAATGCTTTCCACACTTATTACCATTGTCATTGAACCTACACTAAATCACAGGTCTTACACCATACAGTGTAAGGACAGAGTTGCACACTGCCACACACACACACACACGCGCACTTGCACTCACACACACACACACACACACACACACACATATAATATACAGTACATGGAGTGTACAAAACATTAAGAACTCTTTCCATGACAAATAATGACCAGGTGAATCCAGGTCGAAGCTATGATACCTTATTGATGTCACTTGTTAATAAATCCACTTCAAATCAGTGTAGATGAAGGGAGGAGACAGGTTAAGCCTTTACTGTCTCACACATCTATATTCCTGTATGCAGAGTGAATTAATTCCATCCATACCTTTTTCCAACACTACAGTACACCAATCCCATTTGTTGTCTGTTTGTTTACTTCCACTGTAAAATGGCACTTGTTTGTTGTAGTCTGCCTCATGTTAGCCCTAGTTGATATAGCCTAGTTTGTGTTTGTGTGAGTATACAGCCCTACTCATTGTGTTGACTATTGTAAAAGTATCTCTTGCAGGAGACTTTATGATCAATGGAAGTTTTATTACATTTATTGTTTCAACATTGAGACTAACTGCCTTGTCTCAGACACCAAAATGCCCTGATAAAATAGGTTTGTCTGGAAAGTGGTCTCATCTGTCTCTCACCTCAGATGTCCCTCAAACACGCACACACACACACACACACACACACACACACACACACACACACACACACACACACACACACACACACACACACACACACGCACACACCTCTGTCCATATCTTCACCAGCAGGGTGAAGAATCAGGACAGAATGGATCTCTCTCCTCTGTCAAATTCTCTCTATCCTCTGTCCCTCTCTCTCTTTCTACTCTGTCCCTTTCTGTCTCTATCCTCTGTCCCTCTCACTCTCCTTTCTCCTCTGTCACTGTCACTCCATCCAGACAGACACACTTTATTAGAACATAACCATGTCCTCCCCATCCAGCTAGTAGGAAAGTAAAGACCTCGTCGGCCAGGAAGAGCCTCTACTCGCAAGTAGTCTCAAGGAGTTTTCCAAGATAATAATCATGTTGATGGACTGAGTGTCTATGGCTTGTGCTAATACAACTGGACAGAGTCTGGGAATGGGATAGCATGCCTTGTAAATTAGATGTGACATGCATACTGTCGGTGATGGAGGATGCTGATGATGTGTGTATTCCCCTCAAACTGTTATTAAGATCTAAAGGACCTCTCTCTATGTAACATCACCACCTGCTGGGATATGTAAAACACACACACACACACACCAGTCAACACAGTAAAAACCTGCCAACACACACACACACACAGCCTTAGAGCTCCAATTACTTTCTGTATTGTTTAAGGGCAGGGCAAAAGAGGGCAGGGCAGTACGTATTTCTTCTCTTACATCTGAACATCAGACAGGATGGCATTGTCTCCCTCAATCCGTGCAGTGGCTACTGCTATAGGTTTCAGGAGTTTCAGGCTGCTTACAGTGGCTTGCGAAAGTATTCACCCTCCTTCGCATTTTTCCTATTTTGTTGCAACTTTTTGTGGTTTTGTATCATTTGATTTACACAACATGCCTATCAGTTTGAAGATGCAAACTATTTTTCCTTTTGAAACAAACAAGAAATAAGACAAAAAACAGAACTTGAGCGTGCATAACTATTCACTCCCCCAAAGTCAATACTTTGTAGAGCCAGATTTTGCAGCAATTACAGCTGCAAGTCTCTTGGGGTATGTCTCTATAAGCTTGGCACATCTAGCCACTGGGATTTTTGCCCATTCTTCAAGGCAAAACTGCTCCAGCTCCTTCAAGTTGGATGGGTTCCACTGGTGTACAGCAATCTTTAAATCATACCACATATTCTCAATTGGATTGAGGTCTGGGCTTTGACTAGTCCATTCTAAGACATTTAAGTGTTTCACCTTAAACCACTCGAGTGTTGCTTTAGCAGTATGCTTAGGGTCATTGTCCTACTGGAAGGTGAACCTCCGTCCCAGTCTCAAATCTCTGGAAGACTGAAACAGGTTCCCCTCAATAATTTCCCTGTATTTAGCGCCATCCATCATTCCTTCAATTCTGACCAGTTTCTCAGTCCCTGCCAATGAATAACATCCCCACAGCATGATGCTGCCATCACCATGCTTCACTGTGGGGATGGTGTTCTCAGGGTGATGAGAGGTGTTGGGTTTGCGCCAGACATAGCGTTTTCCTTGATGGCCATAAAGCTCAATCTTAGTCTCATCTGACTAGAGTACCTTCTTCCATATGTTTGGGGAGTCCCCCACATGCCTTTTGGCAAACACCAAACGTGTTTGCTTATTTTTTTCTTTAAGCAATGGCTTTTTTTCTGGCCACTCTTCCGTAAAGCCCAGCTCTGTGGAGTGTACGGCTTAAAGTGGTCTTATGGACAGATACTCGTATCTCCGCTGTGGAGCTTTGCAGCTCCTTCAGGGTTATCTTTGGTCTCTTTGTTGCCTCTCTGATTAATGCCCTCCTTGCCTGGTCTGTGGGTGTTGGTGGGTGGCTCTCTCTTGGCAGGTTTGTTGTGGTGCATATTCTTTAAATTTTTTAATAATGGATTTAATGGTGCTCCGTGGGATGTTCAACGTTTTGGATATTTTTTTAGAACCCCACCCTGATCTGTACTTCTCCGCTACTTTGTTCCTGACCTGTTTGGAGAGCTCCTTGGTCTTCATAGTGCCGCTTGCTTGGTGGTGCCCTTGCTTTGTGGTGTTGCAGACTCTGGGGCCTTTCAGAACAGGTGTATATGCACTGTGATCATGACACAGATTATGTGACACTTAGATTGCACACAGGTGGAGTTTATTTATTGGTTGCAACAGATCTTATTTAGGGGCATCATAGCAAAGGGGGTGAATACATATGCACAACGTTTTTTTTTCATTTTACTTCACCAATTTTGACTATTTTGTGTATGTCCAATACATGAAATCCAAATAAAAATTAATTTAAATTGCAGGTTGTAGTGAAACAAAATAGGAAAAATGCCAAGGGGGATGAATACTTTTGCAAGGCACTGTACCACTCTCTCCCAAATTACATCATCCAGGGGGATCCTCTTGATGAGTCTGTCCATATCGGCAGACTGCGATATGTCCACTTCTTGGAGAGACTCCTTCCCCTCCAGGAGACTGTCAAACATGAAGACAACACCACCCCTACGGGTGTTGCTGGGCATCTTCAATGTGGTGCTCTTATTCTTCTCACTTTGCTTGGTGAGGTAGATTGCTGCTATAACTTGATTGTCCTTCACATACCTAACCATTTCCTTGGCTCTTTTGTAGAGTGTATCCATTGTTTTCAGTGCCATGATGTCCTTGAAGAGCAAATGTAATGCATGAGCAGCACAGCCAATGGATGTGATGTGAGGGTAGGACTCCTCCACTTTAGACCAAGCAGCCTTCATGTTCTCAACATTGTCTGTTACTTGTGCAAATACCTTCTGTGGGCCAAGGTCATTGATGACTGCCTTCAGCTTATTTGCAGTGTTAGAGACCGGTGTGTCTGTTGTCCCTTGTGTTTGTGCTCTTGTAGATTACAGGAGGGCTAGCTCGGGAACATTTGAAAATACATTTTAAAGAACTGATTTTGGCATTAAAAGACTCCAAAAAACAGCCAATAATTTCAGGTCCAGTACCATCGTTGGGCCGTGGGTGTGAAAGATTCTGCAGACTGCTGGCATTGCACATCTGGCTAAAAGACTACTGTAGCTCTGCTGGAGTAACTTTTATTGATAACTTTGACACCTTCTGGAAACAGAAGATACTCTACAGGAGACCCTCCAAATCATCTTGGCTCCTGGACTCTGTCCATGCATTTCAAGGCTGCGTTGAAACAATGACTGGTAAATGATCCAAGACCAGCTCTGTTAATCCCTACCATTGTGACAATGAGTTGTCATAATGCTGCATCAAATGTACATGATCTTAGGGGCATTGGCAAACACAATGTAAGTAATTTAATGTATGTACCCCTAATTGAACTGAATACATCTGTTTATCCTACAGCTATTGTAAGCAGTAATCATGAGCCTATAAACCAGAGTTACACTGTTAGCACTGAGGTGGTGTGCCATAGTAGGAAGTCCACTTCGTTGCAGCTCACCCTGCACTATCAGCTCCAATGTAAATAACATGAGTAAGTCTACTTCTGATAAGCTTCCCAGTAAAGCATTAAAACAATCAAGCAACCCAGAAAAGTGCTAAAAATAGCCCATATTAACATATGTAGCTTAAGAAACAAGGTCCATGAAGTCAATAACTTGCTTGTAACAGATGACATTCATATTCTGACTATCTCTGAAACTCACTTAGATAATACCTTTGATACAGTGGTAGCAATACATGGTTATAACATCTCCCGGAAATAGAAATTCTAACGCAGGCAGTCTACATTCAGAACCACATTCCTGTAAAGTGTATAGACAATCTAATGTTAAATACTGTTGAAGTAATATGGCTACAGGTTCATCTGCCTCACCTAAAGCCCATTCTGGTGGGAAGCTGCTATAGACCACTAAGTGCTAACAGTCAGTATCTGTATAATATGCGTGAAATGCTTGATAATGTATGTGATATCAACAGAGAATTATATTTTCTGGGTGATTTAAATATTGACTTGATATCATCAAGCTGCCCACTCAGGAGAATAAATTAAAACTGTAAGCAGTGCCTGCAACCTGGATCAGGTTGTCAGTCAACCTACCAGGGTAGTTACAAACGGCACAGGAATTAAATCAACATGTATTGATCACATCTTTACTAACACTGCAGATATTTGCTTTAAAGCAGTATCCAAATCCATAGGATGTAGTGATCACAGTATAATAGCCATATCTAGGAAAACAAAAGTTCCGAAGGCTGGGCCTAATTTTGTGTATAAGAGGTCATACAATATGTTTAGTTGTGATTCATATGTTGATGATGTAAAGAATATTTGCTGGTCTGTGGTGTGTAATGAGGAGCAACCAGACGCTGCACTTGTCACATTTATGAAACGACTTATTTCAGTTACTAATAAGCACGCACCCATTAAGAAAATGACTGTAAAAACTGTTAAATCCCCTTAGATTGATGATGAATTGAAAAATTGTATGGTTGAGAGGGATGAGGCAAAAGGTATGGCAATTAAGTATATTGGCAAACATACTGCATATTACAAAATCATGTGACTAAACTAAATAAAAAGAAAATACACTATGAAACAAAGAGAAATTATATGAAGAATGATAGTAAAAAGCTTTGGGGCACCTTATATGACATTAGTACGTAAATTCACACAGTACGTAAATTCTCATCGTAAACATTGATCAATATAGAAGTGTAATGCACAGAATTATAGATACACTTCTCCTAAATGTAATCGCTTTGTCAGATTTCAAAAAAGGTTCACGGCGAAAGCACAATTTGCAATAATCTGAGTACAGCCCAGATGACATAACAACTAGCAAACAGAATCCCGCCATCTTGGAATCAATAAAACTAAGAAATTACATTATAAATATTCACTTACCTTTAATTATCTTCATCAGAAGGCACTCCCAGATATCCCAGCTCCACAATAAATGTTCGATAAAGTTCATATTTATTTCCAAATAATGCATTTTGTTTGCGCGTTAGGTTCACTATCCAAATCCACTACGCGCGTGCTTACTTAGTCCAGACGAAAAGTCAAAAAAGTTATACTACAGTTTGTAGAAACATGTCAAACGATGTATAGAATCAATCTTTGTTGTTTTTATCATATACCTTGAATAGAATTCCAACCGGACCTATCCGTTCTCTTTAGGAGTGAATATGAACTCAGCTCGCTCCCAAGTCATTGCGCGTTACTTGAGCCCATGCCTTATAATGGGACACCAGTTTACCACAGCTGGTATTCCCTTCAAATTCACCATAGAATCTTCAAACACCGTTCTAAAGACTGCTGACATCTAGTGAAAGCTTTAGGAAGTGCAAAATGAACCCTAAGTCACTGTATACAGTCAAGGCAATCACTTGAAAGGACTACAAGCACCAGACTTCCCACTTCCTGCTTGACTTTTTGTCAGGTTTTTGCCTGCCATATGAGTTATGTTATACTCACAGACACCATTCAAACAGTTTTAGAAACTTCAGAGTGTTTTCTATCCAAATCTACTAATAATATGCATATTCTAGTTTCTGGGACAGAGTAGTAACCTGTTTAAATTGGGTACGTTTTTCATCCGGCCGTGAAAATACTGCCCCCTAGCCCTAAGAGGATGTGCATGGTTAAACGAATCTGTGGCCACCAGACAGATTTTGACACCAATACTATACCATCCAGTAGCAGCTCACTTTGTTGAAGCTAACCATCCAATCTCCTCCCTCAAATACACAGGCATTGAGCATGTTGCTCTACCAAGGAGAGGAGGTACCATCAAGATCCTACTACTACAAAGGGAAGCTTACTGGATATCCTTTCTAAAACATTGATCCCTAGTCTCAATATTGACTTTGATCTCAGACTCTTCTTATGAACAATTCTCTCTATTTTATGAACAAGTCTTATGAATTGATATATTCTTTCTACAGTTTCAGTGTACACCTGATATTTTCCCCCTGATGATGATGTTTATTATGCATTATGGTTGAACCTAAAGATTACATATAACATCAAAATAAAATGAAATAGGAAACAATTAAATATGTGAAATTGAATTAAGCAATGTATGTTGATGCTAATATTATGTACAATATTCAATTATGTTTCCATATGTTAACAATAGCCTAATATATTCAATATTCCATAAACTATTGTTTTTTTAACAGTTTCACTCAATTCCTTCTATTTAACTTAATAATTATGACACACCCCTCACTATTGTTATTGGTTGCACTTATTGCACTGTTTGTCTACATAACCTGGTTCAAGCATTCATGACATTACCCTGATGAAGGCACAGTGATGCCAAAACCTTGGTGATTTACCCAATACATTTCTGGGAGTTTTTATATTGAGTGTGCTACTCTATTTATTTTTATAGCTTACAGTTTATTTGCCGTTAGTCAGCACTTCTACGTAAAATAATTTTTGTTGGGTTTGCGCCAGTTCATGTTTTTTATTTGAGAAGGCATTTTTGCCACCAAAAAACAACAACATTTTGATAGTTTACGTTCTAACGGCTCTCCTGTGAAGTAGTGACCCACAACATATGCCTAGTTTCCTGATACGGGTCACATGTGTCCATTTATAATCTATGCAAGAATCAGAATGCATGATTTGTCACCAGTACTTGAAAATGTGAATAAAACAGTAAATACATGATGCTCCACACATACATATGGTGTGCTATAGTAGAAACGGCAACACGATATACAGAAACTATAAAGATAACATAATAAGGCACTTATTTTGATAGGAACGCACACATGTCCAAGGTTATTATTAGTAAGGAAAACAACAATGAATACAATGCGGGCGCCAGCAGGAAAATATGTCGGGGGTTTGTGCAAGTTCTGTTCTGACTGGAGATGCGCAAATGTCTGCATACTTGATCTGGGTTCACACCGGGAAGGTGCTTGTCCGGCTCAGTAAAGCCTCAAACGTAAATTGTCCACAACAGTGAAATGGTGTACTTCTATGTGAATTAATGAGGTGGCGGAACACACCCCAATTCAAACTATTCTAAAATAATTATTTGAAATTGACAAGTTGAAACATCCTATAGGTAAAATAGCAGGCAGCGTGCCTTGGTTTAAGGACAGCATGGGTTAACTGTCCAGTTGCGTAACAATCACATTTTGGAACAGTGAGTGCATTCTGACGCACATACACTATATACAAAATGTGTGGACGCCCCTTCAAATTAGTGGATTTGTCTACTTCAGTCACACCCGTTGCTGACAGGTGTATAAGATCGAGCACACAGCCATGCAATCTCTGTAGACAAACATTGGTAGTAGAATGGCCTTACTGAAGAGCTCAGTGTCTTTCAACGTGGCAACACCTTCAGGTCAGTTCATCAAATGTTTGCCCTGCTAGAGCTGCCCCTGTCAACTGTAATTGCTGTTATTGTGAAGTGGAAACGTCTAGGAGCAAACACGGCTCAGCCGTGAAGTAGTAGGCCACACAAGCTCATAGAACGGGACGCCGAGTCCTGAAGCGCATAAAAATTGCCTGTCCTCGGTTTCAACACTCACTACAGAGTTCCAAACTGCCTCTAAAAGCAAAGTCAGCACAATAACTTTGTCGGGAGCTTCATGAAATGGGTTTCAATGGCCGAGTAGCTGCACACAAACCTAAAATCACCAAGCGTTGGCTGGAGTGGTGTAAAGCTTGCCGCTATTGGACTCTAGAGCAGTGGAAACACGTTCTCTGGAGTGATGAATCACACTTCACCATCTAGCAGTCCGACAGACTAATCAGGGTTTGGCGGATGCCAGGAGAATGCTACCTGCCCCAATTCATAGTGCCAACTGTAAAGTTTGGTGGAGGAGGAATAATGGTCTGGGGCTATTTTTCATGGTTCAGGCTCATCCCCTTAGTTCCAGTGAAGGGGAATCTTAACGTTACAGCATACAATGACATTGTAGATGATTCTGGTTTGTCGAGATCGGTGTGGAAGAACCTGACTGGCCTTCACAGAGCCCTGACCTCAACCCCATTGAACACCTTTGGGATGAACTGGAACACCGACTGCGAGCCAGACCTAATCACCCAACATCAGTGCCCGACCTCACTAATGCTCTTGTGGCTGAATGGAAGCAAGTCCCTGCATCAATGTTCCAACATCTAGTGGAAAGCCTTCCCTGAAGAGTGGAGGCTGATATAGAAGCAAAGGGGGGGACCCCTATTAACGCCATATTAATGCTAGTTTTGGAATGTGATGTTCAACGCACAGGTGTCCACATTATTTTGGTCATGTAGTGTTAAAAAAAACTCACCCTGGGGCAACCGTTAGAGATATTTGGAACTCACATGTGACAAGGTTAATAAAATGATGGTAGTGACTGCCCATTACTGCTTATTACTTATTAACCATTATTTATCCACATTACTTTACTTTAATAAAATATTTCAGTCGTATATTAATTACATTTGTTTTATTTGATGACTTTATCATTTCATTCCATGTCATCATCAAGTCTCTATAGAGCTGCTGCCCTTGCTGTTTTGACAAAATCACAATTTTAGTAGTTCTTCAAAGTAGGTAAGGCATACTTTTATGACTGCTGAATACCAATTATCAATCACTTAGATCATGTATTTCTTTGGTAGAGATACATCATGAAGCTTTTTATCCCTCTCGGTCACGTGTTCTCTCTTCTCTCTGTGTCTGCGCCACTCAGACCACAATGGATTATGGTTATTGTAGTTAGTTTAGTGCAGAAAATGTGGTAATTATGTAGAATATTGTCCTGTTGGAAACTACAACTCCCTAATACATTGCACCGTTCGGGCCTGATCCGTTTTATCTCTAGGGAAACTGGGCGTCGAGTTCACAGAAACACCCCAAACGAAATGGAATTCAAATAATTGAACCTATGTCAGTGAATGTGTTGCTTAAAAACAAAAAATGACCAACATTTTGGTTAATCGCTCAGCACTACTGTACGATCACCCCAACACAGTAGCTCAACTATTTAGAGCTTACGCTGACAAAAACACATGGACACACACACACACACCTCCCCTCCACACCGCTATCCCCCACCGCACACAAAATCAAGTTGATTGGGTGGATATAGAGCAATTTTGGGGAGAAAGCATGAAACGGGGTCAGCCCTGTAGACATTACTCTGCCTCCCTAAACAGAAACACAAGCTAAGTAAAAAAGAAAAGAAAAAGTCAATAAATCCATCAGGCTAAATGCCAGCGCAATGCTAAGGAAATGTCATTGCCTCTTTGTAATGTCTTCGTGTTGAAGGGGACAGAGCTGTGTAGCAGACTGCCTGGTTCGAAAGGCATAGAGGCATATGGCATGTAAAGCCACAAGTTGATACCATTACGCAAGACCTCATCAGAGGCAGGGAGGGAGGAGGGTGTCTGTGTCTTTGTCTGTGTGTGTATACCGGGATGGTGATACGCTCTGGTGACACATCCACCAGCATCTGTCTCCCACTCAGCTTCATTGTGCCCAACACTTACACCACTCCTCGCATCTCAATTAATATTTAGCCTTCAAATCACACACACACACACACACACACACACACACACACACACACACACACACACACACACACACACACACACATACAGGTCTGGCTCTCTAGCACCCGCACGGTTCTTACTTTGATGTTTGTACATGTTCCCCCTCCAGTTCGGAATAAATGTTTTGAACGCACACCATGGCGTGTTAGAGTCCACAGAGAGGGATGACGGAAGGTCTATAGGCCGAGAGGTCTGAAAGCACACGACCCTAACGTAACGTTTAGATTTTTTGGGGCGGGAGGGTAGATACTAAGCTTTAATATTGCAATTAGTTTGTAGGTTCCATCTGTAATTGTCTGAATCATTTCCAATCCCCCATTTTTGTATATACACTGCTAAAAAAAATAAAAGGAACACTTAAACAACACAATGTAACTCCAAGTCAATCACACTTCTGTGAAATCAAACTGTCCACTTAGGAAGCAACACTGATTGACAATAAATTTCACATGCTGTTGTGCAAATGGAATAGACAACAGGTGGAAATTATAGGCAATTAGCAAGACACCCCCAATAAAGGAGTGGTTCTGCAGGTGGGGACCACAGACCACTTCTCAGTTCCTATGCTTCCTGGCTGATGTTTTGGTCACTTTTGAATGCTGGCGGTGCTTTCACTCTAGTGGTAGCATGAGACGGCGTCTACAACCCACACAAGTGGCTCAGGTAGTGCAGCTCATCCAGGATGGCACATCAATGCGAGCTGTGGCAAGAAGGTTTGCTGTGTCTGTCAGCGTAGTGTCCAGAGCATGGAGGCGCTACCTGGAGACAGGCCAGTACATCAGGAGACGTGGAGGAGGCCGTAGGAGGGCAACAACCCAGCAGCAGGACCGCTACCTCCGCCTTTGTGCAAGGAGGAGCACTGCCAGAGCCCTGCAAAATGACCTCTAGCAGCCCACAAATGTGCATGTGTCTGCTCAAACGGTGAGAAACAGACTCCACGAGGGTGGTATGAGGGCCCGACGTCCACAGGTGGGGGTTGTGCTAACAGCCCAACACCGTGCAGGACGTTTGGCATTAGCCAGAGAACACCAAGATTGGCTAATTCACCACTGGCGCCCTGTGCTCTTCACAGATGAAAGCAGGTTCACACTGAGCACATGTGACAGACGTGACAGAGTCTGGAGACGCCGTGGAGAACGTTCTGCTGCCTGCAACATCCTCCAGCATGACCGGTTTGGCGGTGGGTCAGTCATGGTGTGGGGTGGCATTTCGTTGGGGGGCCGCACAGCCCTCCATGTGCTCGCCAGAGGTAGCCTGACTGCCATTAGGTACCGAGATGAGATCCTCAGACCCCTTGTGAGACCATATGCTGGTGCGGTTGGCCCTGGGTTCCTCCTAATGCAAGACAATGCTAGACCTCATGTGGCTGGAGTGTGTCAGCAGTTCCTGCAAGAGGAAGGCATTGATGCTATGGACTGGCCCGCCCGTTCCCCAGACCTGAATCCAATTGAGCACATCTGGGACATCATGTCTCGCTCCATCCACCAACGCCACGTTGCACCACAGACTGTCCAGGAGTTGGCGGATGCTTTAGTCCAGGTCTGGGAGGAGATCCCTCAGGAGACCATCCGCCACCTCATCAGGAGCATGCCCAGGCATTGTAGCGAGGTCATACAGGCACGTGCAGGCCACACACACTACTGAGCCTCATTTTGACTTGTTTTATGGACATTACATCAAAGTTGGATCAGCCTGTAGTGTGGTTTTCCACTTTAATTTTGAGTGTGACTCCAAATCCAGACCTCCATCGGTTGATAAATTGGATTTCCATTGATTATTTTTGTGTGATTTTGTTGTCGGCACATTCAACTATGTAAAGAAAAAAGTATTTAATAAGATTATTTCATTCATTCAGATCTAGGATGTGTTATTTTAGTGTTCCCTTTGAGCAGACACATGCACATTTGTGGCCTGCTGGAGGTCATTTTGCAGGGCTCTGGCAGTGCTCCTCCTTGCACAAAGGTGAAGGTAGCGGTCCTGCTGCTGGGTTGTTGCCCTCCTACGACCTCCTCCACGTCTCCTGATGTACTGGCCTGTCTCCTGGTAGCGCCTCCATGCTCTGGACACTACGCTGACAGACACAGCAAACCTTCTTGCCACAGCTCGCATTGATGTGCCATCCTGGATGAGCTGCACTACCTGAGCCACTTGTGTGGGTTGTAGACTCCGTCTCATGCTACCACTAGAGTGAAAGCACCGCCAGCATTCAAAAGTGACCAAAACATCAGTCAGGAAGCATAGGAACTGAGAACTGGTCTGTGTTCACCACGTGCAGAACCACTCCTTTATTGGGGGTGTCTTGCTAATTGCTTATCATTTCCACCTGTTGTCTATTCCATTTGCACAACAGCATGTGAAATGTATTGTCAATCAGTGTTGCTTCCTAAGTGGACAGTTTGAATTCACAGAAGTGTGATTGACTTGGAGTTACATTGTGTTGTTTAAGTGTTCCCTTTATTTTTTTGAGCAGTGTGTGTGTGTGTGTATGTATATATATATAGACAGACAGACAGACAGACAGACAGACAGACAGACAGACAGACAGACAGACAATGCATTCGGAAAGTATTCAGACCCCTTGACTTTTTCACATTTTGTTACATTACAGCCTTATTCTAAAACAATCTACACACAATACACCATAATGACAAAGCAAAAACAGGTTTTGAGATGTATTTGAAAAATATATAAATATTCAGACCCTTTACTCAGTGCTTTGTTGAAGCACCTTTGGCAGCGATTACAGCCATCTTGGGTATGATGCTACAAACTTGGCACACCTGTATTTGGAGAGTTTCTCCCATTCTTCTCTGCAGATCCTCTCAAGTGCTGACAGGTTGGATGGGAACATTGCTGCACAGCTATTTTCAGGTCTCTCCAGAGATGTTTGTTTGGGTTCAAGTCCAGGCTCTGGCTGAGCCATTCAAGGACATTCAGAGACTTGTCCCAAAGCCACTCCTGCATTGTCTTTTTTATTTATTTAACTAAGCAAGTCAGTTAAGAACAAATTCGTATTTACAATGACAGCCTAGGAACAGTGGGTTAACTGCCTTGTTACGGGGTAGAACATCAGGTTTTTACCTTGTTAGCTCGAGGATTCGATCTAGCAACCTTTTGGTTACTGGCCCAACGCTCTAACCACTAGGCTACCTGTTGCCTTGTCTTGACTCTGTGATTAGGGTCGTATCCTGTTGGAAGGTGAACCGTCGCCCCAGTCTGAGGTCCTGAGCGCGTAGGAGCATGTTTTCATCAAGGTTCTCTCTGTACTTTGCTCCTTTCATCTTTCTCTCAATCCTGACTAGTCTCCCAGTCCCTGCTGCTGAAAAACACCCAGATGGTGCCAGGTTTCCTACAGACGAGACGCATGGTATTCAGGCCAAAAAGTTCCATCTTTGTCTCATCAGACCAGAGAATCTTGTTTCTCGTGGTCTGAGAGTCTTTAGGTTGCTTTTGGCAAACCCCAAGCGGGCTGTCATGTGCCTTTTACTGAGGAGTGGCTTCCGTCTGGCCGCTCTACCATAAAGGCCTGATTGGTGGAGTGCTGCAGAGATGGTTGTAATTCTGGAAGAGTTTCCCATCTCCACAGAGGTACTCTAGAGCTCTGTCAGAGTGACCAAGTTCCCTGACCAAGGCCCTTCTCCCCCGATTGTTCAGTTTGGCTGGGCGGCCAGCTCTAGGAAGAGTCTTGGTGGTTCCAAACTTCTTTCGTTTAACCCTCCTGCTGTATTCCAATCGAATTGGACCGATTTTCTCTCTGAAAAATGTAGTTCATTTAGTCTGATTTGTCATAACGTTCCATGCATCTGAACATGCAAAATACATTTGGATGATTTTCATACAATTTTGGGTGTTTTATTTAACGTTTGTACACCTATGGTGTTCCCGGTCAAAAATGACCGGTCATTAGAAATGAATGGGTGAGACTACACTTAGTGTATAAAATTGAGTTCAGGCACATGCCCATTCATCAGATGTACACACTTCCTCTCCCAGACCCCCACATGCATGTGTGTTTGAGCGCACTTACACACACGCACACGCACACGCACACACACACACACACACACACACACACACACACACACACACACACACCTCACTCCCCTTCTTGGCTTCCATGGCAACCCCCACGGGAACCTTCCCCCAATATAATCTTTCCCCCACGAGAACTACACCTGTTGGCATTCTCCCAAACAATGGCAACATTGTTTCAATAATATATAGAACTTTTCCCGCACCTCTGGTATATAAAGCTTTTTTGAGGCCTTGCTCACAATTCATTCTGTGGCAGCATAATGACCAAACAATATACTGTATGTGAGGCTCTTGATCATATCTTTGATCATGACACTGGTGAGGAGGAGAGAGGCCAGCAAACAGACAGTGAAGATGCATTAGAGGAGGAAGTGTCAGAAGTTGAAGACAACACAGAATATGATCCAGACCAAGAGACAACCAATGTGGAACAATACAGTGATGAGGAAGAGGGCCCTGCTGAGGTTGTTGTTACATTCCGGGTCAAAGAATGTGAATTTGTCCTGGTCTTCATCCCCACCTGAGAGGAGAGGAGAGGAGAGGTCGGCTGTCAGCTGAAAATGTTATCAGGATGACCCCAGGGCCAATGAGATATGCCATATCCTGGTTTGATGACACAAAATCCTGCCAATATTTAAACATTTGAAATGGTTTCAAAACAAATGTGCTTGTTAAACATTGACACAAAGTATTCTCTGATAAATAGCACTATGTTTCATCTGAGTATTTGTTATAGTCAAAATAATCCATACATTATGCTTTTTTTTTACTCAAAAACGAGTTGTATGAGCTCGTATGGCCTGTAATGTTTACAATAACTTAACGTGTCAACATTAGGTGATAATATATGTATTATTAAGGATTTATAATCAGCTATAATGTGGCGGTCATTTTGGACTGAGAACACAGAATTAATTAACATGAAACAAACACAACAGGAGGGTTAAGAATGATGGAGGCCACTGTGTTCTTGGGGACCTTCAATGCTGCAGAAATTTGTTGGTACTCTTCCCCAGACACAATCCTGTCTCGGAGCTCTACGGACAGTTCCTTCGACTTCATGGCTTGGTTTTTTACTCTGACGTGCACTGTCAACTGGTGACCTTATATAGACAGATGTGTGCCTTTCCAAATCATGTTCAATCAATAGATTTTTACCACAGGTGGACTCCATTTAAGTTGTAGAAACATCTCAAGGATGATCAATGGAAACAGGATGCACCTGAGCTAAATTTAGAGTCTCATAGCAAAGGGTCTGAATACTTATGTAAATAAGGTATGTTTTTTTTTTTATTTATACATTTGCAAAAAAATCTAAAAACCTGTTTTACCTTTGCCATTATGGGGTATTCTGTGTAGATTGGTGAGGAATTGTATTTATTTAATACATTTTAGAATAAGGCTGTAACGTAACATTTGGAAAAAGGAAGGGTCTGAATACTTTACTAAGTCACTATATATAAACCCCTTTTAATAAGATGTCATGTTGCTGAAGTGCTGTCAGTTCCACTTTAAATGCAACAATGTTTCACACTCATAAATTATTTTTCAAAGAGATGGCTAACAGCAAGCCCACTGCAATAAAAAAATAATAATTTGAAACTTGACTTCTTGTTGAAATGTATTCTTGAAAATGGAGAAGATAACAAATTAGCAGCAACATCCCAAAATGTTTATAGTTCCATATCCCTTCAAACATTCGACCTCCAGCTGCGTTCCCCCTCTAGCACAAGGGTCAGCGCACTCTCAAATGTTGTTTTTTAACATTATTGTAAGCCTGCCACACACACACTATATGATAAATTTATTTAACATAAGAATGAGTGTGAGTTTGTCACAACCCGGCTCATGGGAAGTGACAAGGAGCTCTTATAGGACCAGGGCACAAATAATAATAAATGATTTTGCTCTTTACCTAGGCATCTTACATTTTAAACCTTATTTGTTAGTCAAAAATGGTGAATAACTTACCTTAGGCTAATGAGAAGGGTGTGCTTGAAAGGATGCACATAACTCTGCAGTGTTGGGTTGTATTGGAGAGAGTCTCAGTCTTAAATACATTTCCACACACAGTCTGTGCCTGTATTTAGTTTTCATGCTAGTGAGGACCGAGAATCCATTCTCACATAGGTACGTGGTTGCAAAGGTCATCAGTGTCTTAACAGCGCAATTTGCCAAGGCAGGATACTCTGAGCACAGCCCAATCACGAAATCTGGCAGTGATTTAAATTCAATTTTCACAGAACCACTTGTTGCAATTTTGATGAGGCTCTCTTGTTCAGATATCGGTAAGTGAACAAGAGGCAGGGCATGAAAGGGATAACAAATCCAGTTGTTTGTGTCGTCCGTTTCGGGAAAGTACCTGCGTATTTGTGCACCCAGCTCACTCAGGTGCTTCACTATATCACATTTGACATTGTCCGTAAGCTTGAGTTCATTTGTATACAAAAAATCATACAATGATGGAAAGACCTGTATGTTGTCCGTGTTAAAACTTCTTTGGGATAGGTGGGACATTAGCGTCCCACCTGGCCAACAGCCGGTGAAATTGCAGAGCGCGAAATTCAAATTAAATTACTATAAATATTAAACTTTCATGAAATCACAAGTGCAATATATCAAAACACAGCTTAACTTGTTGTTAATCCAGCCAAGGTGTCAGATTTCAAAAAGGCTTTACGGCGAAAGCAAACCATGCGATTATCTGAGGACAGCGTCCAGCACACAAATGCATAACAAATCATATTCAACCAGGGAGTTGCGACACAAGTCAGAAATAGCAATATAATATATGCCTTACCTTTGAAGATCTTCTTCTGTTGGCACTCCAAAATGTCCCAGTTACATTACAAATTACCCTTTTGTTCAATAAATTCATTCTTTATATCCATAAAAACTCAGTTTAGCTTGCGCGCTTCAGTCAATAATCCACTCGGTTTCCTTCCTTCAAAATGCATACAAAATGAATCCCAAACGTTACCAATAAACTTATCTAAACAAGTCAATCAACGTTTATAATCAATCCTTAGGTACCCTAATACGCAAATAAACAATACAATTTAAGACAGAGAATCGTTATTGTCTTTACCGGAGATAAACAAAAAGAATATGCTCTCTCAGCCATGCGCTTGGAAACACTACAGCCAAAATGGGAGCCACTAGAAAAACTACAACTTCTCCCTCATTTTTACAAAAACCAGCCTGAAACACTTTAACGACTGTTGACATCTAGTGGAAGCCCTAGGAACTGCAATCGGGGAAGATTTCGCCCTATTATAAAAGTGCCAGGCATTGAAATCAGTGGTATGCTGAATTTTGTTTTATTTTTTATGGTTTGTCCTCTGAGTTTTGCCTGCCATTTCAGTTCTGTTTTACTCACAGACATTATGTTAACAGTTGTAGAAACGTTAGTGTTCTCTATCCAAATCTACCAATGATATGCATATCATAGCTTCTGGGCCTGAGTAGCAGGCAGTTTACGTTGGGCACGCCTTTCATCCGGACGTCAAAATACCGCCCCCTATCTCAAAGAAGTTTTAATGCAGACAGAAAAGAGCTCCAAATTCTTAATCATAGCCTCAATTTTGACTATAGTTGCGGAAAGACCCTGTAATCCTAGATTCAGATCGTTCAGGCGAGAAAAAACATCACCAAGATTGGCCAGTTGTGTGAGAAATTCGTCATCATGCAAGAGACCGGACAAGTGAAAAATATGGTCAGTAAAGAAAACTTTAGCTCGTCTCTCAATAAAAAAAAATGTGTCAATACTTTGCCCCTTGATAATCAGCGCACTTCTGAATGTTTAAAAGCGTTACATGGTCGCAGCCCATATCATTGCATAGTGCAGAAAATAAGACAGCGCTACAGGGAGACAGGACGTACAGCTGATCATCCTCGCAGTGGCAGACCATGTGTAACAACACTTGCACAGGATCGGTACATCCGAACATCACACCTGCGGGACAGGTACAGGATGGCAACAATAACTGCCTGAGTTACACCAGGAACGCACAATTCCTCCATCAGTGCTCAGACTGTCCGCAATATGCTGAGAGAGGCTGGACTGAGGGCTTGTAGGCCTGTTGTAATGCAGGTCCTCACCAGACATCACTGGCAACAACATCGCCTATGGGCACAAACCAACTGTCGCTGGACCAGACAGGACTGGCAAAAAGTGGTCTTCTCTGACGAGTCGCGGTTTTGTCTCACCAGGCGTCATGGTCGGATTTGCGTTTATTGTTGAAGGAATGAGTGTTACACCGAGGCCTGTACTTTAAAAAAATATATATATTCGACTTTCTAACATTCCTTATCTTGAATTGCATACTGTATTTGTAGTATATTTCTTTATCAGTAGTTGTATTTTATTGTTTTCCTGATTTTTATTTTTATTTTACAATCCCTAACATGGATAGTATTGGATATTCCATTATTTGACTCCTCTATGGAAACTTTTGTAATATTTAGAATAGCCATGGAGTAGTATTGATGTCTCGGAAACAGTTGGTTATCAATATATAGTTTATCGACTACGAGAGCTACACATTTCCCTTTTAATCTATTCACCTTGAAGAGTAGGTAGAGAACTTTGTGCCGTTCTGCAATTTCCTTCGGGAACTGATCATTCATGCTGATTTTCGTGCCAGCGAGTCTTTTGCCCAGGCTTTAACCATTATTTTATCTTTAAAGAAAAAATTTGGCAATGATTGGGCACTCATATTTCTGTCATCTATGTCCTAAAAGGTGTACAGGTTAGAGTTTAATTTTGTTGACAGTATCGCCTAGGATATGTAGCGCTTTAAAAAAATTTCACCACACTTTGAGGATCTTCACCCTCATTTTCTTTGATACCAGTAAGTACCAGATTTTCTCTCATAGATCGAGTCTGTATTTCAAGTAAGGCTTCTCTCAGAAACATGTTGTCCTTTTTAAGTCCTTTAACGTCCATTTCAATAGTATTGACTGTACCCGTTAGCTTGTTTTTTCTCTCTCCATTGTCACAGCTCTTTCGTCACTCATCTCGAAGGTCACCTTCAACTTCTTTATATCTTCAGGTATTTATCAACTTTAGTGATTTGGTTTCTACACTTACCATTCCCAGGGGTGAAAAGCATGGGTCCATCGGAGTCTCATATTCTTTTGGGGATTGGTTCTCCATACTTACTCTCCGACATATTTGGGTGTTGATTGTATTGGTGGTATTGGTCAATACATTTCTCTAGCCTTATAATTAGTTTTGTGATGTAATCCAGATTGAAGGTTATTGCCCACGAGTATGTGGAGATAAGTGCTCATATTTAGTCAAATTTACAGATATTGTGTATTACGTTTTTATCTTCAGGCATTCTGCACCGCTGTCTTCAGTCCGCGATGACACCACACTGTAAAATTAAACCAGACAAATGCCACAGCAGGCAGATCTGGTGACTGGGCAGGCCACTGCAGTAAGCTGATTTCTCTTATGTTCGTGGAACCATTCCTGGACAATCCTAGCCTTGTGGTGGGGGGCATTATCCTGCCTTGAAGGGATGAACCTGATTGGCAATGATGTTCATATATCCTGTGGCATTCAAACGTTGCTCCACTTGTATAAAGGAGCCCAATGTGTGCCATGAAAACACACCCTACACCACCACCAGCCTGCAATGTTGACACGCAACATGGATGGATGCTTACCTACACTCATGGTTTTTGCCATACCTTAGTCCTCTCATCAGCATGAAACAGCAGGAACCGGGATTCATCAGACCAGACAATGTTTGTCTAATTCTCCAGTGTCCAGTGTTTTGGTTCCTTAGTCCACTGCAACCTCAGTTTCTTGTTTTTTGCTGAAAGACATGAACTCTAAGGTCGTCGGCTGCCATACCCCATTCGTGTCAAGGTACGATGAGTTGTGCATTATTTTATGGGTCTTTGGGCATCAATGTTGTATTGGACTGTCAGTTGACTAACTGTTGCTCTGCACAAATTTTGTCAGCCTCCATTATCTTCTTTCATCAATGACCCATTTTCGTCCGTTGACCTACCGTTGGTTGCTGGATGCCCTTTGGGTGATGGACCATTCTTGATACACACGGTAAACTGTTGAACGTTTAAAACCCAGCAGCGTTGCAGTTCTTGACACACTCAAACCGGTGTGCCTGGCACCTACTACCAAACCCAGTTCAAAGGCACTTCAATCTTTTGTCTTGCCCATTCACCCTCTGAATGGCATACATTCACAATACATGTCTCAATTGTCTCAAGGCTTAAAAAAAGTATTCTCCCCTTCATCTACACTGATTGTAAGTGGATTTAACCGGTGACATCAATAAGGGATCATAGCTTTCACCTGTTCAGTCTGTCATATTTCGCACACTCAGTGTATAATATGGCTGATCATGGTTGTCAAGGTTTTGAGGATGCAGCAGTGAGTGTCACCTCTGGCACCTCACCATCATAATCTGTGGATGAAATGTATGTAATACAGTGGAGAGGCTGGATGAAAGCTTTAGGATTATCGATGGCTAAGGCAATACTCAAAGGTCAGATTAGCTAGCACCTTTACGTTAATTTTGAAGTGGAAGCTTATGTGCAAAACATGTTTTATGGATCCCAGGCTACCACAGACAGTTTTAAAAAGGCAAACTACACTGCTCAAAAAAATAAAGGGAACGCTAAAACAACACAATGTAACTCCAAGTCAATCACACTTCTGTGAAATCAAACTGTCCACTTAGGAAGCAACACTGATTGACAATAAATTTCACATGCTGTTGTGCAAATGGAATAGACAACAGGTGGAAATTATAGGCAATTAGCAAGAAACCCCCAATTAAAGAGTGGTTCTGCAATTGGTGACCACAGACCACTTCTCAGTTCCTATGCTTCCTGGCTGATGTTTTGGTCACTTTTGAATGCTGGCGGTGCTTTCACTCTAGTGGTAGCATGAGACGGAGTCTACAACCCACACAAGTGGCTCAGGTAGTGCAGCTCATCCACATCAATGCGAGCTGTGGCAAGAAGGTTTGCTGTGTCTGTCAGCGTAGTGTCCAGAGCATGGAGGCGCTACCAGGAGACAGGCCAGTACATCAGGAGATGTGGAGGAGGTCGTAGGAGGGCAACAACCCAGCAGCAGGACCGCTACCTTCACCTTTGTGCAAGGAGGAGCAGGAGGAGCACTGCCAGAGCCCTGCAAAATGACCTCCAGCAGGCCACAAATGTGCATGTGTCTGCTCAAACGGTCAGAAACAGACTCCATGAGGGTGGTATGAGGGCCCGACGTCCACAGGTGGGTGTTGTGCTTACAGCCCAACACCGTGCAAGACGTTTGGCATTTGCCAGAGAACACCAAGATTGGCAAATTCGCCACTGGTGCCCTGTGCTCTTCACAGATGAAAGCAGGTTCACACTGAGCACGTGACAGACGTGACAGAGTCTGGAGACGCCGTGGAGAATGTTCTGCTGCCTGCAACATCCTCCAGCATGACCGGTTTGGCGGTGGGTCAGTCATGGTGTGGGGTGGCATTTCTTTGGGGGGCCGCACATCCCTCCATGTGCTCGCCAGAGGTAGCCTGACTGCCATTAGGTACCGAGATGAGATCCTCAGACCCCTTGTGAGACCATATGCTGGTGCGGTTGGCCCTGGGTTCCTCCTAATGCAAGACAATGCTAGACCTCATGTGGATGGAGTGTGTCAGCAGTTCCTGCAAGAGGAAGGCATTGATGCTATGGACTGGCCCGCCCGTTCCCCAGACCTGAATCCAATTGAGTACATCATGTCTCGCTCCATCCACCAACGCCACATTGCACCACAGACTGTCCAGGAGTTGGCGGATGCTTTAGTCCAGGTCTGGGAGGAGATCCATCAGGAGACCATCCGCCACCTCATCAGGAGCATGCCCAGGCGTTGTAGGGAGGTCATACAGGCACGTGGAGGCCACACACACTACCGCGCCTCATTTTGACTTGTTTTAAGGACATTACATCAAAGTTGGATCAGCCTGTAGTGTGGTTTTCCACTTTAATTTTGAGTGTGACTCCAAATCCAGACCTCCATGGGTTGATAAATTGGATTTCCATTGATTATTTTTGTGTGATTTTGTTGTCAGCACATTGAACTATGTAAAGAAAAAAGTATTTAATAAGATTATTTCTTTCATTCAGATCTAGGATGTGTTGTTTAAGTGTTCCCTTTATTTTTTGAGCAGTATATTTTTACTAGTAAGACTTGGGGTTTACAAAGTTCAAAACAAGCACACGAGACATTTACATTTAAGTCATTTAGCAGACGCTCTTATCCAGAGCGACTTACAGTAGTGAATGCATACATTTCATACATGGCTCCCCGTGGGAATCGAACCCACAACCCTGGCATTGCAAACACCATGTGTTGCAAACACCATGCTCTACCAACTGAGCTACAGGGAAGGCCAAGACAAACAAGACAAAAGATAGTCCCATCTATTGGTGAGGTGAGCAAGATGGCCGCCACCGCCAGTAGGTTGCCCGTCTTTAGGTTTCCCATCTTGTCGGTCAATCGTTAGTAAATGCTGCCTCGCCACTGGCACAGGGGGAAAGAACAGAGCATGGGGTCGGGGGAGCATTCTCTCAGATACACGCAGTCACTCACTCAGTTCAGGAAATTGACCAACCCTTAATTATCTGGTCAATAGCGGGCGTTGTGCATTGTAGCACTCATCGTTCGGCTCTGTCATCCATCCCCTCCATGTGGCAGCATGGCTCGGTTGCGGATACGTAGCATGGCAGCATGGCTTCAGTCGTGGTCGATGTTCTCACCAGCAGAAGAGAGAAGGAAGTGCGCTGGGAGCTTCTTTATATATGTTGCACATGGCTTGTTAAGCTCATCAGGCTCAGGTGTATAAGCTCACAGGTGTGTCGGGAAGATGCAGAAAAGAGGACACAGTTAATTAAGAAAACAGACGGCAAACCAAAATCACCTCAAAGGATGATAATAACATATAAGCTATGGCTACGGCATCTTACATTTGAGTGAAGTGTATGTTGAAGTGCAGTGTGAATCAGGGGTGTAATTTCAGCTAAATCTAGGGTATCCAAAGATTTTTTTTCAAAGTTCACAGTCATATACTGCATTTGTACACATTTTAAAAACGTAGCTGCTGTAGCTTCATTCACCTCAAACACATCATACAGCAATTAGCTGCTACGCCCTTGCTCAGCACCGGGATTAAAACTTTACTGAACAAAAATATAAACGCAACATGCAACAATTTTACTGAGTTACAGTTCATATGTGACTCACCACCTGTCAAATTTGAAATTGTGTTTGTTACATTAGATAAAGGTAGAGACTCATAGCTACAAAATGGTATATCATACACTGCATTTTTTGAGGAACAATGGCAAAGTAATTCTGCTTTGAAAGTTGATACATTTAAACTCACTTTTGATAAAATGGCCTTTGAAAGTTTGGTATCTCGTTCTTTGTCTACACCCTCTTAAGCTTTATCCTTACCCATCTCATTTCGGTCTCGGAGCGTTCAGAGTGCACACTTGACGCTCTGGCCGATTATTTGTTTACCTGTCATGTTTTTTTCTAGGTCTAAACTCTCAGTTAGAAACACTTTTAATCACCAGCTTGGATGGTACTCAAATCAAACAGGTCTCTGCATATAAATATTTAGGGGTATGGTTAGATGATAGGCTTTCTTTTAAAAAACATGTTACTGAATTGGGAAAAAAGCTCAAATTCAAGATAGGGTTCCTTTACATAAACAGGGCTTGTCTGTCCTCCGTAAATAGAAAACAAATTGTGCAGGCTACTTTTATGTCCGTTTTAGATTATGGTGATATTATCTATATGCATGCATCGGCAAACACATTAAAACCACTGGATGCTATTTACCATTGTGCACTCAGGTTTATCACGGGTGATAGTTACAAAACTCATCACTGTGTCCTATATCAACATGCGGGTTGGGCCTCTCTATCTGTGAGGCGAGAGCAACATGCTCTCTTGTTTATTTATAAAGCACTTCTTTTAAAACTACCTCCATATATATCATCATTAATTTCCACTAGATATACACATTTTAAAACCAGATCACAGATGTGGATTACATTAGAGACTCCTGCGGTCTCCACAGAGTTGGGTAGGACTGCCTTTAGTTCCTTTGCACCTTATTTATGGAACAAACTGCAGATCCAACTTAAGTTAGACACTATGGTGTCCCTTGCCCATTTCAAAAATGTTATGGAGGATCAATATGATGTTGTCTGTGATTGATTCTGTTGAATTGTGTCTTTGTTTTGTATGTTTGAAATGTTCTTGTCTGTATGCCTAAAACTGTACATGTCAACATGTTTACACAGGGCACAGCCGTAAAAGAGATCCAGGTCTCAGTCTGTTTTCCCTGTTAAAATAAAGATTAAAAAAACAAACAAAAAAAAAAAAAAACTATGGATAACATGAAAACAGCCTAACCAGTTCTGTTGGCAACAATTTCATTACGCTTTTTTGCAGACTTTTACTGACCCTGGCCATGTTCAACGGGTGTTGTACACTTTAGCTTAAGACATGTAGCTAGCTAGCTAGGTAATTGTTTTTATCTAGCTAGGTAAACAACGTGTATGATCACATACGTCACGCAATGTTAGCTAACGAGCCAGCCACTAACATTAGCTAGTTAAACAACAATGAACACAGTGCCAAATCATGTCCTTACCACCTTGCATGAATATACTGGGAGCTAACCAATCAGGTTCAATGTTAGCTAGCTAACATTAAGCTCTAACTAGAAACGCAAACGGCTCTGGGATATGACTAATAATGTCAGCTAGGGAACCAGCCAGCTAACGTTAGCTAGCTAGCTAACAGGACACTTGAAACCACTTTCTGTCAAAATTAGAAACGTGTAATATCTGAAAATGTAGCATGTAGCTAGCTGACGCTAGACTGTTTTACCTGTATACATCATCATGCATGATGGAAGCGTCTCCCTGTCACGAATTCCATGCCACAGCTGCCCTTAGTTTGAAGATGTAATCCGGAGACAAGTGATTTATCCATCTCTTTAGCTATCATACTCTAATTCCACTGATTTCAAAACTTTATCCTCCAGAAAGTGGAGCGCAACACTTATGCAGCTCCACTACACAATACTTTAAAGAAAATGATTACCAACAGACTGACCAGCTCAAATAGACAGAAGCCTTCTATATGGCAGATCAATCCGAACTCCTCTCTCGACATGTCCAGCCCACTCATTATCTCAGCCAATCATGGCTAGTGGGAAGGTTGTTGGTTTTTCTGTGGCTTAACCAACAAGGCTCGTAATTGAACAATTGTATTCGTATTTACAGATGGCTTACAAGTCCGTTATTAAGAAAGAGCTGCAAAATCTGGACCCATACAAATCAGCCGGGCTAGACAATCTGGACCCTCTCTTTCTAAAATTATCTGCCGAAATTGTTGCAACCCCAATTACTAGCCTGTTCAACCTCTCTTTCGTATCATCTGAGATTCCCAAAGATTGGAAAGCTGCCGCGGTCATCCCCCTCTTGAAAGGGGGTGACACTCTAGACCCAAACTGCTATAGACCTCTATCTATCCTACCCTGCCACGGCTTTCGACTCTGTCAATCACCACATTCTTATTGGCAGACTCGACAGCCTTGGTTTCTCAAATGATTGCCTCGCCTGGTTTACCAACTACTTCTCTGATAGAGTTCAGTGTGTCAAATTGTAGGGCCTGTTGTCCGGACCTCTGGCAGTCTCTATGGGTGTGCCACAGGGTTCATTTCTCGGGCCAACTCTCTTCTCTGTATACATCAATAATGTTGCTCTTGCTGCTGGTGATTCTCTGATCCACCGCTACGCAGACGACACCATTCTGTATACTTCTGGCCCCTCTTTGGACACTGTGTTAACTAACCTCCAGATGAGCTTCAATGCCATACAACTCTCCTTCCGTGGCCTCCAACTGCTCTTAAATGCAAGTAAAACTAAATGCATGCTATTCAATCGATCACTGCCTGCACCCTCTCGCCCGTCCAGCATCACTACTCTGGACGGCACTGACTTAGAATACGTGGACAACTACAAATACCTTGGTGTCTGGTAAGACTGTAAACTCTCCTTCCAGACTCACATTAAGCATCTCCAATCCAAAATTAAATCTAGAATCGGCTTCCTATATCGCAACAAAGCATCCTTCACTCATGCTTCCAAATATACCCTCGTAAAACTGACCATCCTACCGATCCTCGACTTCGGTGATGTCATCTATAAAATGGCCTCCAACACTCTACTCAACAAACTGGATGCAGTCTATCACAGTGCCATCCGTTTTGTCACCAAAGCCCCATACACTACCTGTACGCTCTCGTTGGTTGGCCCTCGCTTCATACTCGTCGCCAAACCCACTGGCTACAGGTTATCTACAAGTCTCTGCTAGGTAAAGTCCCGCCTTACCTCAGGTCACTGGTCACCGTAGCAGCACCCACTCGTAGCACGCGCTCCAGCAGGTATATCACTGGTCACCCCCAAAGCCAATTCCTCCTTTGGTCATCTTTCCTTCCAGTTCTCTGCTGCCAATGACTGGAACAAACTGTAAAAATCTCTGAAGCTGGAGACTCATATCTCCCTCACTAGCTTTAAGCACCAGCTGTCAGAGCAGCTCACAGATCACTGCACCTGTACATAGCCCATCTGTAAACAGCCCATCTATCTACCTACCTCTTCCCCATACTGTATTTATTTATTTATCTTGCTGCTTTGCACCCCAGTATCTCTACTTGCACTTTCATCTTCTGCACATCTACCATTCTAGTGTTTAATTACTATATTGTAATTACTTCGCCACCATGGCCTATTTATTGCCTTAACTTACCTCATTTGCACTCACTGTATATAGACTTTTTGTTTTCTTTTGTTCTACTGTATTATTGACTGTATGTTTTGTTTATTCCATGTGTAACTCTGTGTTGTTGTATGTGTCAAATTGCTATGCTTTATCTTGGCTAGGTCGCAGTTGCAAATGAGAACTTGTTCTCAACTAGCCTACCTGGTTAAATAAAGTTGAAATAAAATAAAAAATTAAGGCACAAAGGTTATTCAAGTTCACATGTTCGAGAAGGCATTTCTGCCAAAAAAGAAATGTTTTATCAAAAATATAAAATTACGTTTACATGGCTCTCCTGTGAAGTTGTGACCTGCGACATATGCCTAGTTCCCTGAATTGGGTCACATATTAGGAAATCTGTCAATTTAAATAAATTAATTTGGCCATAATCTATGGATTTCACATGACTGGGCAGGAGCGCAGCCATGGGTGGGCCTGGGAGGGCATACGTCCACCCACTTGGGAGTCAGGCCCACCCACTGGGGAGCCAGGTCCAGCCAATAAGTTAGTTAGAATTAGTTTTTCCCCACAAAAGGGCTTAATTACAGACAGAAATACTCCTCAGTTTCATCAGCTGTCCGGGTGGTTTGTCTCAGAAGATCCCACAGGTCCTGGGCTGGCGTGGTTACACGTGGTCTGCAGTTGTGAGGCCGGTTGGACGTACTGCCAAATTCTCTAAAACAACTTTGGAGGTGGCTTATGGTAGAGAAATTAACATTCAATTCTCTGACAACAGCTTTAGTGGACATTCTTGCAGTCAGCATGCCAATTGCACGCTCCCTCAAAGCTTGAGACATCTGTGGCATTGTGATGGATGACACAACTGTAGAGTGGTCTTTTATTGTGGTCTTTTATTGTCCCCAGCACAAGGTGCACCTGTGTAATGATCATGCCGTTTAATCAGCTTCTTGATATGCCACACCTGTTAGGTGGATGGATTTTTATCTTGGCAAAGGAGGAATGCTTACTAACAAGGATGTAAACAAATTTGTGCACAGAATTTGAGAGAAATAAGAGTTTTGTCCCTCTGTAAAATGTACCTAGCGTCCTAGGCACCTACAACCATCTTCCACCTCTTCACTGTTTTCAGAGGAAAGTTCACCCGCCAGGCGGTCCTAAAACATGCTCTCTACTACCCCAAAACTGCCTGACTGTCCACTGAGCTATCCGCATGGTCCTAAAGCCAGCCTTTTAATCGGGTTTGGAATGATTTTAGTAGCCTATTTTAAATTGTTGGTGTTGAATTAGGGTATAGCGACTTCCATACTCTGCCATACCCAATTTACACCCCTGGTATGAATGGTGCAATAATATCACATCGTCAAGGATGTTAGGATGTTGCCTAAGTTCTTAAGAATTCATATGGGGTGTGAGCAAGGTGAGAAATAATTGTGTGTGAAATGTACATTCGTTTTTTTCTTCTTTCTTTCTCTGTCATACTGTCTTCCTTGGAATCCTTTCTCCTGTCCAATGGCAATCCTTCCCTCTTCCTCACTGACTACCCAGGTAAGAAATTGTTTCTACGTTAAAAACAGGACTGAAATGCCGTTTTCAATGTGGCTGTACAGACCACTGATACCAGTCCGACTGACTGGTATTTTGCTTCATGCTATGAATGCGATTGTGTTTCTTGCATTTTGAACTGTCAAGTCTAGCTTTCTGTGCGACTTGATGAGACATTTTTTAATTCAAATCTGTTTTGAGTCCTTATATTGGATGTATGAATCCTGTGCTGACTGGAAAGATGGTGACTATAACATTTAACAGTCCTGCTCCAGGTCTTTGCTGCACCAGATCTCACAACACACATTAACATGATACCACAATCATCAAGATGACCTGAAATGTGCCCAAATACTCACCACTTAGGTAATTTGGGATCCTTTTGTGTACATCACCCTACAGGCCTGAATAGCCTGTCAAGTCTTTTATTGGGCAGGGGAGTCTTACAGCCTTTCCATTGACTTTATGCTTCAATAGAGAGCAAGACCCAGGATTAAGTAGAGATTGTATAGGCCTTTAGTTTGTGGCATTCTGGACAACATGCAATCAATTTGGCCCATGGCAGACGGATCAAAAAAGGTAAAGCATTAAAGAAGTGCCCCTGGGGTAGCAACACAAAGCTGTCAATCAAAGTGCCCCAAGGTGTGTGTGTGTGGGCATGCATGTGGCTGTCTTTGATCTTTCTCCAGCAATCTTTGAGAACATTTAGACCTACCCGCTGTCGGTTTCAATTGCCTATCAATCCTGGAGGTGTGTGTGTGTGTGTGTGTGTGTGTGTGTGTGTGTGTGTGGTCTCCCAGCAGGAGACGCTAAGCTTGCTTTCCTTATAGGACAGAGAGCTGAACCACAGATTGATCCATCCCTAAAGAGTATTGATGCTCTTTTGCTAGAACACTCTTATTCAATGTGTTGACGCCTTTCGTAGGGAGGCTGTACATATGAAACAATATACTAAATGACACACTGTAGCAAATATAATATTTTCAAAGGTAATAGCAGGCTTTCTTCCTGTGTTTGTGTATGTGTACATACTGTACGTGCATACATGTGTCTTTCTATAATTAATGGACCCAATGTGTGTCTAAAATGTTTTGAAACAAAAATGTAAATGATTTTCATGCAGTTCCACATGTGTAAATAAATGCAAATTGACCCATAACTCCACCTATACAACAACATAGGGCTAGGACTATACATCCTTTAAGCAGGGTTCATACTGCGCTTTCAGGGCAGTAATGAGTGGAGAACAGGAGGGCTTCTTAAAGAAAAAGTAACAGGTCTGTGAGAGCCGGAATTCTTACTGGTTGGTAGGTGATCAAATACTTATGTCATGCAATAAAATGCAAATTATTTACTTAAAAATCATACAATGTGATTTTCTGTATTTTTGTTTTAGATTCTGTCTCTCACAGTTGAAGTGTACCTATGATAAAAATTACAGACCTCTACATGCTTTCTAAGTAGGAAAACCTGCAAAATCGGCAGTGTATCAAATACTTGTTCTCCCCACTGTAGTTTTGTTAGCCAATGCTAACTAGCGTTAGCACAATAACTGGAAGTCTATGGGTATCTGCTAGCATAACATAAAAATGCTATCCACGAGTTCATCTGATTGTGGGGAAGTAGATAAATGGCCTCATTGCCAAAATCCCAAAGTATCCCTTTAATGACAGTATAGATTTAGGTTTTAAGTATCAAGGTAAGGTGACACTTTCGGTTTGCCCATGAAAACTGTTTTCACCCGGTAACATAAGAAGACACAAAATGTTACGTAGTTGCACTTCATTTCTGAGATCTCTATAGAAAAAAACTGTCTGACAGCTAGATTCAGGAGTCTTACAGGGTTTACGTTCAACGTCTAATTTTAACTGATTAATGCTTAATATATGATAGAATAACAACTTACACTGCCAAAGGACAGAAAAGTAATGTTTTATTTCACACGATTTTGGACAAAACCGTCAAGACCGTCAAACCGTCAAGACACCAACCATGAAGGATAAAATGTTTTATTGAATATAGCCATGACCCCCCCCCCCCACTCCCCCATCTTAATGTAATGACATGAAACAGCTGTAACAAGTTGTCCAGTGTAGGAAACCCTCAATAGTACCTTAGTTCATATAAAGACCCACATACAGAACATTGCATATCACATAGGCAATACTGTGTGATAGTTATAAGATAAACAGAAATGTATCGAAGGGTCATCCGTCACATGTCTAACATTGTTTTAACGCTGTTTCAACATTATTGTAGAGTTGAGTAACATTACAAGCAGGAGGCCACTGCAGTCTCTATTTGGGTGTGCGTCCCAAATGGCAACTTATTTCTTACATAGTGCACTACTTTTGACCAGATTCTTATCGCCCCAGTCAGAAAGAGTGCACTTATAGGGAAAAGGGTGCCATTTGCGACGCAATCCTTGTCTGAAGATGCTCCATCTCTTAATCCTTTTACAGGATTACAAGCCGCATTGTCCTCTTTCTCTCCCCTCTCTTTTTTCTCTCCTCTCCCCCTCCTCCTTGTCCCACACTTTCTGATAGCTAGGTGTCAGGGCTCAGTACGGATTACCCAGTAATATGGTCTACTGTATGCATGGGGTTTTGGGGAACCCACTGGAGCCGCCGAGAGTGATTGTCGGATTTGCACTTTGTTGTTTATTGTAAATTGTCATTTTACGTCAACGTTTGTGATAATGGTTAATATTATGTCCGAGTGGTGTCAAAGCAACTGTGCAGTAGATGGGAACAGGGTAAGGGGTTTGGTGAGTTTTGAAGTGTGCGTGTGTGTGTGTGTGTGCGTGTGCGTGTGTGTGTGTGTGTGTGTGCGCACTTGCGATTGTTTTCATGCATGCAATAGTGTGCGTGCGCATATCAGTGCATCTCTATATAGACAATGCTTTTTTCCAGGTCTAGCCGTGATCACAAGCTGTAACAGGGAAAATGTGCAAACTGTTCTTGTAATTAGAACATGGATCTGCGTCACTTCTCAACTAAGAGGACACAGTCATCTGATATCAAAGGCCATAATGGAGTCTCATCAGACTAATATACTGGAGTGGTAATCAATGGTCAATGGTAGATCAATGGTAGAGTGGTAAGCAATGTGTTGTGCCAAACAGTTATCAAAGTTATGTTTCACATGTTCTCTCTCTCACACACTTACATGCATGCATGCACACACACACATAGCAGTTATACATGATCACCAACACAGCACATGAATTACTTCAGAGCAAATTGCTGTTCTTCCACCCACACTAATCATGTTGTTGTCATGTAGTTGTCTCTGAGAGGGTTTTCTTTATCCACCCCTGAGTCCTTCAGTCTGTGCTCTGTATGCCCACCCCATTCACATTGTTTCTCTTCCACATTGATTTCTCTCTCTCATATCCTCTTCACCACCTTTGTGTCTATCTCCCACTGTGATTATTCTTTCGCGCTCTCCCTCTTTTTTGATCAGTCTCTAGATCTCATTCTCGAATCCCCTCCACCTGCTTTGTGTATTTCCCACAGACTATTATCTCTCTTTCTCTCTCTCACCCCCTCTCTTTCCCTCCCCCCTCTGTTATCCTTTTATCTGGGTCTCACTGGGACACCTCTCTTTATTGCTGTATACCATAGTGTTATATCTGCAACCCACTAACAATGCGTCATATCATATCTCCATTATTCTGCACAGGGATCCAGTGACCGCCACCATTTGGGTCTTTCTGTGACATGCCTGTAACTATGTGTAACTTTGCACCAAGTTTGTTTTCCATCGATTAATGAACTGCACTGTGAAAGAGTGTGTTTGTGTGTCTTCGTGTGTGTCCACACACACACACACACACACACACACACACACACACACACACACACGAAGACACACACACACACACAAAGACACACGAAGACACACGGTAGACACACACGAAGACAAACACACAAGATGTTCGATTAGCAGATACCCACCCATAGAGGGATTAAGTGGACTTCAAAGTGCACAGGGGTCAATATTGGGCACTCCAGACCTCAGTGGTAAAAGGTTTGTTGACAATATTGATTGGAGTTAAGGGGTCAAGTAAACAGAATTGAGCATAATGTTCAAGGCTCGAGGCCTCCTTATGCTAGAATGGGGATAGGGACACACTACGTTACACAGTAGCAAGCAGATGTGGGTCAAATACATGGGCTATTTGATATCCTTCAAATACTTGTTTCACTTTTTTTAAGGTTTTTGAAGGAAAACCAGTAAATCAAATCAAATCAAATTTATTTATATAGCCCTTCGTACATCAGCTGAAATCTCAAAGTTCTGTACAGAAACCCAGCCTAAAACCCCAAACAGCAAGCAATGCATGTGAAAGAAGCACGGTGGCTAGGAAAAACTCCCTAGGAAAAACTCCCTAGAAAGGCAAAAAACCTAGGAAGAAACCTAGAGAGGAACCAGGCTATGAGGGGTGGCCAGTCCTCTTCTGGCTGTGCCGGGTGGATATTATAACAGAACATGGTCAAGATGTTAAAATGTTCATAAATGACTAGCATGGTCAAATAATAATAATCATAGTAGTTGTCGAGGGTGCAACAAGCACGTCCGGTGAACAGGTCAGGGTTCCATAGCCGCAGGCAGAACAGTTGAAACTGGAGCAGCAGCATGGCCAGGTGGACTGGGGACAGCAAGGAGTCATCATGCCAGGTAGTCCTGAGGCATGGTCCTAGGGCTCAGGTCCTCCGAGAGAAAGAAAGAAAGAGAGAAAGAGAGAATTAAAGAGAGCATATATAAATTCACACAGGACACCGGATAAGACAAGAGAAATACTCCAGATGTAACAGACTGACCCTAGCCCCCCGACACATAAACTACTGCAGCATAAATACTGGAGGCTGAGACAGGAGGGATCAGAAGACACTGTGGCCCCATCCGATGATACCCCCGGACAGGGCCAAACAGGCAGGATATAACCCCACCCACTTTGCCAAAGCACAGCCCCCACACCACTAGAGGGATGTCTACAACCACCAACTTACCATCCTAAGACAAGGCTGAGTATAGCCCACAAAGATCTCCGCCATGGCACAACCCAAGGGGGGGGCGCCAACCCAGACAGGAAGACCACGTCAGTGACTCAACCCACTCAAGTGACGCACCCCTCCCATGGACGGCATTGAAGAACACCAGTAAGCCAGTGACTCAGCCCCTGTAATAGGGTTAGAGGCAGAGAATCTCAGTGGAAAGAGGGGAACCGGCAAGGCAGAGACAGCAAGGGCGGTTCGTTGCTCCAGCCTTTCCGTTCACCTTCACACTCCTGGGCCAGACTATACTTAATCATAGGACCTACTGAAGAGATAAGTCTTCAGTAAAGACTTAAAGGTTGAGACTGAGTCTGCGTCTCTCACATGGGTAGGCAGACCATTCCATAAAAATGGAGCTCTATAGGAGAAAGCCCTACCTCCAGCCGTTTGCTTAGAAATTCTAGGGACAATTAGGAGGCCTGCGTCTTGTGACCGTAGCGTACGTGTAGGTATGTACGGCAGGACCAAATCGGAAAGATAGGTAGGAGCAAGCCCATGTAATGCTTTGTAGGTTAGCAGTAAAACCTTGAAATCAGCCCTTGCCTTAACAGGAAGCCAGTGTAGGGAGGCTAGCACTGGAGTAATATGATCACATTTTTTGGTTCTAGTCAGGATTCTAGCTGCCGTATTTAGCTCAGTAGGTTATTATCAATGCAGATTACATAGCCTGTTCATAGCATCCCTAACATTATGCATTGTAAGTAACATAAAAAATAGATACTCATTATCCTCCCTATCTGTCCACATCTCATTTCACTATTATATCTCTCGCTTAGACTGCCACTCTTCTGCATTCCATCCCTTTCTCCTAATTTGTACCTCTGAGAGTGTTTTGCTTGGCTCGCCGCACCCTTTTTCCGCTGAGGTGCTTGAATGGACGGATGACACTGGAGTGGAGAGACACTAAAAAATTATGAGGCAGCTGTCTGTGTCTGTCTGAATCCCAAATTGTACCCCATTCTCTATGTAGTACACTACTTTTGAGCATGGCCCATAGGACCAGAGCATAGAGTCCTGGTCAAAAGTGTGCTCTGTATAGGGAATCGGTTGCCATGTGGGATACACTGAGTGCTTTATCTGAAGGACTGGAGAAGCATTGATCTGTGCAGCTTGGCCCTTTGCAGCCATTTGCAGTTTTACAAAGGGTAAGAAGAACAGCTTTTGTAGGCACTTCGATCCTGCTGTACCTCTGTGTGTGTGTGTGTGTGTGTGTGTGTGTGTGTGTGTGTGTGTGTGTGTGTGTGTGTGTGTGTGTGTGTGTGTGTGTGTGTGTGTGTGTGTGTGTGTGTGTGTGTGTGTGGAAAACCCTTACAGTCCCTCTCCTGAACACTAACTGAAAGCCGTCTCTAACTCTTGAAAAAAGTTGCCTACCTGCCCCCAACTCTGCCTGACTCCCTCACCCTGCCAGATGTGGGGGATGGGTCCCCATTGTTTACAGACTAGTCTGTTTGCACCTCTGGAGCTCCACAGTTACATACCACACTCAGTGACCTTTTGCTTGGGACATTTGACTGCCCATCACCACCTTTGACCCTGCCCACCGGCATCTCCTCAGGGCAGGTGGGACCATTGCCAATAGGCAGGTGGGACCGGGACAAGTATAAAAGCACAGTCCAAGCTCAGTCTTCAGCAAGCAATGACCGATAGTGATGGGCCGTTTAGTAGAAAGATTTGTTATTTTGACTGATTTCGTTCAGTGAGTCAGCAATGCTCAGAGCATGCATGACCCCCCTATCGGCGAACAATGAACTGAAAACTCTGAAGTGTCCTGATTCTACAAGCCTCTCTTTCACGTTGTTCACCATAAGCAGGGAGGAAGAGGCAAAGTGAGAGGTTTCACTCCTGCCAAAATCTGTCCAAAATAAGCCTAATGCGTGTCTATGGGTTTATTTTCGACCTAAGGAAACTAGACTGTAATTTTGTAGTTAATGGAAAACGAACAGACAAGCGGCAAAACAGAAGATCACAGAGGAGGGGAGGCAGGAGTTGATTGACCAACACAGGGGTAATGGAGAGACTGAAGAACAATATGTAGGGGAAACACACACTGAAGTGCGTACACACACACACACACACACTGAAGCCCATGTACACACACGCACACACACAGTACATGCCTTAACTGAGACAAACTGTAGCCATTAGAGGGGTTATTCTTGCTGTGCTGCTCCGCTATCTAAAGAAGGGATTGTCCCAGCACTTAATCAGTGAATAGATGCAGTCGGCAGCTCCTGGGGTATCTGGCAGATCAATCTAGGGAAGGACCTGCTGTGGAAGTGGAGGGAGGTGAAGGAGGGAGAGGGTGTAGGGGGATGGGCGGAGGTGAGGTGCGTGGGGGAGTGAGGGTCATGTTTGTGTGTGTGTTTCTGTTTGTGTGTGTGTGTGTTTTATTTTACAGTGCGCTGTGCAGAATAGAGAGGGTAGAGTTGAGAATGAACAATCCAAACTACGATATCGACTTACCTGCCCCAAACAATAAACTAGCTCAGGTCTAATAGGACTTAAAGTAAAAAATGGCTTTCCATTTTACCCCTGTGTGGCTCCATGACGTGAAGATAAATATCCCACAATATGTATACCCCTGCTACTACTACTATGTTATCTGACTACCTGTTTCTTCGCAGTGTTATGTACTCTGTCTTGAATATTGTAGCGCAACTAGAAGTGGTGTCCATAAAGATCAGATCATTTACTTAGGATTCTGTATACGGGGCGGCAGGTAGCCTAGTGGTTAGAGCGTTGGA
Source organism: Salmo trutta (assembly GCF_901001165.1). Taxonomy (NCBI): domain Eukaryota; kingdom Metazoa; phylum Chordata; class Actinopteri; order Salmoniformes; family Salmonidae; genus Salmo; species Salmo trutta. Next base: position 23,570,416 of record NC_042995.1, on the reverse strand, counting down.
CTAGTAACCGGAAGGTTGCAAGATCGAATCCCCGAGCTGACAAGGTAAAAATCTGTCGTTCTGCCCCTGAACAAGGCAGTTAACCCACTGTTCCTAGGCTGTCATTGAAAATAAGAGTTTGTTCTTAACTGACTTGCCTAGTAAAATAAAAAATATGTACATGGAACAAAAATATAAACACAACATGTAAAGTGCTGGTTTCATGAGATAAAATAAAAGATCCCAGAAAAGTACAAATTTGTCACTAAGAGCATTTTATTCTTTGTCAAGATGATCCATCCACCTGACAGGTGTGCAATATCAAGAAGCTAATTAAACAGCATGATCATTGCACAGGTGCAATGTCCAAGAGAGCTGTTGCCAGATAATTTAATGTTCATTTCTCTACCATAAGCCTTCTCTAATGTCATTTTAGAGAATTTGGCAGTACGTCCAACCGGCGTCACAACCGTAGACCAAGTGTAACAACACCAGCCCAGGACCACCACGTCCAGTCTCTTCACCTACGGGATCGTCGGAGGGGGGGATTTCTGTCTGTAATAAAGCCCTATTGTGGGGAAAAATGTATTGGGTTTTTGCCCAGTCATGTGAAATCCATAGATGAAGGCCTAATGTGTTTATATCAATTTACTGATTTCTTTATATGAATTGTAACTCAGTAAATTATTTGAAATTGTTGCATTTATATTCTTGTTCAGTAGAAATCTTTGGTGGTGTCCATTTTTCTTTAAATACTTCTGCCTTGTTAGTAAATGTGTCTGTCATACTTGGAAAATATATATTTGTATATATTGTAGTGCCATAAGTTTATGTTATCTGGTATGACAGCTGTCATCAGAATGAATGGCATAGGCGGCAGTGGGAGTGAGCGTAATTTATTGAGGAAAGTTTGACGTTCAATGACTGGGATATGTGGTTGTCTTACCTACATTAGTTATATTCACTGACTGCAAAGTGTCTGCTAAATCACAACATTTTAATGGAAATTTTGCTTTCTCACAATATAATACTGTAGGTGATATGCTAGCAGAGGTATTGTATGTGAGATAAGACTGTGTATCTGGTCCCAGTATGCGGTAGGAAGGTATGAGTCTATAGACCACAGACCTCCTATAATGGCATACTGGTCATTTCAAATCCAATTCATTATATTTTTATTACCCATCATTGTAATTTGTGTGTGCATAATTGAAACAATATTGAATTTATGGGAGTGAGTGTAGTTTAAAGGAGGCCCATAGGTAGAAAGCACACACACGCACACATATACAGTACCAGTCAAATGTTTGGGCATACAATCTCATTCAAGGGTTTTTCTTTATTTTTACTATTTTCTACATTGTAGAATAATAATGAAGAAATCAAAACTATGAAATAACACATGGAATCATGTAGTAAACAAAAAGAGTTCAACAAATCAAAATATATTTTATATTTGAGATTCTTCAAAGTAGCCACCCTTTGCCTTGATGACAGCTTTGCACACTCTTGGCATTCTCTCAACCAGCTTCATGAGGTAGTCACCTGGAATGCATTTCGATTAACAGGTGTGCTTTGTTAAGTTAATTTGTGGAATTTCTTTCCTTCTTAATGTGTTTGAGCCAATCAGTTGTGTTGTTACAAGGTATGGGTGGAATACAAAACAAAAAAGTCCATATTATGGCAAGAACAGCTCAAATAAGCAAAGAGAAATGACAGTCCATCATTAAGACATGAAGTTCAGTCAATCCATAACATTTCAAGAACTTTTAAAGTTTCTTCAAGTGCAGTCGCAAAAATCATCAAGCGCTTTGATGAAACTGGCTCTCATGAGGACCGCCACAGAAAGGAAGACCCAGAGTTATCTTTGCTGCAGAGGATACGTTCAGAGGACAAGCCCAAATAAATGCTTCATGTGTCTGATCAAGTAACAGAAGGTCGGAAACTTTCCGGTACATTTCTAGAATCTTTCCGGAAATTTTCCATCGGAAGTTAAGCACGGGAATTTGGGGAATTTTGGGATGAGTGAAGGAAAAGTGACAACCTCCTACACACAAAGGGCTGCTATAAAGATAGAGTAGGACACAAATGGGCAGAATTGGGAGATGGGGGAATGAGGAATGATAGATAGTAAGGCCACTTTGGTTTTCTTTCATTGAGAGATTGGCTTTGTGAGGAAGGACACTCTTATTAGACCTTAATGACTGTGCTTGTCAGAGAGCTTGCTGTCAAACAGCGCCAAACTGTGATGCACTATACTGAGTTTAGAAAGTGCTGGATATTTAACGGCGACAGTGTGTCACCATGACCTGGCTGGTTGTTGACAGGAAGAGAAAGACAAAGACAGTGAATGAATGACGTGAAGATAATATAATTGGGAGATGTAGTTGATGTACAGTACTAGTCAAAAGTTTGGACACACCTACTCATTCAATGTTTATTTTATGTTTTTTTACTATTTTCTACATTGTAGAATACTAGTGAAGACACCAAAAGTATGACATAAAACAGAATAATGTAGTAAACAAAAATGTGTTTTATATTCTTCAAAGTAGCCACCCTTTGCCTTGAAGACTGCTTTGCACACTCTTGACAGTTCTTTTGTGTTTCTTCCATTTGCGAATAATCACACCAACTGTTGTCACCTTCTCACCAAGCTGCTTGGCGATGGTCTTGTAGCCCATTCCAGCCTTGTGTAGGTCTACAATCTTCTGCCTGACATCCTTGGAGAGCTCTTTGGTCTTGGCCATGGTGGAGAGTTTGGAATCTGATTGATTGATTGCTTCTGTGGACAGGTGTCTTTTATACAGGTAACAAACTGAGATTAGGAGCACTCCCTTTAAGAGTATGCTCCTAATCTCAGCTCGTTACCTGTATAAAAGACACCTGGGAGACAGAAATCTTTCTGACTTGAGAGGGGGTCAAATTCTTATTTCCCTCATTAAAATGCAAATCAATTTATAACATTTTTGACATGCGTTTTTCTGGATTTTTTTGTTGTTATTCTGTCTCTCACTGTTCAAATAAACCTACCATTAAAATTATAGACTGATCATTTCTTTGTCAGTGGGCAAACGTACAAAATCAGCAGGGGATCAAATACTTTTTTCCCTCGCTGTATGTAAATGAAAAGGATTGTTCATAACGTCGTATTGACCACAATTGTCATCCTCCCTCGGATACAATTTTTAAGTTTTACTAGGATGGGAGTCGATTGAGGTTTGGTGAAAGAGCACGTGGTCTCCTTCTGCAGTGGCCCCCGAAATAGATCTACCCCGAGTCCCTTCCCTGCCAGCCTGCGTGTGGGTCCTGTCGGCTCAGCCATTCTATAGTTTCATGGATCACTTCCCTCAGCATTTCCTTATTATGCCGACATCATCAACAGGGTGGAAGAAGGAAGGGAAAAGGCAGCAGTGCCGCACAGGACAGATGGCTCACTTTGATGATGCGTCTTTGATGTGCCTTGGTGTTGGCACCGTTTCAGACATCCCGGCTAATTTGACAGCCCACTTCGTCATCCGTCAAAGTTGCGTTGCGTTGCGTTGCAGGCGTTGGGGGGGGAAACAACAAAAGCAGCAATCAAACATGAGGTTTACAGGCAATCAATCACACTAAAGCTTGGCGATATGGACGAAAATGCATATCAGGAAAAATTTGATGAATTGATGCTATAACGATAAATAGAACGATAAGTTTAGAACATTAATGTGCATCACAGTTTTTTTTATCATCCTTTAAACTACTATTACTACTAGTTTCTATTTAATTTCAAACTTCACATTTCTCTATTATAGGAGACTTATCACAATGAACGATATCAGCAAAATGTCCGCTATAAGTGTTTGGCATGGTCGGTGTCAATCATTTTCAGTTTATCGTCCTAGCTTAAAATCATCTTTGGTCTTTGAGTTGGATGTCTCTCTGTGATCTGCCTTGACAGATCATATTGACATAGTTATAGAGGCTGGGGATATAGGTATTTGATTCCAAGAGCCCGGGTTGCATCTATGATCCATGTTAATTAAAAATACACAAAGAAATGCAGAGGATTTCATCCAAGATATTTATTCCCACTGTAATTCCTTCTCATTCAGACTCTGGTGGCAATTTGTGATTGGCTTCATGGTTGACATCACGCCACTGCCCTGTGGCCCGCTTGAATATTAGAGTGAGATGGCATCCCGAAAAGTGTTGAATTGCCGTCACAAACTTGGTGTATTGAATTAGTTATGAATAAATATAACAATCATAGCCCTAGTGAAGTTGAAACGGGTAAATACAGTATTCAACTCTCTGACATCCATGTCCTTCTGTGTAGTGCCTTTTCTGCTTCACCCTTCATCCTCGGTACCTCTTCTCACATAATGTTACCTTGCAACCCACGCACCGCTGTTGTCGAGCTCTCCATATTGTAAATGTAACCCCCATCACTTCAATTGTAAAGGTCAAAGCAGATGACAAATTAAAACATTTAAAGATGAATTTGCATGCATTTGACCTTATCTTGAAATGTGCCACCTTGATCATAATAGCTTGACATAAACCATGTTTCCATTCAACCTTTTTATGCAAGTAAAGGACGTGGGATAAAAAAAAATCACAACAGACCAAATTTGACGGTAAACTTTCAAATGTTGACAAAACAAAATACGCTAGACAAGGTGGGATCTTTTTGTGTCATTAAAATGTATTATGCGAGAAATGGCAGTAGAATCACTTTAATGTGCAAATATTGATATAATAACCTGGAGTCACACGACGACATGGGTGGTCCTCCCACTACGACTCTGGAAAGCATGCAGTTTATTATGCTACAGATGAAATAAGTTATGATGAACAACACAGGGTGGTGAAAGTGCATGGTGATAAGCTTGATGCTCCTTTCCAATTAATATCGAGGGTCTTAATCTGTTGACATGATGATTGATGCTTGGCTGCTGTTTGACAAATAAAACATGTCTCTCTCTTAATAATATCATCATGTAAGATATAACCACACTGTATGCGAGCTGTTGGCTAGAGTGCATGTACCAATACCAGCACATTCACTATATAACACAATGTTTTTTGTGATAAAACCAAGAAAACCCATTGAACTTGTATTTTTTTTTTTGTTGGTACATGGGAATTTAACCTCAAAAGTTATTTTTATGTGCTCTACGTCATCACGCATATCCTTTTATCCGCAACAAGTCAATTTGATGGTAATATCTCTGGTTGGAAAATGTACGTATTGTTTTTTTGCAGATTTCAAAATATTCGTATAGTGTACAATTTCCTCATACCCCATCATCTCTCCAGAAGCCATTACATCACATTGGTTGCATTCCAGGTCGTCTTGCATTGTCATATTCATTTGGTTCCTGATATAATTAACCCAGTGTGACTGCAATAAAGTCATCCTGTAATGCGGTCCTTCTGAGAGAGAGCCCAAAGTCAATATTTTAAGATAAAGGGAGAATGTGGATACAGCATGAAGAGCGATGCAGACAGTAATAATGAATCCAAAACAGATGTTAAAGGAAGGAGAGGAAGAAATCCTTATGGGCCATTAGATGGATTGTTGGCTACAGTTGGAACAATTAAATGAAGGTGGCTCAGTGACATAAATTGAAGTCTGCTAAAGGCCCGGGCCGTGTACTCCCATGCCTCAGCTCCGTAATGGAAGCCTGACGCTAGCCCAAAGTATTCATCACCATCACATCTAATACTCTTTCAATAATATTGCAACACGAAGGAGGTATTAGTCAGACATTCTCCCCCAAAATGAAAACACTGCATTATTTCAAGGTTTTGGAGGGTTATTTTGGCAGCCAGATTTGTGACTCATATGATGGAATATAATCTATTTAGGCATACAATGAGGAACTGGGACAGAAAAATATAGGACTGTCAATGTAGTGCACACATATTGCTCCAGGAGGTTGATTAACACAATAGTTTTTATAAGGTACTCAAGTTGTCATATGACACAAGTGTGCTTGGATGATGGCAAGCCTCTATGCTGGCTCCAAATAAAGGAAGCACAGGACACAACATTGCAGACTGTTGAGGACTAATAAAAGATCTGAGGAAACAGTTTGACGAAGAAATGTAACTTTTTTAATTTCACTATATATTCATAATTGTCTTAGTCATTGCATGGTTGTTGTTTATGTATATTGTGACTCACTGATACCGGCTGTATGAAAGAAAAGGGATTTTAAAAAAGGGCCAATTTGTGTTGTGTATATACACAATTTTGTGTCTTCATACAGCTGCCAAAAGTTGATAAAGAACCCTTTTCAACTTCAAAGTCCTTGTGTGAACTTTCTAAGATCAGCAATTTGTTCAAGAGTGAACAGTAATTTGCCCCGGGACAACAGCTTTGAAAAATCAGCCGTTTTCATGAACAGACCATTTGGTTGTTACTGGGAAAAACGCACGCTCTTGCACAAAATATTTCACCCATATGATGTGTGATACAAGTAATGTATTCCACTGCCTTGGGATGAGCTAACCTAAGGGAGTATCACCAATGCCATTTTCTCAATTAAACAGTGTTAATCGCTCAATAATTATGCATGTCATTAGTCATTAAAGCTGCAATAGCTGCAGCCTGTAAGGGTATAAATAATATGATATGATGTCTTAATTTAATTATGTATCCAGATGCATCATCATTTCATATTACTGTAAGTTATTGCTTACACAATGCCCAAGTAGACATTGCCTGCTTGTTGAAACGGGTGGTAAAGGGGCAAACATTCATTAGCAGCCATTTATATACATGTTACATATACTATGGATGACTTATGTGCCTCAAGGCATGAAGAGTATTAAGTAAGTAAGTAAGTAAGTCAATAATTTAGAATGGATGTGGATTCTCTGACATTATGCTTGGGTCTCCTGGGGGGGGATCTCCTTAGGGGTTTCAAAACAGTAACCTACTGAAACCAAACCTTAATAACAATAACATTTCACTATGTACTGGTAACTAGTTCAGTTAAATCTGACTATGCAAAGTAAGAAGAGAAACAGAGCAAGTGCATAACACAGCCCTTTTAAAACATCATAGTTGATAGATCCCACTGTAGAATTAAAATCAAACTCGCACTGCAAAAACCCACCCAGCAAACTGACAGCATGTTTAATTTCATACTGGGTTCTTGGCCCCAAGAATCTATATTAAGAGGGGTCAATGAAGTCCCTTCAGAGGAGTTTTAATGGTATGTATTGAGGTGAGGAAGAAAACATTTCACCTCATTGGTAGGGGTTAATGCCAAGGGCGGTCACATGTCAAACTGGGTCATGGAGAACATCTGCAGCTGCGTGTGTGTGTGTGTGTGTGTGTGTGTGTGTGTGTGTGTGTGTGTGTGTGTGTGTGTGTGTGTGTGTGTGTGTGTGTGTGTGTGTGTGTGTGTGTGTGTGTGTGTGTGTGTGTGTGTGCGCGCGCGCGCATTGCATTGTGCATTCTAGAGTAGGGAAAGGTGGGCACTTTCATTAGTTAAGTATACAAAGAAGAGCAGAACAATATCACAGACAGTGCCAAATGAAAATACTCCACCTTCATTCAGCTGTTTAAAAAATAACATGAGTCATTATCTACCAAGCCTTTGAAATCCATACGTTAACACAAATCCCATCTTTAGAGACATTACAAAAGGAATATTCCCCTTGAAGAGAGAGAGAGAGACATATCGACATGTCTGCCACACATTTTTGCTACATTTGAACAGTGGAGTTGAGTAAAATGTTGATTGGCACATGTCAACTGAAGGACAGCTAAGGTGCCACATATCAAACTGAATACTGCAATCTAGTGTACACTTTTTCTTCATGACACCTGTGACTGAAACCATTATAAAACACTCAACAAGCCAACCGGATAACCACAATGTAGCAAAATCAACATATAAAAACAGTGTGCAGTTGCTTGCTATGTGACTATGTTCTCTTGGGTGAACATTCCTTGATCATAGATTTGTCAGAATTACCCTTCAATGGACGATCAAACATCATCATCTTCATAATTTATCTGACAACACCACTGAACCTCTAAAAACAGTAATCACTTAGCTTTTTTCCTTTAGCTCATCTCTAACCCCATGACTGTAATTAACACCAATTATTATAATTATAATCAACCTTAATTGACAACCTGTGGTTGCCTGACAAAGAACAATAGGGTTGATCTCCCTAGCTGAGCACGACTCTGTCATCACTCAGTCATTGTGCAGCCCCCCATCCACCCACAGCAATATTCCGAAAGCTGTCATTACATCTATGGAATATAATTACTAGCCTGCATTCAATCTAATCAATCCTCCCAACTGGCCTCTATATTCTGTGATATCTATTGGCATTTATTGGATCCAAAGCCTTGAATTAGCCAGAATAGCATCATTTCATCATGACCATATTGCTGTAGTAAAAATAGATTTGGCCTCTGTCTTAAATGGCACCCTATTCCCTGTATTGTGCACTTCTTTTGACCAGAACCCTATGGGCACTGGTCAAAAGTAGGGCATTATGTAGGGAATGTGGTGACATTTGGGACACACCCTTAGTGATGCACATCTGTCAAGCACTCCTTGTAGATAAACCGGAAAGATCAGTCTACCTGGGGCATGAATGGATTCTTAAACAATTTCAGACTGCTAACAGATTGGTGGTGACCAAGATCCAATTGTGTCAGAGTTACACCTTTGTGAGTTACACCTTTTGTAATTTTGGCTGCATAGTGTTATGGTTTTTGTCCTCATTAATAGCCAAATCGGGTCAATTGAGGCAACTGAATTGCAAGGTCATGATCCATGGTGGGAAAACAACTTTGTTCAATCTGCTGCTTCCTATTTCACTAAGCACAGGGAGTCTAAGAAACCAAGGAAAGAAAGAGAGAGAGAAAATGGAGAGGGAAAAGAGACAGAGAAAGAGACATCTAGAGGTCCAAATGAATGTCAGAATAAGGAAGAAATAATAAGGCAAGAAAGAGTTGCAGTGAATATTGACTGCCGAGGTGGGGAAACCAAACCATGAATATTGACTGCTGAGGTGGGGAAACCAAACCGTTTATACCAAGTTAAAGAGAACATAAAATGTAGACAGACAGACAGACCAAAACACCATTAAGCAAGGGAACAGAGAGACATACAGTTGTAGTCGGAAGTTTACATACACTTAGGTTGGAGTCATTAAAACTCGTTTTTCAACAACTCCACAAATTTCTTGTTAACAAACTATAGTTTTGGCAAGTCGGTTAAGACATCTACTTTGTGCATGACACAAGTACATTTTCCAACAATTGTTTACAGACAGATTATTTCACTTATAAGTCACTGTATCTCAATTCCAGTGGGTCAGAAGTTTACATACACTATGTTGACTGTGCCTTTAAACAGCTTGGAAAATTCCAGAAAATTATGTCATGGCTTTAGAAGCTTCTGATAGGCTAATTGACATCATTTGAGTCAATTGGAGGTGTACCTGTGGATGTATTTCAAGGCCTACCTTCAAACTCAGTGCCTCTTTGCTTAACATCATGGGGAAAATAAATAAAAAAATCAGCCAAGACCTCAGAAGAAAAATTGTAGACCTCCAGAAGTCTGGTTCATCCTTGGGAGCAATTTCCAAACGTCTGAATGTACCACGTTCATCTGTACAAACAATAGTATGCAAGTATAAACACCATGGGACCGACCGCGCAGCCTTTATACCGCTCAGGAAGGAGACGCGTTCTGTCTACTAGAGATGAAAGTACTTTGGTGCGAAAATTGCAACTCAATCCCAGAACAACAGCAAAGGACCTTGTGAAGATGCTGGAGGAAACAGGTACAAAAGGTATCTATTATCACAGTAAAACTGGTCCTATATTGACATAACCTTAAAGGCCGCTCAGCAAGAAAGAAGCCACTGCTTCAAAACCGCCATAAAAAAGCCAGACTACGGTTTGCAACTGCACATCGGGACAAAGATTGTACTTTTTGGAGAAATGTCCTCTGGTCTGATGAAACAAAAACAGAACTGTTTGGCCATAATGACTATCGTTATGTTTGGAGGAAAAAGGGGGAGGCTTGCAAGCCGAAGAACACCATCCCAACTGTGAAGCACGGGGGTGGCAGCATCATGTTGTGGGTGTCACGCCCTGACCTGAGAGAGAGGGTTTGTTTCTCTATGTGTTTAGGTCTGGGTGTGGGGTGTGGGGTGGGCATTCTATGATGTCTATTTATTTGTTTTGAGCCAAGTATGGTTCCTAATCAGAGGCAGCTGTCTATCGTGGTCTCTGATTAGGAATCATACTTAGGCAGCCTTTCCCCACCTGTTAGTTGTGGGATCTTATTTTTGTAATGCTTGTTAAGCCTGCAAGACGTTACGGTCGTTGTCATTGTTTATTCTTTTGTTTGTAGTGTTCTGATTTATAATTAAATACAAAGATGAACACTCACCACGCTGCACCTTGGTCTACTCCCTTTGACGGTCGTGACAGTTGGGGTGCTTTGCTTCAGGAGGGACTGGTGCACTTCACAAAATAGATGGCATCATGAGGCAGGAAAATTGTGGATATATTTAAAGCAACATCTCAAGACATCAGTCAGGAAGTTAAAGCTTGGTCACAAATGGATCTTCCAAATGGACAATGACCAACAAGCAAACTTCCAAAGTTGTGGCAAAATGGCTTGAGGACAACAAAGTAAAGGTATTGGCGAGGCCATCACAAAGGCTACCCGAAACGTTTGACCCAAGTTCAACAATTTAAAGGCAATGCTACCAAATGCTATTGAGTATGTAAACTTCTGACACACGGGGAATATGATGAAAGAAATTAAAGATAAAATAAATAATTCTCTGTACTATTATTCTGACATTTCACATTCTCAAAATAAAGTGGTGATCCTAACTGACCTAGACAGGGAATTTTTACTAGGAAAATGTCAGGAATTGTGAAAAACTGAGTTTAAATGTCTTTGGCTAAGGTGTATGTAAACTTCCGACTTCAACTGTAAATCCAAGAGAGAGCGCATGAAAGCAATAGAGCGGGAAGGAGGGAGACAGAGAGAGAGGAGGGAGAGAAAGAGGATAGCTGAAGGGTGCAAGCGCCGGGCCTAATGTCGGACTGACAGGTGATAAAGATTAGGTTGTCAGAGTACAGGAGGGGCTGTCAGCGTGCCTGTGTGCAAGCTTCGCCTCCCGCTGACAGATACAAGAGCGGCATTCTGCACGCCAGGAAAAAAGAACACTGCAATTGTATCTCCCCCCCCATCGCCTTTCCCAGCAATTAGCAGATGTGTGAATCCGGCCAACTGCAGTTTATCCATTTCTGCTACATTTAGCAGGAGGGTTTTTCAAAGTTTTCTCCATACTGTGGTCTACACTCGTGGTCAATAAGTTACGCTACGCTATGAAGATCAATACGATTTAGGTTGATGCTAAGAGACTACCTAACACTTACATTACCAAGAATATAGATCGATAAAGAATAATTCTGCACATTTGTATCCTCTGTTATGCTTGTCTCTACAGTGTATTGTACATTGCGTCCACTTAATTTGAGTATTGAGAAAAGACTCAATAAGGTGTAGTACTTGCCTTCTCCAGACAGAGTAAACTGTCTTCATGATCAAACCTTGTGTATGGCTATTCTATAGGATCGTTGTGGGTTTTTTACCGACTGGGTTAAAATCTCAATTTTATGTTAGCAAGCTGAGCTAAAGCCTAAGCTTATTAAATAAAACTAAAGATAAAATAAGTTGAGTGAAAACTACTAAGTAATTTTATGCAACCGCACACTGTATGGACACATAGTCGGATAAGCTTCAACCTCTGTGTAAAGTATATTCTACTGAGGTATTCGTCACTGCTAATTTGTATGTTGTGAGTTATAGCAATCGGTCTTTCATATTAGGTTCCAGATTGATTCTGGCTAGCCTGTGTTGGCTTGGGAGCGTAGTCATCTGTTTATGGTCAAATTTATCCAGCCTCAGCCGGATAAACACTGGTCATGCCAGCCAATCAGAACAGAAAGGTCACTATCGTCCATTAGCGCAACTCAAGGCATGACTGATATACACTACATCACCGAAAGTATGTGGACACCTGCTCGTCGAACATCTCATTCCAAGATCATGGGCATTAATATGGAGTTGGCCGCCCTTTGCTAATATAACAGCCTCCACTCTTCTGGGAAAGCTTTCCACAAGACGATGGAACATTGCTTCCGGGACTTTCTTCCATTCAACCACAAGAGCATTAGTGATGTCGGGCAATGATGTTGGACGATTAGGCCTTGCTTGCAGTCGGCGTTCCAATTCATCCCAAAGGTTAAGATGGGGTTGAGGTCAGGGCTGTATGCAGGCCAGTCAAGTTCTTACACACCGATCTCAACAAACCATTTCTATATGAACCTTGCAATGTGCATGGGGGAATTCTCATGCATTCTCATGTGGAAACAGGAAAGGTCCTTCACCAAACTGTTGCACCAACGTTGGAAGAACAGATTCGTCTAGAATGTCATTGTATGCTGAAGTGTTAAGATTTCGCTTCACTGGAACTAAGGGACCTAGCCCGAACCATGAAAAGCAGCCCCAGACCATTATTCCTCCTCCACCAAACTTTACAGTTGACATTATGTATTTGGGCAGGTAGCATTCTCCTGGCATCCGCCAAACCCAGATTTGTCCGTCGGACTGCTAGATGGTGAAGCGTGATTCATCACTCGAGAATGCATCTCCACTGCTCCAGAGTCCAATGGCAGCGAGCTTTACACCACTCCAGCCGATGCTTGGCATTGCGCATGGTGATCTTAGGCTTGCGTGCAGCTGCTTGGCCATGGAAACCCATTTCATTAAACTCCCTACAAACAGTTATTGTGCTGACGTAGCTTCCAGAGGCAGTTTGGAACTCGGTAGTGAGTGTTGCAACCGAGGACAGACAATTTTTTTTCAGCACTCTGCGGTCCCGTTCTTGGAGCTTGTGTGGCCTACCACTTCGCAGCTGAGTCGTTGTTACTCCTAGACATTTCCACTTCACAATAACAGCACTTACAGTTCACCGGGGCAGCTCTAGCAGGGCATACATTTGATGAACTGACTTGTTGGAAAGCTGGCATCCTATGACGTGCCACGTTGAAAGTCACTGAGCTCTTCAGTAAGACCATTCTACTGCCAATGTTTTAATACGGATATTGCATGGCTGTGTGCTGGATTTTAAACAACTGTCAGCAACGGGTGTGGCTAAAATAGTCAAATCCACAAATTTTAAGGGGTGTCCACATACTTTCGTATATATATTTTATCAGTGTATTATTAGACATGTCTCGCACATATCTCACTGTCTGTACATACAGATGGAAAACAATGTGATACATGGGCTGACAGGGTCCAGGGTAGTTTTCTAGTGCTCTAGATGAGTGCCCTTTTTCTACTGTGATCTGAAAGCAATGATATTTGGACAAGGAGAGCAAAAGTACAGTTGATGTAGAAAACTACAAAGACCAAAACTACTACTCTTGTTCTATAGACTCAACACTACAACACTCACGTGGCAGTAGCACCATATTCCAAAAGGCCCAGTGATTAAACTCTTGACCCAGCATTCCTGTCTTCCTCTCAACGCTCGGGTGGAGAGCATATGATGATGCCAAGGTCAGAGTCAAGAGCAAACATATCCGGCACGGGAGAGGAGGCGGGGCATTCTAAAAACCGGAGGGGGGAAAGTTCGGAATTGATTATTGTATGCTTAATTAACACAATCCCTTTGTCTTCAGGCTCCGACGGAGGCAATTTGCAGGCATTCCACAGAAAAAAAGCGAGGAGACAATTAATTAAATGCTCCAAAAATGGGTGTTGAAAATGAGAGTGAAATGGATGCCTTTTGATATTAAAAAAATTAAAGACCTCGGGTTGGGGAGAGGAGGGGAAGGAGGGGGGAAGGATAATTGTTTGACTTTGAGGGCAGGCCTAGTCTTATTTTCAACTAAGTGACTTGGTCGGAGGGGAAGGCCATAACGGTTTAATTACAGTCTGAAAAAACAGGGAGCGGTCATTGAGTATTAAATAAAGAGGGAAGGTCAGGGTCGAATGTATATACAGTACCAGTCAAAAGTTTGGACACCTACTCATTCAAGTTTTTGTTGTTGTATTTGTTTAAACTATTTTCCACGTTGTAGAATAATAGTAAAGACATCAACACTATGAAATAACACATATGGAATCATTTAGCAACCATATTAGTATTTTATATTTGAGATTCTTCAAAGTAGCCACCATTTGCCTTGATGACAGCTTTGCACACTCTTGGCATTTTCTCAACCATCTTCATGAGGTAGTCACCTGGAATGCATTTAAATTAACAGGTGTGCCTTGTTAAAAGTACATTTGTGGAATTTCTTCCCTTCTTAATGCGTTTGAGCCAATCAGTTGTGTTGTTACAAAGTAGGGGTGGTATACAGAACATAGCCCTATTTGTTAAAATATGAAGTCCATATTATGGCAAGAACAGCTCAAATAACCAAATATAAACGACAGTCCTTTAAGTACTTTAAGACATGAAGCTCAGTCAATCCGGAAAATTTCAAGAACTGAAAGTTTCTTCAAGTGCAGTCACAACAAACATCAGGCGCTGTGATGAAATTGGCTCTCATGAGGACCTCCACAGGAAAGGAAGAACCAGAGTTACCTCTGCTGCAGAGGATAATTTCATTAGAGTTACCAACCTCAGAAACTGCAGCAAAATAAACATTGAATGAGTAGGTGTGTCCAAACGTTTGACAAGTATTGTATATCTCCAACTACATCTCCCATTTATATTATCTTCACCTGCGTCATTCATTCACTGTCTTTGTCTTTCCCTTCCTGTCAACAACTAGCCAGGTCATGGTGACCCACTGTCACCGTTAAATATCCAGCCCTTTCTAAACTCAGTATAGTGCATCACAGTATGTCGCTGTTTGACAGCAAGCTCTCTGACAAGCACAGTCATTAAGGTCTCACAAAGCCAATCTCTCAACGAAAGAAAGTAAGACCACTTTGGTTATCTATCCTTCCTCATTCCCCCATCTCCCAATTCTGCCCATTTGTGTCCTACTCTGTCTTTATAGCAGCCCTTTGTGTGTAGGAGTTTGTCACTTTTTCACCTTGTCAACACCTGGTCCTCCAGTGGTCAAAGAGACACTTTGAATCATCACATCTCTCCCCACCATCCATTTGGTCCACTTCTGTGTCCTTTATCAATCGCCATTTGCTTCAGACACACACACTCAAACACACTCCAAACCTGTTAACATTCATTGCTGGGAAAGGTGAGAGTGGAAAACAATTGTGCACACCTGCAAGCTAACAGTAAAATATCCATAGGTTCTCATCCCCTGATACATTTAGTAGATTCTCATTGTGCTAACAACTGACCCTGTTGAGTGTACTAGGATTCTAACGCTGCAGGATGGCTGTCTACCATTGTGAATACTTTTCTCGCCCGTGATAATAGGTTTGGAGTAGAAAGACGAAGTGAACTAGCCAACACAGCCTGGCTCATCCAGCAGTTAACACCCACTTAACTAACCCTCATCCTTGACCATCGAAATAGAGCCTGTTGGGCGACACAGCATGCAATTTGATTAGCGACACAGTGACAAGCATTTGTCGGATGTCAGTAGAGTGACTTTGTACAGGCAGATCAGGTCGAGGAGGGAGGGGTGGCGAAATGGAAGGGGGCGAGGTAAGGGCAAAATTAGGAGTGGAGAGTCATTAAGGGCATTCATTAAGCGGTTCAGAGCAGGGGGACGTTCTTTGTAACAACTTGTCCACGATTGCAATTACTGTACTTCGCTTTCTGATGGCTATATTAAGGGGTAATTGTTTGCGGTCTGAATGGAAGAGATGCATGCTGGGGGTCAAGTGGGTATGGGTTCACCATCATCCTGCTTTTGTACTATTTGTAGAAAGATAATGCCATATAATAGCTAATATAATAGCTCTGTAGGATGGCTATCCTCTGCTCCAACCTCTCCAAGTACTGTACATTGGGCAGCAAAGTAATCTATAGAATAGCTCAAATGACCTTTGTTTACTATATTAAAAGTTGAGATTTGTTATTTGAGTGAGCAAGCACAGGGCACATTCTCTCCCCTTTATCGTTGTATTGAGTTTACCCTCCACCTGTTCGTTCTCTCTCTCTCTCTCTCTCTCTCTCTCTCTCCAACTGTATCTGGTGTAGGTCAGGCAGACGTTAATCAAGTCAAGTGTTGTTTTAAAACGTAAAGATGCACCGCAGGACTGGACTGGGAGTAAACAAAATGCATTCTGGGAAAGCCAAAGCGAGGGCGCACTGACAGCACTCGTCCTGAAGGCAGAAGCTAATGCCGCCCAACGGACAAAGACAGCCCGCTCATTAGGAAGGATTAGGCATCCGCCTATGGCGGTAGATTGACGAGGATAGCATTTTATGAGCTAAACTGACCAAGACGCACCTCCAACAACACATAAAACCTCACATAATTCTGCCCAAAAACAATTACAATTTCTCTCAACCAGTGGCATATGGGCTTTTTATGTGAGCACTGATGCCACCCTGTGATAAGCAGTGCCCACTTTGTCAAAGTGAGAATAGACAATATTTATATTGTCCATTCCCAGCGCACCTCTCCAGGGTGCTTTGGATTGATGCATCGCTGTGGTGCTCCACCAACGTTCCGTCCAAAAAATAATATAACATAAATCATCTAGCAGATATAGGATATGGTAGAAAGAGTATGTTGCTTTTTCTGTAGACTACAGGCTGGAGATACTGTAATGAGACAATCTTTTTACATCATGGAGGTTTCTCTGATCAAATAGCCTAACCTAAATGGCACTCAATCAATTAAAAAAATGTGCTGACATGTTAACAAACACCATATCCTAAAAACAGTACAGGCCAAAGTAAAATGGAAAATATGGAGCTGACAATCAAGCTACTCACAACTGCTGTCAAGGAGTTTCATCCCGTGGGCTAAATTGTCATGATCAGTGGTTTCAAGTTTGTATCCATACATTTTTGACAAGTTGATCAAAGCGAAAAATAAAATACTTTGCATTTCCCGCTGTGTAAACACATTGCAAATTGGCTCAGGATAACTCCTCCTGATAAAGTTTGGTAGGTGATATTCAGAGCTTAAATAGCCAAATTGATGAATCAGGACTAATAAAGCCAATGATAAGGCCTGTTTTCGAAGCGGTGGGCCTACCACATGGATGGGCATTCCTAAAATTCTACTTCAGGCAACACTGTAGGCTTTACCTCAGTAACCACAGACTGACGCTGACGCCTTTTGGACATCTTGGTCCTGTCCAGACTGGATGTCTTTTTTTGGTGCAGTCCAGACCGGCCATGACCACGGACGTTGGTTTTTGGTCCGGATCAAGTTTGTACCAATCATAGATGTCTGTCTGGTTCAGATTTGGTGCGGTACGGACTGGTCTTGATTTTAACATCCACGGGCATTGATTTTTGGTCAGGTTCAAACGAAATCTGAACCAATCATAGGCGGCTGTGTTTGGTTCAGATTTTGTCCGGTCTGGACCAGCCTTGATTTGACACAAATAAATGACGTCTTTTTAATATTCATTCAGAACCCAAAATTAACCTGATTTTAACGCTCTGAAAATACGTCTTTCCACCTTTCGTTCAGAACATAAATTGAACCTAACTTCAAAATATTTTAGATATATATTCTAGTTTTGCATCGGGCTGCAATTTTATTGTCTTGCCTAGGGTGGCAGAACAGCCAGGAGCGTCCCTGCCAACGGTAGTATAGTTGTGGCTCCCTTTTGAGTTGCATGTGCCATTTTACAATCAGGAACAGGGAAGGATTTACACTGAACAAAAATATCAACACAACATGTAAAGTGTTAATCCTGTGTTTCATGAGCAGAAATAAAAAGATCCCAGAAATGTTACATACGCACAAAAAGCTTATTTCTCTCAATAGTTGGCACAAATTAGTTTACTGTTGTTTACTGTTAGTGAGCATTTCTCCTTAACCAATATAATCCATCTATACACCTGACAGGTATGGCATATCATTAAGCTGATTAAGCAGCATGATCATTACACAGGTGCACCTTGTGCTGGCCACTCTAAAATATGCAGAGACAATGCCACCACAGATGTCTCAAGTTTTGAGGGAGCGTCCAATTGGCATGCTGACTGCCGGAATGTCCACCAGAGCTGTTGCCAGATAATTTAATGTTAATTTCTCCACCATAGGCCACCTTCCAATGTCGTTTCAGTTAATTTGGCAGTACGTCCAGCAGACCACAACCGCAGACCACGTGTAACCACTCCAGCCCCAGGACCTCCACATCCGGTTTCTTCACCTACGGGATTGTCTGAGACCACCCACTTGGACAGCTGATGAAACTGAGGAATATTTCTGGCTGCAATAAAGCCCTTTTGTGGGGGAAAAGTAATTCTTATTGGCTGGTCCTGACTCCCCAGTGAGTGGGTGCGCCCAGAACTTACATGAACTATAGCTCGGTAAAATGTTGCATTGTAACGGTCGTCGTATATAGTAAACCAAGGCGCAGCAGGTTGAGTGCTCATATTAACCTTTATTAGAACACTTAATGAAACAAAACAAGAAAACGAACGGACGCACAGTATTGCAGGCTAAACACAGCAGTGCAAAAACAACTTCCCACCAAGGACAGGTGAAAACAGGGCTACCTAAGTATGACTCCCAATCAGCAACAACAATGTACAGCTGTTCCTGATTGAGAGCCATACCAGGCCAACACAAAGAAATACACAACATAGACAGAGCATAGAAATACAAAACGTAGAACATAACCAAAAACCCCGGAATACTTTAAACAAACACCCCTCTACATAAACACATATCCCAACAAACCCCGAACCACATAAAACAAACACCCCCCTGCCACGTCTTGACTAAACTACAATAACAAATAACCCCTTTACTGGTCAGGACGTGACATGCATGTTGCGTTTATATTTTTGTTCAGTATAGATTAAAAACTGTGAATATTAAGGCAGAATACATACTCTACATTATGCAACGTCATATTCAACACGGAGTATGATGAGTTAATAATCACTCATGTGTTCTCCGTAGTGTAACAAAGCTGCACTGCACAAGAGATTTTGCAATGCCATTAATCCATTCCATCAATTGGATGATCCTCCTCTCACTCTCTCTCTCTCTCTCTCCTGGTGTTTTCTCACAGCTCTTGTCGTATTAACAAGTCAATAAGGGATACCTCTGACATTCCATCACATTACATAGGGACTCACTACTGGTAGGGTTTGTGTGAAGCTCAGCATTAGCCAGGCTGCCACTCCTTAATTAGGTTTGTTCAGAGACGTGTGCTAGACTGTGGTAGATTTACTTCAATGAGGAGATACTGAGCCTCTATGGAGCCGTCATGACTTCCGACTGCTTAGATTGACTATAGAGGAGAGGTTGAGGGAGCCTGGATGGATGCGACTGCATGTTTTCTATCTATTGTGCTGACTTCCTCCCCCGCAATGCTGCATAGTGAGCATCCCTCTCTTTCCTGTCCTCTTTTATATGATCTAATGGTTGACTCCGTTTTCTATGCCACTCCTCTTTAACTTATCTGATCTCTCTCTCTCTCTCTCTCTCGCTCTCTCTCTCTGTCATACATTTTTATGCTGCTCCTCTGTAGCTTATCTCACCTCCCTCTCTACATCCCACTGTGCCAGCTTGTTTGATAACCCGTGTTGTATTCTCTCTGGGTGGCATCACTGACACATGGCACTACATTGGCACATCATCTCTCCCTCTGCCACCTAGACAAACGTGCAGGGCCTGTAATCCTGCACTGATCAAACATAGGGCTCTGATCAAATGTAGTGCATTATATAGGGAATGGGGTGCCATTTCGGACTCTGCATCTCTTCATTACTATGCATTTATACTGGCCTGGTCCTGCATTTGTAATGTTATGTAATTATTGGACAGTTTCCATAGGCGTACATCTATGAGTTGCTCTGGGATCAGGGTTTGATATGATGGGTTTGGTATGGCTCTCCATTGGATAGAGGTTCTACCAATTTCTGCACCAAAGCTGATTGCTATAATCAGCTGATTTACACTTTACCGTGAGTGGTCCTTAGTGCAACTACAATCTTGCTATACCTGCTGTGAGTATAATGTATCAGTTGTGTGTGTGCATGTGCATGTGGGTGAGTAGAGTGAGACAAAAAGTACAAGGGGGAGATTATATGCATGCATTTGTGTGTTTCTTTGAACCCAATCAAATAATATAATTGTTTTGAAACACCTTGGCTCTCCAAATTTGGTTGCCCTCGCGGTAAAGACCAGTAATATATTCCGCTCGCTACTGCCAAAAACAGAATACATCAGGGATGATTTACCCCAGTGTACGGAACAATTGAATTCAGAAGAAAAGACCCTTGCTTTCTGAATAAGATTTAGAGGATTCCATTAGGGTATTTGGAAAAAAATAAATATTAAGGCGAAGAAGTACAAATCTCTTTATCGGTAATCCGGTTCAACATAAAACATGCTTTAACTGATGAATAAGCTTACCGCCATAACACAGAATTTTTTCCTGTCATAGATAATGTAGGGACACTAAGAAGAAGCAGGCTGAAAGATACATTCCCTTCCTGGAAAGATCACTGTGTTTATAGTCAATGTGCCCAGATATGTTTTATATAGGGAAAAGCAGCCACCACTCCATGGAAGCTGAACTATTCAGTATTGTTAGCTCTAGGACAGTGTTTCCCAACCCTGGTCCTCCGCATTTTCCTTGTAGCCCTGGACAAACACACCTCATTGAAGATTGAGTTGAATCAGTTGTGCTTGTCCAGGGTTACAATAAAAATGTGCACTGTTGAGGATACTTGAGGACCAAGGTTGGGAAACACTGTTCTCGGGTATTAACTAATCCTGCTTTGGGGGCTGAAACTGTCCCATGTAGGCTACCAATGACTGTACAGTATATCTATGAGTCATGTGATTGCACAGTATGCGTTTTGGAATGTCTTCAAAGCTTTTGCCTCGTACTGCATACTCAACTATCCTAAAGGCTATCCAATACCCAAGGCCTTTGAAAGTGGTCCTCACTTTGCAGTAAGATCATGAGATGTGAATACAAAAAACTCAAACTTCAAAATAACCACTTCTTCATTAATCTCTATGTTTGGTTGTTTGTTTTTCCATTGGGAGCACTGATAAATTGATAGAAATCTGTAGATTAACATTTGACAAAACATGAAGAAAATCGAATGTTTTTGGGGTTAATTGAAGGATAACCTTGTTTTCAACGTCTGCCTGGAAAGTAATCAGATTGAGATTGTAGAGAAAGAAATCACAACATACCCAAAGGCAGTTTGCAGAGGACGTAGCTAAATGAAAACGTATGTGTGTCTTTGTATTGTTTGTGTGTGTGTGTGTGTGTGTGTGTGTGTGTGTGTGTGTGTGTGTGTGTGTGTGTGTGTGTGTGTGTGTGTGTGTGTGTGTGTGTGTGTGTGTTGTGTGTGCGTTGTTTGTGTGTGTGTTGTATGTTGTTCATGTGCGTGTGTGTGTGCATGCATGCTTGCATGTGTGATTGTGTGTGGATTGGTAGTAGAAAGGGTAGCAGTGGTGGTGCTGTATGGCAGATCAGCAGATGGTTGAAATGTGTGCCTGATTGTTGGTTTGGACCCTTTCGAGGTCTTGTTTCAGAACTCACAGCCCCAGAAATGTGAGAGAATAATAGAGGAAGAAAGTGACACCTAGGGCTGATACGGTGACTGTATTACAGCCACACCGGCAGTCACGAGTCATGACGGCAGTCAAATTCCACGTGACCTTTTAGTCACCATAATTAGGTTTCTCCAAGCTCTGATGCTGCTGATGGTCATTAGTAGCCTACCAAACTTGCTAACTGTCTGGTACTCAGCACTCTATTGTCCCTCTAATCACTCTGACATCAATGCAAATGTAATCGAAAATCTAATTTAACACTTCATGAGAGCCCATGAGAAATGTAGAAAATACTAAAAATAAAGAAATACCCTGGACTGAGTTGGTGTGGCCAAACTTTTGACTGGTACTGTATATTATTTTGTATATGTAAAGACAAGATTAAATCAAGAATAGTGTGTTGGGTGACAATATTAGCCTATCACAAATGATGTACAGTCACTTGCGAATGATACCCAAGCTTGAGGAAAACAGTGTGTGCTTTATTAAACTGTCACACACTTCATGTAGCCAAGCCCATAGGCCTACTGTATATGTTTTCATAAGGTTTGTATCACAACAACTGGCATACATAAGCAGTGCCTGCATTTCAAGTTTGGGTAAGATAATTTTCACCATAAAAATGCATCTTTCTAAATAAAAGCATTACATGCATGATCACATTTGTGGTCACTTTTGAGAATGGTGTTTTCTTGCTAATGGAACATTCACTCTTATAGCCTACTGCCATGTGCGCATTGCTGCGCTTATAATGTGAAGAAATAGCCTAAAAGTGTATCAACATTTTAAGCTGATCGTTCGTCTGTTGTGTCAGGCTCATTGCTTAAAACAGTTTTTTGATGCAAGTGGTTTTATTAATTTGGGATCTACCCCATCCCACAACTATCCCAGACTATGTTTGGATTATTTATTTCTTGTACAGAATAGAAGAGGTCAACTTTTGTACTATGGGGGTGTCGTGACGTGACTACCATTAATGTGATGCCTATTACGTAATTGAATCAATGAACTATGTTTAATTATTATGTGATAAAATGTATCATGTAACAATTAACTCATTAGTAATTTGGGGCACCACCAAAAGTTTGTTTAATGAGTTACCGTTTCCCGAATTAACTCAAGAATATATTAGAATATCTCGATCATAACAGTCAATCATTTCCTCATATCAGTCTCATTCTGAACGTCACATAATCTGTAAATCTTTACGAACCCTAACCTAAATGATGAATCAGCGATACACAAATTGGCTTAATAATTACTTATTTACTAACTAAATAATCACACATAAATACATAAAAACACACAGTATAGGTTGAATTGATTACTAACATAATGCAATAAAGGCCCTAGTGGACTAACCCGATATTACGGCTTGTTACACAAAATTGAGGATTCAGAAAGTCTCTCAAAGGGAAAGACAAAGGAATTCAACTATCGTACATACAGTTGAATAATATGCTCACCGTAAATATGAATATTTAGCACACTAACAACCGCTCATTTGGATTTAGAAATGCAACGTATATTTACGCTTAGATGTCTTTCTGTCTTCCCACTCAATGTTCACTGGGAAGTTATCGAGGAATGTAAGACTCTGGTTGTGTAAGTCTCCGGTTGTCCACCAGAGGTAACAATGTCCTTTGTAGTTGTAGTAGGCTTCTTTGTTCTGGAAGTGTTCGTTAGAATGGATACATCAGAGTACCACATGGTGGTGCGAGGGAACTATTCTTCCCCTCTCATCTTCGGTTGAGTTTCCTAGACTACGTTACATGCAGAGTTGCAGGCAGTGCATGTCTTAGTCTAGTCTTCTTCTTCTCTGTTGAAAGTTTCAGAGTTTCTAACCATTTTGTAACATTCAGCTCACACTGTCAGTCACGCTGGTCTGTAGAGATTTAACTATTCGTAATGTATTCAGCTTGAGCTGCACGTATACTAGTCTGATGTAATTTTTGTTAGGAGTCCTTTATAAGCACTCTGGCAAAAGGGGCGTTCCATCCTATTGGCATAATATCTGTGCTCAAGTGGGCGTGGTTACTGACTGGGTAAAACTTTATGACAACAATTATCTCATTTAGAAGGCTAAAATCAAATTACTATCTTTTCACAAATAGTTTCATATTTAATCATATACGTTGTACAACATTTAGATGTAAATCTGACAACTGGGACATATACATTTGTATACAAATGTAAACACGTTTACATTTGTAATGTTTTGGTTCCCCACCAACCATTTCCCACATTCTTTATGTTAGAAATATTGTTTCATTACCCAATTTTGGATGTTGGAGTTTTGGCGGCAGATTCTCTCTCTACACACATCAGATTCCTTTCTTCAATACTGCAGGGCCCGAGAGAGAAAGTTTTATCTTTGATCGTCACCCAGGAGAGAAAGAGAGTTTGGCTATCTGTCAGCCATTGGCCTAGCTCATCCGGCTCCTTTGATCCTTACCCAGGAAGGAAAGTCATGACAGGATAGTAGATTGACATAGGCTAGTGTTTTTGCTGTTCGTTAGGCCTACTCATCTTGTTGACTGACGAAAAGCAAATGTGGACAGGTTTTCCAATATCTTCAATATGCATCTCGGAATTGGATAAGGAAGCACGCAGTTTCATACCCGATGTGTCTGTCTTCACTTGTAGGCTGTGAGAAAGACCCGATCAGGTGACTGAGAGCCACGTGAGTGAGAGGTGCTTTGGCACTCAGCCGGGAGAAAGGAATTATAATTATTATATTCAGCCCAAGGGTACAACGGCAACTGGCCGCAAAAGCATGTATTTTTTTAGGGGGCATTACAGCCACACAAAGGGGATGAAGCTGGGAAATTCGAAGAATTATCAAGTGCTTGTAAATTGTGAATGAGCGACTCATCATTAGAGTTGCATCATGCAGCCTTAGAATGTGTAAAAAAATCTTAAAATATAGCCCAACATTTACTAAAGTTACATAAATAACTCTAAATTAAGCATATTGGAGTAACTGTTTCTTTGTTAACTGCTCAACACAGAATAGCCGCATGTGCGCACTCTCTCAAATTGTTTGGAGAAAATATCCATGGAATTCTAAGCAAATATTGTCTGCGAGATGAACTAGCGTAGCCCACAGCCATATGGCATAGCCAGATCAGGGCCTAACATAAGGACAACTCAGAGTATGCTATTCTGTTCTTCTGAAATAAACTACATTTTATTCATATCATGTTTGTTTAGACCTGTCTAAAATAAATAATGGATTTATTGTGATGGTGTAGGCTATATTACATGGATTTATTATACTTTTTTACATTTAGATGTTCCAAAGGTCTTTTAATTAATAGTCAATTACCGTGAGACAGGCAGTTATTTGCTTGACAATCACCGGCTGACAAAATTTCATGACCACCACATCCCTAGTGGCACCCATCCCTCGGTACCTCCCCTGTTAACAGAGAGAGAGAGAGAGAGTTAATAATACCCTCTCAAAAGGTTAATCACCCAACACAGTAAGCAACTTACTCACTCTCGCTCACTCACAACCAGCAGTCATAATCGTAACTCCAGAAACTGCCTGGGCACAGTGCTCGAGTCATCCGTCCAAGCACATTGGCACCAGTCCCCGCCCACAGTAAAGCAATAGGGAACCCACTTGTCTCACAGTATGGCGTGGGTGAGTGCGAGTGTGTGTACCGACTGTCTTAATTGAAATGTAACGACATGCCACAAGTAGAGACCCAGAGGCAAAACATTTCTCCTCCTCTTTCCCCTCCTCTGCCCTGCTCTCTTTCCCCTTTAGGGAGATGACACCACTACCCACAACCCCATGACGTTTGTGTCTCTCTCGCTAGCTCTCCTGCTAGCTTGCTAGCTCATTAGTGACTTGTGTGCAGATTGCGCCTTGATTGTTTACTAACCCTCCGTTTTTGATCTCAATGCTTTGTGTCCTGAGGGGGCTCTTGCTCTCTTGTTCACACTACAAAAACACACGCACACACACAAATATTTCTGCACGTATTCACACACACGCAGATGCACGTGTTCCGCTACTGCCATACTCTCACTGCTCACATTACTTCCATATTTCAGTTAATGGTTCTGTTATGTGTTGAGATTTCCAGGGCAGAAAAGGAGGATTTCTTTGCTGGGGATAATCCTAATTGTCGTCTTCATCCGATTATGATACTATTGTATCAGATAACTGGTATAATGTCTCGGTGGTTCTGATTCCTATCCCAGCTAGCACATAACGTTCTGAGAACCATATGTTTCTTAGAGCTTGGTGAGAGCATGGTTGTCCTATGGTTATTTTGCATACAACCTTACCATAACTTTCTGGGAATTGTGTAGAATAGTTGCTTGGCTTTGGAACATTCTCAGCAGGAACTTGACAAAAAACACTATTTTCTTCCTATTTCATTAGTTTAACAGAACGTTTCCCTAAAGTTCAAACATTTATTTTTGGTAATGTTCTAGGAATGTTCTCCAACTGGTTTGACAATGGGAATGTTCTCCAATTGTTCAGAGAACGTTAAGAAACAACATTCTTCTGTAGGAATTTCAGTACTTCAGCATAATGTTTCCTTATTGTTTTATTTAAAGTAATATTCTCACAGTTCAGAGAATATTAAGAAAATGTTCCATTAAAACCACAAGAAAACTT
Organism: Salmo trutta; assembly: GCF_901001165.1. NCBI lineage: Eukaryota > Metazoa > Chordata > Actinopteri > Salmoniformes > Salmonidae > Salmo > Salmo trutta. Next base: position 23,544,089 of record NC_042995.1, on the reverse strand, counting down.
TAGTATCGAGTAAATGAATGTTATTTAAAAACATTCTTACATTCCATTTTCATCATCGACAAGACTCTCTCTAACCTCTATCTTGTTAAGTGTATTCAGGAGTGGTGCCGTGCCCTCTAATTGGCCACACCTGATCCTAAGAAATTATTGTTTCCTTTGAAATGGGGTCTGTTAGTGTAACGATCGTCAAAAGGAGTAGACCAAGGTGCAGCGTGGTATGTGTTCATAGAACCATAGAATGCCCACCCCACACCCTGACCTAACAACATAGAGAAATAAACCGTCTCTCTCAGGTCAGGACGTGACAGTACCCCCCCCCCCCCCCCCCCAAAGGTGTGGACTCCCGGCCGCAAACCTGAAACTATAGGGGAGGGTCCGGGTGGGCATTTATACTTGGCGGCGGCTCTGGTTTGGGGCGTAGCCCCCACCCCGCCCGCTGATCCCCCCGCTTCTGTGTCACCGGAGGAACCAGACCGTGGATCATCGCCGGAGGCTCTGAACTGCGGACTGCCGCTGAAGACTCTGGGCTGCAGGCCGCCGCTGAAGACTCTGGGCTGCAGGCCGCCGCTGAAGACTCCGGGCTGCAGACTGCCTCTGAAGACTCCGGGCTGCAGACTGCCGCTGAAGACTCTGGGCTGCAGACCGCCGCTAACTGGGGACCGCCGCTGAAGACTCCGGACTGGGGACCGTCGCTGGAGGCTCCGGACTGGGGAGCGTCGCTGTAGGTTCCGGACTGGGGAGCGTCGCTGTAGGCTCCGGACTGGAGAGCGTCGCTGTAGGTTCCGGACTGGAGACTGTCGCTGCAGGCTCCGGGCTGCAGACCGCCGCTGAAGACTCTGGGCTGCAGACTGCCTCTGAAGACTCCGGGCTGCAGACTGCCGCTGAAGACTCCGGGCTGCAGACCGCCGCTAACTGGGGACCGCCGCTGAAGACTCCGGACTGGGGACCGTCGCTGGAGGCTCCGGACTGGGGAGCATCGCTGTAGGCTCCGGACTGGAGAGCGTCACTGTAGGCTCCGGACTGGAGACTGTCGCTGCAGGCTCTGGGCCATGGATCATCACTGGAGGCTTCGTGCCATGGATCATCACTGGAGGCTTCGGACCATTGATCATCACTGGAGGTTTCCTACGTGGAGCTGGAACCGGTCTCACCGGACTGGGGAGACGCACAGGAGACTGGGTGCGCAGAGCAGGCACAGGGTATCCTGGGCCGTGGAGGCGCATTGGAGGTCTGGAGCTTAGGGCTGGCACACCCCGTCCTGGCTGGATGGTTATTTTAGCCCAGCAAGGGTGGAGCGCTGGCACAGGACGAACTGGTTTGTGCTGGTGAACGGGGGGTACCGTGCGTAGAGCTGGCGCAGGATACCCTGGGCCGAAGAGACGCACTGGAGACCAGGAATGCTGAGCCGGCACACTACTTCCTGGCTGACAGCCAACTCTAGCACAGCAACGGTGAGGAGCTTGCACCGAGCGCACCGGGCTGTGAGTGCGCACTGGCGACACAGTGCGCATCACCGCATAACACGGTGCTTGCTCGGTCACTCGCTCCCCACAGTAAGCACGGGGAGTTGACTCAGGTCTCAACCCCGACTTCGCCAATCTCCCCGTGTGCCCCCCCAAAACATTTTTGGGGGCGCTGCCTCTCGGGCTTCCACTGTTTCCTTGCCTGTTCCTCTCAGTATCGCCGTTCCGCTTTCGCTGCCTCTATCTCCTCTTGCGGATGGTGATACTCCCCAGGCCTTGTCCAAGGTCCAGCCCCATCCAGGATTTCCTCCCAGGTCCAGTCATCCGGCCCACGCTGCTTGGTCCTTTGGTTGTGTAACGGCCGTCATCAGATTGAGACCAAGGTGCAGCAGAGGATGTTTTCATATTAAGGATTTTAATAAACGAATTAACACTATACAAAAAGAAAACACGACAAGGAATGACAGCCAAACAGTCCTGTCAGGATTAACAAACCTAGACAGAAAACATTCACCCACAAACCCCAAAGGAAAAACAGGCTGCCTATGTATGACTCTCAATCAGCAACAACGATCTACACCTGTTCCTGATTGAGAGCCATACACGGCCGAAACAAAGAAAACCACCAACATAGAAAAAGAAACCTAGAACGCCCACCCATGTCACACCCTGGCCTAACCAAAAATAGAGAACAAAAAACCCTCTCTATGGCCAGGGCGTTACAGGTGGTAGGATCTTCTGTAACGATCGTCAAAAGGAGTAGACCAAGGTGCAGCGTGGTATGTGTTCATCTTGATATTTATTTTAAATCTGAACACTTAAAGAAAATAATAAACAATGGAAAAACGACCGTCACGTCTTGCAGGCTTTACAAAGCAGTACAAAAATAAGATCCCAAATAAACCGTCTCTCTCAGGTCAGGGCATGACAGTTAGATAAAAATGACTAAAATGAACAGCTTTGTATGCTTAAGAAAATATGGCACGCTACCTCCATCCTGTTGGCGCTAATTCCCTAATTCCATGGATAGAGAACAGAAGGTTATAGATTTGAATCTCACTGATGCCGTTTAACAATAAAAAAAAGAAAAAGCGTTTCCACATGCCCTATCTGTATTTTGAGTAAAAAAAAAAAGGTAACCCAAAATAAGCTAGCAGTGTTATTGAAACATTCAGTGAAAGTTATTTAAGTTATTTAAAAACATCCAAATAACCTATACTTTCTCAGAGCGTTAATAGAACCTCCCAGGAAAACTTCCAAGAAACCAGAGTAAAACATTATCTAAACCTCCCTGCAACCTAAAAATAAACGTTCACAAAATAGGTTTTTAACCTAGTGATGAGGAACAACGCTCGTCGTCTCCCTCCAGAATATCTATGGTAATGCTAAATCTGAGTCGTGTGGGAGGAAAACACATTTTATGGAAATCAAATGTGATACAGAAAACAAACAATACACACACACACACACAAACAAAACGGAGTGCGAGTCTGGCCCCCATCCACCGCGGCTTATTTCACGCCAGGGCACAGCGATTAGCATTACATTAATAAACCACACTTTTGGAAAGAGAGGGGTGATTACAGAAACAAATAATATGACGGCGGGTGGAGACACGTGTCGGCGATAATATCATGACTAACTGACATTTGGTATTCACAACCTCCGTCTTGGCATTCACTAGCTCCGCTTAACGGATAAGGTTTTGTTAATTATCAAACCACGGAGACCCGACCACGAGGGCAACAAAACTGTACCAATCATGATAATGACGTTGGGGGGGTGCAGACCCTACATTTCATGTGTATAAAATGTAATGTCAATATGTTTAGTGGTCTGGCTGGTAATTTTCTAGGCAACTGTTTCATCCACTCACAAAAATAGAGGGCACATCATTTCTACACTGACAACAATAAATGCCACATTTTAGAAAGAAGGAACAAAAAAAGAAGGAAGGAAGGAAGGAAGGAAGGAAGGAAGGAAGGAAGGAAGGAAGGAAGGAAGGAAGGAAGGAAAAAGAAGGAATCATGTTTGTGTCAAGTCATTCTTAGTGAAACATAATCTATACAGAATTAATTGACACATTTTCAGTGTAATAAAAAATGTGAACAATTTCACAAAAACAAACAATGTCATCTTTAAGCATTATTCCTGTGTGTCTTTATTGTCCCTGTATGCATCTTTATACTGCTGACAAATCCAATTTCCATTGTAGGGTTAATAAAGTGTATTCATTAATTCGAGGTTTATTGTCTCCCCATTGAGTACTGACCCAAAACAGATTATGGTGACCAATTTACAATTAAATACATTTCTACATCCCCTCAGTTGTTTGCAATTATGAAGGTATTGTCAGGTCACAAATAATATTTATTTATTTAACCCTTATCTTACAAATTGTCTGAGAACACACTTTCAATACAGCAACTAGCTGGGAAATAGTTGCAGAGGAGAGGGCATGAATGAGCCAATTAGAACTGTGAGTCCACAGACTGTATCATTCAATTATAAAACATTCCCTTTACGTTCCAAGTGACACCCTATTCACGGGAAAGTGCACTCCTTTTGACTGAGGCCCATTGGGCTCTTGTCAAAAGTAGTATAACTTAAAGGGAATAGGGTGTCATTTGGGATGCAGACTCCATTGATGGAGTGAAACACATCTTAGTCTACCTTTTCGATGTACTGTAGCTACATATTTCCATCTCCAATGAGCACTATGGACATCCTTTCACATTGGGCCCTTAGAAAAGGCAGAATGTGCCCGCAAAGCTGCCAAGAATATAAGAGACTTCCAGATGAGAGAGGGCCGCAGACACACATGGGCTGTCCGTAATAATGACCCATCTCCTGGCAGACCAAAGAACCGTGACTGGCCCTCATTCCCAGCTCCAGAGCAGGCTGGACCGATAAGGGCGGCCAGGCAGCTAGGCAGTCTGCCCCCATAATGTATGCTCCTGTGCTACTCAACTGACAGGAACCCACAGTGGGTTGAACACTTTTATTATAGGCACTGCATTGTGTATTACTTTTACTGTACTGTAGGCTCTGTTGTCTAAGCTGGAGACCTTACTTGTAAATGTTGAAATTTCCCGAACCAAATGGTTAATAGTGGTCTTAAACTGTATAGTGTGTATTTTGTGTAGGGAGAGAGAGAGAACCAGTTGGTTGGAGGAGAGAGAAACAATGATGGATTGGGCTCAAGCTAATAGCTTTTGGATGTGGGGAAGGATGGCGAGCTGGGACACAGGAGACGGAGTTGGGTATCTGTTGATTTCCACACAGCAGATGAACCATGTATTAAGCATGTTGTACCACTCCCCACTCTAAATGGTAATGCCAGAGCTTCTAGCGCTCTAGGTCCATGGCTGCCAGAGATGGCATGCATATGTAACAGTTACACATGACTGTCATTCAGCACAAACTGTGACAGAGTTTGTACGTGGTCAAACAGCTCGACCATGCCACATGAGGCCAGAGTGACATTGCATGCAGAATGGAAATGCTGCCAAGACGGTGTCCTGGACTCACTCCCTGTGTAGATGGAGAAAGTGTGAGTGTGTGTCTGAGAGATGTAGGTGTGGAGTGCAGCTGTCGCAGCCTTCTGCTGGCGGTCAAGCCTGGTGGTTAGTCTGGCCACTTGCATTGGACCTCATGGTGCCGTTCATCCAATCGGCTCAGACTTCACACGCCATTGAGCCAATCAGCTTGGACTTGCATGCGTGATTATGCTTTGGCCCTCTCTCTCTCAAGTTTGGAATATGTTGACTTGGACCAGTGTGGATGCTTTGAGGCCTCTGTCTCTACTCTCAGCCAACACACACAGATACAAAGACTCACACAAACCATCTCCCCCTCCCCCACCTCACACACTGACTGACAGACAGATATCTGGATCGGGAATGCTTTGTGTTGGCTCATGATCTATGCTGATGAGAAATTAACCATTTGACATTTGTGAGACATTAATGAGACATTAATCACATGTTAATGTCTGTCTGGTGAACACGTCTATTCAGCTGCTGTGTGTGTGTGTGTGTGTGTGTGTGTGTGTGTGTGTGTGTGTGTGTGTGTGTGTGTGTCCGTGTGTGTGTTTAGCTTGTCAGGACACACTGGGTGCAAGTGGTGAACCGACATTCGGCCTCTTCAGATGTAACCATCACTCTGGTGTGTGTGTGTGTGTGTGTGTGTGTGTGTGTGTGTGTGTGTGTGTGTGTGTGTGTGTGTGTGTGTGTGTGTGTGTGTGTGTGTGTGTGTGTGTGTTGGATGAACAGATTTTCTTTTACCTATTAATTCCACATGGTTACAGGGTTAAAACAGAAGCAAATCAAAGGGTTACGTTTAGGTATTCATTTAGAGTGGTTAAGGTTAGGACTATGGTTTGGGGAAAGCTGAATATCATCAAGTACTCTCACTGCTTGCTAGAGAATTGTGAACTGCTGTGGGGCAGTGGTCTCAGGAGTGTGTTCTGGCTCTGAGCCTCATGAGTTTGAGCCCAGTGCTGTGCCATTTCTTTGGGTGAGTGCCTGACGAAGGCATATATTGACGTCTTCAGGACCTTTTGAAATGTCCGAAATTAACGTCTCTTTCTTGGTACCAGCCTGGTTCTCACTACCGTCTATCAGCAGTGTTTTCTTGGTACTTAAGTTATATCCTCAACTATCCCAGCACAACTGGGCCGGTAGGATATGTGACGTTGCGGTGAGCCTAGAAGCAGGGAGGTATTTGCGTGACTACACTAAGTGTAACTTAGTGTAGTCATCTGCTAAATTACTAAAATCTCAAATCATATGTTTGGAAATCTCCCTGTGCTGCTGAGGCACTGCTGTGTGTGTGTGGGTCACCGACCATGGACGCAAGCCCCAGGTAGCCTCTTACTGAGTAATAATGGGATTTTCTGTATAGGGATGAGAGGCTAGCGAGTGTGTGTGTGTACAGGTGTCTACCGTGGCTTGTTAGACAAACACACACCCACACACGTCAGCCCACTCAGTGTAAGCAGAAAAAAACAAACCCACTCTCCAGTCCATGGCCACACATTCACAAACAGAAAGACCACCTACACATACACTCCAATACTCACACACACGTAAACACACACTCATACTCACACACAATCACGGACAGACACACACACGCACACTCCAACACTTAAACAAACACATTTGCTTACATTCACTTACACACACACACACACACACGCACACACACACACACACACGCACGCACGCACACACACACACACACACCTATTAATCAACAAAATCCCAATCCTCAAGTCTTCAATTTCCTATTTTAATAATTAATTTTAACTATGTTAGCCATATTGACCGAGTTGCTCAGACAGTATGTCAAATAAGACAAGAAACAATAGTAATCACATTAATTAACCATTTAATATGATTGCACCGAGATTGCAGCCAGACAGAGTTTAATGGATATTGTGTGTGTGTGTGTGTTCGCTCAGTGAAACAAGGTCGAAGTCCAGGTCTGAGGACTTATTAAAAATGATCTGAACCCAGTCCGCCACATTTGATTTATGAGATTGCCATGCCTCGCGGGGTCCCAAAGTTTTCTGGTGTCCCGGTGTAATTAATGGAATGTAGAACGTGTGACTGAGATTCCACCAGACCGCAAAGCTGCTAGAGTACTGGGAGACTTCCTCCAGCCCTCCTCTCCTCCCCCAGGTTGGTTTCCCGCTGTGATGACTGTTATTGACGGTTGGCGCCCGCACTCCGGACAGGGACCTTAATGAGATGGTGTCTGTGTGGTTAGCCCATCTCTCTCTCTTTCTCTGTCTGTGTGTTTATATTTTCTCTGTCTCTTTTCTCTTTTATCCATCTCTCTCTTTCTCTATTTGTCTTTCAGTTTCTTGCTCTGTTTCTCACTCTGTTTTGTGGAAAGACACACTTTAAATGCACTGGCACATGCATTGCTGTTCTAACAATGAGCCTGTAGAGAAAATATTGGACTTCAATACAGGGGCAGAATGGCCTTGATGTTACATAATGTTTACTCCTGCTCTTCATTGGAGTGTGTAATCTGTGTAACCTGTGGAATCGACATGCATCTTTTCCTTGTGTGTGCTTGTACATGCTTACGTGTGTGTGTGTGTGTGTGTGTGTGTGTGTGTGTGTGTGTGTGTGTGTGTGTGTGTGTGTGTGTGTGTGTGTGTGTGTGTGGATATGTGTGTGTGACTCATTATGCAGACCGACCATCTGTTGCCTGCTCGGCTCTGCCCTTATTCAGATGGATGAGGAGCACGGGGTTGTCTGTCTTTGCATTTCATTAGCTGTGTGTTTTCCTGCTCTAACTCATTAAGCCACACACAGCCAGAGCAGTCACTCAAGCCCTGGGACCCATTTAGACAGGACGGACACGCGCTCAGACAGCTATCAGCAGACTGGGGTCCTCGCAAAGCCAGACAGGCACAAATGCAGCCAGCCGTAGCCCTTCAGGAGCCCTATAGGCAGATGGTTAGACAGGGAACATAGTAAACAGTTTGGAGCAGAGTAGGCCTGGCACAAGGGATGGCACAGTGTCTCTAGCCTGATATCCTTCTTTCCATCCTTCCTTTGTTCCTTCCTTCATTGTATTATTCCATTCCTTTGCTTTTTTACTACTTTTATTATTTCCTTCTTTCCTTCCTTCCCTCATGCCTTCCTTCTTTCCCTGCTTCTTCCTCCTTTTCATTCCTTTCCTCCTTTCCTTAATTTATACGTTTCATCCTACAAACATACTCACCCACTCTCCAGTCCATGGCCACACATTCACAAACAGAAAGACCACCTACACATACACTCCAATACTCCAACACAAGAAAAAACACACTCTCAGTATTCACCCATTCATGATCCTTTTCACCTACACATATTCATTTTAGACCAGAGAAAGAAATTGTTGAAAAGTAGTGCGACTCATATGACTCATTACTGCTCTCCATTATTTCCACTGTCACATTTCACACATTACTGATGTCAACTGAGAACAGCCAGAACTGCACACACTTTCAGGTCAACATCAGACAACAATAACTCATCCATTAATGTACAGTACTATACTCCAACATCAGGCCGCTTTTCTGGCTCACCCAACAGGCTATATAAAGCAGGAGACAATAGAGTCACTCTCTTTAGACTTGGAATAGATCCCACTCCAGGCAAAGCTCCAGTAATATCGGACTATCGCTCAAATAGGAATTAGAGTCCAAGGCAGATTGTGAATAGTACATTTACTTTAGCCCAGAATGGGACAGATCAATAGTAGATATTCCCACCGGCACAGGCTTGGCTAGCAGCAATGGGTTATTGTCAAGGGTGTGTGTGTGTGTGCGTGCGTGTGTGTGTGAGTGTGGGGGGCATGTGTTTGCTTGCATGCCTCTTTGGATGTTAGTGATGTACCACTGTATTAAATTATTCTACAACATAATTATAACAATTGCTCTTTGAAACAGAGCAAAGTAACTAGCCCACTTACATGTCAGTTCTATACAGAACAATCAAACTCCATTTCAACCTGGCTTATTGTCAGGGTCTCCTTGTCTGCATCCAAAATGGTCCCCTATTTCCCATGTAGTGCACTACTTTTCACAAGGGCCCATGTGGTTCTGGTCAATAGGATGCAATTTGGGACACACTATTGTCTTTGCCCACAGGAAAAAAAGACTATATTATTTAATGTTTTGTTTTTGCGGACTTTATACTGTATTATTCACTGACGTATACTATTGCATACTGTAGTATTTTACAGTTTACTGGAGTATAAATACTGTAGTAAAAGAAAATGGTAGTATATACCATAGTATTTACTGTAGTGGTTTTGTGGACATTACTGTAGTATATAGAAGTGGGGGCTTTCTCTATGAGGAAACCTACTGGAGAAATACTAAAATAGCACATTTTACATAACCTGTAAGTAGGTAGGACTGGGGTCTGAATGGATAGGTCAGAGCTTCTGCTCTTTTCTATAACCTGTAAGGAACACTATATATGGTCTATACTTGGCATGTACACTACCTTCCTAATATTGTGTTGTACCCCCTTTTGCCCTCAGAACCAGTTCAATTAGTCGGGGCTTGGACTCTACAAGGTGTTGAAAGCGTTTCAAAGGGATGCTGGCCCATGTTGACTCCAATGCTTACCACAGTTTTGTCAAGTTGGCTGGATGTCCTTTGATGTGGTAGACCATTCTTGATACAAATGGGAAACTGTTGAGTGTGAAAAACCCAGCAGCGTTGTAGTTCTTGATACATTCAAACTGGTGTGCTTGGCATCTACTACCATACCCTGTTCAAAGGCACTTAAATATTTTGTCATACCCATTCACCATCTGAATGGCACACCTACACAATCCATGTCTCAATTGTCTCAAGGTTTAAAAATCCTCCTTTAACCTGTCTCCTTCCCTTCTCATCTACATGATTTAACAAGTGACATCAATAAGGGATCATAGCTTTCACATGGTCAGTCTATGTCATGAAAAAAGCAGGTGTTTTGTACACTCAGCATAGGTTTCTCCCCTATGTGTGTCACACATTGAGATATGGGGCAGGGGAATGGGCAGGGTATATGCACATTACATTCTGTATTATTACTATGGTTAAGAAACTGCAGTGTTTTTGCAGACATTACTGTAGTATTTACTAGTGTTTTTATACTACACAATTCTGTAGTAAGTACTACACATGATCGAGGGATACTACAGTGTGTAGTATATTATTCTACAGTATACAAAAATGTATTACATAATTATATGGTAAGTACTATTGTATTCTATTGTAAACCGTAGTATTTTTTCATGTGGGGGTGTGAATTGAGGGATGTTTAAAGCACTGAGTCCCTTTGCATTGTGGGTGCAGAGCATTGTGGGTGCCGTCCTGCCAATATGCTGTCAAAGCAGTGAATGGAAATGAACACACACACACACAAAGTGTCTGTTTTATCCCGAGGTCAGAGCCTTCCTTTAGAGCTAGGCTCAGACACAGAGGTAAAAATACGTAGACTGACAGAACCCTGTTTCCTGCCAACATAGCAGGAATGCAGTCCAACATGGCACCAATTAGTACCATGCTAATGAACAGCGGGCATTGAGGTTTGTCTCTTTACCAGAGAGCTTATAGTGTTTTTCACATTGTTATTCCATGCCCGGTACAGGCACCTTGTCCAGGGGGTGATGTGTGGGTATATAAAGTGTGTGTGTTTAATGCTGGTGTGTGTGTGTGTGTGTGTGTGTGTGTGTGTGTGTGTGTGTGTGTGTGTGTGTGTGTGTGTGTGTGTGTGTGTGTGCGTGTGCATCTTTCCTGCCTGTGTGTATGTGTTTGTCTAGGTGTGTGTGTTTTTTACGCTGGTAGCAAAGAATTGAGGTGGGGTACTGAGTGAATGTGTATTTTAGGAGATGGTGTTGGCTCTGGGAGCTGCCAGGTAAACACATGGAGGATGAGTCAAGGGTAGGCCGGCCGGCTATTCGAGTAATACCCATGCTTTCAGCCAAATGTGTGTGTGTGTGTGTGTGTGTGTGTGTGTGTGTGTGTGTGTGCTTGAGCGTGCACTTTGTGTGTGTGTATCACTCCACATTCATTGACGAGGTAAAAGGAGCAAGGGAGGATGGTGTTGAGGAGTGGGGGACATAGGGATGAAGAACAGGGAGTGTGGAGATTAGGAGGAGGTATTGGATCAGCCATCTGTCTCTCTATGATTCAATGAAGGCAGTGTAGTCCGGGCGGTGGTGGGGCAACTAGCAGTCAAAACAGTTAAGCCAGATCAACTGTATAGTGTAATTTTTGGGCCTTTTATTCCCCAGACTCTGCAAGACTGAAGTCAGTCTCCAAATTGGCCATCAAACTCACAATTTGTCCAGACTCTTTACCCTTTTACCCTATTTATCCAGAATTCATGCAATACTATGAGAAAAGAAAAGACTAATCGAAATGGCTGTCTTGACACTTGCTCTTCAATTTCAATGTGTGACTCCCATTTCAGTGGTGTAAAAAGGCAAAAATGTGTCACTTGAGAAGAGAGAGAAAAAGCAGCATGTTTTATAGAAGTTTATATTATTCACACTGTTTCTGTTGAGCTGAAGCCTCGTGCTGTCCCTTAAAATCTACCATGGTACTATTATGGTTATTTCATTCATACCATGGTACTACTATGGTACTTTCACTTATACCATGGTATAGTCTAAATCATGGAAATGTACCATTGGTTTTAGCTTTGAGGTATGATGGTACTACCACGATACTGGCATTGTACCTAATCATTGCCATGGTATTGCATCATTTATACCATGGTATCAATCTGAATCATGGAAATGTATTATGATCTTAGCTTTGAAGGATGATGGTACTGCCATGCACCTAAATAATACCATGATATTGCACCATTTATACCATGGTAGATGTAGATTATGGAAATACCATACTCATCATATGGTACCATCTTTATTCATTTTGCGTTGGGCATGTTTCTGAAGTCAGTCAGGCTACTATTATTAGTCCTAGTTTGTCTGTAACATCAAAGAAAAAGGGAAACGGTGTGAAAAGGGCAGTGTTGTGTTCGAGGCCACCTAACGCAAGACCGATTCAAGGCCAAGACCGGAGCGATTCAAGTCCGAGTCAAAACCAAGAGTGGAGGGTGGGCGAGACCGAGTCACGACCAAGACCGGGAGGGGGACGAGAGGTCCGAGACTGAGTCAAGACCGAGACTAGAAAAATGCGAGTCCAATTCAAGACCATGACTGTAATTTAGTCAAGTTGCCTCCATAGGAATTCAAAATGTCCAGTATTTCTGTGTTCATATTTCAGAGGAAAATTTGTATTCTTTAGACATTCAGAATGGTGAAACAATTTATGCTGAGGGCAAAAGAGCCACTATATAAATGTTTACTAACCCGAACACAATGGGGAACAATGAGGGCCTTTCTACGCTTTCAGAGAAAGGTTAAGCATTTATGAAATAATAATAATTATATTATTCTTTTCAATGTTGTTCTGATTTAATCTCTTCAGTTTTTGTTAGAAAGGAAAATGTTAACATTGAAGAGAGAACATTATCCAATCAGGATCTTTCTTTGGTGGTCTCTGGGGAGATAAATCTAACTAGCTAAGTCAGCTATTGGCTAAGCCATCAGAAGCTAGGTAGAAGGCGTATGTCATTCAACTGTATTAGGAAAAATGTTGGAGTGACATTGGACTCAACCAATCACATTGACTTGTAATGGCCAACAGGTAACTGTGCAATAGTGAGCAGTAGTTATCCCACAGTCTAGCTAGCTAGCTTTTGTTGTAGGCTAGTTTGCAGCGGCTGCAGCAGGTGTTATCGAAGTGAATGGTGTTGCTAATTTGTTAGCTTCTCCCTTTTCAAGAACAACTTTCAACAGCTTATTGCAGCTTTTGTTGTTTGCCATCTCTTTGAAAATAACTTGTGTGTGAAACGTTGTTGCATTTAAACTTAAGATCACCGGTAACTTACTTAAACTTTGATTGGGAAATGCTTAGCCTAATGGTTGTGTTTTTGTTTGGGACCTACTGTCTTATTATGTCCGAATGAATGAACTGCTGTCTTTCCATCTGGCCCTATGCAGTGATGTAGTGGTGCCTGGAGAAGTGGGCCCTGTGTGAAGGAAAGGTGCCCTGTGTGGAAAAATCTTATGTTTGCCTATAGATTTAAAAAAAAAATGTAAAAAAAATGTTTAAACATATCAGGATACCGTTTTTGAGGTCTGGGAAAAATCTATAAAATCTATATTTGTAGGGTGTAGTTGCCCTTTAATTCAATTGAGCATAACAAATGCCCTCCCCATTGATGCACATCAGCTTTATATATTTATGTCAGGTAGGCGTACATTGCAGTCAACATTTAATTGGGATGGTTTTTCGGGAAAGCCTTGCCAAATGTTTATGCAAACAGTGCATGATGACTGGATTGCACTTCGCAAATAGCCTACTAACCAAGGCTAAGGACCAAGCTTTGTTAATACCTGGTTTGCATACCCATTGTTGCTTTAGTTAGCATTTACTGGTAGATATCATAAGTTAGAGGCGAAAGAAACGCACACCTATTTAGGCGAGGTGCTGGCTAGCGGAGTGGAACACTTAAAAAAAATAAAGGAGAGCCGCACACTCTAGGAGCTCAGATGCAAAAATATGTTTGTCAAATATTTCGACAGACAAGCTGTCTTCATCAGGGTATAATGACAAACACTGCAAAGGTCTTTCCTACCTACCGGCTACCGATGTCATTCTTCTGTAAGCTGCTCCATGCGACAACCAGTTGAGAGCTGTGCGCTCTTGCAGCCTGCAGATGATATTCCGCTGAAACTAGGCTATGTGTGCTGCGCACATGTGAATATATTTCACATGCTTTGGGATTGTGTAGGCTACTTTGTGCATGCAGGGTTTCTCTGTTGTACAACATATTTAATAAGTTGTATACCTATACTACACTACATTAAAACGCAACAGAAGGAATTAAGAAGTGAGTATAGGCAATTCCCACAAAAAAAAAGTGGGTTTAAGGCGTATACCTGCATATAGCCTCCACTACACCACTGGCCCTTTTTGTTTTACAAAAAGTGCACTCTCCTACATGAGTGCGCTGCTATTACAGTTGTTGTCCTTTCAACATCACAAGCCTGTCACACACTGAAGGTCCAATAGGTTCGCCACTACGCATTCATGTCTATAATAGATATAAAGACATACAATTGTTCCATCTTCCCTTCACTAATAGTGAGTGCACATAGCAATTTCCCATGCTCTTCCCTACCAGGGAGTCAAGGAAATTTGAACAAGGTTTGAGGATATTTTTCAATGAAAGTAAAAGACACTAATGTTACAAGTAAAGTAGGAATCCTTTCAACAGATTTCAATAGGTGATAACATATTAATGTTTCAAGAATGGAGTTCATATATTTGGCCTGGCAAAGTGATTTTATGCACTAACTTAATGGAAGCTGATAATTATGAGTTTTTTGCTGGTCTCGGGAAGAAATGATGAGTCCTCACTGTCAGAGACCAAGTCAAGACCAAGTAAAAATGTATCACCGAGATAAGACCGAGACACTCATTATGTGGTCATGAGACCGGACTCGAGACCGGTCTCGAGTACCACAACACTGGAGAAAGGTTGTTTTTTGCTCATGTTTGGGTTCACTGTGTTGCCAACCTGAAATGTGGCAGAATGTAAGATATATGGTAGCCTAATCTTATTTATAGTCAAGGGGTGTTGCGCTTGTTTCGGCCTGCTTCAAGCGCTCTCGCACTAACATGCCTAGTCAGTCAGTTGAATGAGAGAGACAACTGAAGAGAGAAGCACCAGATAAACAAAATATTATAAACGTTATTTATTTTATTTAACCTTTCTTTAACTTGGCAAGTCAGTTAAGAACAAATTCTTATTTACAATGACAGCCTACAACGACTCTAGCTTGATACAGAGACAGCCTAACTACCATCCACGGGATCTTTAGAAACTCATTCCCTTACCTTGTGATCCATTGAGATGGGAACACTAGGGTGCCTTTGTGTGATATCACCTGAGGTACTGTATCTCATGCATTTTCTAATCTAAGTGAAGGCAACTGAGGACTTTGACGCCTACAAACCCTAACCCGGACGACACTGGGCCAATTGTGCGCCCCGTATGGGACTCCCAATCACTTCCGGTTGTGATACAGCCTGGAATTGAACCAGGGTCTGTAGTGATGATGTTTTGATAGTTTAAATCATTTATAAAGTCTCTTAGCATAGAAGCTAGAGTCATCAAAAATTAGCTCCAGTCAAGTTAGCCTGTCATTGTCATGGCGACAAGACAAACGTTCACACAGAGTGTATACAATGGGAAACAATGTAACTTGCTGTTTTTAGGGATATGTTGAGAATTACATTATGAAAATGTATCTATGAGATAAGCTGATTATTAGCTTTTTACAAATTGTTTTGTAGTATTTTGGCTATTTAGAATTGTATAAGAGTAGCCAAGTCAGTTGAATGAGAGAGAGCCAACTGAAAACAATATTGAAGAGAGAATCACCAGATAAACTATTTAAAATCTTTAAGGTTTCAGACTCCATTGTTCTCACCATACCCTATCCATGTCCCTAGGTACTCTACTAGATACTCTACTACTCTACTAGACCATGTCTGTTGTGGTTTTTCACAATGAGCTAAAGGGGTTAAAGAGGGTACATTAGACCTACGCTTTGCCATTGCAGAGCAAGGAGTCAATGTTGCATAATGTGTATACCATAAATTACTACGTTTTTGGTCACTTTACCCGAAAAATGGTGGGACACAGACTATCAAACAGAGATAAGGATAGAGTGATACATAGAGACAGACAGAGGCACAGAAAGAGACAGAGACACACAAGGACATAGAGAGAGACACAGAGATACACACAGCACTATCGCCTAACTACCATCCACGGGATCTTTAGAAAGTCATTCCATCACCTTGTGATCCATTGAGATGGGAACACTAGGGTGCCATTGTGTGATATCACCTGAGGTACTGTATCTCATGCATTTTCTAATCTAAGTGAAGGCAACTGAGGACTTCGACGCCTCCTTTCTCCTCTCCCTGTAGAGCACCCCTTACAAAAATCTACCATGGCAGTACAATGAAAGAAATACCATGGTACTATCATTTGATCACTATCATGGCAGGAAAATACTGGTATTGCAACAGTACCATGGTATTTTCCTACCATGGTAGTGACCCCCAAAAATATGATACCGTAGTACCATAAGTCTTTTTTTTTTTATTGTACTACCATGGTATATTTATGTAAGGGGTGCCCTACAGGGAGAGGAGACAGAAGGCTTCAAAGTCCTCAGTTGCCTTCACTTAGATTAGAAAATACATTACATACAGTACCGCAGGTGATATCACACAATGGCACCCTAGTGTTCCCATCTCAATGGATCACAAGGTGTTGGAATGACTCAGTCTAAAGGTCCTGTGGATAGTAGTTAGTCGATAGTGCTGTGTATACAGTATCTCTGTGTCCTTGTGTGTCTCTGTCTATCTCTGTGCCTCTGTCTCCATTTATCACTCTGTCGCTATCACTGTTTACCAGTCTCTGTGTCTCTCTGTGTGTGAATTTGTACCATGTGGGTATGGAAGGAGGCTAGTCAGTTGAATGTATGGGGTCACCACTGAGTAGGGCTGTGACGGTCTTGGAATTTGAGGTTACGGCAGTTGGCCAGGCCAATGTACACGGTCACTGACGTAACCGTTCAGGGGGTGACCCAATACATTCAGCTGACTAGCCTAAGTATTATTATTCAGGTTATTACTTATAAATAGCAATCAACAAATTAAGAAATGCCAGGTTGTAAAGAATCTGTCACATTTTTTTGGACACAATATTAACAGAGTCAAAATAAAGACATATGCCTACCTTGTCCTTGTCTGTTGTCTTTTCTGCGTAACAAATATTTGCATAACGTCACAAACCCTGCTGCTGTCATATTTTGGCATTGTCATATGTTCTTTAAAGAGAGGATGCCATAATAAGATAAATAATGTAGGCTAAGCTACTGAAACAAGGCATTTTACAAGATTAAATCATGACATGAGTGTTTGATTTTTATTGAAGAGATGGCATCCAGACTGGACACTTTAACAAACTGGACACTTTCTGAATGGACATGTAGGCCTATAGAGAGAATCAGCGAACTCACACATGCACACCCCCGTAAAAGCACCCGTCAATCAAAGCCACCAGCAAATGTCAGACACAAGCAAAAACTTCTCCTTTTAAATCAAATAAAATTGTATTTGTCACATGCGCTGAATAAAACAGGTGTAGATCTTACAGTGAAATGCTTACTTACAAGCCCTTAACCAACAATGCAGTTCAAGAAATGGAGTTAAGAAAATATTGACTAAATATATATATTTTTTTACTTTAATAAGTAACAAAATAACAATAATGTGGCTATATACAGGGGGTACCGGTACCAAATCAATGTGGGGGGTACAGGTTAGTCAAGGTAAATTTGTACATGCCGGTAGGGGTAAAATGACTATGCGTAGATAATAAACAGTGAGTAGCAGCAGTGTAAAAACAAAGGGGGGTATCAATGTAAATTGTCTGGGGTGGACATTTGATGAATTGTTCAGCAGTCTTATGGCTTTGGGGTAGAAGCTGTTAAGGATCCTTTTGGACCTAGACTTGGAGCTCTGGCACCACTAGACGTGGGATAGCAGAGAGATCAGTATTGGGTGATTGGAATCTTTGACAATTTTTTGGGCCTTTCTCTGACACCGCTTAGTATAGAGGTCCTGGATGGCAGGAAGCTTGGCCCCAGTGATGTACTGGGCCGTATGTGCTACCCTCTGTAGCGCCTTACAGTCGAATGCCGAGCAGTTGCCATACCAGGCGGTGATGCAACCGGTCAGGATGCTCTCGATGGTGCAGCTGTAGAACTTTGAGGATATGGAGACCCATGCCTAACCTTTCAAGTCTCCTGAGGGGGAAAAGGTGTTGTCGTGCCCTCTTCACAACTGTCTTGGTGTGTTTGGACTAGTGATGCATCGATATGACATTTGTGGACGATACCGATATCCAATATTTTCCTTGACAAAAAAAACCAATACCGATAACCGATATTTAACATTTTAGCGGCCTTTTAAGCATTCTATTACAGTTAAATAGTTAACACACACACATGGACGCAGCGGTCTAAGGCACTGCATCTCAGTGCAAGAGGCGTCACTACAGTCCCTGGTTTGAATCCAGGCTGTATCACATCTGGCTGAGATTGGGAGTCCCATACGGCGGTGCACAATTGGCCCAGTGTCGTCCGGGCCATCATTGTAAATAAGAATTTGTTCTTAACTGACTTGCCTAGTTAAATGAAGGTTACACACACACACACACACACACACACACACACACACACACACACACACACACACACACACACACACACACACACACACACACACACCACTGACCAAAAAGTTATTTTGTTGGCATTTACTTATGTCCCCATTACTAGTAAAACATAATCAAAACCTATTTATTTAACTTGCTGTGCTGTTTCGTTGTTAATTTGTTCAGTCGTTTCATTCTCAACCAGGATTTCTATGGAATGCCGTTTGGGTCTTTGCGTGTCAAAAAAGATACACCTGAAAAAAACACTATTTGCTATCTAATTGTCACCATCATTGCTACACTGTCTCAATCCATGTCAGACTTTGGTCAAATACATATACAGTATTTTCAAATACTTGAGATGCACTAAATTTAGGTAGCCAGTGGTAAAATGGAAGAGCCACAAAAGACCAAGCTATATCAAGTATTTGAAGGCTTACACTTTGATAGTCCTGCTCCACAGATGATCATCTATCAAACCATATGTTGATAAACAACTGCTTGCTAAGGTTACAGTTAGGGTTAGGTTTAGAATAAGGGTTAGTGTAAGGGTTAAGTTTAGGGTTAGGATAAGGATAAGGGTTAAGGTTAGTGTTAGTAGATAGTCTGTAGAGCGTCTAATGATGGACTATCCAAATAAAGTGTTACCGTTTGAGATGTTTGAAAGGTCTGGTTTGTAGCATGTTTCTTTAGTCACTTCTATTATAAGTAATGAGTTGGCTTCATATTTTCACATTGCTATTTGTGGATTCACATGTGGCCGTTTACAACTCCTCTTCTTCTCCCACCCCCTCCTCCTATCACCCCCTCCTCCTCTTCCTCTCACACCCTCCTCTTCCTCCTCTCCCACCCTCCTTCTCCTCCTCTTAGGAGCCCCCTAGGTGGGAGTGATGGATGAACAGAATAAAACCATCAGAGGAGTTCAAATCCATGTCAGGGACTGGGTCAGTGTGTGGATGAATATTAGTGAATGAGAATCAAAGGGGATATAGAGCATGGGAATATGACCACATTAGGCACATCAGCTAAATGAAACGCAACATTTTATGGGCCATTTACAATAATTGAAATGGAAATATGCCTTTGAACTTTATAATGTCCAGGTTCGTAGACGTACTTCAAAGTATTCGCCTTAGCTTCTTGAAGAGCAAAGGGACTCAACAATGCATCTCCAGTGAACCCTATTCTGGGCAGTTTTCTTGCCTCCAGGTGATTTTATCTGCATTGATCCTTCTCCATGTCGTCTTTGGCCGGTTAACCTTTCTTTTTTGCCATGTCCAGGTTCAGCCACTTTAATCTCAAACAATCACTGTACAATCTAATTTAGCTTGTGTATAATGCAATGATTTACGATTTTGTCTCTTGTGATTGCAATGCACAGTCACTCTTCTGCACAACATTTATGGGGTCAGCTTTTTTTTTCAGAGCACATTTCCTAGCCTGTCTCAATGTCACACAGCATCAGCCTCACCCGCACCACGCAATTGTTAGCAACTCCACAATGTCACCCGGTCAACCGTCTCGACGGTGACCACGGGTCAGCGGTCTCTCAGGCTGCATTTCTTTCGCCGCATGACACCGGCCCATCCCTGGACCACCGGCCTCAGCTGCGCCCCGACACAGGCTCCGACCAGTCAGTTGAACTGGGTCAGTGAGCTTTCACACATTATTAAGGCCCCTGCCTGAACATCCAGTGCCCACGCACAGACTGACTGACCACATGAACCCCACTGTCACAAGTGTAGACGCTGTTTCAAAAGCTTGACCCAATAACACCACGCTATGCATGGTTGGGTCATCCCTAGTACTCCCATTCTCCCACATCAGAAAAGTTGTAGACACTGGAAAAGACAGACGATTGGCTGAGTCAGGGCCAGTTTGCACCGTACTTTAATACTTTAAATAGGGCTGTAGAGTTCACACGCTAGTGCAGGCTTTTCGACGGGCCCTTCAATACTGTATGTTCATTAGATAGGATTTAATGTAGGATTTGATGACTCATCATCGCCATGGCTCTTAATATTCATGCTAACCCCGAAAGTATAAAGGGTGATTCCATCCCAGCGTGACCTGAAAATGTTTTTGGTATCTCAGATTGTTCTGGCAACTCTCACATAGAAACTTAATTGGGAGGAAGGATGTTTGATATGCTTTTTTTGTATTCAGTTTAAAAAAGAATAAGTATCATGATGAAATTGCCAGTTTTAAGCTCTATACATGAGACAGACATCATCTTGGTGCCATTATACTTTTATTTAACTAGGCAAGTCAGTTAAGAACACATTTTTATTCACAATGATGGCCTACACCGGCCAAACCCGGGCGACACTGGGCCAATTCTGCACCGCCTATAGGACCTATGGGAATCACGGCCAGTTGTGATACAGCCTGGATTCAAACCAGGGTGTCTGTAGTGACGCCTCTAGCACTGAGACGCAGTGCCTTAGATCGCCGCGCCACTCGTGAACCAGAAAGTAATCATCATAGTGGGTCAATTTCCACAACAACTAAGAGCGTTGAAGCGTGAGGCTCAACTTCTCCACTGTTTTGGTGCCCTGGCTACCACACTGTGAACAGCGTGAAGTGAACCCGTGCACAATGCCATAAACTGTGTATGACTGTGTGAGAGCGAAGTGTTGCATTTCGCTCATCTCAATATCCTAGCTTATTCATTGATCATAGGCCCTACTTTACTGAGGTTGCGAGACATTGCAAGCCAAGAAATTGTGAGATGCATCATTCCATTGTAAGATACAGCCTTTGATTGCCGATAGGTAGGCCTAGTGCACGGGTCTGACTCTGTCTGCCTGGTGGCGGACCTGCCTAGACTGTGCCTTTCCCCTCTCTCTCCGTCCCTCACTAGCTCACTATGAAAGATGCTAGACTTTGTGTTATCGGAAGCACGACAACTAAATCAGTCACCTCAGTTCCAAAAATGCTGAGACTTAGGAATTGATTACGAGAGTCGACATGCAAAGAATCAAGGAGTGAATTATTTTGGAGTCGACTATCCGCCACAACGTCATTGTTGTTAATAGTTGGAAAAATGGTAGAGAAAGGCAAGTGACAAGAGCGAAGTCCTTTATTGCAATACTTTGAGAAGTTAAATGTGAAGAAAATGCAAACTTTGCAAGGTGGAATTGAGGTACAGTATTGGTAGTACAGGTGCAATGCTTTACCATCTGAATGGCATGCAACATAAGAGCCAAACCATTTCTGGAAGCACTGCAGCTGCATTGTGAATTCACATGGAATTTCATATATTTTTCTAATCGTTTTAACTGAAATTCTACGGAAGTATATTATTCCTCCCCTCCAAAGAAGTACAATTTAAATGTACTTTTGAGATATTCACATTAATATATTTTATGTTGAATAAATTAATGTGAACATTTGTATTTCAGAATCTAGACATACTCCATATTTTAGAGCAAGATGTTGTCTGTATCATGTACAGATCAAGGATCACGGATCATAGGGTCTTACTTCGGAAAGTATTCAGACCCTTTGACTTTTTTCATTTTGTTACGTTACAGCCTTATTCTAAATTGTATTAAATTGTTTTTTTCCCTCATCAATCTGCACACAATACCGCATAATGACAAAGCCGAAACAAGTTGAAATCCTTGATCATTTATTAAAAATTTAAAACAAAAATATCACATTTAATTAAGTATTCAGACCCTTTACTCAGTACTCTGTTGAGGCACCTTTGGCAGCGATTACAGCCCCGCATCTTCTTGGGTATGACACTACAAGCTTGTATACCACCCCTACCTTGTCACAACACAAATTATTGGCTCAAACGCATTAACAAGGAAAGAAATTCCACAAGTTAACGTTTAACAAGGCACACCTATTATTTGAAATGCATTCCAGGTGACTACCTCACGAAGCTAGTTGCGAGAATGCCAAGAGTGTGCAAAGCTGTCATCAAGGCAAAGGGTGGCTACTTTGAAGAATCTCAAATACAAAATATATTTTGATTTGTTTAGCACTTTTTAGATTACTACATGATTCCATATGTGTTGTTTCATAGTTTTGATGTCTTCACTATTATTCTACAATGTAGAAAATAGTCAAAATAAAGAAAAACCCTGGAATGATTAGGTGAGTCCAAACATTTTGACTGGTACTGTGTGTATATATACTGCTCAAAAAATAAAGGGAACACTTAAACAACACAATGTAACTCCAAGTCAATCACACTTCTGTGAAATCAAACTGTCCAGTTAGGAAGCAACACTGATTGACAATAAATTTCACATGCTGTTGTGCAAATGGAATTATAGGCAATAAGCAAGACACCCCCAATAAAGGAGTGGTTCTGCAGGTGGAGACCACAGACCACTTCTCAGTTCCTATGCTTCCTGGCTGATGTTTTGGTCACTTTTGAATGCTGGCGGTGCTTTCACTCTAGTGGTAGCATGAGACGGAGTCTACAACCCACACAAGTGGCTCAGGTAGCGCAGCTCATCCAGGATGGCACATCAATGCGAGCTGTGGCAAGAAGGTTTGCTGTGTCTGTCAGCGTAGTGTCCAGAGCATGGAGGCACTACCAGGAGACAGGCCAGTACATCAGGAGACGTGGAGGAGGCCGTAGGAGGGCAACAACCCAGCAGCAGGACAGCTACCTCCGCCTTTGTGCAAGGAGGAGCAGGAGGAGCACTGCCAGAGCCCTGCAAAATGACCTCCAGCAGGCCACAAATGTGCATGTGTCTGCTCAAACGGTCAGAAACAGACTCCATGAGGGTGGTATGAGGGCCCGACGTCCACAGGTGGGGGTTGTGCTTATAGCCCAACACCGTGCAGGAAGTTTGGCATTTGCCAGAGAACACCAAAATTGGCAAATTCGCCACTGGCGCCCTGTGCTCTTCACAGATGAAAGCAGGTTCACACTGAGCACATGACAGACGTGACAGAGTCTGGAGACGCCGTGGAGAACGTTCTGCTGCCTGCAACATCCTCCAGCATGACCGGTTTGGCGGTGGGTCAGTCATGGTGTGGGGTGGCATTTCTTTGGGGGCCGCACAGCCCTCCATGTGCTCGCCAGAGTTAGCCTGACTGCCATTAGGTACCGAGATGAGATCCTCAGACCCCTTGTGAGACCATATGCTGGTGCGGTTGGCCCTGGGTTCCTCCTAATGCAAGACAATGCTGACCTCATGTGGCTGGAGTGTGTCAGCAGTTCCTGCAAGAGGAAGGCATTGATGCTATGGACTGGCCCGCCCGTTCCCCAGACCTGAATCCAATTGAACACATCTGGGACATCATGTCTCGCTCCATCCACCAACGCCACGTTGCACCACAGACAGTCTAGGAGTTGGCGGATGCTTTAGTCCAGGTCTGGGAGGAGATCCCTCAGGAGACCGTCCGCCACCTCATCAGGAGCATGCCCAGGCGTTGTAGGGAGGTCATACAGGCACGTGGAGGCCACACACACACTACTGAGCCTCATTTTGACTTGTTTTATGGACGTTACATCAAAGTTGTATCAGCCTGTAGTGTGGTTTTCCACTTTAATTTTGAGTGTGATTCCAAATCCAGACCTCCATGGGTTAATAAATTGGATTTCCATTGATTATTTTTGTGTGATTTTGTTTTCAGCACATTCAACTATTTAAAGAAAAAAGTATTTAATAAGATTATATATTTCATTCAAATCTAGGATGTGTTGTTTAAGTGTTACCTTTATTTTTTTGAGCAATATATATATATATATACACACACAGTGGGGAGAACAAGTATTTGATACACTGCCAATTTTGCAGGTTTTCCTACTTACAAAGCATGTAGAAGTCTGTAATTTTGACCATAGGTACACTTCAACTGTGAGAGACGGAATCTAAAACAAAATCCAGAAAATCACATCGTATGATTTTTAAGTAATTCATTTGCATTTTATTGCATGACATAAGTATTTGATACATCAGAAAAGCAGAACTTAATATTTGGTACAGAAACCTTTGTTTGCAATTACAGAGATCATACGTTTCCTGTAGTTCTTGACCAGGTTTGCACACACTGCAGCAGGGATTTTGGCCCACTCCTCCATACAGACCTTCTCCAGATCCTTCAGGTTTCGGGGCTGTCGGTGGGCAATACGGACTTTCAGCTCCCTCCAAAGATGTTCTATTGGGTTCAGGTCTTGAGACTGGCTAGGCCACTCCAGGACCTTGAGATGCTTCTTACGGAGCCACTCCTTAGTTGCCCTGGCTGTGTGTTTCGGGTCGTTGTCATGCTGGAAGACCCAGCCACGACCCATCTTCAATGCTCTTACTGAGGGAATGAGGTTGTTGGCCAAGATCTCGCGATACATGGCCCCATCCATCCTCCCCTCAATACGGTGCAGTCGTCCTGTCCCCTTTGCAGAAAAGCATCCCCAAAGAATGATGTTTCCACCTCCATGCTTTACGGTTGGGATGGTGTTCTTGGGGTTGTACGCTTCCTTCTTCTTCCTCCAAACACGGCGAGTGGAGTTTAGACCAAAAAGCTCTATTTTTGTCTCATCAGACCACATGACCTCCCATTCCTCCTCTGGATCATCCAGATGGTCATTGGCAAACTTCAGACGGGCCTGGACATGCGCTGGCTTGACCAGGGGGACCTTGCGTGCGCTGCAGGATTTTAATCCATGACGGCGTAGTGTGTTACTAATGGTTTTCTTTGAGACTGTGGTCCCAGCTCTCTTCAGGTCATTGACCAGGTCCTGCCGTGTAGTTCTGGGCTGATCCCTCACTTTCCTCATGATCATTGATGCCCCACGAGGTGAGATCTTGCATGGAGCCCCAGACCGAGGGTGATTGACCGTCATCTTGAACTTCTTCCATTTTCTAATAATTGCGCCAACAATTGCCTTCTCACCAAGCTGCTTGCCTATTGTCCTGTAGCCCATCCCAGCCTTGTGCAGGTCTACAATTTTATCCCTGATGTCCTTACACAGCTCTCTGGTCTTGGCCATTGTGGAGAGGTTGGAGTCTGTTTGATTGAGTGTGTGGACAGGTGTCTTTTATACGGGTAACGAGTTCAAACAGGTGCAGTTAATACAGGTAATGAGTGGAGAACAGGAGGGCTTCTTAAAGAAAAACTAACAGGTCTGTGAGAGCCGGAATTCTTACTGGTTGGTAGGTGATCAAATAATTATGTCATGCAATAAAATGCAAATTAATTACTTAAAAATCATACAGTGGATTTTCTGGATTTTTGTTTTAGATTCTGTCTCTCACAGTTTAAGTGTACCTATAATAAAAATGACAGACCTCTACATGCTTTGTAAGTAGGAAAACCTGCAAAATCGGCAGTGTATCAAATACTTGTTCTCCCCACTGTATATATATATATATATATATATATATATATATATATATATATATAGTTATTCTATAATGTAATTATATTGCAATTCGATGTTACAAACACATTGCTCACCATATGTCTGCTCCATAGGGGCAAGAGAGAGACATGCGAAAACAAGTTTTGATCAGTCATGAAAATAAAAGTGCTGAAAAGGGTGGCTGGTAGCCTTGTGGTTAATTAAGAGTGTTGGGCCAGTAACCCGAAAGTTTACTGGCCAAGCCGTGAGACTAGGTGAGTAAGGCGCTTAAAAACTTCTTAGGGATCAAATCCCGATTTGACAACATCTGGTGAAATGGCAGAGCGCCAAATTCAAATTAAATTATTAGAAATATTTAACTTTCATACAATCACAAGTGCAATACACCAAATTAAAGCTTTACTTCTTGTTAATCTAGCCACCGTGTCAGATTTCAAAAAGGCTTTACGGCGAAAGCAAACCATGCTATTATCTGAGGACAGCACCCCATCAAACAAACACAGACAATCATATTTTATCCCGCCAGGCACGACACAAAACTCAGAAATAACGATATAATTCATGCCTTAACTTTGATGTTGTCACTCCAATATGTCCAATAAACATCACAAATGGTCCTTTTGTTCGATTCATTCCATCGTTATATATCAAAAATTTCCATTTATTTGGCGCGTTTGATCCAGAAAAACACCGGTTCCAAC
The DNA here is from genome assembly GCF_901001165.1 of Salmo trutta. Lineage (NCBI taxonomy): Eukaryota > Metazoa > Chordata > Actinopteri > Salmoniformes > Salmonidae > Salmo > Salmo trutta. The sequence goes on along the minus strand of NC_042995.1, from coordinate 23,517,712 downwards.
TCGCGCAACATAACTACAAAATATCTAATAAGTTACCTGTAATCTTTGTCCAAACATTTCAAACAACTTTCCTAATACAACGTTAGGTATTTTTTAACGTAAATAATCGATAAAATGTAAGATGGGATAAACTCTGTTCAATACAGGATGAAAACAAAGTGGAGCGAGCTTTTAGGTCGCGCGCCTTTAACAAACAGTACACTTCACTCGACCCTCGTTCTGAACTGCCCTACTTCTTCATTTCTCAAAGGAAAAACATCAACCAATTTCTAAAGACTGTTGACATCCAGTGGAAGCAATAGGAACTGCAAGTGCCTTTAGAAATCTAGATCCCCATAGAAAACTCATTGAAAAGAGAGTGACCTCAAAAAATGTTTTTCCTGGATGGTTTGTCCTCGGGGTTTCGCCTGCCAAATAAGTTCTGTTATACTCACAGACATCATTCAAACAGTTTTAGGAACTTCAGAGTGTTTTCTATCCAAATCTACTAATACTATGCATATCCTAGCTTCTGGGCTTGAGTAGCAGGCAGTTTACTTTGGGCACGCTTTTCATCTGGTCGTGAAAATACCGCCCCTAGCTTAGAGAGGTTAACCCTAATTGTTCCTGTAAGTCGCTCTGGATAAGAGCATCTCCTAAATGACTAAAATGTAAACGCAAAATGTGTCAAAACAAATTGGCTCTTTATTTAAAAAGAAGATGGTGAACAAGCTATGAAGGAAAAATACTGGGGTTTTGGTGCAGGTACAGCCAACTAGCGCAAAAATAATATTACTATGTTGTCAAAACAATAGATCATCCAAATTTATATACCGATATGTAACTGTATCGATATTCCCCCCAATCACCAGGAGGTACTCTCTGGGGGGGCTCTAATAAACCCACGACTTGTTTTCTTTACGTTTGATAGATCCACATTTATGATTCCAATATGGATGAAGTATAGTTGTTGGGCTCGAGGTTAGGACATGCATGCCCCTCAGAATGCTACCTGTCAAGGGAACATGTACTTTTGAAATGAAATTCAAATGAGCTTGGGTAGGAGGATGAAAAGGTAAGGGGAAAGAGATGGTGTATCAGAATGTTAGCAAATCATAAAATAAGATTATTTATAAAAAGTTAGCATCTGTGAAATCCAAAGAATCTAGGACTCCTTTATAGCCATGTTATTTATTAATCAACCTTTCTGAAGAGCACTGCACCCCCAAGGCCCCTATCTGCTAACACTGCTCAATCTCCTTTCATTCTTAAACAGACAAGACTGTCGAACAACACTTATATGTTCACATATTTGAAGCGTGTTTTTTTTTTTTTTTTTGCCATGGACGATAATCGAGAATCGATCAGACTCGACGGGCGAATGCAGTCACAGCTAAAGATGAGATGAATCCTCTTTTTGCGCATCTTTCCCTGGGATTTGGTGCTTGAGGTGCTTAAAGTACTTGAATTTGGCACTCTGAAATTCCAGTACTGAAATACCTTGAAAATCTAACATTTTATCAAGTTGGTATTTGACAAGTGAGAGACAGAAATGTATTAAATACATTAATATGAAAAATATTTGAAAAGTGTGTTGGTCTTGCAAATGAAATTCTCACATATTTTGCGCTCTGGTTGCCAGGCGAGCTCGCTCATTCCACCCACAATGGCACTCAGCCAGGCAGGTACAGAATGGACTGATTAGGCACCGCAAAACATCACATCAATAGCTAAAATGCCAGGCAAATGTAGATATAATCCTGCCTGGCAGGATATTACCCAAACAGGCATGCAGTGGAGGGTAAACACCTTTTACGCACCTTTTTATTTGTGACATACCTCGACTCTTGACATGTAAACAGACATTCCCCAAACAAAAACCCCCTGACTGTCAGAGAATGAGTGTTCAACTGGTAAATAGTTGCAGATATTTCAGTCAGATGTCTCCCTAACTAGCTAGCTAGCTCAAAGGCTTTGGCTGTTAGCCAGGTAGCTAGCTATAACTAGCTGGATGAAGGATGAAATTAGAAGCTAATGTTGAATGGAGCTTGACCTCAGCAGGTGCAGTTGACTGAAATGAAGGTAGCTATAATCAAAATATGGACTACTATAAATTGTCATATCAAAATACCTTTTATTTACAGATAGTAGTGAGACAGACAGTGCGGAGTCAGGCTGCAATGAAGCAGGCAAAGGAGATACAAAGAGAGAGGAAGCATTGAATCAAGCAGGGAGAGAGGTTATTGGTAAACAGTGGTTCCCAAACTTGGGGTTTGGGATCCATGTGGGGTCCCCTAAAATGTAATCTGAGAGAATCTTTAATCTTATCAAACACATTAATTACTTGTTTCTCTTGAAATGGGTGAAGAATTCAAATAAGGGCCTTATACACTCTCAGCATTCACGTTCATGTCATTATGTGTTAGGACAGCCTGTGGTACCTAACATTTTGTGAATATAAAGACAATTTTGATATTATTATCATGTACACTGAACAAAAATATATATGCAACATGCAGCAATTTCTAAGATTTTAGTTACAGTACATATTAGGAAATTAGTCAACATCATCAGTACTGACTTCCCACTCATGTATGCAGTAAATAAGTTGTGAAACTTGTTTTATTGAGTAGAGCTTGTAAGGGAGTGATGAATAGTAAGTTCGTTTTCTTTTATGTGGTTGTGGCCATATACTACCACCTGGTGGCGATTATAAACAATTGCATAATAGGAACTAATACAAATTGATAGTCTTTGAAAATAAATATTAGTGCTTGTAAAAGTACTTGAAACTCCTTGAATTTTACTTGTCACTGTTTGTACGAACCCTGAGCCAAGCCTCCTTTGTTCTAACTGTCATTCACTGAGGCTCACAGTCGTTTCTCTCTCAGAAGAGTGAGAAAACCATGGCAGTCGAGATGTATTCCCAGCGACAATAGCGGGAGAAAAAGGCCACAATGAATAATAGAGGAGGCCATCAAGTGATAACGGCGACAGAGAACAGAGCTCATTAACGACGAGGGACAAACTGCAAAGGAGAGGAAAACTTTACTTTGTATTTTATTTTTTATTTTTTTGTCAGTGCGTCGTTCCCTAAAGACGGGAGAATATTCAGCTGCCTAGCAACTGTTGTAGGCTGTATTTAATGGGTTCTAAAATAAATAAGATAGAATTAGTGTCAGTTGGTGTCAGTGCTCATTGTCCGCTGCGACTATTGTGTTTGTGTCAGTGAAATGATCCAAAGAGTAAAAACTTTTTACGCACGCATGCACACGCACAAGCACGCACAAATACTAGTATGTGCGTACATACATGCAAGCACGCACACACACACACACACACACACACACACACACACACACACACACACACACACACACCATCAACAAACAGCAATTCATGTAGATGCCTTTCCAACTTTCGAGGCTCATACATTCCATGTGTCCTGGTGGAGTAGCTCGTTTCAAATGGTAATCAGAAAGGAAGAGAACCATCCAGTTCTGAGAGCAGCGCTCTGCCTCTTCTCAGCTCTTCATAACACAATTATTGCTCGCCGTCAAAGCCACCCATGACGCCCATTGTCTTCGGGCATCCACCGTGCAGTGGCGGGAGCCCGCATCATCTCCCACTCCACCCGAAAACAAACAATGATCCACAAACAACAACAACAACTGGAAACAGCCAACAAAAGACAGAGGAGATAAAGGGAGGGGACACATTTGAGCGTCGCGCAAAGCCAGCAGGGGCCAGCTATTCTCCCACAGACTTTAGCACATTAGCGTGGTAAAGCTTGCCAGTCACTCATTGTAGGAAGAATGCCTCTTCTGAGTATAGCACAATGGGTAGACAACAACCAGATAATGCTAGGCCGTAGCCATCCAACCACCATTTTTATACAGGATAATTGTCTGAATAAAGAGAGGGAAAAGGAAAATAAATGACAACAAAAGGACTTTGTCATGGCAAGTCTCCTCCGTAGATCAGATGGGAATAGGTTGGAAACTGTTGCTATGTCTATTATGGAGACTTGAGTGGATTGACACACTTTCCAAACCCAAGCTAGTGTGACAAAGCAATGCTCTTGTTTGTTCCATTATGTTTTTATCCGGGTCAAATCTGTCGAAGAGACTTCGCACAGTGATTCACATATGCCCAGCTATCTATCTTCCCGAGAATGACTCAGAACATTTCCTTCCTGCAACTTATCCAACAGGGAAGCAGTATTGTGCGTTACCCCAATGCCTCCCGACACAGCCAGCCAGGGCTAGTGGAAGAGTAGGTGGCCCATCAAACTTTAATGACCGGTAGCTGGATCAAACAGGAGGCTGATATACGGCGGGAGAGTGTGTGTCATTAACTTGAATGAGCCAAGAGGAGGAGAGGAGTGAGGTACGTGAAGGGGGGCACTTTCATGAGGCCCCCTTCCCCACTGATTTAGTGGCAGACTGATTTAGTCAGTCAGCTCCTACAGCAGTTCATTAAAGTGAAGTAAGTACCTGATTCCCGTCCCTCGCCTGTTTTTTGATGACTTGGCAATGCATGATGGATAAATGTATTTGGTCGATATTCCAACGTGTGCTATTGTCTTTTGTTTCACAACTGATTACTGCCTACTATAGAACACCATTGTATAGTAGCTAGTCAGTAGGTATTCATAGTAAATGTTTTTGTTCGATATCTTGACATGTGCTACAGTGCTTTGTTTTTCTACTCTACAATATGCCAGGCTGTAGGTACAAAACCATTGCTAAGTAGACTGAACGAAAAGATAAAACGTAACATGCAACAATTTTAACTATTTTACTGAGTTACAGTTCATAAAAGTCAGTCATTTGAAATAAATTACTTAGGCCCTAATCTATGGATTCCACATGACTGGCCAGGAGCGCCAATTGCACACTCCCTCAAAACTTGAGATATCTGTGGCATTGTGACAACTTTTATTGTCTCTCCTTTTATTGTCCTCAGCACAAGGTGCACCTGTGTAATGATCATGCTATTTAATCAGCTTCTTGATATGCTACACCTAGCAGGTGGATGGATTGTCTTAGCAAAGGACAAATGCTCACTAACAGGGATGTAAACATTTTGTGCATATGGAACATTTCTGGGATATTTTATTTCAGCTCATGAAACATGGGACCAACACTTTACATGTTGCTTTTATATTTTTGTTAAGTATAGCTAGTGAGTAGGTATCCATAGCAACATGATGACAGTGATATGTAGGCCTATTTATTGTAGCAGATTTTAGTGTTTAGCCTAGTTTCTGCCCAAAATGTTCTTCCGTTTTCACCTTCTATTTTCCTATTAATGTATTTTAATTTCCTTCTTTGGTATATTCCCCAGATTCACTTTAATTAAATTCATACAAATGATATTATAAGAATTTCATTTGCAAATTAGACAGATGTTTTCCAGCTACCATCATGAATATGCTAATGCTAAAGCTGGAGGATATGTTGACTTTCAGTGTCGGTGGTGACAATTATCTAAGTCATTGGTACCAAGAAAAATATTGTGTGTCTGTGTGTGTGCATGTGCACGTGTGTGCGTACATGCATGCATTTGTATGTGCTCACTGGTGTGTATGCGCATATATGTATGAATGTGTGAACATAATTGCATGCTTGAGAGTGTGTGTGTATTTATGTATATATGTGTGTGTGTGCGCTCACCTCCATATGCATGTGTTTCCATACCTTTATCTCAAATAGGATCCTAGAGTGTATATTTCTTTGACAGTGGTAATTGAAAGCCATGCTGTGTCCAGTCTATGTATGCAGATGCACACGTTCCTCCCATCCATCGGAGAGAGAGGGAGTGTTGGAGAAGGGAGAGAGTTAGGAAGGAGGGATGAGGCACTCGTCCGTGCGCTCAGACTCCTATTTAATGTGCCTATCAGAGCACAAGCAGCAGCCGCTCACACATCATACACACACTCCACTGAGCCCCTGCATCTGATACACTGGGCATGTTCATGCACAAACACGCACAATGAAGAATAATGATGTGCATCTGTTCTGAATACATTCCGATGGAAACACATATACTCGACTTACATATAATACTTACACAACGTATAGCCTGAACACATTCATATACAGTACATATCCACGTATGCATGCTCACACACGCATTCTCTTTTTTTCTTTCTTTCTCTCTCCACACATACACACACAAATAATTGAAAAATACCATTCCACTGTGACATTTGGATAGCTAAAGAAAATGTTGACAGCTCTGGCATTTCTTGCCAATTTCAAAGTGGTGGCATCACCCTCCCAAAGACATGGCATTTAGCCAGACGATGGAGATGGTTTCCCATGGCAACAGGTTTCCATATATCTAAACGGAGATCATCACAGTGAAAATCCCCTCCAATATAATTGATTTACACTAAAATGTAACAAATGAAAATTTGAAAAATATTAAAGGAGTCAAAAAAATCCTTCACACATAAATCATAATATACAGACAGTGCCTTCAGAAAGTATTCACACCCCTTTACTTTGTCAACAATCTACACAAAGTACTCTGTCAAAGTGGAAGAAAAAAAAATATATAAAAAATATAACTAACATATCTTGACTAGGTAGTCAACCCCCTCAGTCAATACATGTTAGAATTACCTTTGGCAGTGATTATAGCTGTGCGTTTTTCCTGTGTAAGTCTCTAAGAGCTTTGCACACCTGGATTGAACAATATTTGCACATTATTATTTTTAATTCTTCAAGCTCTGTCAAGTTGGTAGTTGATCATTGCTAGACAGCCATTTTCAAGTCTTGCCATAGACTTTCAAGCCGATTTAAGTCCAAACTGTAAATAGGCCACTCAGGAATATTCAATGTTGTATTGGTAAGCAACTCCAGTATATATTTTGCCTTGTGTTTAATGTTATTGTCCGCTGAAGGTTGAATTTGTCTCCCAGTGTCTGTTGGAAATGTAGACTGAACCAGGTTTTCCACCAGGATTGTGCCTGTTCTTAGCTCTATTCCGTTTCTTTTGATCTTTGATCTTAAAAAACTCCCTAGTCCTTGCCGATGACAAGCATACCCATAACATGATGCAGCCACCACCATGCTTGAAAATATGAAGAATAGTACTCAGTGATGTGTTGTGTTGGATTTGCCCCAAACAAATCAAATCAAATGTATTTATAAAGCCCTTCTTACATCAGCTGATATCTCAAAGTGCTGTACAGAAACCCAGCCTAAAACCCCAAACAGCAAGCAATGCAGCTGTAGAAGCACGGTGGCTAGGAAAAACTCCCTAGAATGGCCAGAACCTAGGAAGAAACCTAGAGAGGAACCAGGCTATGAGGGGTGGCCAGTCCTCTTCTGGCTGTGCCGGGTGGAGATTATAACAGAACATGGCAAAGATGTTCAAATGTTCATAGATGACCAGCAGGGTCAAATAATAATAATCCGGGTGGTTGTCGAGGGTGCAACAGGTCAGCACCTCAGGAGTAAATGTCAGCTGGCTTTTCATAGCTGATCACATTCAGAGTATCTCTACCGCTCCTGCTGTCTCTAGAGAGTTGAAAACAGCAGGTCTGGGACAGGTAGCACATCTGGTGAACAGGTCAGGGTTCCATAGCCGCAGGCAGAACAGTTGAAACTGGAGCAGCAGCACGCTTTGTATTCAGGGCAGAAAGTACATTTATTTGCCACATTTGCAGTTTTACTTTAGTGCCTTATTGCAAACAGGATGCATGTTTTTGGAATATTTTTATTCTGTACAGGCTTCCTTCTTTTCCCTTTGTCAATTAAGTTAGTAATGTGGAATAACTACAAGTTGTCCATCCTCAATTTTCTCCTATCACTGCCATTAAACTCTGAAACTGTTTTAAAGTCACGCCTCATGGTGAAATCCCTGAGCGGTGTCCTTCCTCTCTGGCAACTTAGTTAGGAAGGATGGCTGAATCTTTGTAGTGACAGTGTTAATTCGTACACCATCCAAAGTGTAATTTCTTCTTTGCAAGGCATTGGAAAACCTCCTTGGTCTTTGTAGTTTAACATGTGTTTGAAATTCACTGCTCGACTGAGGGACCTTATAGATAATTGTATGTGTGAGGTACAGAGATGAGGTAGTCATCCCCCCCCAAAAAAACGTAATTCCCCTTTGACATTACGGGGTATTGTGTGTAGGCCAGTGACAAAACATCTCTATTTAATCCATTTAAAATTCAGGCTGTAACTTGACAAAATGTAAAGAAAACTCAAGGGGTATAAATACTGTACTTTCTGAAGCTACTGTACATAGTATATGACCAATTGTTTATTTGTAGTCCTTATGAATCGCCCTTATGCAAAATCAAATGTCTTCTCTCCTTTCCTCCTGTCCAAGCCCTTTCTGTCCCTTTTCATCAACTCCCCACCCCTCTGCTCCCTTGCCCCCCTGCCCCGCCCCCTCCTCCGCTCCCCTGCCCTGCCCGCTCCTCCACTCCCCTGCCCTGCCCGCTCCTCCACTCCCCTGCCCCATCCCCTCCACTGCTCCCCTGCCCCCTCCTCTCCTCGGCTCCCCCGCCCTCTCCCCTCTGCTCCCCTGCCCTGTCCCCTCCTCTCCCTTACCCTCTCCTCCTCTCCGCACCTGTCAGACTTTTGTAGCCTAGAGGAAGCCCCTTGCACAAAGACTGAGGAAATACAGAGGACTGTGCTATGGTTACATTGATAGGATTTGACTTTCTTGTCATCTTAAACCTGACCAGAGACAGGCTAAATATGTCTGGAGTGGTCACAAAAAGTATGATTTTTTTGTTGTTGTAGACAATCACCCAGTGAGAAATTCCCAATAAAACCCTTTTTCTCATTCTTATTGATGCTGCAACTATACCTTTATCTCTTGGTAGAGCATAGATGAAAATAAATAAATATATTTTCTACATCCTTAGAATAGAAATCCCCATTGTAATATTTTCTCAAAGGATGTGTCACCATTATACATGCACACAATGAATTGTATTGCTTTTGAAATGGCTTACAAAAGGACTCGGACATTGTGTGTGTGTACGTGCAGCCTTTTTAGCCACTTGTCAAGTAGACTTGATTTTTTTATTTGTCCGAAAGCTCAAGTCACTTGTCCCCACAAAAAAAGATCTGTAACACCACTGGCTAAAATGTGACTGAAAATGATGTTGTATGATCCAAGGAACCACTTCACAAAATACATTTCAGGGAAATCTTGACAGCATAGGAGTTACTTGTCAATTAAGCTATTCTAAGAATATATATTTTTTACTTTGTCAGAATGACATGGCCAGTATTGAATAGAGGAGAATCCTAGCCAATTTTGAGAGCTTGAGAGACTGTTTTACAAGCAGAATATGCAGCATTGGTTTCATTAACTGCGCACCCATATCAACTGCGTGTTGGCCATTTGCGGTTATACACGAGTGCCGGTGGAAAGTTATTTTAGGACATCGGACATGCCACGACATTAATGCATGCTAATAGCTAAATAGTTAACTAGTGAGAGAACCATCCAAACAATACAATGTTTTGAATTGGCCCTCTACACTGAGGGTACAGAACATTGCTCTTTCCTTGACAGATACTGACCAGGTGAATCCAGGTGAAGCTATGATACCTTATTGATATCACTTTTTAAATCCACTTCAATCAATGTAGATGAAGGAGAGGAGAAAGGTTAAAGATGGATTTTTAAGCCTTGAGACAATTGAGACAAATTGTGTATGTGTTCCATTCAGAAAGTGAATGGGCAAGACAAAATATTTAAGTACCTTTAAACACGGTATGGTTGTAGGTGCCAGGCACACCGGTTTGCATCAAGAATTGCAATGCTGCTGGGTTTTTAATGCTCAACAGTTTTTCTGTGTGTATCAAGAATGGCCCAGCCAGTTAACTTGACACAACTGTGAGAAGCATTGGAGTTAACATGGGCCAGCATCCCTGTGGAATGATTTCGACACCTCGTAGAGACCATGCCCCACCAAAAGGGTGCAACTCAATAATAGGAAGGCATTCTTAATGTTTTGTACACTCTCTATAGTTAGTCTGTTGTATATCATTATTTTACCTGCTACACAAATGTCTCTCTCTGTCGCTCGCTTTCTCTCTCTCTCCTCTGGCAACGGACCACTGGCACCTACGCATGCCAGATGCAACCGCCATGATTTTTCCAGGATTTTCATTGTTGACCAAAAATGTGCTATTACTGGGCAAATAACTCACAAACAATTATTATCAACAAATGTGCAAACGCGAGTAGGTCATGACTGCATGATTGAAAGACCACATGTGACATCAATGCAGGCCTACAATAATTATACTCTAATGCGCTCTGCAGAGATTGGGAAGACAGTGAGCAAAACATCACATCCCGAGGACACTTTGATCCTGTTATGATCGGAGTAGACTAATTGTTTTATATTGTGATTTTTGTGTGATTATTTAAAAAAATGTACTTGTCCATTCGGACAAATGTTAATGTCAAGCCCTGAGCATATGTTGGCAATCATACAATAATATATTTGATTGAAGCAATGGGTCTGGAAGTGATGGCAACTAGCTCTTTTTGTATTGTCTTGTCCCCCTACACTGCTGTTGTCAGTCTGTGTACTTACAGCACAGCATACAAAACAACTCCACTTTAGTGATGGGGAAATAGAGAGAAAGATTTAGAGGTTGGGGTGGAGAGTAGAGAGAGTGAGAAAGGAGGGGAGAGCAAGAGAGAGAGGAGAGGAGTGGTGAGGAAAATAGAAGAGGGAGGAGAGAGCAAGGGTGAGCAGAGGGGACGAGAGAAGTAGAAGAGAAGAGTGGAGAGAAAAACAGAGGAGTAAAGAGAGCAGGAGAATTTGGAGTGGAATGAGAGGATACATGTGTCAGTGTGGGAGATAGTGAGACCTGGTCAGATATTCAGACACCATGCCTTTTTCCACATTCTGTTACGTTACAGCCTTATATATTGCATTAGTTTTTTCCCCCCTAATCAATCTACACACAATACCCCATAAAGACAAAGCAAAAACAGGTTTTTGCACATTTTTGCAAATGTATTCAAAATAAAAAACAGAAATACCTTATTTACATAAGTATTCAGACCCTTTGCTATGAGACTCGAAATTGAGCTCAGGTGCATCCTGTTTCCATTGATCATCCTTGAGATATTTCTACAACTTGATTGGAGTCCACCTGTGGTAAATTCAATTGATTGGACATGATTTGGAAAGGCACACATACCTGTCTATATAAGGTCCCACAGTTGACAGTGCATGTCAGAGCAAAAACCAAGCCATGGGGTCGAAGGACTTGTCCATAGAGCTCCGAAACTGGACTGTGTCGAGGCACAGATCTGGGGAAAGGTACCAAAAAATCTCTGCATCATTGAAGGTCCCCAAGAACACAGTGGCCTCCATCATTCTTAAATGGAAGAAGTTTGTAAACACCAAGACTCTTCCTACAGCTGGCCGCCCGGCCAAACTGAGCAATCAGGGGAGAAGGGCCTTGGTCAGGGAGGTGACCAATAACCTGATGTTCACACTGACATAATGACCATCCAGAGGTCCTCTGTGGAGCTGGGAGAACCTTCCAGAAGGCCAACTATCTGTGCAGCACTCCATCAATCAGGTCTTTATGGTGGAGTGGCCAGATGGAAGCCACTCCTCAGTAAAATGCACATGACAGCCCGCTTGTGGTTTGACAAAAAGCACCTAAAAGGACACTGACCAAGATTGAACTCTTTGGCCTGAATACCAAGCATCACATCTGGAGGAAACCTGGCATCATTCCTATGGTGATGCATGGTGGTTGCAGCATCATGCTGTGGGGATGTTTTTCAGTGGCAGTGAATGGGAGACTAGTTAGGATCAAGGGAAATTTCATCTTTTATTTCTATCATCACATTCCCAGTGGGTCAGAAGTTTACATACACTCAGTATTTGGTAGCATTGCCTTTAAACTGTTTAACTTTGGTCAAACGTTTCGGGTAGCCTTCCACAAGTTTCCCACAATAAGTTGGGGGAATTTTGGCCCATTCCACTTCACAGAGCTGGTGTAACTGAGTCAGGTTTGTAGGCCTGCTTGCTTGCACACACTTTTTCAGTTCTGACCACAAATTCTCTATAGGATTGAGGTCAGGGCTTTGTGATGGCCACTCCAATACCTTGACTTTGTTGTCCTTAAGCCATTTTGCCACAACTTTGGAAATATGCTTGGGGTCATGGTCCATTTGGAAGACCCATTTGCAACCAAGCTTTAACTTCCTGACTGATGTTGCTTCAATATATCCACAATTTTCCTGCCTCATGATGCCATCTATTTTGTGAAGTGCACCAGTCCCTCCTGCAGCAAAGCACCCCCACAACATGATGCTGCCATCCCCGTGCTTCACTGTTGGGATGGTGTTCTTCGGCTTGCAAGCCTCCCCCTTTTTCCTCCAAACATAACGATGTTCATTATGGCCAAACAGTTCTATTTTTGTATCATCAGACCAGAGGACATTTCTCCAAAAAGTCGATCTTTGTCCCCATGTGCAGTTGCAAACCGTAGTCTGGCATTTTTTATGCCGGTTTTGGAGCAGTGGCTTCTTCCATGCTGAGCGGCCTTTCAAGTTATGTCGATATAGGACTCGTTTTACTGTGGATATAGATACTTTTGTACCTGTTTCCTCCAGCATCTTCACAAGGTCCTTTGCTGCTGTTCTGGGATTGATTTGCATCTCTAGGAGACAGAACGCGTCTCCTTCCTGAGCGGTATGACGGTTGCGTGGTCCCATGGTGTTTATACTTGCGTACTATTGTTTGTACAGATGAACGTGTTACCTTCAGGCATTTGGAAATTGCTCCCAAGGATGAACCAGATTTGTGGAGGTCTACAATTTTATTTCTGAGGTCTTGGCTGATTCTTTTGATTTTTCCATGATGTCAAGCAAAGAGGCAATGAGTTTGAAGGTAGGCCTTGAAATACATCCACAGGTACACCTCCAATTGACTCAAATGATGTCAATTAGCCTATCAGAAGCTTCTAAAGCCATGACATCATTTTCTGGAATTTTCCAAGCTGTTTAAAGGCACAGTCAATTTAGTGTATGTAAACTTCTGACCTACTGGAATTGTGATACAGTGAATTATAAGTGAAATAATCTGTCTGATAACAATTGTTGGAAAAATAACTTGTGCCATGCACAAAGTGGATGTCCTAACCGACTTGCCAAAACTATAGTTTGTCAACAAGAAATTTGTGGAGTGATTGAAAAACTAGTTTTAATGACTCCAACCTAAGTGTATGCAAACTTCCGACTTCAACTGTAAGTAAATGTGATATTTAAATATTATTTTAAAAAATTATTCTAATTGTGCAAACATTTCTAAAACCTTTTTTTGCTTTGTCATTATGGGGTATTGTGTGTAGATTGATGAGGGGAAAAACACTATTTCAATCAATTTTAGAATAAGGCTGTAACATTACAAAATGCGGAGAAACTTATGGGTTCTGAATATTTTCCGAATGCACTGTATCTGGGCATTATGTCACGATGGTGCCACCCTGCCCTGGTATGATAGGAACTCGTTCTCAAGGCTTGCGCTGACAGCCTAATGACAGTGAGCGGCGGCCCTTGACAGATACAGCACCAGTCACACCATGAATCTGTCAGAGAGAGACAAGGATAAAGAGAGAGATGGAGAGGCAACGACAGAGCGGCAGAGCGAGAGAGACTGGAAGAGAGGAAGAGAAAATTATAGATAAAGAGGCTGAGACATAACAGACAAATAAATCAGTGATTAGGTGACTTTTGACAGAGTGAGAAAAGACAAAAAAGAAAAGGGAAAAGATGAGGCAAGGAGATGAGGGAAAGACCATTAGGAGAGGGAGAAAATAAGGGAAGAGGGATGTGGGAGGAGACATTAATGGAGGTGAGGACATGAAAAGAGAGGCCATTTGTTAGTTATTTATTTAACACATTATATCTCACTATATTGGTCCCTTGTTCATAGTGATAATGTGATTTAAAGCCCTCAGTATGTTCATAATTATCCCATGGGCAAATGTAAAACACATTTTTTTAGAAGAACACAATGGATTCTAAACTGACTCATGTGGTTTTATGAGTATTCAATGTGTAAAATCCCCCCTCCACTTACCCTTTCTCTCTATGTAATCCCATTAATGATACATTTCAGATTTAATGTAATCTGGATTACAATTGAATCTGTACTCTGTTGGAATCCAGTTGATATTTTAACACCTGAATACAATGAGAAACATTTACACACGTAATTCAGATTCCATTGTAATCGTGTATCCGGTTTACAATGCATCACATTCACAATGTAGTAATCTGTTTCCATTACAACAGCTCCACAAACCTGCACCAATCAGAGGAGGACACAGGCACTTGACCTTGTATCAACCCTCTCTATTACAATCAATTGACCTTTGACCTTTTGATGTCTATTAAGGTCTCATGAGATCCCCATCTCCTCCCTGATACACCCCTAAAGTCCCCCGTTCCTCCCCGATCCCTCCACCCTGCTTAGCAATGCTAAAGCATGGTGACCCCTTCTTACAGGTGAAATGAATTCCCTACCATCTAGGATAATTGCCTTGTCTCAGGCACGAGGCGGAGAGACAAGTGAGAACACGCAATCACGCTGTCACCGCGGCAATGATGACAATGGCCGTTTCTCTGTTTCTTCACGGAACCAAATCACATCAGTCGTTCAGTTGTTTAGGCATTCATGGTGCAGCTTGTTGAAAAGAAACATTAAGATTCCGACACTTATGGCAAATCAGGCTGACTGGAATGGCTGGCTGTTATCTTCTCGCTTTGCTTTTTTGTTGCTTTACAAGAGGCTTCTTTTGCCCTGAATTATTCATTGTTGTATAGAGATGCAGAAGATCAAAGGAACTGTGGATAGTGCTGAGAGGCCCGATAGTGCTTTGCATCTTTAATCGAAACAGGGCTCAAAACAGTTATTTGTTTCTCAGCATAACAATATTTTCTACAGAGCAATTAGGTTGGATTGGAATCTGACACATTGCTCCCAATCAGAAAAAAAATTCTTGTTTCACTTCCTTCTTTTGGATTTTGTCAATGGTATCCCATTCAACGACACTCCACGCCTCCGATCCATTCACTAACAAAGTCAATTTTGTGAGATGAGAAGAAACAGGTTCAATAGACTTTGAATTTAATGGTTGTTCATGTCCTGTCGCGTTAATGGGTTGTATACTGTAAGAAGGGGCTCTGGGTTAAAAAGGAGAGCAATACTCCACCATGGTATTACTTTATCATGCATTGGTGAGAATGAAGGACTGGCAAATGATATATGTGTGTGTGTGAGTGTGTGTGCGTGCGGTTCAGTCTGCAAACATCATTGACTCATTAATTTATCGAGACATAATGGGTACCATAATGAATTCCATTCTCTGAGACATGACAGGGTACAACAGTGTTTCCTCTGGATTATATTGCAGCCAGGTGGTTCTTCAAGGTCCTCTCATTCACATCAAGAAGCCAGTTTGAAAAATACTATGGTACAAACAGGGTCATATTAGTGTATATTGTAGAAAAACATAGCAAAAAAAATTGCAACGGAAAAGTGTTTCTTATTGGACAAGTTTGGGTGAATTCGGGTCCCTCTTTAAATCAGCTTTATTTTGTTTGATGCTTAATAAATACAACCCTAGTCTATATAGAAATGAGCCCAAGAGAACACTCTCTTCCTCTCCGTTAGCTTCTAAGAGTTTTCAACGGAGTCCCAAATGGCACCATATTTCCTATGTAGTGCACTTTTTGACCAGAAATTATAAGGCTTTGGTCAAAAGTGGTGCAGTGTGTGGAGAATAGGGTGCCATTTGGGATGCAGGCACTTTGACTAGGGTCTAATTACCCCACACGCGGCAGAGAGGTCCGGATATCTATCAAAGAAGGGATTAGGGAGAGCTAGACGCCACAAAAAGAACATATGCCTCTCGGAGCTCCAGTTCCACTCAGCAGGTCCCAACCCCTCATTGCATAAATGTGAGTCGACACTGAATATTCAACACAACCCAAGAACCCAAGACCTCGAGGGCCACAGCGTGGGTGCAACTGGAGTCTAGCTGAGTAGAGCAGAGTGAAGAAGCCAAATGTGCAGAGACGAAGAAGGTCTCGTCCTCGGTGCACTAGACTGCAGATTGTTGTAGAGTGCAGTTTTTCTGGGAAATATTTAAAAAAGAATGATTTCCTCACAAGCATGGGTTCAGTTCTCTAGATAGACTCAAGGGTTTCATACCAGCATGTTGAGAGTGGGGTTATTCACTTTTTTAATAACCTTTCAGTTTGGCAATGTTTTAGGACAATCATTTATAAAGGTACTCCCCTTTCTTTGCAATATCTGGTCTCAACTGAGCATGTGGTGTGTGATAGAGAAGTTCAGCAACTAAACAAATAAATAGACATGCATGTTCAAAACCAGTACAGTGCATATACAGAAAATAACAGAACTCTGAAACTCTTTGTTGTACAGTTGCACGGTAGTTTAGTGCTTGGTGCAGGTCTTCACTGTCAGTTTTTTTTTATTTGAAGCCCAGTCCTGGACTAAACAGCATGCTCAATGAAGAATCTCCACTGAATTAGCTTTTTACTCTAGGACTAGGCTAAATCGGTGTCTGACAAACCGGCCCTGAGAGGCAGGCTGTAGACTAAAGACGAGTCATTTTGACGAGTGAGCGATCTGATAGGTCCTCTCAGTGTAATGGATGAAAGTCTCCTCTCTGTGTCTCGGTAGTGAGCCTCATCACACAGCAGGTACACTAATCGAGCGTTATCGGGGGCAAATGGGGCATGAAGGCGCCATTCATACAAATTAAGATCATATACAGCACTCTGCGGCTGTCGGAGCTCCATCACTCTCTCCTGCTCTGATTGTTTGGCCGTTCAAACGCAGGGCGATATTTTCTGTTGAAAACTGAAAAATCACAGATCTCCGCCCAAAATATTGTATTTTTCACTAGTGTGATTTCAGTTATTGATTATTAAAATGATGGTACTGTGATTTTAATCTGCATTTCTTACATATCTTCAGTAGGTCCAGTCAGTGTGTAACTGTGTTGCACATAATGCATTTACCAATTGAATTGCTAACTCAAATTGCCTTTTTCTATTTGATGATTAAGCTATGGGAGATGGCACATGGAAGGTACTGTAGGCTATTGAAAAAGACGATGTGAATGCAATTTCCACGAATGTCTAAAATTTCCACCCATCCAAATAGAAGGCAATATGAAGCTCTTACTATAACGCTTATATCTATCCAATGGTCCCAGATCTACTGGAGTAAAGCTCATAGTGCGTAGGAGCAAGGGGGCTTTTGTTTCTAGCACTGATTTAATTAAGCTGATAATTGCTTTATTGAGGGACGTTTTACTTGCAATGGCTGTGATTTGTGCTTGTCTTACCTACCTCAGTTTAATACACTCACTGTGTCACTCTGGATAAGTTTCTGCTAAATGAACAAAATGTAAATTTAAAACTGGGTCGATTTGGAATTCAGTGCCACTGTACCTCAAAACTGATTATCCCCAAACATGTACCTGTTTATTATTCTGCTCCCTACGACGCTGTGGAAATAAAGTAAAAATGTTTTCCTTCGATTCTATTCAAAATGTCTTCATTCTGAAAAAGGGACACATTAAATCAGTTGGTTAGACGTCCAGCTCTGAGAGAGTGGGCGGCCATTTATAATGCGCTGATTGCCCTAATCATGTGACAGGGGACCTTTTCCCCACTGATGGAGGAGCTGATTAATGCAGAGTGAAGGGCTTGCTTCTGAAATGGCACCTTATTCCCTTTGTAGTGCACTACTTTTCACCAGAGCCCTGGTCAAAAGTAGTGCACTTCAAAGGGAATAAGATGCCATTTGGGACGGAGTAGGGAATAGGGTGTCATTCTGGACGCAATCAAAGTGTTATAGGACATGGACAGCTAACAGTGCTAGCTAGCTTCTTATCAATTACAAATTTTACCTCAGCTCCACTCTTAGAATATTCAGTTATTAGCCTAATGTAGCTGCTGGACTAAGAAGAGACAGAGTTATGGTGAGTCACATAATTCATAGTCAAAATAGGGATGCTTAATTAGTTGTTTTTCTTGTCTATTATTTAAAAAATGTAAATCTCATTGATACTTCTCTTTTTTGTTGTTGCAGAGAGTTGTTACTTTGACGTACCTACTGCAGGTATAGCAATTTTACCCTGTGTGGAATGGTAATAACATGATTGACATACATGCAGTGTCTATATAAGGTGTGGATTGAAAGGTGGTCATGCTATTAGCAGCTGAAATAGTATGTTATGAAGTCAGAGCTAAAACTGTGCTTTTGATTGACACAGCATGGAGGAAGCTGAGTCCCAGGCTAAGAGCTGTGTTTGACAGGGTTGGATGGTTGCCACTCTAGCCTATGTGTTGGCTGTGTGGGGATTGCAGTGTCACTGGATAAGTGGTGTTTAACTGCTGTCGCTACTATGAGCCTATAGCATGAGCCAGTGCTGTAGCATGAGCCAGTGTGGAGTCGTTTAGAAGGGATATGACTGGGATTTAGTCTCACCAGGAGACTAAATCACCAGGAGACATGGTGGCAGAGCCTGCTTAGAAAAGAAACAGATGGGATGGGTTCAGCGTGCTCTGATTAGTTTGTGTTTACCAAAGGAATTTGGATCTAACAGATTTGGATCAAAAATGGTCATTCGTTGAGATCTGGTCGGGCAGGTGTGTTTCATTTATATTTTCATGGACATGCACGGACACACGCACGCACACACACATCTGCTCAGTGACCTGGCAGGAAACTGTGCAAGAGTAGTCAACAGGCAGCATCAGGCTATGCTTATGCTTAGTGCTTTCACTACAATTTAAGTCAGGGTCCTTCAGCTGAACTACATAGGTGATCCTGGCTGATTATAATTATACAGAAGGTTGATGAATACTCCTCATCCACCTTGCGCTGACAATCTCATCATGTCAAAGTCTCTAGAAACTTCTCTACTGCTAATCTGTTTGTGTAACATGGCAAATCGGATAGTTGCGTCCCTTACCGCTAACGTTCCCTGAAATGTTGTTTGCAGAAATGTTGATATATTTGCAATTTCCCATTCAAATAAACCTAATAAAGTAAATAGAGTAAAGCGAACGATGGTAGCTGTGTGTTGTCACAGGCTTTTACTGGAAGATTTCTTCATTTCTCCTGAAGCATCATCAGCATGCTTCCTGGAAATGCTGTTTTGTTTTTGTTTTGTTCAGCTCCTGCAGAGAGAGAAAGAGAATGTCTCACCAGCTCAAGGGCTGTGTGTGGGGTTAGCACTACAAAGTGTGGGTGATAATCACTGTGAAATCCCCATTAAAGAGGAGAGAGACAGAGGGAGATAAATAGTGATGGAGAGAGAGACTGCAAACAGATATGGAGAGAGATAACAATGAAAAAGTGGGGAAGAGAGTGGGAGTGAGAGACAGACAAAGACTAAAAGAGGGAGTTAGAAAGACAGCATGAGAGATAGAAGGATGGGGAGTTAGAGAGAGGAAGGAAGGCAGATATCGAGAGAGCGAGGGGCAGAGTCTACGTGTAAGAGAGAGATGGATGGGAGACAGGAGGGAGGGAGATGATTCCGAATGTAAGACAGAGATATAGGGATGGGGGAGATAGTGACAAGAGGGACATCTCTGAGCAGCGTTACCTGTATTTATAGTTGCAGAATCTCTGTGATCCGCTTGACAAAGCCCAGCACGCCTGAAGGGCTGATGTAGACATACACAGAAACATGTGGCAGATCCTGATTTAATTAACCCAGGGAGAGAGGGAGGGAAGGAGGGAGGGAGATAAAGGAGAAAGAGAGATAAGGATGACAGACCGAGGACTTTCGGTGACGCAACTTAGGAAATGGCTGCCTAGTTTTTTGTACAGCACATCGGTTGGGTATTTCCCCCCTAAATTCAAATATTTACTCTGAGCATTAAAATAACTTACACAAAATGGAAAAGGGGAAAATAGGAAAAGGTCGTGGAGCTACAACAATAGCACGTAACAAGATAGCAGAACATATAATCGTTGACGAAACAGAGATGGCTAATGCTAGCGCAAATAAGCTAGCAGCAGCAAAATAACCCTCATTTCGTGAGGTGATAAAGGAGGAATTGCACGAGGCTCTCACAGGCTTACGAGAGGAACTTCGAGAAGATGTATGAAAATAACTAAATGAGTTCAAGAAGGACATTAACCAGAAACTCGAAGAAAACAAAGAAGAACTTCACAAAATATCTACAAGAATGGGGGATGCAGAACAGAGCATTGGGGAAACGGACACATGGAACACTGCAGTCAAGGAAATACTTGAACAGTCTTTGAAAAGCCATCACGCACTAGAGGCAAAACTGACGAACTTGAAGGTTTTTCACGTCGAAACAACAAAATACTTAATTCTGTGGCATTGGGAGCAGAAAAAGACGCTATGCCCAAATTTGTGGAAGGTCTATTCAAAGAAATACTTGAAGACGACACTGACCTGGGAATCGAGAAAGCAGACCTAGCTCTGGCCTCAAAACCCCCCAGCGGCGCCCCACCAAGATCCATAGTAGTACGGTTCCTACAATTCTCAGTCAAAGAGAAAGTCTTACGTGCAGCCTGGAAAAAGCCTGTTAACTTCCAAGGCCAACGAGTGTTCTTTGATCATGACTACGCCGGAGAGATACTGAAAAGAAGGAAGGAATACAGCCCCATCAAGAAAACACTTAAAGAGAACGGTATTGGCTTCCAAACACCATTCCCGGAAAAAGTGTGGGTATTTCTGGATAATGCCCGGTTTACATGCGAGCATGCAGACAAGGTGGCTGAGGACCTGAAGTCGAGGGGCATCCCAGTGGAGTATGCCACCAGGAGAAAGGCGTCTTCACCGGCGGATTGACTCGAGCAGGCCCTCCCATGGATCGTTGTCGGTGAGCAGAGTCACTGAAAAAGAGGGAAATCACCTCGGCGAGAGGCCGTTCACATCCGAGAGAGACTCAGCCATTTCCAACCAGAAGATAGAGGTCACTGAATCAGATTTAACAGACTTAATAGTTACCGCGAGCTGTTAAGACATATTGGGTTGTTACAGCTGACTTTGCAATAGGTAAAATGTGTCCCCTATTTTGCTTAATGGACATATTATGTATGGTCATGTTAATAACACATCTAGTGACAGAAGGGCATATCAAGAGGAGGATTCATAATATGCACGCATGACCAACACTACCGGTCAAAAGTTTTAGAACAGTAACCAAAAAAAGTGTTACCCTCGTCCCACCCTATTCAACCGCCAGTGGAATCCCGTGGCGCGAAATACAAATACCTCAAAAATGCTATAACTTCAATTTCTCAAACATATGACTATTTTACACCATTTTAAAGACAAGACTCTCGTTAATCTAACCACACTGTCCGATTTCAAAAAGGCTTTAGAACGAAAGCAAAACATTAGATTATGTCAGCAGAGTACCCAGCCAGAAATAATCAGACACCCATTTTTCAAGCTAGCATATAATGTCACAAAAACCAAAACCACAGCTAAATGCAGCACTAACCTTTGATGATCTTCATCAGATGACACTCCTAGGACATTATGTTATACAATACATGCATGTTTTGTTCAATCAATTTCATATTTATATCAAAAACCAGCTTTTTACATTAGCATATGACGTTCAGAACTAGCATTCCCACCAAACACTTCCGGTGAATTTACTAAATTACTCACGATAAACGTTCACAAAAAACATAACAATTATTTTAAGAATTATAGATACAGAACTCCTTTATGCAATCGCGGTGTCCGATTTTAAAATAGCTTTTCGGTGAAAGCACATTTTGCAATATTCTGAGTAGATAGCCCGGCCATCACAGGCTAGCTATTTTGACACCCACCAAGTTTGGTACTCACCAAACTCAGATTTACTATAAGAAAAATTTGATTACCTTTGCTGTTCTTCGTCAGAATGCACTCCCAGGACTTCTACTTCAACAACAAATGTTGGTTTGGTTCCAAATAATCCATAGTTATATCCAAATAGCGGCGTTTTGTTCGTGCGTTCAAGACACTATCCGAAGGGTGACGCGCCGAGGCATATCGTGACAAAAAAATGCAAAATATTCCATTACCGTACTTCGAAGCATGTCAAACGCTGTTTAAAATAAATTTTTATGAGATTTTTCTCGTAAAATAGCGATAATATTCCGACCGGGAGTCGTTGTTTTTGTTCAAAGATTGAAAAATTAAAATGGACTCTTCATGTGCATGCGCGCACCCGTCTCATTGTTCTCAGATCGACCACTTACCAAATATGCTACTGTTTTTCAGCCAGTAACTGCAGAGTCATCATTCAACGTTCTGGCGCCTTCTGAGAGCCTATTGGAGCCTTAGAAAGTGTCACGTTACAGCAGAGATCCTCTGTTTTGGATAGAAATGACAAAGAAGGCCAAGAAATGGTCAGAGAGGGCGCTTCCTGATTGGAATCTTCTCAGGTTTTGGCCTGCCATATGAGTCCTGTTATACTCACAGACACTATTCAAACAGTTTTAGAAACTTTAAGGGTTTTTCTATCCAAATCAAACAATTATATGCATATTCTAGTTACTGGGCAGGAGTAGTAACCAGATTAAATCGGGTATGTTTTTTATCCGGCCGTGCAAATACTGCGCCCTATAGCCAACAGGTTAAGGATTGTAGGATCAGGCAGAGCGATTTATCAGATCATAATGGAGTTTACTTTACTCTACACCTTGATAGCAAACCAATAAATACTCTATGGAGGCTTAATACAAATATGCTGAATGATCCAGCATTCAAGGAATCAATAAAGACAGAATTGAACGTCTATCTGGAGAATTATGATAACAGGCAAGTATCTTATGCTTCATTGTTTGATGCAGCTACGGCGGTTATTAGAGGAAAGATCATAGCCACATCATCTCTCAAGAAAAATATTAAAGCACAGAAACAGCTGAAAGTACAGGAAACATTAAGAAATGTAGAACGATATCATAGTCATTACAAAGACCCTCTTATAGTACGAGAGATTCAAAAGGTAAAACAGGAAGTTGACCAGATTTATAGTGAAGAAGTAGAGAAAAAGCTCAGGTTCCTGAAACAACGATATTATGAAGCCGGCTCATAGACAACAAAATTACTAGCATGGAGACTCAGGAAACAACAAGCAGAGAATACCATTTTCAAAATAAAAGACCCCAAAACAAAGAAGATTACATTCAAATTGGATGAAATACAGAATGCATTTGAATGATATTACACAAATCTGTACAAGCAACCAGAGAAGGCAGATGCACAGACAATAGAGCATTTTTTGAACTCACTTGATCTCCCCTCAGTTGGGACGGAGCAGAATGATAGACTTACTTCAGAAATAACTACTGAATGAATTAATAATGCAATTTCTAATCTAAAAGTAAACAAATCTCCAGGCACTGATGGCTTCCCTTCAGAATGGTTCAAAGCCTTCAGAGAACAACTATCACCTCTACTTCAGGCCTGTTTTACTGGACTGTGGGAGGGTGGGGGGGTCTTCCACTATCGTGGAGAGAAGCCATCATATCTGTAATCCCAAAGAAGGGTAAAGATAAGAAGGAATATAGACCTATTGCAATTCTTAACAGGGATTATAAACTATATGCATCAATAATAGCCAAAAGAATGGAAGACACTATCCCAGAATTGATTGACGGGGATCAAACTGGTTTCATACGAAATAGGCAGACACAGGACAACATAAGGAGAACACTACATGTCATGAACCACAGTACTCAGAATAAGACAAGTGCTATATTAATCAGTCTACATGCTGAAAAAGCATTTGATTCAATGGGATGGGATTATCTATTCCAAGTTATGGAAAGATTTGGTTTCAACAAGTGCATCAAAACATTGTTTTTTATTTAACTAGGGAAGTCAATTAAGAACAAATTCTTATTTGCAATGACGGCCTACCGGGAAACAGTGGGCAGAACGACAGATTTTTACCTTGTCAGCTCAGGGATTTGAGACTACCGGGAAACAGTGGGCAGAACGACAGATTTTTACCTTGTCGGCTCAGGGATTTGATCCTGCAACCTTTTGGTTACTGGTCCAACGCTCTAACCACTAGGCTACCTGCCGACTACTAGAATAAAGATAAATGGACATTTGTCACGAACAATAAAATTAGAGTGAGTGGCAAGATAACGCTGTAATATTTTCTCCTTGTACATTGGAGCCATTAGCACAGGCAATAAGACAGGGCCCATCTTTAGAGGGAATAACAGTAAGAGGCAGTGAACATAAGATATGCATGTATGCTGATGACGTTCTATTTTTCCTTAAAGACCCAGGTTCAAGTGTACCAAGATTGATTGATGTTTTACAAACATTTGGAACATATTCAGGGTATGTGCTTAACGTACGCAAGACCCAAGCCCTAGTATATAATTATACCCCACAGGAAGAGCTGAAGTGTCTGTATAACTTCCAGTGGACCTCTTCATCCATTCAATTTATTGGAGTAAATTTACCAAAAGATTCACCCAAACTTTATGACATGAATTATGATCACATCAACAAGAAAATATATGATGACCTGGACAGGTGGAATTCACTTCCCTTGGATCTTAGTAGTAGAATTGAAACAATAAAAATGAACATCCTGCCGAGGTTACTGTATTTGTTCCAATCACTGCCCATAGAATTCCCGCCTAAACAGTTTAGGTAATGGGATAAACGGATATCAAGGTTTATCTGGAACAGTAAGAGACCAAGAATTAGATATACGACATTTCAATTACCAAAAAACAGTGGGGGTATGGCCTTACCAAACCTAAAAAATAATTTTGTGTCAGCCCAGTTGAGACCTCTGGTGTGTTGGTGCAATTCTGAATATGAATCCAAATAGAAACACATCGAGACTACTTTGACAGAGATACCCATACAGTCAGTTTTGGGAAATAAGGACATGGTAATAGAAATATACAATAGACAAAATCAGTGGATTAATTTCTCTCTGAAGACATGGTTTAGGGTAGTTAAGCAAAATCATTTAGACAGAGAGGTCAAACTGCTGAGTTGGCATTTCAGGATAGCAGTGGACGCAGAAAGGCATCACATCATTCAGTACAATTATAAGGAATGGGGGCTCAGAGAACTTCCAGGACCTAAGTAAGAAACCATGGCTTGGATAAACAAGATTTTTACAGATACCTACAAGTTTGACACTATTTCTTAAGGGAGATAAAAGTGATTGACAATCGAGCACCTTAATCTTTTTTGTTGTTCTTTAGTTTATTTGTACTTTCTTTGTGTTCCTCAATAAAAACAAAGTAAAAAATGTAAATAAATAAAAAAGACAACGGACCAAGAAATAGGAGGAGAGAGTCAACTAGACAGAGAGGGAGAGAGAAAGAGAGGCCAAGAAATACTGGCCTAGTTAACAAGAGAGAGTGTAAATCAGTGAGAGAGAGAGAGCAACAGAGAGAAAAATTGTCAGCAAGAGAGAGTCAACGAGAGAGGAAGCGGAAAAGAGATACAGTAGGTTATAGAATGACTGAGAGTCTTAGAAAGAGAACAAGAGAGGAAAATAGAATGAGTGGGAGGAGATAGAGAACAAAATGGAGAAAGAGGGGTAGACAGAGGAAATAAAACAGAGAGTGCATTGTTACGATGCCCCACTGTATTTTCCAATCCTAATCTCATTTATATTTTGAAAGAGACAATTTTGAGGACGTTATCTCCTACCTATGTTTACCGGGGCATGTCCCGCATTTTAGCTAATACATTTCTATAAATACATAGGACAATACTGGAACCAATGTGATTACTCTCTATTTTTCTCTATCGCAGTGTGACACCACAGTTTTCAGACAATATGTTATAGAAATTGGCTTGTGAATGGGGAGGTGTTGGGGGCACCGACAACTCTGTAGAGGTCACAATGGTCACAATCGTGAATGTGTGTCTCTCAATGCCCGTGTTCCCCCCATCACCCCATCATCCTGGGTGAATACAAAACCATTTTGATGCCTGACAGACGTGGGGCCGTCTGAAATAAGTGATTGCAAGGCATTAATTAAAAAACCCAAATGGACATCCTGCTAATAGGTGCTATTGCTTTCATTATTTACTTATTTTTATTTTCCACAGTCCTACCAGACTATGGTCTGGATACAGTTGAAGTCGGAAGTTTACATACACCTTAGCCAAATACATTTAAACTCCGTTTTTCACAATTCCTGACATTTAATTCTGACATTTAATAATTAACATAAAATTCCCTGTCTTAGGTCAGTTAGGATCACCACTTTATTTTAAGAATGTGAAATGTCAGAATAATAGTAGAAAGAATTATTTATTTCAGCTTTAATTTTTTTCATAACATTCCCAGTGGGTCAGAAGTTTACATACACTTAATTAGTATTTGATAGCATTGCCTTTACATTTTTTAATTTGGGTCAAACGTTTTGGGTGGCCTTCCACAAGCTTCCCACATTAAGTTGGGTGAATGTTTGCCCATTCCTCCTGACAGAGCTGGTGTAACTGAGTCAAGTTTGCAGGCCTCATTGCTCGCACATGCTTTTTCAGTTCCGCCCACACATATTCTATGCGATTGAGGTCAGGACTTTGTGATGGCCACTCCTATACCTTGACTTTGTTGTCCTTAAGCCATTTTGCCACAACTTTGGAAGTATGCTGGGGTCATTGTCCATTTGGAAGACCCATTTGCGACCAAGCTTTAACTTCCTGAGATGTTGCTTCAATATATCCACATAATTTTCCTGCCTCATGATGCAATCTATTTTGTGAAGTGCACCAGTCCCTCCTGCAGCAAAGAACCCCCACAACATGATGCTGCCACCCCCATGCTTCACGGTCAGGATGGTGTTCCCGACCGTGAAGTTTTTGGCCAAAATGACCATCGTTATGTTTGGAGGAAAAAGCCTCCCCCTTTTTCCTCCAAACATAACGATGGTCATTTTGGCCAAACAGTTCTATTTTTCTTTCATCAGACCAGAGGACATTTCTCCAAATAGTACAATCTTTGTCCCCATGTGCAGTTGCAAACCAATCTGTTTTTTTTATGGTGGTTTTGGAGCAGTGGCATCTTCCTTGCTGAGCGGCCTTTCAGGTTATGTCGATATATAGGACTCGTTTAACTGTGGATATAGATACTTTTGTACCTGTTTCCTTCAGCATCTTCACAAGGTCCTTTGCTGTTGTTCTGGGATTGATTTGCACTTTTCGTACCAAGGTACGTTAATCTCTAGGAGACAGAACGCGTCTCCTTCCTGAGCGGTATGACGGCTGCACGGTCTCATGGTGTTTATACTTGTGTACTATTGTTTGTACAGCTGAACATGGTACCTTCAGGCATTTGGAAATTGCTCCCAAAGATGAACCAGATTTGTGGAGATTTAAAAAAAAAAATTGTCAGAGGACTTGACTAATTTCTTTTGATTTTCCCATGATGTCAAGCAAAGAGGCACTGAGTTGAAGATAGGCCTTGAAATACATCCACAGGTACACCTCCAATTGACTCAAATTATGTCAATTAGCCTATCAGAAGCTTCTAAAGCCATGACATCATTTTCTGGTGTTTTCCAAGCTGTTTAAAGGCACAGTCAACTTAGTGTATGTAAACCTCTGGCCCACTGGAATTGTGATACAATTAATTATAAGTGAAATAGTCTGTCTGTAAACAATTGTTGGAAAAATGACTTGTGTCATGCACAAAGTAGATGTTCTAACCGACTTGCTAAAAACTATAGTTTGTTAACAAGAAATTTGGGGAGTGGTTGAAAAACGAGTTTTAATGACTTCCAACTTCAACTGTGTAGCTTGTGTAATGAGACAGCATTTTTTTCCTTACAATCAGTCTTTTTCGGGTTCATACAATTGCTGTGCTCCAATTCTTTGTACACTTTCACCCTATGTGTGTATTGGGCTGGAGAGAATTTCTACTATTTTTATTACACCAATCGGGGACTGTGTGATTGTGTTTCGAACTTTCAACAAACTTTACTGAGCATGTAAGTCAGCTACAGTACATCAAGTAAGTTATATCCATTTCCTGTGTAACATCAATATTTCTACAGAGTGCACACTTTGGGAGAATGGTATATTGGGACACAATAATATGATATACTGAAAAAATATATAAACGCATCATGCAATAATTTCTAAGATTTTTCTGAGTTACAGTTCGTATAAGATAATCAGTCAATTGAAATAAATTCATAAGACTCTAATCTATGGATTTCATGTGACTGGACAGGGGTGCAGCCTTGGGTGGGTGTTGGATGGCAGCTCATGGTAGAGAAGTGAACATTACATTCTCTGGCAACAGTTCTGGTGGACATACCTGCAGTCTGCATTCCAATTGCACGCTCCCTCAAAATTTGAGACGTCTGTGGCATTGTGTTGTGTGACAAAACTGCACATTTGAAAGTGGCTATTTATTGCCCCCAGCACAAAGTGCACCTGTGTAATGATTACACAGTTTATTCCGCTTCTTGATATGCCACACCTGTCAGGTGGATGGATTATCTTGGCAAAGGAGAAATGCTCATTACATTTGAGAGAAATAAGCTTTTCGTGCTTATAGAACATTTCTGGGGGTGTGCGAACCCGAAATGGCATTCGAACGGCGACAGTTCAGTGGACGAGTTTGGCAATGTGTTGTGAACATACTCTGCCCAGACGAGGAACTTGCTCCAGTTGCTGGCCTGGGTGGAGACAAAACAGCGGAAGAACTTCTCCAGCTCCTCGTTGGCCCGCTCCGTCCGTGGGTTGAACGCCGAGGAAAGACTCACTGATGCCCCCAACAGGGAGCAGAAGGCTTTCCAATACCGTGCGATGAACTGGGGCCCACGATCCAAGACAATGTCCTGGGGAATTCCTCTGGTGACAGGTGGAACCATGACATGCACATCTATTCCTCAAGATTGACTGAATCAATGGCAAAGTGCTTCCATGTATGATTGCGAATGCTGTATTCCCACTGTGAAGTTTGGTGGACGTTGTTCAAAGACATTAACTGTTGGAGTGTTTGTTGCTTGTGTGTGTTTCTGTGGACATTGTTCTCTTCAAGGACAATTGACTGTTTATTTAAGTGTTTCTCTAGTTGTTGTTTGTGTGTGTGTGTGTGTGTGTGTGTGTGTGTGTGTGTGTGTGTGTGTGTGTGTGTGTGTGTGTGTGTGTGTGTGTGTGTGTGTGTGTGTGTGCGTGTGCGTGCGCGGTGAAAGACAGTTTATTGTCCGGAGCTGGTAACCCAAGGTCACACTCCAGCATTAAAACCTCCAAATAGAGACAGATAACATTTTGAAGAGCAGCCACACACACACACACAGTAGCCACATGCACTTGGATGTATGGGGCCTCTCAGACAAAACATGTCAATTGACCCACACCATAACTTTGGACAGAGGGAGTGATACTCTCCTTGAATATTAAACCCAGAATGTTCAGAAAGTAATCCTACATCCACAGTATGGTACTGGACCGTGAAGACTGTGTGTTTGTGTGTGTCTGTGTGTGCTGAGCCCATTCCAGGCACAAGCAACATCAGTGGTCCTCTGCCACTAGGGTGCCCCCAACCAAAGAAACTCAGTCAGGGTCTCAACTAGCAGTGCATTCGGAAAGTAGTCAGACCCCTTGACTTTCTCCACATTTTGTTACGTTACAGCCTTATTCTGTAACGTAACAACACCTGGCCGTGCTGCTGCTCCAGTTTCAACTGTTCTGGCCGTGCTGCTGCTCCAGTTTCAACTGTTCTGCCTGCGGCTATGGAACCCTGACCTGTTCACCGGACGTGCCTGTTCCCAGACCTGCTGTTTTCAACTCTCTAGAGACAGCAGGAGCGGTAGAGATACTCTGAATGATCGGCTATGAAAGGCCAACTAACATTTACTCCTGAGGTGCTGACCTGTTGCACCATGGCCAAACACTGTGATTACCATTATTTGACCCTGCTGGTCATCTATGAACATTTTAACATCTTGGCCATGTTCTGTTATAATCTCCACCCGGCACAGCCAGAAGAGGACTGGCCACCCCTCATAGCCTGGTTCCTCTCTATTGTTCTTCCTAGGTTCTGGCCTTTCTAGGGAGTTTTTCCTAGCCACTGTGCTTCTACTGTCATAGGCGTCGTAAGGATTGGACCAAGGCGCAGCGGGTAAAGTGCTCATCTTCTTTATTTGAAGTAACGTGAACACTTAAACAAAATAAACAAAACGACGAACCAGTTCCGTAAGGCCACACAGGCTATACAGAAAAACAACCACCCACAAAACATAAGTGAAACAAACCCCAACTAAATATGGGCTCCAATTAGAGGCAACGACAACCAGCTTCCTCTAATTGGAGGTCCTACCAAAACCCCAACATAGAAATAGAAAACTAGATTTAAACATAGAAATAGAAAACATAGAACCTAAACCAAAAACACCGAAACACACAAAACAAACACCCCCTGCCACGCCCTGACCAAACTACAATGACAAATAACCCCTTTACTGGTCAGGACGTGACATCTACACCTGCATTGCTTGTTGTTTTGGGTTTTAGGCTGGGTTTCTGTACAGCAATTTGTGACATCAGCTGATGTAAGAAGGGCTTTATAAATACATTTGATTGATTGATTGATTCTAAAATGGGTTAAAATAAAAAATAATCCTCATCAATCTACCCACAATACCCCATAATGATAATAATGACAGGTTTTTAAAATGTTTGCAAATTTATAAAAATTGTAAAACAGAAATACCATAAATACATAAGTATTCAGACACTTTGCTATGAGACTCGAAATTGAGCTCTGGGGCATCATGTTTCCATTGATCATCATTGAGATGCTTCTACAACTTGATTGGAGTCCATCTGTGGTAAATTCAATTGATTGGATATGATTTGGTAGGCACACACTTGACTATATAAAGTCCCGTAGTTGACAGTGCATGTCAGAGCAAAAACCAATCCATGAGGTCAAAGGAATTGTCCGTAGAGCTCCGAGACGGAATTATGTCAAGGCACAGATCTGGGGAAGGGTACCAAGAAATGTCTGCAGCATTGAAGGTCCCCAATAACACAGTGGCCTCCATCATTCTTAAATGGAAGAAGTTTGGAAGACTAACCCTAATCCGAACTGAGCAATTGGGGGACAAGGGCTTTGGTCAGGGAGGTGACCAAGAACCCGATGGTCACTCTGACAGAGCTCCGGAGTTCCTCTGTTGAGATGGGAGAACCTTCCAAAAGGACCACCATCTCTGCAGCACTCCACCAATCAGGCCTTTGTTAGAGTGGCCAGATGGAAGACACTCCTCAGTAAAAGGCACATGACAGCCCGCTTGGAGTTTTCCAAAAGGCACATAAAGACTCTCAGACCATGAGAAACAATATTCTCCAGTTTGATGAAACCAAGATTGAACTCTTTTGCCTGAATGCCACGCTTTATGTTTCAGAGGAAACCTGGCACCATCCCTACGGTGAAGCATGTTGGTGGCAGCATCATGCTGTGGGGATGTTTTCAGCGGCAGTGACTGGCATAACAGTCAGGATCGAGGGAAAGATGAACGGAGAAAAATACAGAGATCCTTGTTGAAAACCTGCTCCAGAGCGCTCATGACTTCAGACTGGGGCGAAGGTTCACCTTCCAACAGGACAACAACCCTAAGCACACAGCCAAGACTATGGAGTGGCTTCGGGACAAGTCTCTGAATGTCCTTGAGTGGACCAGCCAGAGCCCAGACTTGAACCTGATCGAACATCTTTGGAGAGACCTGAAAATAGCTGTGCAGCGATGCTCCCCATCCAACCTGGCAGAGCTAGAGAGGATCTGCAGACAAGAATGGGAGAAACTCTCCGAATACAGGTGTGCCAAGCTTGTAGCATCATACCCAAGAAGACTCGAGGCTGTAATCGCTGCCAAAGGTGCTTCAACAAAGTACTGAGTAAAGGGTCTGAATACTTATGTAAATGTGATTTTTCAGTTTTGTGTTTTTATTTTTTTTATTATTTTTTTTATTTCACCTTTATTTAACCAGGTAGGCAAGTTGAGAACAAGTTCTCATTTACAATTGCGACCTGGCCAAGATAAAGCAAAGCAGTTCGACAACATACAAAAACACAGAGTTACACATGGAGTAAAACAACATACAATCAATGATACAGTAGAAAAATAAGACTATATACAATGTGAGCAAATGATGTGAGATAAGGGAGGTAAAGGCAAAAAAGGCCATGGTGGCAGAGTAAATACAGTATTGCAGGTAAAACACTGGAATGGTAGATTTGTTATTTGAAGAAAGTTCAAAGTTAAAATATAAATAATATGGTGCAAAGGAGCAAAATAAATAAATACAGTAGGGGAAGAGGTAGTAGTTTGGGCTAAATTATAGATGGGCTATGTACAGGTGCAGTGATCTGTGAGCTGCTCTGACAGCTGGTGCTTAAAGCTAGTGAGGGAGATAAGTGTTTCCAGTTTCAGAGATGTTTGTAGTTCATTCCAGTCATTGGCAGCAGAGAATTGGAAGGAGAGACGACCAAAGGAGGAGTTGGCTTTAGGGGTGACCAGAGAGATATACCTGCTGGAGCGCGTGCTACAGGTGGGTGCTGCTATGGTGACCAGTGAGCGAAGATAAGGGGGGACTTTACCTAGCAGGGTCTTGTAGATGACCTGGAGCCAATGTGTTTGGCGACGATTATGAAGCGAAGGCCAGCCAACGAGAGCGTACAGGTCGCAGTGGTGGGTAGTATATGGGGCTTTGGTGACAAAACGGATGGCACTGTGATAGACTGCATCCAGCTTGTTGAGTAGGGTATTGGAGGCTATTTTGTAAATGACATCGCCGAAGTCGAGGATTGATAAATGTGCAAACATTTCTAAAAACCTTTTTTGCTTTGTTATTATGGGGAATTTTGTGTATATTTATTTTTTATTTATTTTTTAGAGAGGGGCCCTGACCTGATATTGTAAATAATTCTCATTTAGATATCATATTAACATGGCATAAGTCATTACAAAATGTTTTGAATTGCAGGAAATAATTTACACGTTTTGCTTAGGGCCCCCAAAAGGCTAGACAGCCCTGTGTGTGTGTGTGTGTGTGTGTGTGTGTGTGTGTGTGTGTGTGTGTGTGTGTGTGTGTGTGTGTGGGTCTATGCTCGCGTGCATGTGTGCGTATGAATCCATTTATCGGAGTCCAAGCAAATAGAGGGTGGTCTCTCTCCATCTCCACGAGGCCAGCTTGCGGTATAAGAGGCTTAAAGAAAGGAGAGGGAAATTGGAAAAGCAATGGGTGAGCAATGCATCGAGGGATGGCGCGAGAGGGAAAGAAAGAGAGCTAGTTCTGCCTGGGACCATACATGAGCTGATATGTCAGGACGATTGGACATGGTTTGGTGACAAGAGCCACCACTGTCGTGTCCAGAGGAATGGATGCCATAGTGACAGGACGAGGAGTGAGACGGATGGATGGATGGACAGACAGATGTGTCCGAGCATCAGTCACCTACTCTCTTTCTTCCCTACCAGTACAGTAATTGATTGACTAGAGTGCCCAAACGACTGCCCAATATATTGCATAGGATTTGTTTTGCATTATTTTCCTACAGTAGTCCCATTCTGTAACAGTCTCCGTTACTTCCATTGCTTGGCATTCTAAACAAACACCCCTGCGTAGAGCGTGTGTATTAGCAGTAATTGAGCACACAGTGCAAATGTGCCCCGAGGCGAGACTGAAAGAGACTGCTCAGCTGTAATTCCCTGTGATTTCACAGAGGACTTGAAGGCGTTCCAGGCGCCCCCCTTGACATCACATAGCTGGTGTACAACACACACACACACACACACACACACACACCACACACACACACACACACACACACACACACACACACACACACACACACACACACACCAGGCAGCCCCCTCGACACAGAGCTACTGTACAGCATCAGAGGAAAGGAAAGTAAAGTACATTCTGGGTAATTTCCTCAACTACGTGACCACAGGCTGTGAGGTGACATGCAAACACAATGGTGTGTTGAGGAATGAAACCTCAAGGGGTTATGACTGGGGGGAAGTGGGGGATCTGGGTTATTCTATCGTTTGAGGAAAGAGGGAGAGATGAGTGGGGGAGTATGTGATTGACATAGCAGCTTGAGGTGTTTTATATTGGCCTGTTGATTGGGCCTTCTTATTAATTAAATAGTTATTTTAGGTCTTCACATTCCATTGCGTGAGGATTGCACAGTCCCTTGTGGAGGATATGGCAACAATTATAATTTGGGATGATAGTAGAAGATGATTGCAAAAGTGACACTGCCAGACAATGTCGGTTTTCATAACATTCTGAATATCTTAAATGGGTACAAATCCATATAGCTTGACTGACATAATTTAAATAAAAGACAATGATAGAGAAAAATATATATATTGAATCAACACCCACCATTGTTGTCATCAGTTGTGTAATGGCTCATTTGTTTCCCCATTTGATCTATTGCGAGTGCTATAGCAACACTTTGCAGTGTTTGCCTCTGCGTTGTGACACTTCCTATCAAACCAAATGTTATTTGTCACATGTTTCATGAACAGCTGGTGTAGACTAACAGTAAAATGCTTACTTACGGGCCCTTCCCAACAATGCAGAGAGAAAATAAATAGAACAAGAATAACACAAGGAATAAATACACAATGAGTGATGATAACTTGGCTATATACATGGGGTACCAGTACAGAGTATATGTGCAGGGGTACCAGGTAATTGAGGTAGATACAGTATGTACATAACGAGATAGATAATAAACAGTAACATCAGTGTATGTTATTAGGCAAAAGAGATAATTGCAAAAAGGGTCAATGCAGATAGTTAACCAATAGCTACACAGACTATTTAATTAACTATTTAGCATTCTTAAAGCTTAGGGGTTGAAGCTGTTACGGGGAAATAGTCATTTAGGCACGTTACCTTGGCGTTCTTGGACACAGGGACTATGGTGGTCAGGGTTGAAAATGTCAGTGAAGACAATTGACAGCTGGTCAGCACATGCTCTGTGCATGTGTCCTGATAATCCACCTGCCGAAAATCTGGTGTTTCTGTGTCAAACGGTTTTGTTATATTTCAGTCTTCTGTGATGTATATAAAGTGTAATATTGGATTGCAATCTCAAAATGTAATACATTTCAACTCTATATCTGACATGGTACTAGTGTCTTCTTTTTTAAAGCCCAAAACCATGTGTGTGAGGTGTATATTTTTGTTTGAAAAGAGATTTGTTAAAGACTACCAAGAAACACTCTGTTTGACCCTGATTCAGCCCACTGCAGTAAATCAAATCAAATCAAATCAAATTTATTTATATAGCCCTTCGTACATCAGCTGAAATCTCAAAGTGCTGTACAGAAACCCAGCCTAAAACCCCAAACAGCAAGCAAGCAACGGTGGCTAGGAAAAACTCCCTAGGAAAAACTCCCTAGAAAGGCAAAAAACCTAGGAAGAAACCTAGAGAGGAACCAGGCTATGAGGGGTGGCCCGTCCTCTTCTGGCTGTGCCGGGTGGATATTATAACAGAACATGGTCAAGATGTTAAAATGTTCATAAATGACCAGCATGGTCAAATCATAGTAGTTGTCGAGGGTGCAACAAGCACGTCTGGTGAACAGTTCAGGGTTCCATAGCCGCAGGCAGAACAGTTGAAACTGGAGCAGCAGCATGGCCAGGTGGACTGGGGACAGCAAGGAGTCATCATGCCATGTAGTCCTGAGGCATGGTCCTAGGGCTCAGGTCCTCCGAGAGAAAGAAAGAAAGAGAGAAAGAGAGAATTAGAGAGAGCATATATAAATTCACACAGGACACCGGATAAGACAAGAGAAATACTCCAGATGTAACAGACTGACCCCCCCGACACATAAACTACTGCAGCATAAATACTGGAGGCTGAGACAGGAGGGATCAGAAGACACTGAAGACACAGTAAAAGGGTAAAAGTCTTACTCACATCAGCTACGGAGAGAGTGATAACACAGTCCGGAACTGCTGGTGCTCTCATGCATAGTTCAGCATTGCTAGTCTCGAAGCCTGTATAGAAGGTATTTAGCTCATCTGGTAGGCTAACGTCACTGGACAGTTCGCAGCTGAGTTTCCCTTCGTAATCTGTGATAGTTTGCAAGCCCTGCCACATCCGACGAGTGTCAGAGCCAATGTAGTAGGATTAGATCTTGGTACTGTATTGATGCTTTGCCTGTTTGGTGGTTCGTCAGAGGCGTAGTGGGATTCTTTATAAGCTTCCGGATTAGTGTCCGGCTCATTGAAAGTGACAGTTTTAGCCTTTAGCTCAGTGCGGATGTCCCCTGTAATCCATGGTCAACCTTTTGGTTACTGGCCCAATAACCACTAGGCTACCTGCCAACCCAAAGAGGCTTTGGTATTCACCTGTCTGAGGGTCTGCTCATGTGAGACAAGGGGAGGAAACCTGAGGTGCTAAGTCTGGTGTGTTTGACACAATAGTTGCGAAGAAACAAAGTGAGAGTGGGGTATCAGCATGTATTACATATACCAACCATGGCTAAGGTAAACGCTGACGTTCTAAATACTTTTTGTTCATATCAACATTTTATCACCACTGTAGATGTAGCCTGCCTCGCCTCCAAGAGAATAAGATATTTCGCAATTTTCACGTGGTGAGTATTATGGCTTGGATAGGTTTTAGCCTGGTCGGGACAGAGGAGAGTGAGAACAGGGTGGATCCAAGTCATGTAAGCAACAAAGTGAGTTTGTGCAGATGATCAGATTAAATGGAGTGTGAGTAATCAGATATATTGTGTGCAGAGACTGTGGCATGAGTAAGGTGAGGTTGTAGATATGGGTTATCATAAACTATGGAGCTAGACATGATCATATAGGTTTATGTTTCGGCAGCATCTACGCGTGGAATGTTACGTGGATGGACCAGCTGTTGATCTCCTTCTAAAACGTGGTTGCATTTGTATAAACTTCAAGTATTACTAACTGCAAACCCCCTTAAAATGGTTTCACCCAAATCTGGCAACACTGTTTAGCTTTCGCGCTACGACTAGGCAGTATGCTAGTATTTGAGAGGAAAACATTTTATTTGCTTTGTGAGTCATCAAAAAATGTAAACGACTTGTCAAGTCATGTGCTCCGGTTCTTGTTTACAATGTAACAAGCACATTGAAGATTTGTAATATTCTGAAAGTGGCCAAAATATGTTGATCTTATTCTGGCAGTGGGCGCAGCAATCTTTGACTTTGTTTATTTGTGTTTTTATAGTGAATGGCATTCTGGGGTTAGGGAGTTTTTTCCTTGTCAAACATAAACAAACATGGCTGCCATCATAAAGAATGTAGCCGCTATTAGTTTAGCTGACGCATATTCTCCTTTCTAAACAATTACATTTCTCCCTTGTGCTCACCAGAGATGTGGTACATTGGTAAACTAGTCTAGCTGTTACGTCGCAAACATTTTTTTCTTTTCAGCGCAACCTGTTATTTAAACTGGTTATAGAATTATTTGGCTGTGGATGTGTTCCGTGTGATGCTTGGATGATGAAAATTGAAGACCTATATTTTCCATCAATACAAAACATTGTTTAGATGCTTTCAGACAACAATGATGTTAGACAAGTTGGTCATACGTTCTGTTGCAACTGTTCCAATTACATATTTGTGATGGTACCCTGCAGGGACCGCTCAACAATGATCATAAATACAGTTGAAGTCGGAAGTTTACATACACTTAGGTTGGAGTCAATAAAACTTGTTTTTATACCACTCCCCAAATTTCTTGTTAACACGATAGTTTTGGCAAAGTCGGTTAGGACATCTACTTATGCATGACAACAAAGTAATTTTTCCAACAATTGTTTATTTCACTTATGATTCACTGTATCACAATTTCAGTGGGTCAGAAGTTTACATACACTAAGTTGACTGTGCCTTTAATAAACAGCTTGGAAAATTCCAGAATATGATGTCATGGCTTTAGAAGCTTTTGATAGGCTAATTGACATCATTTGAGTCAATTGGAGGTGTACCTGTGGATGTTATTCAAGGCTACCTTCAACTCATTGCCTCTTTGCTTGACATCATAGGAAAATCAAAAGAATCAGCAAGACCTCAGAAAATAATTGTAGACCTCCACAAGTCTGGTTCATCCTTTGGAGCAATGTCCCAAAACGCCTGAAGGTACCACGTTCATCTGTACAAACAATAGTACGCAAGTATAAACACCATGGGACCCACGCAGCCGTCATACCACTCAGGAAGGAGACCGTTCTGTCTCATAGAGATGAACGTACTATGTGCAAATCAATCCAGAACAACAGCAAAAGACCTTGTGATGATGCTGGAGGAAACAGGTACAAAAGTATCTATATCCACAGTAAAACGAGTCCTATATCGACATAATCTGAATGGCCGCTCAGCAAGGAAGAAGTCACTGCTCCAAAACCGCCATAAAAAAGCCAGACTAACGGTTTGCAACTGCACATGGGGACAAAGATCGTACTTTTTGGAGAAATGTCCTCTGGTCTGATGAAACAAAAATAGAACTGTTTGGCCATAATGACCATCGTTATGTTTGGAGGAAAAAGGGGGAGGCTTGCAATCCGAAGAACACCATCCCAACCGTGAAGCACGGGGGTGGCAGCATCATGTTGCAGGGGTGCTTTGCTGCAGGAGGGACTGGTGCACTTCATAAAATAGATGGCATCATGAGGTAGGAAAATTATGTGGATATATTGAAGCAACATCTCAAGACATCAGTCACGAAGTTAAAGCTTGGTCGCAAATGGGTCTTCCAAATGGACAATGACCCCAAGCATACTTCCAAAGTTGTGGCACAATGGCTTAAGGACAACAAAGTCAAGGTATTGGAGTGGCCATCACAAAGCCCTGACCTCAATCCTATAGAAAATGTGTCGGCAGAACTGAAAAAGCGTGCGCGAGCAAGGAGGCCTACAAACCTGACTCAGTTACACCAGCTCTGTCAGGAGGAATGGGCCAAATTCACCCAACTTCTTGTGGAAGGCTACCCAAAACGTTTGTCCCAAGTTAAACAATTTAAAGGCAATGCTACGAAATACTACTATTATTCTGACATTTCACATTCTTAAAATAAAGTGTTGATCCTAACTGACCTAAGACAGGGAATTGTTACTAGGATTAAATGTCAGGAATTGAAAAACTGAGTTTAAATGTATTTGGCTAAGGTGTATGTAAACATCTGACTTCAACTGTATGTGATCATACGCGTCAAAGGGTTAATGAAGCCGGTGACTGATGTGGTAAACAATACTGTAGCTGTGCATCCTCTTCATCGGGCCACTTTGTATTGAAAGCATCACTGGTACTTCCTGTTTTAAGTTTTTTGCTTGTAAACAGGTATTGGCTGGTAGTTAATGATGCAGTGGCAATGAAGGGAGGGGTGGAGTCTGTGTGTGTGGGTGCGCATCGGGCCAGAGTCTGTGTGCGCATGTTGTCTGCGTGTGTGTTTGTGTATCTGCGTATGTGCATATGTGTCCTATGCTCGTTATCAGCCAGACGGCGCGACTGTAAGGTATGGCAGACGGTAGACCTTGTTACCTCTGAGAGCAGGAGCACCGGGCACAGCTGGAGCTCCGTGTCACAGGGAAGAGGAGGTAAGTGGGGCAGAGCTGAGATGAGAGGACATAACTGGCAACTCTAATATAGTGCTTACCCTGGGGATGGACATTGTGTGCGTTTGCGGGGGGTGGGGCCGGGGGAGAATTGGACAGTTGGAGGATATAGACTGAACAAAAACATAAACCCAACATGTAAAGTGTTGCTCACATGTTTCATGAACTGAAATAATAATTTCCATACGCACAAAAAGCTTATTTATTTAGTGAGCTATTCTCCTTTTCCAATATAATCCATCCACCTGACAGGTGTGACATATCAAGAAGTTGATTAAACAGCATTATCATTACACAGGTGCAATTTTAATGGCCACTTTAAAATGTGCAGTTCTGTCACACAACACAATGCCACAGATGTCTCAAGTTTTGAGGGAGCGTGCAATTGGCATGCTGACTGCAGGAATGTCCACCAGAGCTGTTGCCAGTGAATTGAAATGTTCATTTCTCTACCATAAGCTACCTCCAACATCGTTTTAGAGATTTTGGCAAGTACATCCAACCAGCCTCACAACCACAGACCCTGTGTAACCACGCCAGCCCAGGACCTCCACATCCGGCTTCTTCATCTGCGGGATCGTCTGAGCGGGGGGTGGGAGGGGGTGCTGAGGAGTTATTTCTGCCTTTTTGGTGAAAAAAACATATTCGGATTGGCTTGTGCCACTGCCCAGTCATGTGAAATCCATAGATTAGGGCATAATAAATGTATTTTCAATTGACTGATTTCCTTATATGAACTGTAACTCAGTAAAATCTTTGAAATTGTTGCATGTTGTGTTTATTTTTTGTTCAGTATAGATAAATCACAACCCTTGTGAAATAGATGTGTATTACCAGGCATGCAGCAAAGTGGTGGCATTACAGTAGTGTTCGCCTACTGCCATCTATAGGCAGCTCTCTGTCACAGCAAATTCCTTAGAGTGTGCGTGTGTGTGTGTGTGTGTGGTGTGTGTGTGTGTGTGTGTGTGTGTGTGTGTGTGTGTGTGTGTGCGTGTGTGTGTGTACGTGCATGTGCACGTGTGTGTGTGTGTGTGTATGTGTACACATCTACAGAACATAAACACAAACTGTAGCAAAATAAAATAAGAGATTGAAAGAAGTGATAATCAAAGGATAGCCAGACGGAGAGAGAGAGAGAGAGAGAGAGAGAGAGAAGATTAAAGGTGCTTTCTCCTCCACTGCCTTTGGTGTCACCCCTAACTAGATTCACGCTATTCTTCTCTGGCAGCCACTGTGTCCCAAATGACACCCTGTTCCCTATTTAGTGCACTACTTTTGACCAGGGCCCATAGGACCCAGCTCACAGGCCTATGGTCAAAGAAGTGCACAATATAGAGAATAGGGTTCCATTTGGGATGCAGACTTGGCTCAGGAAGGCGTAAGCGGCAAGCAAGGCAACTTAAGTACAACTTGCAATGAGTGCAGCCGAACATCTACATTCCGAATTGTAGTGTGTGATTTCAAGCTTTTATATGGTAAAAGGAAGTGTTTGTCGCAACTCCACTCATTACCTAGTCCTTCATCTATGTGAACCTCAGCATGATACCCTATTGTGGTTGTAGTAGTAGTCTCCGAGCAAAACGGGAAAGGCGTAGGGATTAGGCATCTTGTGATGCATAATTTGAAGTATTCGAGCTTCATAGAATGGTACAGTGGGTTCTTCCTCCAAAACGTTACAAGCTGGTACCACGACCGTTAGTGGTAGATGGTGGCATTCTGTCATTGTACCACAGTATCACAAGGGGGGAGTTAAAACGCTGAATCTATCGGCAGTCTAAACTGTGGCACAAATTGACTATCTTTTCAGAAATTAATAGAGTGTTTTCAGTCTGAGAGTCTCTTCCTGTTGCTAGAGTCGCTACATCAGGCAACACCAACAAAAACTGTTAGTGTCCTGGAGTGAAGAGAGAACTTGGGTAAATACAATGGGGAATTTCACTTGACATGTGGACTGCACGATTTTAGAAAAATAGGCACGGTGGCTTCTTGGTTTCTCTCCCTCTATAAACAGAAATTGTTCTAAATAACAAACTGGCTTTATTTAGAAATTAGTAAGAATGTCTCACCCCATTGTCAAGAATGGCCTCTTTTTCCCTTTATTCAGATTACAATAATTCACTTTCGGGTATGTTGAAACGGAAATCATCTCCAAAATATCATTATTTTTTAAACAAGTCATAGAAAGTTCGTTGCAATTTCAGTTCAAAGGATCAATTTTTTAATTTAAAAAAAAAATCTAATGCCTGTAGATCAGGACCTGAAGCAAGGATATGCATATACTTGATTACCATTTTGAAAGGACACACTTTGAAGTTTGTGGAAATGTGAAATTAATGTAGGAGAATACAAAAATTAGATCTGGTAAAAGATAATTACATAGAAAATACATGCATGTTCTCATCTATTTTTTTTCATCATCTTTGAAATGCAAGAGAAAGGCCAATTATATCGCTTAGAAGTCTAGAGGCAGGCAGTGTATGTGCAACGTTTTAGAACTGATCCAATGAACCATTGGCATTTACTGTTAATAAATGTTGTATCAAGTCTGCCCAAATGTGCCGAATTGGTCAATTGATACATTTTCAAGTACATAACTATAGAGAACATACAAAAATGATATGGTAATGAAAAAAATCAGTTTACACACTCCCAGGAATGTCATAAATGATGGATAATTAGCTTCCCTTCAGAAAAGACACTAACCTTCACACATCTAGATTGGGGGGGCTGGGGGCAGACACAGCAGGGGGTCAAACTGTAGAACCCAGTTCCTACACTTGAATCTAAAAATGTATTTTATCAAACAAAACTATCTCTGGGACCCTCAGGATGACAAATCAGAGCAAGATTACTGAATATAAGTACATTATTTACCTTCAGAGGTGAATGTATCAAACCAGTTTCCGTGTTAAAAGTTTTTTGTTGTTGTGTACTCTCCTCAAACAATAGCATTGCATTTGTTCACTGTAATAGCTACTGTAATAATTGAAGCTTTCTGCCCATATAAGACATGTCTAAGTCCTGGGAAATGTTCTTGTTACTTACAGCGTCATGCTATTCACATTAGCACACGTTAGCTCAACCATCCCGCAGTGGGGACAGCGATCCCATAAAGTAAAAACATAAATAAAAATAAGGAACTTGTCTGTGGCCCTGCATTAAAGACCAAAATTGGTTAATAAAATTGTGATAACTAAAATATATACCAGTTTCATTTAAGGACCAAAAAATTGACAGCTGTGCCATATAGATTGCAAAATAGTTTGGGAAGAGATTTTTGATGTACCGATTCCATGGCACAATGCTTTATGAATTGACACGCAATTTTCTGTATATTATAATCTACTGTATTCTGGTTTTAACATTCTGAATGAATGATTATATTGAAGATAGAAGCCGCCTCTTAATGAGTTCCGGAGGCCGATCTGTTATCCATGATTATTATTATTATAATCAACCCTGCATTATAATTATATAAAATCCCCTTAGATATTCTCACAGACCAGATTTCCCTCATGAAAAATGTTGTGTGTGTTCAATTATTTGTGACGTTGTGGTTTACAATGAAAAATGTAAACAGCATTATGTGCAATTTTTTTTACATGCTGTGTTTTTATTTACATAGTGATGGACAGCTGGAGGCATTTTGAAAGCATGTTTACAAAATACTTGTCATAAGTGTACTGTACAATGTTTCCATGATGGGCTATTAGCAGGACACTAGACTCTTCATATTTACAAAATGGTAATTTAATAGCCTGGCTACTGTAGGTGTGAAAATCCCCCCAACTTGCAATGTATTATTTCAACTACATTTTAGTTTGCACTTACCCCAGCCCCACGACCACGGGTAAAACCTGAGATGATCAATTGTATTTGATCAATGTATTTGTTGCATTGGTTGTATCGTCAATTTCTCAAACAATGTCTTGATGGCCTTCACCAGTTCATCTTTGCTTGTAGGCTTGGCAGAGTTATGGATTATGTTTTCAGTTGATGCCAAACAAGTTCGATCAGGTTTAAATCAGGAGACCTACATGTAGAGATAAAAAAAATATAGGCCTACGGAGGTGACATGAGTCTCACTAGTTTTGAGTAATGTGCTGTTAAAAGTGGTGTAGTCTTTATTGATTTTATTAAACTTTATTTTACTACATGAAGGTCTACTTACTCTGACGGCGGCGTCTGACCCAGTTTATGCCCACATTTGCAATGCAAACCCGGGCGGCAGTGTGTGTTGGGTCATTGTCTGCATTTGGAGAAGAAAAAAATACATTTAGCCTAACAGCCAACATTAGGGCAAATCAGAAATATACATGTAAATAGGCCTATGCATAACAAAATATTGCTATCATCCTACCTTGAACATAAATTATATATGGTCCCCGAAGAACCA
Source organism: Salmo trutta (assembly GCF_901001165.1). Classification (NCBI taxonomy): domain Eukaryota; kingdom Metazoa; phylum Chordata; class Actinopteri; order Salmoniformes; family Salmonidae; genus Salmo; species Salmo trutta. Next base: position 23,473,654 of record NC_042995.1, on the reverse strand, counting down.
CCTCTCTGACATGAGGGTACCTGCATATCTCTTGATGATTTCTTCCTCAAGAGAAATCTTCGGACCATGATACCTGAAAAGGACGGCAACAGTGAATTATTTGTGGAACACATAGCAGGTCTGTGAGGTTTAGGATACATATGGTATGTACCTTTTGCTTTGTAATTAGCTAAACTTACCATCAAAAAATCAAATAGGGGCCTGGTCCCTGGCGAAGAAAAACTACGAAACATCATGCACCGTACCAGTATTTCTCATACAACATATTTATGCTATCGTAATAAAATAATGGTAAATACTCTTCTTTCAAATACAGATGTTTATTTCAACTATCAGCAGGACAATAGACTCTTGCTGAGTTTAGAGACATTAAATATATTAATGGATCCATAACATTACTACTATACTACGGGCAAAGAAAAAAAATATACTATACAGCGCCTTGCAAAAGAACTCACCCTGTTACAACATGTAATTTAATTGATTTTTATTTGGATTTCATGTAATGGACTACACAAATAGTCAAAATTGGTGAAGTGAATGAAAAAATAACTTGTTTACATTTAAAAAAAAAAAAAACATCGGAAAAGTGGTGCGTGCATATGTATTCACCCCCTTTGCTATGAAGCCCCCTAAATAAGATATGGTGCAACCAATTACATTCAGAAGTCACATAATTAGTTAAATAAAGTCCACCTGTGTGCAATCTAAGTGTCACATGATCTGCACATGATCTCAGTATATATACACCTGTCCTGAAAGGCCCCAGAGTCTGCCACACCCCTAAGGTAGGGGCACCACCAAGCAAGCGGCACCATGAAGAACAAGGAGCTCTCCCAAACAGGTCAGGAACAAAATTGGTGGAGAAGTACAAGATCAGGGTTGGGTTATAAAAAAAATATCAGAAACTTTGAAATCCCACGGAGCACCATTAAATCCATTATTAAAAATGGAAAGATATGGCATCACAACAACCTGCCAAGAGAGGGTTGCCACCCAAACTCACGGACCAGGCAAGTAGGTCATTAATCAGAGAGGCAACAAAGAGGAACCCAAAGATAACCTGACGTGCTGCAAAGTGCATAGGACCACTTTAAGCCGTACACCTCCACATAGCTGCGCTTTACAGGAGAGTGCCAGAAAAAAATAAGTAACATGTTTGGTGTTGCCAAAAGGCAGTGGGAGACTCTCCAAACATATGGAAGAAGGTACTCTGGTCAGATGAGACAAAATTGAGCTTTTTGCCATCAAGGAAAAACGCTATGTCTGCGCAAACCCAACACCTCTCATCACCCAGAGAATACCATGTGGGATGTTTTCAATCGCAAGGGACTGGGAAACTGGTCAGAATTGAAGGAATGATGGATGGTGCTAACTACAGGGAAATTCTTGAGTGAAAACCTGTTTAAGTCTTCCAGATATTTGAGACTGGGGACGGAGGTACAGCTTCCAGCAGGACAATGACCCTAACCATACTGCTAAAGCAACACTTGAGTGGTTTAAGGGGAAAACATTTAAATGTCTTGGAATGGCCTAGTCAATTCCCCAGACCTCAATCCAATTGAGAATCTGTGGTATGACTTAAGACCCCATCCAACTTGAAGGAGCTGGAGCAGTCTTGCCTTGAAGAATGGTGGAAAAATCCCAGTGGCTAGATGTGCCAAGCGTATAGAGACTTGCAGCTGTAATTGCTGCAAAAGGTGGCTTTTGGGGGGGTGAATAGTTATGCACGCTGAGTTTTCTGTATTGTTTTGTTTCACAATAAAAAAGATTTTGCATCTTGAAAGTGGTTGGCATGTTGTGTAAATCAAATGATACAACACCCCCCCCCCAAAAAAATCTATTTTAATTCCAGGGTGTAAGGTAACAAAATAGGAAACATGCCAGGGGGGGTGAATACTTTCGCATGCCACTGTATATATAAAATGTCTTACAGAGCCTTTCCATAAGTACACTTAAGTTTCTTCAACTGTCTTCTGACTGTGATTAGAGCGATGTTGTGCGGTGATGACAGCAGATTCCGGATTGCCTTTGCCGATCGCTCATCATCTTCAACCATCAGTGTGTCGATGGCTTGAATAGTCTCGCTGGAAATGGAATACCATGGTAGATGATGTGTTTTTGATTGATGGCCATTATTAGAAATAGTGAAATGCATTTGTGAGTTCAATCGCTTTATTGTTGAATTATTTAAGGCTCCTTTCTCTTCTCTGTGCTGGAGTTCTTTTTAGAATAAAGCAGGCTAATGAAGGCAACACATTGTTGCTTACTGGAACACCCTAAGTCATCCAATTGTTATAATAGGATTTGAAGCAATAGCCTACCCGCGTGTGGTCAACTATTTCAGCACCGTTTTGCACTGCTCTGAGACAAGCATGGGGACTGGTCTCGATAAATCAATGTTAGGATTATTTTGCTCTTCACTCGCAGTCACTTAGTAGCCTACTCCCAACCGGTCACGTTGTAACAGCGCCAACTTTTGAAAGCCAGTCACCGCTTCCCTCCAACCCCCTATGTTAACAAAACTTTTCTCTTTTCTCTTTCTTATTATCCTATTTCTCTTCATGAGTTTTCTTGTGTGTGTATATACTCATCTTTTTTCTCTTTCTCTCTCTCCTCATAGCTGTTCTGCAGGTGTCCATATCCTTGAACAAGGTGGAGCTAAGTGTGGGAGAGTCCAAGTTCTTCAAATGCACAGGTAAGATGGCTGTGGTGAACAGAACATGCTTGTTTGGGTGTTATATCGAATGTAAATGTGGATATGTCATCCTGAATGCAGGGTGAGATGGGCGATGGGTTGGATGGAGGTGGATGGAACTGTTGTTTGTGTGACATGGTTGCCTCCCATCACACACATAACCATCCCTCCCAACCAATGGTTTCAACCTTCTCCCCAATCCCCCAGCCTTCACCCAACCCCTTGCCCATCCCACCCTGTTGCAGATCCCTGCCCTATCTGCCCCTGTTTGGGGGGTCTATGTGCCACGGGCCCCAAGCCAAGTGCCTGCAGCTCTGTAGAGGGGTAGTGTGGGCTGGCAGCGCTTTGGTTCACAGTTACACCCCTGTTGTGTCCCTGTCTTCTCCTGCCAGCACAGAGCAGCATGGAGCAAACAGCAGAGGGGACAGGGAGGAAAGGGGCAGGGAGAAGGAATGGCTGAGGGTTGTGGGGGGAGTGAGGGGTGGAGATGGTGAGGAGAGCTTATGGACAGAGGACAGGAACAGAGGGCGGTGGGTGGAGGGAGATAGGGGTGAGGAGAGTGGCAGGGAGAAAGATGGGGTGAGAACGGTGGGGAGATGGGCAGGGGGGAAAGGGGTGGGGAGAGGTAGGGGCGAGAGAAACATGGTAAGGTGAGAAGAGCATTGGAACAGGAAGGAGTGGGGCAGGGAGAAGGATGGGGTGAGAAAGGTGTTGGGAAGAAAGGCAAGGGGAGAAGGATGGGGTGAAAGTGGGGGATAAATGGGTAGGATCAGAGAAGAGGGATGGAGAGAGAGAGGGGTGGGTTAGAGAATGGGGAGAAAGGGTGAGGAGGAAAACGGAGGCACACACCACACACACATACACACCGTCTACAATAACTAACCATGTGGGGACACATTTTCAGTCCCATTCAAAATCCTATTTTCCCTAACCCTAACCTTAACCCTAAAACAAACACACACACACACACACACACACACACACACACACACACACACACACACACACACACACACACACACACACACACACACACACACACACACACACACACAGTCCTCTATAACTAACCTTGCAGGGACCCACAATTCAGTCCCATTCAATATCCTATTTTCCCTAACCTATCCCTAAACCTAATTATAACCCTGACACTAATTTTAAATCTTAACCTTAAACCTAAACCCCCTAGCATTTGACCTTGTGGGGGACTAACATAATGTCCCCAGTTGGTCAAAACATTTCCGTTGTCAGGATCTCTGGTCCCCACAAGTATAGTTAAACACATCCAGCAAACTGCACGGTTAATTTGCTTGCCATTTTTCACTATTAAAAATAGTATTATAGAGTTCTGTCAGTGTTTAATCAGATGTCATTGCTAAGTGGTGCCTCTCAGTGCTCCACTCAGGCTCAAGTTCCACTTTAACCACATGCTGGTTGGCTGACATGTCAAAATATGTTTTACTTCAGGTGAATACCTCTCCCAGAGACGTACAAATAGAACTACCTCGTGTAGTATTTTACCAGTGTCCCAGCCTTCAGACAATCCCTGCACCTCATGTTAGCTCAACAGATCCGTCTGCAGACAATATAGAGGATGCTGGAGAATGGAAGCTTTATAGCATATCCCTCCTCCACTGGCCTCAATGACTGAGGTTCAATTTATTGCCAGGGGGTGCAGTGACCTCTCAGTTTTCGTTTCACAGCCAAGGCAGTTCATACATACACACACCTGCATGGATACAGTGTACAAGCACACAGGCATACATAAACAAGCACACACTCACACATACAGAGTAAGAGCGAGAAGGAGTTAGTTAGGCAGAGAGAGAGTGAGACAGAGAACCACTGAAGGAGCAGTAATTGTCTCATGTGTGTTGACTCTTTGGATGACTCCCAGTGTCCTGAAGTATTCTCTGAGAGTGTGTGTATGTACCTGTGTGCGTGCGTGTGTGCCATTAGAGGGGAGAACGGCTCATAATAATGGCTGGAACGGAGTGAACGTAGGAACCAATTGTTTGATGTATTTGATACCATTCCACTAATTCCGCTCCAGCCATTACCATGAGCCCGTCCTCCCCAGTTAAGATGCCACCAACCTCCTGTAGTGTGTGCGAAGTGGTCCCTGAACGTGTGCCCCGCTGACACCCAGACACTGAGGCATTGTGGGAAAAACCTCAGAAGACCTGTGTCACCGACCGTGAAAGGGCAGGAACAGTTCTCTAATGGTCTAATCTTATCAAAGACATATTGTATATGTGAGGATAGAAAGATGATATACAGTAAGTATGTATGGGATATGCTCTATGGTTACTGATTTATAGATATTTCATTAAACAAAAATATGGGTGCATATAAGCACACATGTACACACACAGGGACACACATCTACACAAAAACACAAATAATCAAAGTAATCTAATTATATCTAATGAAAAATTGCAATTAACCAACTCAGTGCATTTGGAATGCATATATACCTTCATGCTTTCACAAAGGATGTAATACTGTAATATAATAGAGTATTACTGGGATCTTAAGTTGCCCTCTATTTCACCCTTCAACTCATTTATCCATGCCTCATGAGAGAGCGAGAGAGAGAGAACATGTCACTGATTGTAAATGGATTTCCTAGAGTTCCCCCTGTCTCTCTCTCTCCACATGTTCATTACTGAGCCTCAACACCACCTCAGGTCTGCCATCTCTCTCTCTCTCACACACACACACACACACACACACACACACACACACACTACTGTACATACTCTTTCTCGTCACACACACACACTTTTTCTCGTTTCTGCTACACCACAGGAGGTTGGTGGCACCTTAATTGGGGAGGACGGGCTTATGGTAATAGCTAGAGCGCAATCAGTGGAATGGTATCAAATACATCAATCACATGGTTTCCGTGTGTTTGATGCCATTCCATTTGCACCGTTCCGGACATTATTATGAGCCATCCTCCACTTACAGTGCCTTGCAAAAGTATTCATCCCCCCCGTGGCGTTTTTCCTATTTTGTTGGATAACAACCTGCAATTTAAATATATTTTTTATTTGGATTTCATGTAATGGACATACACAAAATAGTCAAAATTGGTGAAGTGAAATGAAAAAAATGACTTACAAAAAATATATTTTTGGGATTAAAAAACAGAAAAGTGGTGTGTGCATATGTATTCACCCCTTTGCTATGAAGCCCCGAAATAAGATCTGGTGCAACCAATTACCTTCAGAAGTCACATAATTAGTTAAATAAAGTCCACCTGTGTGCCATCTAAGTGTCACATGATCTGTCACATGATCTCAGTATATATAAACCTGTTCTGAATGGCCCCAGAGTCTGCAACACCACTAAGCAAGGGGCACCACCAAGCAAGTGACACCATGAAGACCAAGGAGCTCTCCAAACAGGTCAGGAACAAAGTAGTGGAGAAGTAAAGATCAGGGTTGGGTTATAAAAAATATCAGAAACTTTGAACATCCCACAGAGCACCATTAAATACATTATTAAAACATGTAAAGAATATGCACCACAACAAACTTACCAAGAGAGGGCCGCCCACCAAAAATCACGGACCAGGCAAGGAGGGCATTAATCAGAGAGGCAACAAAGAGACCAAAGATAACCCTGAAGGTGCTGCAAAGCTCCACAGCGGAGATTGGAGTATCTGTCCATAGGACCACTTTAAGCCATACACTCCACGGAGCTGGGCTTTACAGAAGAGTGGCCAGAAAGAAGCCATTGCTTAAAGAAAAAAATCTGCAAACACATTTGGTGTTCACAGAAAGGCATGTGGGAGAGTCCCCAAACATATGGAAGAAGGCACTCTGGTCAGATGAGAATAAAATTTTGCTTTTTGGCCGTCAAGGAAAACGCTATGTCTGGCGCAAACCCAACACCTCATCAGCCAGCCCGAGAACACCATCCCCACAATGAAGCATGGTGGTGGCAGCATCATGCTGTGGGGATGTTATTCATCGGCAGTGACTGAGAAACTGGTCAGAATTGAAGGAATGATGGATGTCGCTAAATACAGGGAAATTATTAAGGGAAACCTGTTTCAGTCAACCAGAGATTTGAGACTGGGACGGAGATTCACCTTCCAGTAGGACAATGACCCTAAGCATACTGCTAAAGCAACACTTGAATGGTTTAAAGAGAAACATTTAAATGTCTTGGAATGGCCTAGTCAAAGCCCAGACCTCAATCCAATTGAGAATATGTGGTATGATTTAAAGATTGCTGTACACCAGCGGAACCCATCCTACTTGAAGGAGCTGGAGCAGTTTTGCCTTGAAGAATGGGCAAAAATCCCAGTGGCTACATGTGCCAAGCTTATAGATACATACCCCAAGAGACTTGCAGCTGTAATTGCTGCAAAAAGTGTCTCTACAAAGTATTGACTCTGGGGTGACTAGTTATGCACGCTCAAGTTTTCTGTATTTCTAATTTTTTTTTCACAATAAAACATATTTTGCATCTTCAAAGTGGTAGGCATGTTGTGTAAATCAAATGATACAACCCCCCCAAAAAAATGTATTCAGGGTGTAAGGCAACAAAATAGCAAAATTGCCAAGGGGGTGAATACTTTTGCAAGCCACTGTAGCATCCTCCACTGTGCAACACATACTATATGCCACTACACACACATCTCCCGACTCGCCTGGCCTCTCCCAGTAAAGCTGAATCAATCACAGTCAAGACGTGTGTGTGCGTGCGTGCTTATGTGTGTATGTGTGTGACGAGTAGGTGTCTAATTTTAGTACCCACCCATCAAGGGGCACATCCACACAATAATACACATCTCAAGGGAGTGCAATAGCCACTACATTTCAGCCTGACTATATTGGTCCCTCTCCCCTGCAGAGAAGCATTGAACTGTAATCATAAACAGGACCATGGCACGCCTGTGAGATATGTGCCTATTCTGTTTATCCTTGTCTGCATACAGTACGTATTTGATTATTTTAAATCTATTTTAAAATGCATTAAAGAAAGTTTGGAATTAGATTAATGGTAGAATAAACCTGCAATATGTAACTTTTTGGGAGGTTTTAGGCTCAAAAGCTCTAAATTGCTAGTGGTCATCCAATGTGATACATTAACAGTATTGTGCAATACTTTATTCTAACATTAATCTAGTCTGCCTGAGAGCCGGTGTATTCATTAGCTGTGCACAATCTGTGCGTAATCAGCTCTAACGTGTAGCGGTATGATAGCTAGCTAGTTGAGCTCATGTTCACACTTTGCTAGCGGAGCTAGTTAGCTGACAGACATGACTGATTCGAGGGGAAAAAGACCTGACCCAGCAGCAGCTACAGATATAGGATCTTAATTTGAACTCCCTGTTGCAGGAGAAATGCAAAACTTGTAGCGTATTTGAGGTTTAAAAAGGCTTCTGAAGTTTGTAATTTCCACTCTGAAATTTCAGGCTTAATTTTCCCTCATGAAAAATGTCCATTAAATATAATCCGCATAATAATTCACATTTCCTGTTGCTGCAGGATTATCACTCTGCTGTAGCAAACTTGCTTAAATTAAGATATGTACTCTAAACCAAAGAAACAGAACTTTAGAAAGCATACTGCTGAAAGGGGTAAGCGATAGAGCCCGGGCCAAGATGAGAGTAAACCTCAGATTCGCGTTCACACAGTGGAGAAAACTAAGAGTTGAAGGGATTCAAAACCTACCAGAGTTGGCATTTTCTCTGCTGAAAAGGTAAGCTAGATAATATATCTTAATAGCTATAAGGTGAAATGACGGTTTAGTCGTAACAATCTGGCTAAATTATGTGTATAGATAACGTTACTTGACCTTGTTATATTTCAGATGTCTGTGCTCCTAAAACCATGCTGATATTGGCTAGCTAGCTAGCTACTTCAAACACTACTCTACTGGCACAGAATAGACATGATCATAAAGCCCAGTTCAGCTACATAAGATGAGAAAGGACGCAACGGTTTGTTGGATCTGAAAGTTCTACTTTTTTATATTCTCATGTCGTCGGCTGGAGTTTCAAAAATTCAACATGTAGTTTGCGAAGAGACGGATACATTTAGCTAATCAAATAACTAACGTTCCATGTTTTGCCAAGCAGCTAAGTAGGCTTGCTATTTTGCTGCACATTTCTAGCCTAGCATGCTGATATTTATCTGACAAGTCAATGTACCCTGTTTTCTGGTGCATGTGTGCATGACACTTGTTTTCTACAATACCTTGCTACAGTCAGCTGTTGTACAACACAACATTCTAAAACTGGATAGTATTTATGTCTTGTCTCATGTCGGCTGTTGGATTTGAACTGGGCTTCATTACTTGATGTCAAAGCTTTGAACCTGAAATAATATTTTTCAGTCATGAAAGGAATAAATCGACTCCAGCCCCATCATTGTCAAGTATTGGAGCAGAATTTAGGCATCTATGTAGGTATGCTGTTTAGGAAAATGAACTACCTAGGATTTACTTTGAGTATTGATTACATATGTACTATCCCAATATTAGACTACTGCACAGTTTAATGAACACGAGGGATATAGAGAGCTGGTTTCAAGTGCAAGAGGTGTTTAATTTAAAGGACCACAGGAGGAGGAAGGGAGCTGGGTCCAGGGGCAGGCCGCAGGTCATACACAGGGGGTCCCAAAAGGCAACAGCACAGGCAGGGAAAAGGCTAGTAACGTTGTCCGGGAGATCAGGCAATAGGTGAGTATCAGGAAATCCATTAGGCTAAGGTACAGGCAGGGAATAGGCAAAAACTATCATACACAGGAGGAGTATATTACTGGAAACAGAACTCTGAAGAGAAGTGTGTCAAATACAAACAATACCTCACAAAGGTGGGGTGCAAAGAACTAAACTAAATAGGGTGTGATAATGACATACAGGTGTGTGAAAAGGTGATCAGAATTCGGGTGATTGGGATCTGGAGAGTGAGCTGCGTTCAGGGGATATACTTTATGTGTGTGAGAGTGTGAGCTGGAAAGTGAGCTGCGTTCAGGGGATCCACGTGTATGAGAGTGTGAGTTGGAAGCAGACGTTACACACACAGATTACTGCTATTCCCCATTTGAGCTGTGTGGTTGAGATGTAGACAAACCTAGCCCAAAAGATACACATGTATTGAGTGTATAAAACTGTAAAATGAAATTATTTTTGAATGATTGGAAACATTAGTTCTTCATTCTGCCAAATGACCTTCTTATCCAATGATGAAAAAAAGACTTACTCCCTTCATCCTAAACTGAATGTATTTACCCTGGAAATCTAAGACTGATGGTCATCAAAGGCAATTCTGCCATTGCAGAATATCAAATGGTAAAATCGTAATCTGGATTGGGATTGATGGGGCATGTTTGATTTGTTGTCTATCTAGGTCAGGGATTGGCAACTCCAGTCCCTTGGGGTCGTAGTGCAGTCACACTTTTTCCCCATCCCTAGCAAACACAGCTGATTAAACTAATTGCATTCAAAAATTAAGATCATGATTTGTTGATTATTGGAGTCAGGTGTGTACCCTGGGGCTGAGGCAAAAGTGTGACACTAATCAGGACCCGAGTAGGCCAACCCTTATCTAGATCTGAGCTGTAATCCTTCAAGAATCACATGTATGTTTGTTTATTCCATGTGTAACTCTGTGTTGTTTGTGTCGCACTGCTTTGCTTTATCTTGTCCAGGTCGCAGTTGTAATTGAGAACTTGTTCTCAACTGGCCTACCTGGTTAAATAAAGGGTAAATCAAAAAATTATTTCAAAAACGTACTCAGTTCCTCCAGTCTATGACACTGGAACCCTACTGGCAGCACTATAACCATCGTTCCAGCCGTGGAGAACGCGAAGGGCAACATGTACGTGTTAGTTACCTATCGGTTGTGAAAAAGATTTGTATGATGTAAAACCCCAAAATTACAATTTATTAGAACTCATCACAATATAGTACATGTTATTGATGTTATATTTTCAACATACACTGAGTATACAAAACATTAAGAACACCTGCTCTTTCTATGACAGACTGAACAGGTGAATCCAGGTGAAAGCTATGACCCTTTGATGTCACTTGTTAAATCGTCTCAAATCAGTGTAGATGAAGGGGAGGAGACGGGTTAAAGAAGGATTTTAAAGCCTTGAGACAACAGAGCTATGAATTGTGTGCCCTTCAGAGGGTGAATGGTCAAGACAAAAGATTTAAGTGCCTTTGAACGACGTGCCAGGTGCACCAGTTTGTGTCAAGAACTGCAACACTGCAGAGTTTTTCATGTTCAACAGTTTCCCATATGTATCAAGAACGATCCACCACCCAAAGGACATCCAGCCAATTTGAAACAAGTGTCGGAAGGTTGGAGTCAACATGGGCCAGCATCACAGTGGAATGCTGGACACCTTGAAGAGTCCATGACCTAATCGAATTGAGGCTGTTCAGAGGGCAGTGGGGGGGTGCAACTCAATATTAGGAAGGAATATTAGGAAGGTGTCCTTAATGTTTTGTACACTCAGTATGTTAACACTACAGTTAAGCACTGATAGTAATGAAATTCTATAGAAAGAAATACTCACTAAATATAATATCTTTCAGCTAAAAGAGACTCTGCAATATTAAATCTCAAAGGTGAATGGTCTAGGCATTGAAAACTGAAAAGGATTACATCTACAGTACCAGTCAAAAGTTTGGACAAGGGTTTTTCTTTATTTTTAATATTTTCTACATTGTAGAATAATAGTGAAGACAACATAACTATGAAATAACACATATGGAAACATTTAGTAACCAAAAAAGTGTTAAACAAATCAAACTATATTTTAGATTCTACAAAGTAGCCACCCTTTGCCCATTTGACAGCTTTGCACACTCTTGGTATTCTCTCAAACAGCTTCATGAGGAATACCTTTCCAAACAGTCTTGAAGGAGTTCCCGAATATGCTGAGCACTTGTTGGCTGCCTTTCCTTCACTCTGCGTCCAACTTATCCCAAACCATCTCAATTGAGTTGTGGTCAGGTGATTTTGGAAGCCAGGTTATCTGACGCAGCACCATCACTCTCCTCCTTGGTCAAATAGCCCTTACACAGCCTGGAGGTATGTTGGGTCATTGTCCTGTTGAAAAACAAATAATAGTCCCGCTAAGCGCAAACCAGATCGCTGCAGAATGCTGTGGTAGCCATGCTGGTTAAGTGTGCTTTGAATTCTAAGTAAATCACTGACAGTGTCACCAGCAAAACACCCCCACACCATCACACCTCTTCCTCCATGCTTCAGGGTGGGAAATACACTTGCGGAGATCATCCTACTCTGCATCCCACAAAGACACTGCGGTTGAAACCAAAAATTTACAATTTGAACTCAACAGACCAAAGGACAGATTTCCACTGGTCTAATGTCCATTGCTCGTGCTTCTTGTCCCAAGCAAGTCTCTTCTTCTTATTGGTGTCCTTTAGTTGTGGTTTCTTTGTAGCAATTTGACCATGAAGGGCTGATTCACGCAGACTCCTCTGAACATTTGATGTTTAGATGTGTCTGTTACTTGATCTCTATGAAGCATTTATTTGGGCTGCAATCTGAGGTGCAGTTAACTCTAATGAACTTATCCTCTGCAGCAGAGGTAACTCTGGGTCTTCCTTTCCTGTGGCGGTCCTCATGAGAGCCAGTTTCATCATAGCGCTTGATGGTTTTTGCGACTGCACTTGAAGAAAGTTCTTGAAATTTTTCTCTTTGCTCATTTGAGCTGTTCTTGACATAATATGGACATAGTATTTTTCCAAATCGGCTATCTTCTGTATACCACCCCTACCTTGTAACAACACAACTGATTGTGATGTAAAAAAATGAATCCAGGTAGACGGGAAGCAGCCAGCTCCACCAACTCACCCGTTTCTTCAAAGGACAGCTCTTGCAATTTAGCCTGTAATGATTTACTTACCTTCATCTCAGCCAGCCTCTACGCAACAGTCTAGCCATGACTCCTTGACATTGCTAACGTGAGTATTTGTTATTACAATCTAAAAACAAGAATTATAGCCGGTGTATAACATTTTTATTACCTTTTCTGAAGACAGTGTTACTAAAATGGAATCGAGTTGTCTTCAATCTGGTCTCAAATTTTCAGACTTGGGTTGTCACTAGTTACCACAGCCACGAAATGGGCTATACTGGCTTTCCACTAGATAATACAGCCACAAAGTCTTCGGGTGGATGTTGAAGCGACGTCATCCCAGCGGCGACTATCAATGAGAGCTGGGGTTTCTGGGATATCATGTTCAAATCTAGAAAAATTGCCAGAGGGGGTCTCCATAAACACTTGTAAACACATAGTTACACAGTGAAGCTTTAATGTTTGACTGTCAGATGGAAATTTAAATATTGATATCTTAATAATTGTATGTAATTCACTAATATATTAAGAGTTATGCAGCTTCGCAGGTCAGTGAATAAATATGAATATATATTGGCAGATGAGGCTATGTGTATGGAAATGGTAGTTCATGAGTTTTGACAGATTTACATAGAAATTAAGGGAAAACCTTGTCACATCTGACCCACTGTCTGAAATAGTTGTTATTGGACTGATATCCTCATCCTTACACGTCTTTCCTTTTTGCTATATGTGATATCACACTACACACACAAACATCATATACAGTCGTGGCCAAAAGTTTTGAGAATGACACAAATATTAATTTTCACAAAGTCTACTGCCTCAGTTTGTATGATGGCAATTTGCATATACTCCAGAATGTTATGAAGAGTGATCAGATGAATTGCAATTAATTGCAAAGTCCCTCTTTGCCATGCAAATGATCTGAATCCCCAAAAAATATTTCCACTGCATTTCAGACCTGCCACAAAAGGACCAGGTGACATAATGTCAGTGATTCTCTCGTTAACTCAGGTGTGAGTGTTGACAAGGCTGGAGATCACTCTGTCATGCTGATTGAGTTCAAATAACAGACTGGAAGCTTCAAAGGAGTGGTGCTTGAAATCATTGTTCTTCCTCTGCCAACCATGGTTACCTGCAAGGAAACACGTGCAGTCATCATTGTTTTGCACAAAAAGGGTTTAACAGGCAAGGATATTGCTGCCGGTAAGAATGCACTTAAATCAACCATTTATCGGATCATCAAGAACTTCAAGGAGAGTGGTTCAATTGTTGTGAAGAAGGCTTCAGGGCACCCAAGAAAGTCCAGCAAGCGCCAGGACCGTCTCCTAAAGTTGATTCAGCTGCGGGATCGGGGCACCACCAGTACAGAGCTTGCTCAGGAATGGCAACAGGCAGGTGTGAGTGCATCTGCATGCACAGTGAGGCGAGGACTTTTGGAGGATGGCTTGGTGTCAAGAAGGGCAGCAAAGAAGCCTCTTCTCTCCAGGAAAAACATCAGGGACAGACTGATATTCTGCAAAAGGTACAGGGATTGGACTGCTGAGAACTGGGGTAAAGTCATTTTCTCTGATGAATCCCCTTTCCGATTGTTTGGGGCATCTGGAAAAAAGTTTGTCCGGAGAAGACAAGGTGAGCGCTACCATCAGTCCTGTGTCATGCCAACAGTAAAGCATCCTGACACCATTCATGTGTGGGGTTGCTTCTCAGCTAAGGGAGTGTGCTCACTCACAATTTTGCCTAAAAACACAGCCATGAATAAAGAATTGTACCAACACATCCTCCGAGAGCAACTTCTCCCTACCATCCAGGAACAGTTTGGTGACGAACAATGCCTTTTCCAGCATGATGAAGCACCTTGCCATAAGGCAAAAGTGATAACTAAGTGCCTCGGGGAACAAAACATCAATATTTTGGGTCCATGGCCAGGAAACTCACCGAACCTTAATCCCATTGAGAACTTGTGCTCAATCCTCAAGAGGCGGGTGGACAAACAAAACCCCACAAATTCTGACAAACTCCAAGCATTGATTGTGCAAGAATGGGCTGCCATCAGTCAGGATGTGGCCCAGAAGTTAATTGACAGCATGCCAGGGCGGATTGCAGAGGTCTTTAAAAATCAGAGTCAACACTGCAAATATTGACTCTTTGCATCAACTTCATGTAATTGTCAATAAAAGCCTTTGACACTAATGAAATGCTTGTAATTATACTTCAGTATTCCATATTAGCATCTGACAAAAATATCTAAAGACACTGAAGCAGCAAACTTTGGAAATTAATATTTGTGTCATTCTCAAAACTTTTGGCCACGACCTTATACAGAAGTGTGGACACCCCTTCAAATTAGTGGATTCGGATATTTCAGCCACACCTGTTGCTAACAGGTGTATAAAATCAAGCACACCGCCATGCAATCTCCATAGACAAACATTGGCAGTAGAATGGCCTTACTAAAGAGCTTAGTGACTTTCAACGTGGCACCCTTATAGGATGCCACCTTTCCAACAAGTCAGTTCATAAAAATGTTGCCTTGCTAGTGCTGCCGCGGTCAACTGTAAGTCGAATCAAACCAAATTAAATCAAACGTTAGTTGTCACATGCCGAATATAACAAGTGTAGACTTTACCGTGAAATGGTTCCTTACAAGCCTTTAACCAGTGCAGTTCAAGAAGAAGAAAATATTTACCAAGTAGACTAAAATAAAAAGTAATAATAAAAAGTAACAAAATAAGAATAAGAATAACGAGGTCGCAAATGGGTCTTCCAAATGGACAATGACCCCAAGCATGCTTCCAAAGTTGTGGCAAAATGGCTTAAGGACAACAATGTCAAGTTATTGGAGTGGCCATCACAAAGCCCTGACCTCAATCCTATAGAACATTTGTGGGCAGAACTGAAAAAGTGTGTGCGAGCAAGGAGGCCTACAAACCTGACTCAGTTACACCAGCTCTGTGAGGAGGAATGAGCCAAAATTCACCCAATTTATTGTGGGAAGCTTGTGGAAGGCTACCCAAAATGCTTTACCTAAGTTAAACAATTTAAAGGCAATGCTACCAAATACTGAGTGTATGTAAACTTCTGACCCACTGGGAATGTGATGAAAGAAATAAAAGCTGAAATAAATAATTATCTCTGCTATTATTCTGACATTTCACATTCTTAAAATAAAGTGTTGATCCTAACTGACCTAAGTCAGGGAATTCTTACTAGGATTAAATGTCAGGAATTGTGAAAAACTGAGTTTAAATGTACTTGGCTAAGGTTTATGTTAACGTCTGACTTCAACTGTACATTTCCCAACCTTCCCCAACCAGAAGCCATTGATTACAGGCAACATCTGCACTGAGCTAAAGATTAGAGCTGCCGCTTTCAAGGAGCGGGACTCTATCCCGGATGCTTATAAGAAATCCTGCTATGCCCTCTGACAAACCATCAAACAGGCAAAGCGTCAATACAGGACTAAGATTGAATCGTACTACACTGGCTCCGACGCTCATTGGATGTGGCAAGGCTTCCAAACTATTACAGACTACAAAGCGAAGCACAGCCGCATGCTGCCCAGTGATACGAGCCTACAAGACGAGCTGAATTACTTCTATGCTCGCTTCTAGGCAAGTAACACTGAAGCATGCATGAGAGGATCAGCTGTTCCGGATGACAGTGTGATCACGCTCTCTGGCTGATCTGAGTGAGACCTTTAAACAGGACAAAATTCACAAGGCCGCAGGGCCAGATGGATTGCCAGGACGTGTACCCCGAGCATGCGCTTACCAACTGGCAAGTGTCTTCACTGACGTTTTCAACCTCTCCCTGTCCGAATCTGTAATACCAACATGTTTCAAGCAGACCACCATAGTCCTTGTGCCCAAGAACACTAAGGTAACCTGCCTAAATGACTACTGACCCACAGCACTCACGTCTGTAACATGAAGTGCTTTGAAAAGCTGGTCATGTATTACATCAACACCATTATCCCAGAAACCCTAGAATCACGGGCCGCCCCCTGGTGCTAAGAGTATGTAACAACACATCCGCCATGCTGGTCCTCAACACGGGGGCCCCTCAGGGGTGTGTGCTCAGTCCCCTCCTGTACTCTCTGTTCACTCATGACTGCATGGCCAGGCACGACTCCAACACCATCATTAAGTTTGCCGATGACAGAACATTGGTAGGCCTGATCACCAACAACGACGAGACAGCCTATAGGGAAGAGGTCAGAGACCAGTGCCAAGACAACAACCTCTCCCTCAATGTAATCAAGACAAAGGAGATGATTGTGGACTACAGGAAAAGGAGTACCTAGCAGGCCCCCATTCTCATCGACAGGGCTGTAGTGGAGCAGGTTGAGAGCTTCAAGTTCCTTGGTGTCAGCATCACCAACAAACTAACATTTTCCAAGCACACCAAGACAGTTGTGAAGAGGGCACAACAAAACCTATTCCCCCTCAAGAGACTGAAAAGACTTGGCATGGGTCCTTAGATCCTCAAAAGGTTCTACAGCTGCACTGGCGAGAGCATCCTGACTAGTTGCATCACTGCCTGGTATGGCAACTGCTCGGCCTAGGACCGCAAGGCACTACAGAGGGAAGTGCGTACGGCCCAGTACATCACTGGGGCCAATCTTCCTGCCATCCAGGACCTTTATACCAGGTGGTGTCAGAGGCAGAGTTGCGAAGAAAAAAACATATCTCAGACTGGCCAATAAAAGATGAAGATGGGCAAAAGAACACAGACACTGGACAGAGGAACTCTGCCTAGAAGGCCAGCATCCCGGAGTCATCTTTTCACTGTTGATGTTGAGACTGGTGTTTTGCGGATACTATTTAATGAAGCTGCCAGTTAAGGACTTGTGAGGTGTCGGTTTCTCAAACTAGACACTCTAATGTACTTGTCCTCTTGCTCAGTTGTGCACCTGGGCCTCCCTTTCCTCTTTCTATTCTTGTTAGAGCCAGTTTGCGCTGTTCTGTGAAGGGAGTAGTACACAGCATTGTATGAAATCTTCAGTTTCTTGGCAATTTCTCGCATGGAATAGCCTTAATTTCTCAGAACAAGAATAGACTGACGAGTTTCAGAAGAAAGTCCTTTGTTTCTGGTGATTTTGAGCCTGTAATCGAACCCACAAATGCTAACACTCCAGATACTTAACTAGTCTAAAGAAGGCCAGTGTCACGATCGTCAAAAAGAGTGGACCAAAGCGCAGCGTGGTAAGTGTTCATCGTTGTAATTTATTTTACCTCCGAACACTACAAACAAAAGAATAAACAATGAATACGACCGTCCCGTCTTGCAGGCTATAACAAGCAATACAAAATTAAGATCCCACAACTACAGGTGGGGAAAGGCTGCCTAAGTATGATTCCTAATCAGAGACAACGATAGACAGCTGCCTCTGATTAGGAACCATACTCGGCTCAAAACAAAGAAATAGTCATCATAGAATGCCCACCCCACACCCTGACCTAACCACAGAGAAGCAAACCCTCTCTCTCAGGTGAGGGCATGACAGTACCCCCCCCCCCCAAGGTGCGGACTCCCGGCCGCAAACCTAAACCTATAGGAGAGGGTCCGGGTGGGCATCTATACTTGGCGGCGGCTCTGGTTCGGGGCATAGCCCCCACACCGTCTGCTGATCCCCCCGCTTCTGTGTCGCCGGAGGAACCAGACCGAGGATCATCACCGGAGGCTCTGAACTGCGGACCGCCGCTGAAGACTCCGGGTTGCGGACCGCCGCTGGAGGGTCACCGGAGCCTCCGGACTGGGGAGCGTCGCTGGAGGTTCCCGACTGGGGTGCGTCGCTGGAGGTTCCCGACTGGGGAGCGTCGCTGGAGGTTCCCGACTGGGGAGGTTCCCGACTGGGGAGGTTCCCGACTGGGGAGGTTCCCGACTGGGGAGGTTCCCGACTGGGGAGGTTCCCGACTGGGGAGGTTCCCGACTGGGGAGGTTCCCGACTGGGGAGCGTCGCTGGAGGCTTCGGGCCATGGATCATCCCTAGAGACGCACAGGAGACTGGGTGCGCAGAGCAGCCACAGGGTATACTGGGCCGTGGAGGCGCACTGGAGGTCTGGAGCTTAGGGCTGGCACACCCCGTCCTGGCTGGATGGTTATTGTAGCCCAGCAAGGGCGGGGCGCTGGTACAGGACGAACTGGGCTGTGCTGGTGAACGGAGGGTATTGTGCGTAGAGCAGGCGCAGGATAACCTGGGCCGTAGAGATGCACTGGAGACCAGATACGCTGAGCCGGCGCACTTCTGCCTGGTTGACGGCCAACTCTAGCATGGCAACGGTGAGGAGCTTGTACCGAGCGCACCGGGCTGTGAGTGCGCATGGGCGACACAGTGTGCATCACCGCATACCACGGTGCTTGTTCAGTCACTCGCTCCCCACGGTAAGCATGGGGAGTTGGCTCAGGTCTTAAAACCGCCTTAGCCAATCTACCCGTGTGCCCCCCAAAAAATGTTTTGCCGCTGTCTCTCGGGCCTCCGAGACAGCCTTGCCTGTCGATCTCGTCGCTGTACCTCCCTCGCTGCTTCCACCTGTTCCCATGGGAGGCGATCCTTTCCGGCCTGGATCTCCTCCCACGTCCAGGATCCTTTGCCGTCCAGAATGTCCTCCCATGTCCAGTCCATCGGCCCACGCTGCTTGGTCCTTTGGTGGTGGGATCTTCTGTCATGATAGTCAAAAGGAGTGGACCAAAGTGCAGCGTGGTAAGTGTTCATCGTTGTAATTTATTTTAACTCCGAACACTACAAACAAAAGAATAAACAATGAATACGACCATCCCGTCTTGCAGGCTATAACAAGCAATACAAAATTAAGATCCCACAACAACAGGTGGGGAACGGCTGCCTATGTATGATTCCTAATCAGAGACAACGATAGACAGCTGCCTCTGATTAGGAACCATACTCGGCTCAAAACAAAGAAATAGAAACCATAGAATGCCCACCCCACACCCTGACCTAACCACAGAGAAATAAACCCTCTCTCTCAGGTCAGGGCGTGACAGCCAGTTTTATTGCTTCTTTATCAGGACAGTTTTCAGCTGTGCTAGCATAAATGCAAAAGTGTTTTCTAATGATCAATTGGCCTTATAAAATGATAAACTTGGATTAGCTAACACAACGTGCCATTGGAACACAGGAGTGATGGTTGCTGATAATGGGCCTATGTAGATATTCCATTAAAATTCAGTTGTTTCCAGCTACAATAGTCATTTACAACCTTATCAATGTCTACACTGTATTTCTGATCAATTTGATGTTATTTTACTGGACAAAAATGAGCTTTTCTTTCAAAAACAAGGACATTTCTAAGTGACCCTAAACTTTTGAACGGTAGTGTTCATACACATGTTTTTTTATATATTTCCTTTATTACTTTCCAACCCTACTACCCCTCCCCCAATTGGAGCAAACTAGTGAACAACAATGCTTATGCCTGTATTTCCAGCTTATACATACTTTATACATCTTTTTTACAATAGATTTTTTTTGTTTGTTTTTAACTCTTGTCCTTCCTCTACCTCTCCCATATATTTATGATATTTTATTTGCCATATATTTCAAACTGTGCTCTTTCAAAAAAAATCTTAACTTATACACGTTTTATGGGCACAGTATGTTTTACATTAGTTAGCTTGTTATTAGTCCCAACCTTCAGCTCCATTCAACCCCTCCCATCTATCTCTTAACACCATCCATATTGGATTTCTATTTGACATATATTTTTCAACTGTACTGTGATGTTTCACAAACGTTCTGAACTTTTCTATTCTCATTGTTCCTACAGATTGTAAATTGAAAATAAACATTTTTGCTAAAAGTATTATTATATTATTGATTGACTGACTTTTCAGATAGCACAACTGGGCAATCTGCAGGGTTAGCTCCAGGTAAATGTTGCAATTATTCAGCCATTCCTGGATCTGTGACCAAAAACAAGCTACATATGGACAGGACCAAAACAAATTATCTAAGGATTCTGCCTCTTCGCAGCAAAATCTGCAGAGCTGGGAAGGTTGTATCCCCCATGTAAATAACATTATGTTGGTTGCAAGAATTCTGTATAATAAGAATTTTGAATCCAGCATAGTTTTGTGTATCAGTTCATAAACCGTGTGCCATGGAATTGGTACGTGAAAAATCTCTTCCCTTCTATTTTGCAATCTATATGGCACGGCTGCCAATTTTTGGGTCCTTAAATGAAACTGGTATACTTTTTTTATTTCTCACAATTTTCTTTAACCAATTATGGCCTTTAATGCAGAGCCAACAGACAAGTTCCTTACTTTTCCCCCCTTCTACTTTCCTCTTCCATATTTGCGGTTATGCTGCAATTAGTTGGTTGTAATTTTGGTTAGCTGCATGTATGACAACTCCACCAGTGGTATTTATGATACCATTTACAAAGATTATTATATTGGAGTTTAACCACAATATTTGTTGTATTATTTGTTATTTCTTTTTTGGTGGATTAAATTGAAATTGCAAACTACTTTCTATGGCTTGTTTTAAAAATAGCGATATTTGGGAGATGATTTCTTTTTCAAATGACAAAGTGAGAGATTGTAATCGGAATAAAGGGAAAAAGGCCCTTCTTAAACATAGGTTGTGTCATAGGCGTCGTAAGGAATGGACCAAGGCGCAGTGGGTAAAGTGCTCATCTTCTTAATGTATTTAAAGTAACGTGAACACTTAAACAAAACGACGAAACAGTGTAAGGCACACAGGCTATACAGAAAATAACCACCCACAAAACACAAGTCAAACAAACCTCAACTAAATTGGAGGTCCTACCAAAACCCCAACATAGAAATAGAAAACTAGATTTAAACATAGAACCTAAACCAAAAACACCGAAACACACAAAACAAACACCCCCTATCATGCCCTGACCAAACTACAATGACAAATAACCACTTTTATTGGTCAGGACGTGACGGGTTGAGACATTCTTACTAATTTGCTAGAGAACCAATTTGGATTTAAATATAACTTTTGCATGACTGAAGCCTTTAGTGAGAGGTCTAATGCATTAATATTTAATAAATTCTGCCCTCCAAATTCATATTCATTATATAAATAGGCCCGTTTTAATTTTGTCTGGCTTGCCATTCCAAATAAAATAGATTTTTTTTTCTCATATAATAAAAAACTTTGTGCTAAGTGTAGGCAAGACCATAAGCAAATAGGTAAACTAGGATATGACTAAAGCCTTAATAACAAATAAAAAGGTATTTACCTTTCCATGGCAGCAAGATCTTACCTATTTTTGCTACGTTTCTATAAAAATGTATTGGAGTGAGATTATTTATTTATTCAGGATATGTATATCTACATCACCATTAGACCATTTTATTGGTAAACTACACAGTAAAGTAAAAGTAGTATTTTTTTTTATGATCCATTATGTAATATAGTACACTTATAATAATTTGATTGTAATCCAGAGAGGTTAGAAACATGTTCTAGATCCTCTGAGGCTGTGGAGGGATCCAAGTTGTTGATTTAAATGAATCATCAGTGTACAATGACACCTTTGTTTTTAAGTCCTGTATTTCTAATCCCTTGATATTATTGTTTGATCTGATTTTAATAGCTAACATTTCAATGGCCATAGTAAATACAGTTGAAGTCAGAAGTTTACATACACATTAGACAACTACATTTAAAGTCAGTTTTTCACAATTCCTGACATTTAATTCTCGTAAAAATGTCCTGTCTTAGGTCAGTGAGGATCACCACTTTTTTTTAAGAATGTGAAATGTCAGAATAACAGTAGAGAATGATATATTTCAACTTTTTTCTTTCTTTCATCACATTCCCGGTGGGTCAGAAGTTTGCATACACTCAATTAGTATTTGGTAGCATTGCCTTTAAATTGGTTAACTTGGGACAAATGTTTCAGGTAGCCTTCCACAAGCTTCCCACAATAAGTTCCTCCTGCCAGAGCTGGTGTAACTGAGTCAGGTTTGTAGGCATCCTTGCTCGCACACACTTTTTCAGTTCTGCCCACACATTTTCTATAGGATTGAGGTCAGGGCTTTGTGATGGCCACTCCAATACCTTAACTTTGTTGTCCTTAAGCCATTTTGCCACAACTTCGGAAGTATGCTTGGGGTCATTGTCCATTTGGAAGACCCACTTGCGACCAAGCATTAACTTCCTGACTGATGTCTTGAGATGTTGCTTCAATATATCCACATAATTTTCCTGCCTCATGATGCCATCTATTTTGTGAAGTGCAATAGTCCCTCCTACAACAAAGCACCCGCACAACATGATGCTGCCACCCCGGTGCTTCACGGTTGGGATGGTGTTCTTCAGCTTGTAAGCCTCCCCCTTTTTCCTCCAAACATAACGATGGTCATTATGGCCAAACAGTTATATTCTTGTTTCATCAGACCAGAGGACATTTCTCCAAAATGTACAATCTTTGTCCCCGTGTGCAGTTGCACACCATAGGCTGGCTTTTTTTATGGCGGTTTTGGAGCAGTGGCTTCTTCCTTGCCGAGCGGCCTTTCAGGTTATGTCGATATAGGACTCGTTTTACTGTGGATATACAAACTTTTGTACCTGTTTACTCCAGCATCTTCACAAGGTCCTTTGCTGTTGCTCTGGGATTGATTTGCACTTTTCACACCAAAGTATGTTCATCTCTAGGAGACAGAACGCGTCTCCTTCCTGAGCGGTATGATGGCTGTGTGATCCCATGGTGTTTATACTTCCGTACTGTTGTTTGTACAGATGAACGCGGTACCTTCAGGCATTTGGAAATTGCTCCCATGATGAACCAGACTTGTGGAGGTCTACAATTTTTTTTTCTGAGGTCTTAGTTGATTTATTTTGATTTTCCCATGATGTCAAGCAAAGAGACACTGAGTTTGAAGGTAGGCCTTGAAATACATCCACAGGTACACCTCCAATTGACTCAAATGATGTCAATTAGCCTATCAGAAGCTTCTAAAGCCATGACATCAGTTTCTGGAATTTTCCAAACTGTTTAAAGGCACAGTCAACTTAATGTATGTAAACTTCTGACCCACTGGAATTGAGATACAGTGAAATAATCTGTCTGTAAACATTTGTTGGAGAAATTACTGTCATGCACAAAGTAGATGTCCTAACCGACTTGCCAAAATGATAGTTTTATAACAAGAAATGTGTGGAGTGGTTGAAAAACGAGTTTTAATGATTTCCAACCTAATTGTATGTAAACTTCCGACTTCAACTGTAGATATGCTGATAGTGGACATTTTTTTTTTAACACTTTCTGAGATGTAGCCATTATTTGTTATTTTACACCTAGTGTTACTATACATTATTTTTAACCCATTTTATAAGAGTTTCTCCAAAATTGAAATGTTCCAGGCATTTATATATAAACTCCAGTTGTACTTTATCAAAAGCCTTTTCTAAGTACGCTATGAATAGCAGGCCTGGTTTCCCAGATTTTTTATAGTGTTCTGTTGTTTCCAGTACTTGCCTCATATTATCTCCAATGTATTGCTCATGTAAAAAACCTGTCTGATTAGAATGAATAATGTCCGACAATACCTTTTCAATTCTCTGTGCTATACATTTTGCTAGAATTTTTGCATTACAACACGTCACACATTTTTTTACAGACTGGGTCTTTATATTTCCCATTTGTATCCTGTTTCAGTAATAATGAAATCAGACTTTGTTGAGTGTCTGATAATCTACCATTTACATATAAGTGGTTAAAACAGGCTTATAACGGTCCTCTGAGTATATCAAAAAAGGACTTAAAGGCTTTAACTGCATCAAGAAGTTCCTCCTCTGTAATTTCACCTTCACATGAGTCTTTCTGTATGGCTGTTCATTTTACATTATTAATAGAAAAAAAGCCATACAATTAGCTTCGGTTAGAGGAGATGGAGGACACTGAAATGAAAACATATTCCTGGATAGCTGAACATTCTTAATAGTGGAAATGATTTCTGATTTACTTTTGAAATCATCAAACAATGATTCTGCTGTCTCTAATAAGGCCTCTTTTACCATTTCTCCATCCTGGAATAGTTTCTTGTGCTTTGCTAGTATGCGACTCACCTGACATGATGCAATCTTGGCTGCCTTTGATTTTGAGCTTGGCTTCGGAAATATCGATTTTTGGCCAGCTAGTTGAGACTTCAACTCTTTTACTTTTCTCTTTTGTAGTTCACTTTTAGCTGGAAAGTCACTTTCATATTTCCTGTGAACAGTTTTGAAATGCCTCTCGACATTTCCCTTCTTAGCAACGTTTGAATGGCAGATCAGACACACACATTTTGAATTTGTTGTGGTGAAAAAATAATCATCCTCACACTCACTGTGAAAGTGGTAGATTTTCGTTTTCTTGCTGCTTGGTCCAGCACTCAAATCAAAAACGTAACTGCAACTTCACAAAACAAATGTCGTAAAAAAAACGACTAGCACTGGAACAACAAATAATATTCTGTTACAGGTCTGTTTATTTAATTTTTTATTTCACCTTTATTTAACCAGGTAGGCTAGTTGAGAGCAAGTTCTCATTTGCAACTGCGACCTGGCCAAGATAAAGCATAGCAACTCGACACATACAGGTCTCACTATCGTGGAAACGGAAACGTACTAACTACAGACGGTTTCTATGGTAGCGAACAGTTTGGAAAACAAATGTAGCAACTATATTTCAAATTTTATGTAAATCAAGCAGTTTATTTTATTTTGGCTGTGCGATAACATTCAAGAAAGAAGCTAACCTGTGAGCAAAGCTTACGGTGCTTCAGAACTGTGGACCTTATTATTTTTAAGCAGACTCGATGGTAACACTGTGAATTGCAAAAAATATATATTTTTATGTCCATACATTTTTAAAACGTTTATGCGGTCTACTAGAAAGAAGTTCGCTGTCGAACGCGATCGACGTCCTGGACACCAATGCTCTAGAAAGTGTGCAAATCATTAAACTGCACTTTCTGCTACTTGTCTCCAAAGTGGGATAACACGTTTATCAATTTTCAAAGAAGCATAACTTTCCCATGTTGAAAAAGAGCTGATTAGGCTACCATTTATTTCAGGTGTGCTTATGAATATATAAGTGGAACTAATGGTGGGGTACTCAAGGGGAGGTTTGGGAAATACTGCTCTATAGTCTACTACTTGGCTTGGTTCTTTTTACAGTTCCTTAATGTTACCTATAAGTTCTCTCTCCCTCCCCAGTGATCGGCGAGCCAGTGAAGTTGGAGTGGTTTAACCCCCAGGGGGAGCGCATCGTGTCGTCCCAGCGTGTGGCCCTGCACACCGGGGAGGACAGCTCCAGGCTGACCATCTACAACGCTGTAGTGGAGGACGCTGGCATCTACCGCTGCCAGACCACCGATGCCCAGGGACAGACACAGGAGGCCACCATGGTGCTGGAGATGTACCGTGAGTGTCAATTACATGCATATGTAACAGAGAAGAACACAAACACCACACTCTCTGCATTCCCTCTGTATCCATTCCAGCCTCTGTAGGGTCCTCCAGACATACAAAGGCATGAGTTGAATACATCGCCGTCTCCTCTGTTAGATCATAAAGATACACCATATTTACATTTCATTCCACCGCTGTACCCACTTGCCCATTAAAGAGTATAATGATTGTTCGCTGGGTCTGGCGGTGTGTGTGATGGATAGTACTGAATGTGTGTAGGCGACGGAGGCAGGCTCTAATCGTATGGGAGAGGGAATCTTATGTGGTCGTTAATGGGACGTGATACACGGAGGAGTTCTGCCGCTGGTAGCCATCTGGCAGACGCTTGATTTGGATCACCGGTGTGGTGTGTGTACTGTGTGTGTATGTACATATGCACACAGGCATGCCCACGCACGCCTCCACACACACACACACACGTGCGCACGCACACACACACCCCCCTCTGGAGTGCGCTTACCTTTCTCACCCGCTCCACAAGTCCCCCTACCTCCTCTGACCTCCTCTCTCACGCACTACAGCTTGGCAGCCGTATCCATGACAACGTCAGTCAGCCACCGTTCAGCTCTGTGTGTTCAGTAAGTATGAGAAGTAACAGGGAGATTAGTCACCTGAAGGGCTTGAGCATGCGTGTAAAGTACCCAGCACCCATCTGAGGCGATACCGAACATGATATTCTTGTGATAAACACCACGTTATGAAAAATGGAAGCCACTTTAAATGTGCTGTACATGACCATTTGTGAGTCGGGACATTCTGCACACACACGTGCACACGTCTTGACATTATTATATGCGTTCGTGCATCACAACTCACAACCTGACGAAAGCTATCCATATTCAAACTCAAATTATAGCTTTATTATAGCTTACGGATGAAAGACTATAATTATCTGCACTGCTGAGTAATTGACAGGTGTAGAGTTTCCAGCACCGGCCAACAGAGATCCACATAGGAGACAGTGGAGGCAGTCGATGTCCCACCTGAGGGAGATCCAAGAAAATTGGCTTGTCACCCCACTTTGACAGTTGCCCTTGCAGCTATGTGGGCAATGACTGAAGAGAAATTCTCACTGTGCTACCAATTTGACAGTGTCAAGCGAGCGGTAGACTGTTACACGAGAGGATTTGTTTTTCTTACTGATTTTCTTGTCGAGCAGGGTAACGACAAAGGATACGGGAAATGAAAACAAGTACAACAACGTGTTTGAATCCCAGGGAGAGAATTGGGGGAAGGAGAGAGAGGGGGTATGAGAGACGGAGAGAGAGAGAGAGAGAGGAAGTGAGGGAATTAAATGGATGGCGAGAGAGAGAGAAAGCTGGAGAGAGAGGGGTGAGTGAATTTGAGAGTGAGGTGGTGAGAGAAGGAGAGGGAGAGAATGAGAGAGAGGGGGGTAAGGGAATTAAAGGGACTGACAGAGCACAAGAGAGGGGGTGAGGGAATGAGATATGGAGAGAGAGAGAGAGACCAAGCGACGGATTGAGAAAATAAAAAACAAAATGTATACACGAACAGCTCTAAAACGTGCCGTGGAATGAAACCGGCAGATGAGGAGGGTTGAATCTCACATTCAGAGTCAGGAGGATGCAAGGCACGTTAAAGAGCGGCGAGGAGAAAAAAGCAAGTTTTGGAGAGCCGCCTGACATAAATCACATTGCAAAATGCTAATGTGCTAGGTTGCAGAGTGATCTAGTGGAAGGGACTGAAATAAATAGGGCCATGCACGTGATTTATGCACACTTTCATTTTGCCACACACAGTGGATAACCCGGTGGTGTTACACACTCCACGTGCCACACACGCGCGCACACAACATTTTTCTCTCCATACACACATACGGCGTGTGATAAGTCGACGAAACTAGCCAGCACTACAGGTTCTGAGAGGGTGGTGGAGTGTTTTATAAGAGAAGAGAAACGCAGGTTCCAAGTCAGCTTTCCCCAGGTGAAATCTATCAACCACCTGCCAGGGCTTGTCAGACAGCTTTAAACCGGCACAAGTTGAATCAATCATTTGATTACAAACAGAACTTTCAGGGTGGGAGGATTCATTCAATATGCTGTGAGAATGTTTATGGGACTATTTTGGACCACAGATAATCTGAGTTGTCTCAGTGGTGTTGAACCATAGACAATATGTAAAACAGTTTGTTCTATAGAATGGAGTTTACTCTCTACTCACCTGCAGGGTTTCCCAAACTCGGGCTCTGTTCCAAAGTCCACCCTCACCTACTACTTAGAACGAGGCAATGTACTGGCCATGCATTCTAAATGGTATACTTGCGTGAATATTGTAACATAACCTCTCCTGGAAAGACATGTCTCTAATGTGACTTCACTTCCT
Source organism: Salmo trutta (assembly GCF_901001165.1). Taxonomy (NCBI): domain Eukaryota; kingdom Metazoa; phylum Chordata; class Actinopteri; order Salmoniformes; family Salmonidae; genus Salmo; species Salmo trutta. The sequence continues at coordinate 23,445,285 of NC_042995.1, read as the reverse complement.
GTTACCTCATTTCCTATGTGACAGAGAAGCTGACATTCCGCGACGTGAGGTCCCCCCAGGAGTTCCGTCACGGCGAGGCGGCAGAGGTGGTGTGTGACGTCATCGCCTCGCCGGCACCTGCGGTCTCTTGGTTCTACCAAAAGGGCTTCAAGAGCATGGAGATCACTGAGGAGCACTACAGTAAGTCTGCTTATGGTCATTTGATACATGCTGCCTCTGTTGATGTGCTGGAAAACCTTATTTGCTTGTTAAAATAAGGACCTAATTACCAGTTGGTTAATTAAAGCCTAACTTTGTAAAGTACATACTGTAGCTACCATAATAGCAACATAACTTGACTCTTGAAAAGTAATCTATTGAGCAGTACAGACCATATAGAAATAATTTCCATGTGAACATGTCATTGGATACGTTTGATCCACATATTTGTAATTTTTTTGGGCCCACTCTTTGATGGTATTTTACAGTCTCCTTTTAATGAAGCAGCTGATAATTACATTATCATTGATTTCAGAAGCCAATTAACGGTTTGCTAGCGCATCAAAATATTTAACATTAAATGAATTCAGTTTATATGTCAGATTGCTTCACACACAGTTTCGAGACATATCAGTTGAATAAATGTGCTTACTTGTGTGTCCCAAATGGCACCCTATTCCCTATGTAGTGCACTACTTTTGACAAGTGCCCTATGAGCCCTGTTCAAACAGTGCACTATATAGGGTGCCTTTTGGGATGTAACCTATGTAAACAAACCAATGTTATGAAAAATGTATTCCCCAGATTCTGTCAGGGGTTTGAGGCTATAAATAGCAAGTTCTAACAATAAAAGCCACAGCATGTGATTTCATTAAACATATTGTTGGACAATAAAACATGTTAACGAGCCTGCCTAGAAGATGGAGAGTAGAGGATGCAAATGTCAGTCGGTGGTCTGATGCTCGCTGCCATGTTGTTGAGATCTGTGGGAATCACATCTTCCTTTCTTCATGGCTACTGAATAGTGAAAGAACAGAATATTATTATTATTTATTTTTACTTGATTTATTTTGTATAATTTTTTCACTTATTTTTTTGTGTGCTTATGTTGTTGACAGACAGTATGTTGGGATATGAAGGGGATATTCCATCTGTCTTGAACACTGATACTATAAGTGACAGCACAGGAAATTATTCTTTCATATTTCTCTACTTTACTTTTTCTTCATTAAATGAGTTCTTTCAGATCATTGCTCTTAAAAGGAAAGGAAACAAAGTGTTGTATACTATTGGAACACATCCTGTAACTAAGGAGGAATGGAGAAGGAAAGAACGGTGTCTTAGATTGGAACACATCCTATGGCTTAGAAAGAAAGGAGAAGAGAAAGTTGTTTTAGACTATTAGAACTATCAGGTTTCAGGTAAGACCCAAGTGCAGACAGTGTTGAAGTAACAATGTTTATTACAACAACAGGGGCAGGCAAACGACAGGTCAAGGCAGGCAGGGGTCGATCCAGAGTAGTGGGGCAAAGGTACAGGACGTCAGGTAGGCCCAGGGTCAGGTCAGGCAGAGGTCGGTAATCCAGAGTAGGGGCACAGGACGGCAGGCAGGCTCAGAGTCAGGACAGACAAGGGTCAAAACCAGGAGGGCGAGGATAAAGAGAGACTGGGGAAAAGCAGGAGCTGAGACAAAACGCAGGCTGACTTGAACAAACAAAATGAACTGACAGACAGACAGAAAACGTGATAAGTGGGGAAGATGGGTGACACCTGGAGGGTGGTGGAGACAAGGACAGGTGAAACAGATCAGGGCGTGACAAGAACACATTCGGGGGCTAGAATGATAGGAGAGGGAAAGTAATGTATCTTAGATTATTGGAACACATCTTGGGGCTGAGAAAGAACGGAGAAGAAATGAAATGTATCTTCGACTATTGGAAACCTTCATGGCTCGTTCATGATGGACAGAAGTTAATTTGCAGGTTCAGACTTGTTTACCAATACTCTGTCACCCAATCATTACTTTTCCTCCTCCTACACTTTCCCCCTCATCCACCCATCACGTAGACAGACTTCCTGGGCTGATTAGGAAAAAGATTTGTTTGAAATCTTTGAATGTAGTTAGGTTTTTTAATTGAATTTCAAAGTGCGTTGAAGGGAAGGGCCTATCTCCCCTTGCCGTGCGGTAATGATTAAAGGTAGAGATAGCAGTGTGTTTTTTTTATTCTACGCTAATTACGGGACAAGGTTGTAAATACCTTTGCGCTTGACAGAGAGAGATAGGGTTCTCACTTATCTGCCAGTGACAACAATAAAGGATGGGAAACTTTTTGTGAACTGCAGACCTAATTACTAAAGTATTTATCTCACATCGCTTAGCTAACTTTATTTTTAAAAGCTAAAAATGGTGAAGGTTTATGAAAATATTATTTGATAGCAAGTATGTGACTGGAGTCATGAGACTTCCTTTCACTCTTTCCTTTCTATTGTTTTCCTTGTATCTTTCTTTCCATAGTTCCCGTCTCTTTCTAACTCTCTACCCCTCTCGTTCAACCTTTCTTTCTCATGCTCTATCCCCCTATATCTCTCTATCGCTCCCCCTGTCACTCTATCTCTACGCCCCCCCACCCCCACCCTCTATTTCTCTCCTGCCCTCTCTCCTGTGAAGGCAGGTTCCAGGTGCTGCCCAACAACAACCTGCAGATCCACAAGGTGACCAAGGCGGACGAGGGCGTGTACCGCTGCGAAGCGCGAGTGGAGGCCCGCGGCGAGATCGACTTTGTTGACATCGAGGTAGTGGTGAATGGTGAGTAGCTATTGCGTCCACTGTAGCTAATACCTATCCAGTCATATGCAGGGGTGAATGAAGAGTTAGCCACCTAGTTAGCATAGCATACCTACTCTCCCCTTGACTATCATATCCAAAACGTTCAGATATATATGTAACCTTGGTTCTCTGAAGGATCAAAGCTCAACAACTCAGAATCATTCAAACGTAACCTACCCAGACATATTTTTCCTCTCACAGTAGCAGCCGGGCCTGATCTCAGAACAGACTTATGAAGACTAGCGTAGCATACAGTAAGGCTACCTGCTCTCATTTTGCACATATCAAAAGCCTATCTGACCATATACAGTGGTCCCTTCTACAATAGCAGCCATACAGCAGTGGTGTTAAGGATGAGAAGCCCTATACAGAGCCACAGTGTAAAGGCTCTCTTAGGCCAGGCACTGGGGTGTATCGATCGGTGGCATACAGAATTGTTGCTCCTCTCAGGGTGAGAATAGAGTCACCTAGTGAGACAGAATCATTCTCCCCTCCTACACTCCACAGTTACAGCGCTGACACAGGCACAGGGTTGCCAGCTCCCAAACAATCGCACCCCAGGACCACAGGCAAAATGAAACGCTTATCGGTCCAGAGACACTTGGTCTCACACAAAGCAGGAACGTCTGTCTCCGGTGGCGGGGATTGGATTGTCAATAGTGGCAAAAATCTCTGATCTGATTCAATTCAGGTTCTCTTTTGAGTTATTGACACAAAGATAATCATACCTGGTGTGTAAGAATCGGGTCATTGATTCAGAATTAATCGTGTTTATTGTGTAGGTCACAGGAGGTTGGTGTCACCTTAATTGGGGAGAACGGGCTCGTGGTAATGGCTTGAGCAGAATTTGTGGAATGGTATCAAACACATGGTTTCCTTGTGTTTGATGCCATTTCATTTGCTCCATTCCGGACATTATTATGAGCCGTTCTCCCCTCAGCAGCATCCTGTGGTGTAGGTGGAAATGTGATGGACAGCGGTTTGAATCTAGGTCTCCTGCGTGTTACAAGACTATTAGCCAACTGAGGTGAGGCCTGGGCAAGATATTGGATGGCCAGTGTAAGTTCAGGTCTCAAGCAAGGTTACTCATCACGCAAGTGTAGTTTCAAACCACCATCGCTACAAAGGCCTTGGCTCCAACAGAACTGTGGAGTCACTGAATTGTACTGTGTTGAACATAAGATCTGAGCATTCACCTCAGATCGGCATAGTTTGAGAGAAAGAACAGACTCACTGATCTAGACAGGCTCGTTATAGAGCTACTTAATGATGGTCAGTTTGGCTGCCACCGCTCCTTTGATTTCCTATATACTCACACTATTTCTGTGATTGAAGATTTCAATTAGCGCCAGCTCGGGGTTTTGTAGCTCAAAAAGCAAAAGGTTGTCATTTTTAATTACCTAATTTGTTCTCAGCAAGGCCCCAGAGAAGCCAGGAAGGCGAGCCACCTCAGAGCGTTTCGGGAGTGATTGAAATGTGATCTCTCGCGAGCTATAAGCACAGGTTATGCATGAGCGCCCACAATATTGTCTCGGCTATCTAGCTCTTCCCACCTAATGTAATGAACGCACTCGGCAAAAAAAAAAACACGGATTGCGTTCAATTTAGAGAACCACTTATAGTTGTGAGGAAGATCCAATAAGCTTGCTCATTGAGGCGAGTCCTATTATCCGCCTGGCAACATGACACCCGCGATCCGGCTACGGAGATGGGACAGTCCACCGCCGCCATCACTATGGAGTGTGTCCGACTGAGCGAAGGAAAAACTCAGAAGGAACCCACTCGGCACAAACTGGTTGAATCAACGTTGTTTCAGTGTAATTTGTCAACTTATTGTGACGTGGAATCTACGTGGAAAATACATTGGATTTGAAAAAAGTCATCAACTGAATTATTTTTAATTGTATGTATTTATTTTTTCAGGGGGTGATCAGCTTTAATATTGCAGATAGATTGTGGCTTCTATCAGTGTAATTGTGTGCATAATTTCCAATCCCCCATATATGTTTTGTAAACATATACATTACCAGTCAAAAGTTTGTACACACCCACTCATTCCAGGGTTTTTCTCTATTTTTACTATTTTCTACATTGTAGAAGAATAGTGAAGACATCAGAACTATGAAATAACACAAAATGATGTCATGGCTTTAAAAGCTACTGATAGGCTAATTGACATAGTTTTAGTCAATTGGAGGTGTACCTGTGGATGTATTTCAAGGCCTACCTTCAAACTCAGTGCATCTTTGCTTGACATCATGGAAAAATCAAAAGAAATCAGCCAAGACCTCAGAAAACAATTGTAGACCTCCACAAGTCTGGTTCATCCAAATGCCTGAAGGTACCACGTTCATCTGTACAAACAATAGTACGCAAGTATAAACGCCATGGGACCACGCAGCCGTCATACCGCCCAGGAAGGAGATGCGTTCTGTCTCCTAGAGATGAACGTACTTTGGTGCAAGAAGTGCAATTCAATCCCAGAACAACAGCAAAGGAACTTGTGAAGATGCTGGATGAAACAGGTACAAAAGTATCTATATCCACTCCTATATCGACATAACCTGAAAGGCCACTCACGAAAGGAGATGCCACTGCTAAAAAAAAACGCCATAAAAAAGCTAGACTACGGTTGGAACTGCACATGGGGACAAAGATCGTACTTTTTTGAGAAATGTCCTCTGGTTTGATGAAACAAGAATATAACTGTTTGGCCGTAATGACCATCGTTATGTTTAGAGGAAAAAGGGGGAGGCTTGCAAGCCGAAGAATACCATCCCAACCGTAAAGCACGGGGGTGGCAGCATCATGTTGTGGGGGTGCTTTGCTGCAGGAGGGACTGGTGCACTTCACAAAATAGATGGCATCATGTGGCAGGAAAATTATGTGGATATATTGAAGCAACATCTCAAGACATCAGTCAGGAAGTTAAAGTTTGATTGCAAATGGGTCTTCCAAATGGACAATGACCACAAGCATACTTCCAAAGTTGTGGCAAAATTGCTTAAGGACAACAAAGTCAAGGTATTGGAGTGGCCCTCACAAAGCCCTGACCTCAATCCTACAGAAAATTTGTGGGCAGAGCTGAAAAAGTGTGTGCGAACAAGGAGGCCTACATACTGGACTCAGTTACACCAGCTCTGTCAGGAGGAATGGGCCAAAATTCACCCAACTTGTTGTGGGAAGCTTGTGGAAGGCTACTGCTCCAAAAACATTTGACCGAAGTTAAACAGTTTAAAGGCAATGCTACCAAATACTAATTGAGTGTATGAAAACTTCTGAACCACTGGGAATGTGTTGAAATAAAAGCTGAAAAAAATCATTCTCTCTACTATTATTCTGACATTTCACATTCTTAAAATAAAGTGGTGATCCTAACTGACCTAAAACAGGGAATTTTTACTCAGATTAAATGAGGAATTGTTAAAAAAATTGCATAAATGTACTTGGCTAAGGTGTCTGTAAACTTCCGACTTCAACTTTATATCAAGTAGGGATTCACTCAACAAATTGTTCTCTCTTAAGTTCGTTAAAGTCAGCTTCAATAACATTGACTGTACCATTCAGCTTTTCAGTTTCCTTTTCCACTGTCGCGGCTTTCTCATCACTCATTTCAAGGCTCTTCTTCACCTCGTGTATCTTTAAGGACTAACTCAGGTACGCCTAATTTATAAATTTGAGATTTTAGCAGTTTGATTTCCACGCTTACCGTGGTGGTGAAAATATGTAATCTGTGTCAATCGAAGTCTCTTATTGCATTTTTTTGTTTTAGAAGTTGGTTCTCCATTCCTTACGTGTTTACCCTCCGCCATGTTTTGACTGCGTTGGTAGTGTTTGTCGATAAAATTCTCCAGCCTAACAAGTTGGTTTGAGTTATTTTCCAGTTTTGATGTTGTTGCTCACGAGTGAGCAGATCAGCGTAAAAGTATTATTATTTGGTCAGTTTAGGGACATTCATTTCTAAGCCTTTTCACAAGGCATTCTGCACCGCCAACTTCAGTCCGCCATCTTTCACTCTGCCACCAACGGAAATTGTTGATTTAAGGGTGAAATTTCAACCACAGGATTATGTCACAAAAAAACAAACCTTTTATGAAATATTTTGCATTTGTACCTTTAATCTTGAAGTTCTCCGTCCCGTATGCGGGATCAACATCCAGCGTAAAATCATTTCGCCATATTCATAACCGAACAATAGAAAAATGTCATATATTTTTTTTTTAAATATAGGACTATTTTATATCGTTTTATAGATACACCTCTCCTGAATCGAACCGATTTCAAAAAGGCTTTACAGCAAAAGCAAAACATTAGATAATGTTAGAGGAGTATATCGTCAAAGTATTCACATAGCCATTTTCCGACCAACCACATGCATCACAAATAACCAAAAAACAGCTAAATGCAGCACTAACCTTTGACAATCTTCATCAGATGACACTCCTAGGACATCATGTTACACAATACATGCATTCTTTTGTTCGATAAAGTTCATATTTATATATAAAAACAGCATTTTACATCGGCGCGTGACGTTGACTAACTATTTTCCCTCAAATGCATCCGGTGAAACAGCGCTACAATTTACTAAATTACTATTTGAAAACATTTTTAAAATGTAATATTGTCATTCTAAGAATTATAGATTAACATCTCGTGAAAGCACCCGCAATGCCAGATTTAAAAATAACTTTACTGGGTAATCACACTTTGCGATAAAAGGGGATGCGATACTCAGAAAAATAGGCTACCGTTACAGGTCAGCGCCATCTTGGAACAATCGCATATAAAATCTACTCTTGTATACTATTGTAAATAATCCCTTACTTTTGATTATCTTCATCAAAAGGCAATTCCAAGAATCCCAGGTCCACAACAAATGTATTTTCGTTCAAAAAAGTTAATCATTTATGTCCCAATAGCTTCTTGTTGTTGCGCGTTCTGAAGGCTGCTCCAAATGTACCGATTTATAGGCAAAGTGATGAAGTTGAGTCCGCAATTCAGAATTCCACATCCTGTTACGATCTGTCTCGGGGTTTTGACTGCCATATGAGTTCTGTTATACTCACAGACACCATTCAAACAGTTTTAGAATCTTTAGGGTGTTTTCTATCCACAACTATTAATTATATGCATATCCTAGCCGTTTAAAATGGGCACGTATTTTTTTCAAAAATCGCTGTAGCGCCCCCTATCCTAGGCGACCGTCAAGAGGTTAAAACAATGTCAGATTTTCAATGTAATATCCACAATCAGAAAAAAATAACAATAGCCTGGGTAGATTGATTAGATTGGAGGCAATTTGTTTTTACCGCCCACACACACACCTGCATATACAGTCGAAGCCAAAAGTTTTGAGAAAGACACAAATATTAATTTCCACAAAGTTAGCTGCTTCAGTGCCTTTAGATATTTTTGCCAGATGTTACTATGGAATACTGAAGTATAATTACAAGCATTTCATAAGTTTCAAAGGCTTTTATTGACAATTACATGAAGTTGATGCAAAGAGTCAATATTTGCAGTGTTGTCCCTTCTTTTTAAAGACCTCTGCAATCTGCCCTGGCATGTTGTCAATCAACTTCTGGGCCACATCCTGACTGATGACAGCCCATTCTTGCATAGTCAATGCTTGGAGTTTGTCGGAATTTGTGGGTTTTTGTTTGTCCATCTGCCTCTTGAGGATTTGACCACAAGTTCTCAATGGGATGTTTCCTGGCCATGGACCCAAAATATCGATGTTTTGTTCCCAGAGCCACTTAGTTATCACTTTTGCATTATGGCAAGTTGCTCCATCATGCTGGAAAAAGCATTGTTCGTCACCAAACTGTTCCTGGATGGTAGGGAGAAGTTGCTCTCGGAGGATGTGTTGGTACCATTCTTTATTCATGGCTGTGTTCTTAGGCAAAATTGTGAGTGAGCCCACTCCCTTAGCTGAGAAGCAACCCCACACATGAATGGTGTCAGGATGCTTTACTGTTGGCATGACACAGGACTGATGGTAGCGCTCACCTTGTCTTCTCCGGGCAAGCTTTTTTCCGGATGCCCTAAACAATCGGAAATGGGATTCATCAGAGGAAATTACTACCCCAGTCCTCAGCAGTCCAATCCCTGTTCCTTTTGCAGAATATCAGTCTGTCCCTGATGTTTTTCCTGGAGATAAGTGGCTTCTTTGCTGCCCTTCTTGACATCAGGCCATCCTCCAAAAGTCCTCACCTCACTGTGCGTGCAGATGCACTCACACCTGCCTGCTGCCATTCCTGAGCAAGCTCTGTACTGGTGGTGCCCCGATCCCGCTGCTGAATCAACTTTAGGAGACAGTCCTGGCGCTTGCTGGACTTTCTTGGGCACCCTGAAGCCTTCTTCACAACAATTGAACCGCTCTCCTTGAAGTTCTTGATGATCCGATAAATGGTTGATTTAGGTGCAATCTTACTGGCAGCAGTATCCTTGCCTGTGAAGCCCTTTTTGTGCAAAGCAATGATGACGGCACGTTTTTCCTTGCAGGTAACCATGGTTGACAGAGGAAGAACAATTATTCCAAGCACCACCCTCCTTTTGAAGCTTCCAGTCTGTTATTTGAACTCAATCAGCATGACAGAGTGATCTCCAGCCTTGTCCTCGTCAACACTCACACCTGTGTTAACGAGAGAATCACTGACATGATGTCAGCTGGTCCTTTATTGGCAGGGCTGAAATGCAGTGGAAATGTTTTTTTGTGAATCAGTTCATTTGCATGACAAAGAGGGACTTTGCAATTGATTGCAATTCATCTGATCACTTCATAACATTCTGGAGTATATGCAAATTGCCATCATACAAACTGAGGCAGCAGACTTTGTGAAAATTAATATTTGTGTCATTCTCAACTGTTGGCCACGGCTGTACACACAATCCACCCGTCTATAAATTTCACATTTTGTTACATTACAGCCTTATTGTAAAATGTATTAAATAGATTTTTTCCTCATCAATCTACATACAATACCCCATAATGACAAAGCAAAAAATAGGCTTTTAGAAATGTTAGCCAATTTTAAAAATAAATTTTAAAAAGATCACATTTACATAAGTATTCAGACCCTTGAGTGCCTTTGGCAGCGATTACAGCTTTGAGTCTTCTTGGATATGACGCTACAAGCTTTGCACACCTGTATTTGGGGAGTTTCTCACATTCTTCTCTGCAGATCCTCTCAAGCTCTGCCAGGTTGGATGAGGAGCGTTGCTGCACAGGTATTTTCAGGTCTCTCCAGTAATGTTCGAACGGGTTGAAGTCTGGGCTCTAGATGGGCCACTCAAGGACATTGAGACTTGTCCCGAAGCCACTCCTGCGTTGTCTTGGCTGTGTGCTTAGGGTCATTATCCTGTTGGAAGGTGGAACTTTGCCCCAGTCTGAGGTCCTGAGCTCTCTAGAGCAGGTTTTCATCAAGGATCTCGCTGTACTTTTCTCTGTTAATCTTTCCCTTAATCCTGACTAGTCTCCCAGTCCCTGCCGCTGAAAAACATCCCCACAGCATGATGCTGCCACCACCACGCTTCACCATATGGATGGTGCCAGGTTTCCTCCAGAGTTCACATTTGGTTTCATCAGACCAGAGAATCTTGTTTCTCATGGTCTGAGAGTATTTAGGTGCCTTTTTGCAAACTCTAGTGGGCTGTCATGTGCCTTTTACTGAGGAGTGGCTTCCACCTGGCAACTCTACCATAAAGGCCTGATTGGTGGAGTGCTGCATAGATGGTTGTCATTCTGGAAGGTTCTCCCATCTCCACAGAGGAACTCTGGAGCTCTGTCAGAGTAATCATCAGGTTCTTGGTCGCCACCCTGACCAAGGCCCTTCTCACACGATTGCTCAGTTTGGCCAGGCGGCCAGCTCTAGGTGGTTCCAAATTTTTTGGTACCCTTCCCCAGATCTGTGCCTTGACACAATCCTGTCTCGGAGCTCTAAGGACAATTCCTTTGACCTCATGGCTTGGTTTTTGCTCTGACATGCGCCGTCAACTGTGGGACCTTATATAGACAGGTGTGTGCTTTTCTAAATCATGTCCAATAAATTTACTTTAACACAGGTGGACTCCAATCTAGCTGTAGAAACATCTAAAGGATGATCAATGGAAACAGGACGCACCTGCGCTCAATTTCGAGTCTCATAGCAATGGGTCTGAATACATGTAAATAAGGTATCTGCTTTTTATTTGTAATACTTTTTTTTGCTTTGTCATTATGGGGTATTGTGTGTACATTAATTAGGGAAAACATTATTTAATCCATTTTAGAATAAGGCTGTAACGTAACAAAAAATGGAAGGGGTCTGAATACTTTCCGAGTGCACTGGATGTAACCACATCGACTTGGATGAAATATCTCATCCTAGTCTGTGTGGTTCCTCCTTCTGAAAATACCCAATCTGTGGCACAACCTCTTCCAGGTCCTTATTCTTCTAATAATATGCTTATTATGTTCTAAAAGAGCAAGGATTTCCTTTTTACTAAAGCCTTTTCTAAAGTATAGTTTCACCAGTCATCTAACTCAGGCATTTCAAAGAACAGTATCAGGGAACCAAGGAGGCATGGAATTAATCAGCAAAAACCCATACTTTAATCTTGAATTATAACTGTGACTTTATTCACAAAATGTTGCCAATATATTATTGATGTATTGCTACTCTATTTTCAAAATATTGGCACTTTATTCTCAAAATATTGCCACTTTATTCTTGAAGTATTTCAAGTTAACGTACCATCCTTGCAAAAACAGTACCCTCACCCTTTATTTTTTTCTCTTCACTTAGACCTAATACTCTTCTCTACAAAATTGCGCTAGAATCCCGTTTAAATAGTCTTTTTTTATTTGATACTTGGGAACCTAACCGCAAAAGTAATTTTTATGTACACTACGTCATCACGCACTTTATAAGCAACAAGTCAATTTGATGGAAACAGATCTCTAGTGGGAACATTTGCATATTGTTTTTATGCGGATTTTAGAATATTTGCATGAAAATCTCTCGCCAATTGAATGGAAACCTAGTTAATGTTTTTATAAATAATTTCTTGTGTAATCATAGAAAACCTGAATCTTTAAGATAGCGTGCATAGCTCATCGCAGGTCTGTGGGGATCTTCACAATTGCTGTAATACTCTACTTAGAATCTCGATTGGCATTGATCATGTAATGTAGTCTCAACTGCAATACAGGTTCTGCTATTAGATAAAGCACAGTGAAATCACATTCATCTGTTGTATAAATTAACAAAATGTCTGACATTGTATACCCATTTGAACTTTGCTGTGCTTTTAAACGGTTGAAAGTGCAGTGATATACATTTAGGTGACAACTAAACCAAAAATCTGACGTTATTCCATTTTAGAATGTGGATGTGCTTTTAGATGGTTGAAGCATAGTGAGAACACATTGGAAAATTCAACAAACTTTTTGAGAAGGGGAATATAGGTTGTAATCTCATTTATCAAGGTCTCAACCAAAAATTACCCAATTATCCACGTTAACAAAAGATGGTGTGCCCAGTGGGAGCTTTCTTAGAGGGAGGAAATAAGGAAAGACTAAGTCTAACCTAAGGAGGGGAACACTAAGTAGAACGGAGGGAAGGAAACCCCTCTAAAGAGCCCAAATTAAGGCCCTCCTAAGAAGCATAGATACTATATGTGGTCGTAATGGAATTTGAAGTATAGTCACTCGTGCCCTATGAAGTGAACTAGATCTTAGGAGACAATAAGTGAAACACTAAAGAAAGAAACACTCAAAGTAAGGCCCCAAGTAAGATAAATACAAGGTCCATCTGGACTTTGAAGTGTAGTCATTTGTGTGTTTTACTCAGTCTGTAACACAGCTTGTTCCAAAGTGTGTATAATTTTCCCCAAGCCTCAGAATTATATATGAAACTATAGATTCAACCAACTAGTCGTGTAAAAGCATATTTAGAAGTTTAGTTGAGGGGGGAATCATTGCATCAGTCAGTTTGTCAGTCAGTACAGAGTTGGTCTATAATGGAGTAAACCGCGATACGGCTACGATGTTTTTGATTAGTATTAGCATTGACATTATCATGCAGACAGTGTGGCTAGTCTAGCGTACCCTTCCATCTCAGACTCCGACATTATCATCAAAGCGAGAGATAGAGGAGAAAGTGGCAGAGGGCTGACCTCCCGCTGATTGGCTGGTGGATAGGGGTCGACTCAGCAGGGTGTCCTCCTCTTCTGATTGGCTGGCTGAAAAGAAAACGTTGCCAGTGAAGAGGCTGTCATTTGAGGCTGATACCCATCAGCTACACCTGTCCTTTCCTCAACATTTCCAATTGAAGCAACTTTTAAATGCAAACAGAGTTGTAGCCTTTTCAAACTCATCATTGTTCAGACAACCTTCAGAAATAAGTTAGGTAGATTTTTGCACCATTTTTTTGGTGATTGATTACAGTCAATTACACTGCATGATCAAAAAATTAATTAGTTAATTTATGTGTTATTGTGTGCGTGCTTGTGCATGTGTGCATGCAAATGTGTGCATTTTTGTGCATTTTTGGTCTATTGCCATATGTTTGTGTGCACAAGGGAGCATGAGTTTCCCCCCCATATATCTCTCAACCGTTCTTCTTCTCCAAGTCTTTGAAATTGAAACGATTAAGGAGATTAAACATGTATTATCTCGGCTACTTAGTGTGTTGCTGATTTGCTCTTTTGATGTCTCTGTGCCTAGCATGGGTCTCCCATTAACTCAGCTGTTTTCAATGAGGCTCACTGATTTGGGAATGGACTGTATCGGATCAGGGACTTGAGAGAATGGTGTTCGATTGGCAAGCAAATCAATGTCTGAGAGAGAGACATTCTGTCTCAGCTCAACCTGGGGCACAGTAGTACAGAATAAAACACATGCTATTGATATTGCTTGGTCGTTTCAATAGTCTAAAGCTTGAAACGTTTTTATATTCATATACAGTGGGGTCCCTTGATAAAGATGAGCAATAATGATTCAAATACTGAGTTATGCTATTTTATATACATATATACTAATACAATTGCTTAGAGAAAGAGGTTTTGTTTAACAAGTAATACTTTTGTCTCAAAAAGGTAGAGGTCCAAATTATTGACACCCCTATAGATTCTTGTACATAAAGTAGTCACAAGTATAGTATTTGGTCCCATATTCCAAGCACTCAATCGCTATGTCAAGCTTGTGACTACAAATTTGTTGGATGCATTTTCAGTTCATTTTGGTTGTGTTTCAGATAATTTTGTTCCCAATTGAAGTTAATGGTACATTTATTTTTATTGTAAATAAGAATAGAATGTTTCTAAACACTTCTACATGAATGTGGATTCTACCATGATTACAGATAACCCTGAGTGAATTGTGAATAATGATGAGTGAGAAAGTTGAAGTGTGCGAATGTGTGTGGGGGGTTGTGTGTGCGTGTGTGTGCATGCATGCGTGTGTATGTGTGTCTGTTTAGGTGCAGGTGCGTATGTTCACATGTGCAACTGTTTGAGAGAGCGAGAGACATACAGAGAGTGATTGAGAGTAGACAGAGAAATGGACTGTGCAGTCCGAGTGAGAACAGATAAACAGTGTTGTAATATAGAGCTGTCACCGGCCTGTCAGTAAGCTGACTATCAGCCAGCAGTCTGGGATGGCTCTCCTTTCACTGCTGTGAGATGACAGCTCATGTTGATTGCATGGCAGTATGGCAGTGACACATTTCATTGGCTACTAATGGACAGTAAGACCTCAAAATCCATCTGTATATGTGCGTGGAAGACAACTTCTCGTCGAGATGTTTTGCTCTGTCTTTTTCTTATCGTTCCTTAGGTAATTGTCCCCCACGATGGATCTGTCTCCGTCCATTCATACATACGTTAATCACACGCTATATCTCGGACAACACTAGCTTGGGACAAAACTTGGGTCAATGATGTGTCTTGCCATAGAGATCCAGCATTTACAAACGAATTTGCCCGGGGGGGGGGGGGTGTTCTGGCTACACACAGAGTTCAGGTTCAATAGGGAAGAATACAGCTACTGCTTTCATACAGGCTAACCAGTTAGGGCTAGGACGACAGCCTAAATTCTAGTTATTGCTGTTAGCCTGGATAAACAGTTAAGCTTGGTTGACTTGCTACACATGCTAGCTACCACTATTAGCCTGATTAACCAGCTAGGCTAGGATGACTGGCTAAATGCTAGCTCAATGTTAGCCTGGTTAACTAGCTAGGATGACAGGCTAAATGCTAGCTACCATTGCTAGCCTGGTTACCTGTCTACCTGTCCCTTGGAAGACTACACAGTGACACTACAGTGTCCCCATTTCCCCTCTATTAAGGACAAGACAGTCCAACATAAACATTGACCGTGCACGGTAAATCACTTGGTGTTGATGAACGGTGGCAAATCAATATGTAGAATCTTTTGGAAATTGGGCAAAAAATGTGGCTGATATTCTATGGTCAGAGGCAATAGGATGAGCACTCTCTGCACAATCACTGTGCAACGGCGGACATTCGTGTTGATCTGTATTGTTCTTATGTCACAACAATCTTAATTTGAAGAGGGGGTGGGGAAGGTTACAGTGCTCATTTCCTGTGTGCATATTGTTTCACTGCCGCTGTTTTGCTCTCCTATGTGTAATTTGATGAAGTTCTCCTTATCACTAACTGTAACCTTTTGTCTTGTTCCCATAGTTCCTCCTGTGCTGTCGATGCTACAGCAGTCATTCAATGCCACAGCAGATTACCAGGAGTCAGTGACTTTCACCTGCGTCACATCGGGATCCCCCGACCCTGAGGTCACCTGGCACAGGTATAGTTAGCCCCCTACACACTAAGTCATGGTTGTGTTCATTAAGCACAAAACGGAAGAACACAGGTGAGGCACTACCTGCACTTCAATAAGAAACGCTGGTTTTCATTTTCCCATTGCAAAATGTTTTGCTACCTACCTTGTGACCTAATAAACATGATTAATGTTTCCTTTTCATACATCTAAACTTCTATATGCTTGTGGCTTGGCGAACCAAATGCAATCCAGCCATTCTTTGACAAAACTATTAGCCAACCAGACCACTAGCTCAACCACATTTGGCGTATGTTTTGATTTATATTATGGCGACGTCACCGACTGTAGACTGGTTTATCTATCACTGTTACAGATTAGTGGCTCCTTCAATGTTCTAAATGGCACACACACACACACACACACACACACACACACTCTCTCTCTCTCTCTCTCTCTCTCTCTCTCTCTCTCTCTCTCTCTCTCTCTTCACAAGCCAGTGCTGTCGACAGACACCGTAAACGATGACATCGAGGTGACACTGTGACATGTCCTTCTAGAGTGAGCCGCCACCTGTACCGTGTGTCACATTAGTCACACCTGCAACAGTAACATATGTTACATCTAACACACTCATTCATTCATTCATACAACAGCTGTTGCATATATCCTGAACCTGAGTGACACACTCATTAGCATGTTCTTAGAAGCTATAATAACAGGGTTGTGTTCATTGGGCACCAAATGGAAGAAAACTGTCTGAAACAAGGATCAACATTTTGGGCTTGTCCAATGAGAAATGCAGATTTTTTTCTCCTTTGCAAAAGCTTTTAATTGTATGCCCTAATGAACACAAACCTGTTATCCTGTACAGATGTAGGATCTTAATTTGACCAGTATTTGTCTGAGCAAAAATAATCCTGCAGAACGGGATTTGAATGTTTAGTCCATAATGTTGCTTGATCAGTGGTTAGGCGATTAGCTGGACAAAAGTAGGATGCATGAAAAGTGCAATACTGTTACTGTGTACATCGTAATCTGCATTTTCTGTGGTGCAGGAAAATTCTCAGCAACAAAAGAGTGATCAAATGAAGATCCAACATCTAACTTTTTGTTAACTGTGTGGAGTTAATGACAGTGAAGAGGCGACTCCGGGATGCTTTCCTTCTAGGCAGAGTTCCTCTGTCCAGTGTCTGTTCTTTTGCCCATTTTAATCTTTTATTTTTATTGGCCAGTCTGAGATATGGCTTTTTCTTTGCAACTCTGCCTAGAAGGCCAGCATCCCAGAGTCGCCTCTTCACTGTTGACGTTGAGACTGATGTTTTGCGGTTACTATTTAATGAAGCTGCCAGTTGAGTACTCTTTCTCAAACTAGACACTCTAATGTAATTGTCGTCTTGCTTGGTTATGCACCTTGGCCTCCCACTCCTCTTTCTATTCTGGTTAGAGCCAGTTTGCGCTCTTCTGTGAAGGGAGTAGTACACAGTGTTGTACGAGATCTTCAGTTTTGGCAATTTCTCGCATGGAATAGCCTTCATTTCTCAGAACAAGAATAGACTGATGAGTTTAAGAAGAAAGGTTTCTGGCCATTTTAAGCCTGTAATCGAACCCACAAATGCTGATGCTCCAGATACTCAACTAGTCTAAAGAAGGCCAGTTTTATTGCTTATTTAATCAGAACAACAGTTTTCAGCTGTACTAACATAATTGCAAAAAGGTTTTCTAATGATCAGTTAGCCTTTTAAAATGATAAACTTGGATTAGCTAACACAACGTGACATTGGAACACAGGAGTGATGGTTGCTGATAATAGGCCTCTGTACGCCTATGTAGATATTCCATAAAAAATCTGCCGTTTCCAACTACAATAGTCATTTACAACATTAACGATGTCTACACTGTATTTCAGATCAATTTGATGTTATTTTAATGGACAAAAAATGTGCTTTTCTTTCAAAAACAAGGATATTTCTAAGTGACCCCAAACTTTTTGAACGGTAGTGTATGTCAGAGCGACATTGGACTAAGATACAGTGGCATAGTAAAGTACAGTATATACATATGAGAGGGGTGATGCAATATTTACACACAGTTAAAGTGACTAAGATACCGTAGAATAGTATAGAAGTACAGTTTATACATATGAGATGAGTAATGCAAGATACGGAGACATTATTAAGTAGCTAGTGATTCATTTCTAAAAGTGGCAAGTGATTCCTAATCTATGTCTATAGGCAGCAGTCTCTGATGTGCTGGAGATGGCTGTTTAACAGTCAGTGGTGTAGTATAAAATACAGTATATACTTTTGAAGTCAGAAGTTTACATACACCTTAGCCAAATACATTTAAACTCAGTTTTTCACAATTCCTCACATTAAACAATTCCCTGTCTTAGGTCAGTTAGGATCACCACTTTATTTTAAGAATGTGAAATGTCAGAATAATAGTAGAGGCAATGATTTATTTCAGCTTTTATTTCTTTCATCACATTCCCAGTGGGTCAGAAGTTTACATACCCAATTAGTAATTGGTAGCATTGCCTTTAAATTGTTTAACTTGGGTCAAAGTTTTATGACTCCAACACAAGTGTATGTAAACTTCTGACTTCAACTGTACATGTGAGATGGGTGATGCAATATGTAAACACAATTTAAAAGTGACTACGTAGAATAGTGTGGAGTGCAATTTATACATATGAGATGAGTAATGCAAGATACGGAAACATTGTTAAAGTGGCTAGTGATCCATTTCTAAAAGTGGCCAGTGATTCCTAATCTATGTCTATAGGCAGCAGTCTCTGATGTGTTAGTGATGGCTGTTTTGCAGTTTGATAACCTTGAGATAGAAGCTGTTTTTCAGTCTCTTGGCCCCAGCTTTGATGTACCTGTACTTACCTTGCCTTCTGGATGATTGCGGGGTGAACAGGCAGTGGCTCGGGTGGTTGATGTCCTTCCTATGGTATCGGGTGCTGTAGGTGTCCAGGAGGGCGGGAAGTTTGCCCCCGGTAATGCGTTGGGCAGACTGCATCACCCTCAGGAGAGCTTTGCGGGTTTGGGTGGTGCAGTTGCCGTACCAGGCAGTGATACAGCCTGACAGAATGCTCTCAATTGTGCATCTGTAAAAGTTTGCGAGGATTTTAGGTGTTATGCCACATTTCTTTAGCCTCCTGAGGTTGAAGAGGTGCTGTTGCGCCTTCTTCACCACACTGTCTGCGTGGGTGGACCATTTCAGTTTAAAAACCAAGGCCCAACGTGGGAAAGGCTGGGGGTGAGAAACACAGGTCTGGAAACAGAGAGGGGGGTTGTTGTCTTCCTGTGAAGAGGGCAGAACAAGCCCCAAAAAGTTACAAGTGTAATGTAATAATTGGTGTGGCTAGAGATACTTGAGAGATTTGGGAAACTTAAGGAGGTATCCCAAATGTACTTTCATATATATACTGCTCTATCAAACGCTAATACAGTTGTGTGGAAGGAATGTTGTGTGCATGTCAAAGTTCAATTTTCAACTTTCAGAAGAAAAGTCTAAACTGTGCCATGCATATAACCTTTGGAGTGGCTCCAAATAAAACAGTTTTTGTATTGGCTGTGGGAAGGATTTTGACTGACATTGTTTTTGTTCCCCCGTCTCAAATTCACTCATGTAATAGCTTTTCTATCAATGGGAGAGATGGAGTTATAATTGGCCATGTAATTACAGAAAGCAATTGAAATGTTAAATCTATGTTTATCCTGTGAAAATTATATCTCGATGTGCCTCGCCTTGCAATACTGGCTTGTCTAATCGCTCCATGTAGACTGTCACACTGTATTGAGCTCAAATAAATGGTTTAGAAAGCTCTGGTTTTTAACCATCCTGACCACCAGGCTTGACTTTGTACTGTGATCACATCATCATACACTCTTAGAAAAAAAGATGCTATCAGGGGTTCTTCGGCTGTTCACTCTTTGAAGGACCCTTTTGGTTGCAGGTAAAACCCTTTTGGGCTCCATGCAAAACCCAGGGTTCTGCATGGAACCAAAATGAGTTCTATCTGGAACCAAAAAGGGTCCTAACTGGAACCAAAATGGTTTCTCCTATGGGAACAGCCTAACCCCTTTGGAACCTTTTTGTCTTAAGAGTGCACTGTCCTCTCTGTTCCACTTTGAATACTACTCCACACAACTCAACCCTGACTGTAACTCCACCCTGACTGCAGCTTCACCCTAACATTTTGATCATCACTCCACACACTGACCACAGGTCATCACTGACCACAACTCAACTCTGACTACAACTCTACTATGCCCATTGTGTCCTCTTCACCATGACAACTGCAATCTGACCACAGTGCCACCATACCCCCTCCCTCCCCCTCACACTGGTTTGCAAGGCTGCACTACTAACCATTCTGGTATTAAAGAGCTAGAGAACACCTTTCTCTTCTTCTTTCGCTCACCCCTCCCCCTTCCCCTCCTCCTTCAGTTACATTTCCTGCTGTGGTGTTTCCACCTGGCTGGCTGGCTGTGCCTGCTTTCAGTCATTCATAGACTGATACAGTCAGTGTAATTTCCTGTACATAGTATGCTGCCGCTCCACAGACCAGCTTGGACGTACACACACACACACACACACACACATATATACACACACACACACACACACACACACACACACACACACATACACATACACCTACACATACACACACACACAGTTCTTAATTTCCTCCCTGGCTCTCTCCAGCCTTATTACTATACCTCAATGTTTCTCCCAGTCCACTTTCAATTATCCTCCCTCTCTCTTGTCTCTTGCTCTCTCTCTTTCCTTGAGAGATGTAGTTTTACCACCATTATAATGTGTATGGGGGGTGGGGGATGTGTGCGTGTGACAAATAATTAATTTTTAAATGCAGTAAAGCTATTGTATGTTTATCGTATCAGGGGAGGGGTGGTTTTGGTGACTGGGGGGGACGTGTGTGTATGTGTGCATAGAGATACACGTTTTATCTCTATGTTTGCATGTGTGTGTAGTTGAATTGGTTGTGCACCTCTATCCTATTTGTTTTTTATATGTATTTTCTTTACCTTTATTTAATTAGGCAAGTCAGTTAAGAACAAATTCTTATTTACAACGATGCCCAAACCCTAACCCGGACAACACTGGGCCAATTGTGCGCCACCCTATGGGACTCCCAATGACGGCCGGTAGTGATACAGCCCGGAATCGAACCAGGGTCTGTAGTGACGCCTCTAGCACTGAGATGCAGTGCCTTAGACCGCTGCGCCACTCAGGAGCCCAATCTGTCTCTCTGTACACAGGAAGGGCCAGCAGTTGGAGAGGTCGGAGCAGTATGTCCTCAACACCATGGAGGGAGGCAGGAGTACCCTGACCATCCGCAACATCATCCAAGGGGATGGGGGCGGCTATACCTGCCGAGCCACCAACAAGGCCGGGGTGGAGGAGAGGGAGCTCTTCCTCAAAGTGTTCGGTGAGTGTAGCAGCATGTCCTTCGTGGGCATCCATACTTAAGTTATGACATTCTCAAATTGAAGTAAACATGTCAAATGGTCTCACGTCGCATTTAATAATTACAACCAAAATATAATGTCCTTATCAGCCGTCTTGATGTCATGAAAAACACATTGCTACCTGAATTTGATATGGTTATTTGATGTTGCTTTGACCAAAAAAACGGAATTGGACCAAGAATTGGTCATTTTAACATACCAATTTACTTTTGCTCAGTTACTTTTCAATTAGTTTTTCTTTAGATTTCTATAGGCTGTAGGCACTGTAGAAAGCTTTTAACATGTTTACTGTGTATTCCTGGATGTTCCTAGAGAGTGTAAAGTCTTTGACCTTTTGCACATCTCTCTATGAATAAAAATCCGTATGGATTGGAATGAAAGACGTTGGGTCTTTAGAGACAAAAACTGCATGTTCCGCCATAGGCAATAGGCAATAGGCACTATAAGAATCTACATGTTTCCTGTGCGTTAAAAGCAACATATTCCAACATAAACTACATATTCCTGAGTATTACCAAAGATTTTTATAAATAACCCAAGATGGACCACAGCCTGTCATTTCCAATGGGAACAAATTAGTCATAGTGGGCAGAACAAGCATGGAGAGGGGCAGAACCAAGCACGAGTGTTCTAGAATGTATTTTCATATTTCCGTTCGGGGGAACGCCTACTCTGTGAAGTGCGTGTGTGTGTAATAACTATATTCACCCCTTTTTTCACTTGGGGTAAGGGTAAAATCGACAAAACTTAGTCCACTCTGTTCGTAAGAGATTATAGTTTTGGGAGCAGTACTGTTTCATCGATGAGAACATTTGCATAATGTCGGCCAAAATCCATCTTCTCCCACTGCCGGCCACTGGGTTTCCTCTCCTCACCATATATGGTATTGAGTGTAAACGCCAACCTGATCCATCACACTTCCACATCCGGTGAAATATCTGGCTCATTGTTCTATATGTGGTGTTACTGGATGTTTCTAGTGAGTGTACAGTCCTTGAACTTATGTGACCTCGTGTGTCTATGAATATTAATAGATATTGATTTGAATATTAGGTGTTTTCATCTTGAACGCTACAAACAGCCAATTCCTATTCACCATGGAAAACTATTATTTCAGAGGAAAACTTTCACCATACAGCCACTACCTCAACCAATCATCCAACAACTTGAATCTAGTACAATTCCAGACTGAAAAAAAACATCTCATTTATTGTAGAATCGGTGACACCCTGTTCATAAAAGTTTCAATTTATATTTTCATAAAGCTGCCAGCATATTTCCTCCCTGATTATTCCGATGGAGCTCTTTCCTCTTTATGAAAATGTATGGAGATTTATGCTCTAGTCATCAAGATCCTTTCAAGGCCCAGGCTCCGGTTGGTCTTCAAAATGCATATTTAAATTAAGAAGATAGCGGAGGGCTTGAGTTTTGTTTTGCAAAGTGCAGTGGGGAAACACAGTTGTAAGAGTTTTATTACCCCTGCAAGTTGAGAGAGCAGGAGATGAAGAGAAGAGAGGGATTTGTCATTGAGAGTTTATGCCACATTTCTTGGTGTTTCACAGGGTTTAGTTTTTGTGGCCTCTTGTGTTTGGTGTCACATGAAGCAGCTGCACTGGCCAACATCTGGACTACCATGAAACATCTATATATATATATTGAAATGGGAATCTAATCTTCATGTTAAAAAACAAGCAAAAGCTTATTTTACACAATAATGTGTATAAGAGAAGACCTTGATGAAGGTATTGGCAAAATGTTTACAATAAACCAAACTTTCATTGTGCTACCAAGAGTCGCTTAATATCTTTTCATCTTCAGCTTGCTCCACTGATCAGGTATTCATCTGTAAAGGAGAAGACACACTTGCACAGAATTGACCATCTGTTATAAAGGTTGTACTTAAGCTTAAGCCCATTCCCGTATCATATTGATGAATACTATCATATTTCACTTGAAGGGGGTAAGCTACTGTTCATCCTTTACAGCACCTTTCCCACCCTGGAGTTATTGTATGAATCATAGGCCTCATCTCTGTATCGCTTCTTGGTTCCCACTAGGGCCTCTGGGTGTAAAAAAAAAAAGAAGAAAAAAAAGTGCTGAGGTACTTAAGGCAGGTCTCAAGGCCATGTTTGAAAGTATTTAGCTTACCTTGAAATAAATCTCCATCGAAATATTAATGACTTGTTATTTCTGTCAAAAGATAATTGTTTATGCTTCCATTTTTGGCTCTTCAATGACTAGGCGAATTGAACTATGTAGCTCTAAAGGCCTAAAGAAAATCATTGATTTTGTGTGTTTGTATGTGTGCGTGCATGTGTATGTGTTGGTGCATATACAGTAGGCATAGGTGTGTGTATGACCCCATTACGTGACAAGCTCTAAATCCCCTTAGATGGCTCATCCACCCTAAGGTTCACTCTTTTTGAAATTACAAACGACTTCTTGATTTCGCCAAGACCGCCTTGATGCTTTTTATCGAGGGCGAAAAAGGGTTTGGTTGGTCAAAAAAGGGTTTGCCTGTACACCACGTGTCTCGTCGCTAAACACCCCCATCGGCAGCTAGCCAGCATAATGCTGTGTCTGTTAAGAAGCCAGAGGATCCACAGAAGGAATTAAATAGACTGTATATAAAGAATATATGAAAGAGGAAAAAACTTCTGTTGAAGAGAAAGAGGAGAAGTAAAGATATTGTGAGAAAGAGGTTGTGAGGGAGTAGGGAGACAACACAAAGTCCTAGTTGTTTGTCTGGGCATGGTGTGGACTCAAATGTAAGGATTACTTTGTCTTGAGACTATAAACTGCGATGCACAACTCTACTTTCACAAATGGAAAAGTATGATTCTGAACAGTAGATTTAGATCGTATGACCTCAATAGTCAAGCTCATAGTCGTCCATCCTCCAATACCTGGTGTTAGCCCTAGGTGTCTCCTGTCTTCAATTATTGTCTTTCTCTTTCTCTCTATCTTGTCTTTCTTCCTTTCACTCTTCATCCCTTTCTCTATCTCTTTCATCCCCCCTCTCTTTCTCTCCTTCATCCCTATCTCTATCTCTTTCATCCCCCCTCTCTTTCTCTCCTCTCTTTCCTCTATCTCTCTTGGTCTCTCCTCCTCTCCCTCTCTCTATTTCCCTCTCCTTTATCTATCTTGGACTCTCTCCCCCTTCTCTCTCCCTCTCTTTCAATCTATCTCTTTCTCTCTCTGTCCCTCCAGTCCAGCCACACATCACCCAGCTGCGTAACGTGACGGCGGTAGAGGGCAGCGCCGCCATGATCTCCTGCGTGGCCGAGGGGGAGCCACTGCCTGAGATCTCCTGGAGGAGAGCCAACGATGGTCGGAGCTTCACCGACGGAGACAAGGTAACACTGGGCTGTCCCCTGCTCTTACTTCCGCCCCCCTTTTCGTTGTATGTTGCCTACTGTTGCACTCTACTGGTACCCATTTCACCCTCTCTAGACAAACACAGTCACAAGCAAGCACGCACATGCTCACACACACACACACACACACACACACACACACACACACACACACACACACACACACACACACACACATACACACACACACACACACACACACACACACACACACACACACATATACACACACACACACACAGACAAGGTAACCCCGTTGTCCCTGCTTTTACTGTCCATCTTCCACTCACTTCATACTGCCTACAGTCACACAAAGTACTTTCCTCAACCCTCTCTCACCACCTATTTCATGCACAGACACACATGCACAGACCAGTTGCCCGGTATTAACAAAGAACATATCTGAGGAGAATGCTCATCTTTGAAGATGGATGTGACTGCGTCATAGAGTAATTCTCAGCACAGACATTTTTTTAGTATACGTTTTGTGGTCCCAGTAATTCCAACATCTTCTTAGGATTCTTTTAGAGGCACTACGTTATATCCACCATGCAATAAGGTACAGTATATATGAAGTAAAAGATGGTTAATTGTGTTACTTAACTAAGAGAGAAAGGTAGGCCATAGGGTAAGCTACCTCATCCAAAGATTAGTTCTACTCACGGTGTATCAAGGTTGGATGTCATTGATGACTCATTTGAAACAAAACCATGTTGGTCAGGACTGGGATGTTTTCAATGAAGACCATTAATCTCTGAGATTCTCGGAGCGCACATTGTGCCTCAACAGACAGAGGTTAAAGAAATGCTCTCAACATGGCTAAGAGTAAACAGACAGCTACCCTGTGTTTTTCTGTCATTGTCTCAGTAGCAGCCGAGCACTAATGCTTTTCGAGAGGCGCTGCATTAGCAAAGATGGCTTCCACTTTCCACGGGAAAAAGGTCAATGGCTGAGATAAATGAATGTGTGCGTTGGCGCCAACCGCTCGGCTTTATAAATCAAGGCACTGAATGAGAGTAAATACTTCTTCGCGCGCGGAGGCAAATGCAATTATGGAAATGTGAGCGCCGAGCAACACACCTAAATGTATGGGAAAGAACAAACAGGGCTTTCTGCATACTGCTGCCTTGATTGATGGCCATGGTCATTAGGTGTAAAGCTACTCACCTCTTCTTTCAATTTACATCTGCATATCCAGACACAGCCAGCACACTACTCTCTATTCTCTTATCCAGTACCATAAAACGTCCATAAAACGTAACGCCACTACTTTATGTCGGGGTAATGTAGCAAGAGCATTGTTTTGTTTTGTCTCCTTTTTGCCGTCGCTAGCATATTTGTTTCTCATTGAAGCACATACAAACCCAGCAAACTAGTTGAGAAACAGTGTACGCTGGCTGAAAGTCAATGATACATAGTAACAGAGCATTGTGGGTTTCTGTTTACCTGTTTTCTCATCTCAATGCCACTGGCGAGGTTATGATAGCACTAGCAGCAAGCCACAGCAGCTCCCCATTCACGGCAGCTTAATAAGGTCTTACAGCAAGCCGGCATTCCCAAGGGCAACAGGCACAGCCACTATCTTTACTGAAGAAAGAGGATAAGAAAAGATGTGGCGTCTTCTTTTAACTGATCCAGAGCCAGCACTAATACCATCGGAGAAGTTCTTATGGGCTTACTTGGAGTTCAGCTTTGGAGATATCTTATTTAACATCATGTGTGATCATTGCAGGGTGTAGGAGGGCATGTTCAGTTTCCTCACATCAGATGAAGAGGACTTCCAATGATCTACTCTGCTCTCTATCTTTCATCTTCCACCTACCTTTACCTGTCTCTCATTTTCTCTCTCTCTACCTATGTCTCTTTGTCTCCCTCTTGCTATGTGGGCTTTCTGTCTCATACTCTCTCTCTTTCTCCTTCCTTCTGGCTGTGTCTGAGTGTGTGCTCCTGCAGTGCCTCCTGTCTGTGTCAGCTCCTCTGCACTGCATATCAAACAGGCTAATGTCTCCCTCCCTCTCTCTCCCTCCTCCCTTTCCTCCCCCCATCGGATCCCTCCTTCTCCCTAGAGAGAGCATCCCTTCCTCAGCCAGGTGAACCTGGGAATAAATAACCCAAATATAGGAGAGAGAGCAAGAGAGAATGCACAAAGCCCAGAGTCAGCATTCTCTTCCTCTGGCAAATTTGCTCTGCTTTCTGCCCCCCTGTTTATTTGACAGCGTTTATATTCATTCCAAATTCAATGGTCAGTTCCACTCCTGAATTGTTCAAATGGAATGTGGAGGGCACCTGCTGTATATGTGCAGTAGCACACTATGACCATGCTACTGAAAGCACCACTTTCATAGCAACCACAATTTTACTAAAAATAATCACGTTCAAGGAAAAACCAGGATCAAACCAACTTGAATCTACACAAGTGACGATTCACCCGAGATCAAACCAACTTTACGATACCCTTTATCACTCCTTAAAGGGAGGCCTCTTTAACCTGGCAGTAGCGAGAGACTGTGTGAGATTGTTTCAATCTGAAATGACTGCAAGACTTCACAGTCAGTGCTGATACAACTGAGGCATTATAATGGGCATTAACAGGGGGCGTTGGGGCTGGCGTTGGGAGTATTAGAAATGAGCTGTATATGCATCGATTGTCTAGGGAGATCTATAGAGTGGGCGTCGTAGTCTGTGTGAGTCTGCCACATCCACACACTGCAGGGGCAAGCTTCCAGGAGACACCAGGGCTCAAGATTGAAGGAGAAGGGAGGAAAATGACACAGAGACTGGTCCCAGAGGGGGGAGAGATGTCTATAGGCCAAATTAGACCTGGCATGGGAACTCCGGGGGTTACGACAGCAGTCTTCTGAGTGCTGGGCCCAAGTCCTGCTGGTGTCTAACCCTAGCACTTGATTAATCAATGGCAGTCACTATCTGCTTAGGGAGTCTGCACAGCTAGCAGACCTGTGTTCAAATAGTATTTGTTTTCTTTCAAATATTAAAATAACCAATGGAGTAGTCCCAAAAGTGCAATCCCTGCCCATCTGGCACTCCAGACAGGCTTGATCAAACTCTCAAAGTATTTGTAGAACCCAAAAGATTTCCTTTCTAAGTGATGATCACCCTGAGCTAGTTTGTCTTTGTTAAGTATCATTGATGATTACAAGGAATGATTGCTGCTCCCAATCTAAATGACCCTCGGCTTCAAATTGAGACCATCTGTCTTCACAGTTCTCTATCTAATTATTGCAAATCAATTGATAGTCAATCACATTAATCCTAGCCAGAGTCGTAAAACTGATTTTACATCAGATACTTGGTTTGACTTAGTGTCAGGGGGGTTTAACGGTTATGAAGGTGTGTGAAGTTGTTATGAAGTAAAAAGTCAACAGATAAAAAGTGTATGGATTTCATTTTTTTATTTAACCAGGCATGTTAATCAAGAACAAATTATTATTTACAATGACGGCCTAGGAACAGTGGATTAACTGCCTTGTTCAGGGGCAGAACGACAGATTTTTACCTTGTCAGCTCGGGGATTCGATCTAGCAACCTTTCGGTTAATGGCCCAACTCTCTAACAACTAGGCTACCTGCCGCCCCGGCTGGATGGATGGAGTGGATGAAGCAAATTCTTCACATGAGATGTACAGTATGCAATAAATTGACAATCCATTTGTGTGTGTGTGTGTGTGTTTGCGTGCATGTGTGCTTATGCATGTGTGTGTGCACAGAGCCAAGATGGACGTATGGATGTGCGGGGCCGCCATGGCAAGTCCATGTTGACCATCAGTGGGGTGAAGCTTACTGACTTGGGCCGTTTTGACTGTGAGGCCCTCAGCAGGATCGGGGGCCACCAAAAGAGCATGTTCCTCGATATAGAGTGTAAGTACAGTTGGAGAACAAAAACACACATGCCTGGCTGATACGGTATACACACACACAACTTTGCACATCTGCACAGTATTCACACAAAGGGAATGGAGCACAGCCGCTACCTCACTTTTTAACCAAGGTGCATGAATTGAGGAGCAAACTGAAGTAGAGATAAGATTCTCTATTGGAGGACAATGGAAGTTAATAAAAAAGCTTCTTCATTATTTCATCTAAAACCAATACAACTTGTTTGCACATGCAAAGTATCAAAACCACACACACACAAAGCTGCTTTCTTGTAAGATTCCATTGTTGAACACTGTTTCTGTTATCCTTCTTAGCAAATGCTTGATTAATCACAACAGAGTTGCCTGCCCCCCAAAAAGGCTAATTAGTAGGAGGATATCCTGCTGCATTATTTATCCCATATTACACACACACACTTCCTGGTGAAAAAACTGCTTCCTCCAGTACTCTTTAATAATAAGATTAAAGCTAAAGATCTCACCATCTCATTTCAGAACACAGTTCAATTTAATCCAATGGTGCTTTAACCCTTTGATTTGTACAATCACATATTTGTGATCATTGTTGAGTGGTCCCTGCAGCGTACCATCACAAATATGTGATTGGAACAGAAGTAACAGAACATTTGATGCAACAAACATGTCTAAACAGCATTTTTGTCTAAAAAAACATCTAAACAATGTTTTGTAGTGATGGGAAATAAAGGTCTTCACTTTTTATTGTAAAAGATAAATGTGCACTTCATCATCCAAACATAACACAGAACACATCCACAGCCAAACTCCATAAACCAGTCTAAATAACAAGTTGTCCTGACAAAAAAAACAACATAAGTTAGCGACCTAAAAGCTAGACTTGTTTACAATGTACCACATCCCGGTGAACACAAGGGAGAAATGTAATATTGTTTACAAAATAGCTAACAGCAGATAAATTCTTTGATGGCAGCCATGTTTGTTTGTTTGACAAGCGAAAACTCCATAATCCCAAAATGCCATTCACTATAAAACGCAAACAAACATAGTCAAAGATGGCTTTGCCCATATCCTGAAAAATATGAACTTAGTTTGGCCACTTTTCAGCATACTACAAATCTTCGATGTACAAGAACCGGAGCACATGACTTAACAAGTCGTTTACCATTTTTTACAAATCACAAAGATCACAGATCATCACCCCAAATACTAGCCTACTGCCTAGCCTAACCGTAGTGCGAAAGCTAGACAGGGATGAAACCATTTTAGGGGGGGTTTGTGGGCGGGTTCATTACATTTTGGGGGGGTTTTTCAAGTCCATGGGAGGTAGAAATGAGGGAAGGTATTGTGGGGAGATATTACTATGATGGGGAATTTATCAATACATGGGGGGAAAACACAGGAGAAGTTTATAAGCTAAATGAAAATAAAACCCCTGGAGGGGAGATCTGAGGTACCATAGTTCCAATCTGATGCCGCGTTCAAAACAACTGGGAAATCTCCGTCTTCCGACTTCAGTGAGTTCAAGACAACTGGGAGCTCAGAAGAAAGAAAAACTAACTCAGACTGGGGAAAAAAATGTTGAATGGTCATCCAACTTGGAATTCCAACTTGGAAACTTGGGCCTCTAACTAGAGCTCGGACTTTCTGACCTGAAGATCACTGACGTCATGTATTTTTCCCAGGTCCCAGTTGTCTTGGAAGCACCATAAGTCAGTCGAGTGTACTATACCTTCACCTCGTTTTGTTATAACATCTTTGCAACCAGAATGCATTGTATGATATCCACAAACATGGTGCCACACACAGCTGGTAATTAGCTTAGTATTAGCTCATCATAATCAGTAAAACTTTTAAAAAGTATTTTACACATATCACGTGTGTCCATTACAATCTATATAAGAATCGGAATGCATGATTTGTCACCAGTACTTGAAAACGTGAATAAAACAGTAAATCAATTATGATCCATACATATGGTATGCTGCAATAGGAATGACAACACAATAAGGCACTTACTTTGATAGGAATGCACACATGTCCAAAGTTATAAACAACAATGAAGTCAATGCAGGTGCCAGCCAAAAACTGTAGAAGGCCTGTTCTGACTAGAGATGCGCAATGTCTTCATACTTGATCTGGGGAAAAACTGGGGAGGTGCTTGGGCTCTCGTTGAAGAGAGAAGTTTGTCCGGATCAGTAAAGTCTCAAAGATAAATTGTCAGCAATGAAACAGTGAAATAGGCGGCTACTTATGTGAATTAATGAGGAGGCGGAACACACCTCAATTCAAACTGTTGTTAGAAAATAATACAAAATGGACAATTTGAAACACAGCCAATAGATAATTAGCAGGCAGCGTGCCTTGGTTTTAGGGCAGCATAGGTTTACTGTCCTGTTGCGTAACAATCACATTTTGAAATAGTGAGTGCATTATGATATCACACGCAGAAATAAACTCACGCTGGGGCGACCGTTAGAGATATTTGGAACTCGTGTGAAAAGGTTAATGGCATGAAACATACATGTAATAATTTCCAAGTAGATGTGCAATTGCACCAAGTAACTACATAGTCCCAGGTTTCTGTCTTTTCTAACAAACGTGCTATAAATGGCATCCTTTGAGGTGCGCATGCATGACATTACTGCCCTCACTTTTCTCCAGCCACCCTTGGCAGTGCTACACCCTCAGAGCAGTGACCCACCACACCCTCGCTCAACACATGACAGTTTGAAAGTAGAGGGACAAAAATCGTCCCCAAAAGGTGTGTGATTGAGCGTAGATGCGGCGGGGGCTAAGCCAACTGTCGCCGCGGAGCTAATAATCGTATTTATTAAGTCTGTGGCGGGACTAGAGGAGGAGGTAGCATAAAGCATAAAACATACCATAATGCCACTCTACTGACTACTGGGCAAGTGCAGCGGCGAGCAGGGATGGCGAGCGGCCCCCCAATGCAGTGTGGTGAATCGTTCATTAGCGCCCATCCAGCTCAGCACCACAGATGCACACATTCTCACACACACACAAACACACAACGACACACACTCGGGAAGAGTATCGTAATGGAGATCTCTCGCCCAGCATGAGGTGTCTTCAATAAGTTCAGGCTTCCTTTGAACTTTAGGGAGAGTGTATTGAGGCATTCATGAGACACTCTCTCTTTTCCCTTTGTGTGATTATGCTTAAACCCAACAACCCGTTTTTTTGATTTTGATCATCTCAGATTTTTTATTTTTTTTTATTGCCTGGTTTTGCCTGACTTGGAAGCTAACCGACCAATCATGTTGTGTCTGGGATAGACATGCCCAAGTTCCAGACCAACCAAACCATCTTTTACTCGTGGGAGGGCAACCCGGTGAACATCAGCTGTGACGTCAAGTCCAACCCGCCCGCCACCATGCTATGGAGGAGAGAGCGCCTCACCATCTCGGCCGAAGGCACTGCCAACACACGTGTCCACACAATCGACGGCAAGTCCCTGCTAGAGGTGGGTATAGGAAGCAAAAGGGCACCCACTGGTAACAGTCTAACTTCAGAAATTAAAATCATGGCCACCTTATCATCCCTGGCTTCCAAGTGGTGTATTCAACTCCTTTCCTCTCCCCTGCATCTCTTCCCTAGGTCATTGCCAACTTACCTGGTAAAAAAGGACTGAATGAAAGAAACAATGCTTTATACTGGCTGATATAGTTTTACCCAAAGTCTTCACTTAGTGTAATGCCACTGTCAGTGTATTGACTCAGCTCTGGTCTTTGTGCTCACTCAAATGTTTGTCCCTAGGTCACCCCGGTGTCCGACAGGGATTTCGGACGCTACAACTGCACGGCACGTAACAACATCGGAGCGAAATACCAGGAGTTTATCTTGGCCCAGGCAGGTAAGTGCTGGCCTCATAAAGTAACCAATCCCCCCCTCATTATAGCACATTGGACTTTCCCTTGATATCATACAGTACACATTGAATCGGGTAAACCATGCACCTCAACATATCAAAGTTCATCCATCAACCAAATAGTTCCAACTATGTGTCATCCATGTGGCATGATTAACCAAATATCGCCGCAGTCAACCAATGAAATATCTAGTGCTGACCCAAGCAACAAAGCGTCACTTCACTGGAAGCCCAGATAGTATCTTCCAACTGTTTTGCACCCCTCTCGCTCTCTTTTGTTGTTGATAACCTCCTTGTTTGCTGTTACCATGGTAGTAAATTCCATAACCAACCCCCCCCAACCTCTATTTAGCCTAATCTAAAATGGTTCTCACTGATTTTAATGTACTGTAGCTCCCAAGTACAGTTTATGTTTAGATAAAACACATTCTAACTATTCAACTTTAGCGACTTGTGTGACTTATTTGGAAGATACAGTATGTGCTGGATTTGAGAATCAATTGTTGAATCTGGCTTTGTGCACAGACCTTCATAGCTCAAACTTCCCTTTGTGTCTGCGTGTGTGTGCATGTGTGCATTTATTCTAGTGTGTTTGTGCGTATGCTGCATATCAGTGTGTACGTGGCTGCATGTACTGTATGTACATGTGTGCGTTTATGCTTGCCCAGATAGTATCTTCCAACTGTTTGCACCCCTCTCACTCTGTTTTGTTGTTGATAACCTCCTTATTTGCCATTTCCATGGCAGTAAATACCTTAACCCCCCCAAAACCACCCCCCTCACCTCTATTTAGCCTAAACTAATCTCAAATAGTGCTCGCTGATTTAAAGTAGTTCCCCCTATTTACTAAAGTACCCCCTAATTTACGGTGCATAGCGCAGGCTAATATACAATAATGCAGTCCAATTCATTTTAGTACAGATTCAGTTACTTCCAACACAGAGCCTCTGAGAAGTAGAATTCTGAGAAAAAGGACTTAAGATGTAGTTTTAAGAGACATTCTTCCACACACATACCCACATACGTATGCATATCCGCATTCACACACACACACACGTCGGAACACACACTTCAAACACACATAGATACCTTTACAAACTCTCTGTCACACACACACACACACACACACACACACAGCCACACACACTAAAGAAAAGTAAACAAGTCTTCGCTCATTTAAGATTCAGAACTCTTTACCCCTCTCTCGCAATGAATGGAGTGTCGCCAGGTTTGGGGATCCATGAAATGAAACAACGGTTCCTTCACGCACACACTCTCCCGCCCATCAGTTTGATTCGGTTTTAAAGTCTGATCATTAAAGAGAGAGGAAACTCTAGTGTAATAACTCTAGATAGAAGACTGTGAGCCAACCCAATCAGCCAATAACCCCGCTAAATGCTAACACTTGATTCATGATCAGTTCGTTCCTATGGAAAGCATAAGCTAACCCGCTTATGCAACTCTTTATGTAACTTGAATGATATTTTAAATGTTATTGATGCAAGTAAATGGCAGATCATAGTTGAAAAGTCAAGCATTATCCCTGATTTTAAGAAGATTTGGGCCGGAATTCACAAAGTCTCTCAGAGTAGGAGTGCTGAACTAGGATCAGGTCCACCCTCTTATTCATTATGACTTAAAAGGCAAAATCAGATCAGTACTCTGAGACGCAGGCTACTCTGAGACGCATCGTGAATACGGTCTCTGATGTATTACTCAAGATATTATGGGGTTGTGTTAAAATGCAGTGTATATAAGGATTGACGCTGAAGCCTTGAACTGCCTAAACCCACAGTGTTAGCAAAGAGTTCAATTTGTCTCCCTTCTCACTCTTTGTGTCATATCGCAACAGAGATCGAAAGAAATACAGTTTAGGTGTAAATAATAACTTGTCGCTAGATATACATTGTAATTATTCAACTTTAGCAACGTGAACGACTTATTGAGTAGGTATGTGCTGGGTTTTCAGAATCAATTATTGAATCAGGCTTCGTACATAGATCTTCATAGCTCAAACTTTGCTTTTATCCATATGGTAGATGGTTTCCCTTTGTGTGTGTGTGTGTGTGCATTATACTAGTGTGTGAGCAGGCTGCATATCAGTGTGTACGTTTGTGCGTTTATACTTGTGTGTCTATGTGTGTGCCCAATTGTGTGTAGCTCCACAACCGTGCTGAAAGTCCTCTCTCTCCTTAATGTATTCCTGGTCTTATAAAAGAGGCTCTGTAGGACAGCAACGGTTTCTTTTGATTTGCTCGAAGCCCCGTGGCTCCACCAGATAAAAGGGAAGTGTTTGTGTGATAACGGGATTGAGTCAACCACTGATAAATATAATGGCCTTGGCTTTTTTTTTTTACTTCGCCTGAACACTGTGTGTGGGTTAACACAAAGCATTCTGCATCGCAAAACCCAATAAGCCTGAGTTGCCATAGCGACATCTTTGTATCACGTGTGAGAGTTTTGATTTGCCAATAACGACACACCAGCGTTATTATGTTTCCGTAACAAATAGAGACGTCAATGTAATGTTTCTGAAGGGTTACCGGAACTGATGTTTGGATGTGTGTTGTTTCAATGGGGGACGGTTATGAGTGTGACACCTATTTCTCTGCTTTTTTCCAGACGTGCCCTCGAACCCGTACTCGGTGCGCTTGTCGGCCGTGTCGCAGCGCATCGCCACGGTGACATTCATGAAACCCGACTCACATGGCGGTGTACCCATTGGCCACTACCTGGTCAACTACAAGGAAGTGGGCTCGCAGGACTGGAGAGACGTCAAGTCTCATGGTGTCCAGAGTGAGTGTGTTTCCCTATTTCCCCTGTTTTGATCTTCATTATCCCTATTCTGATCATTATCGCTGTCGTTATGTCGTCATCATTGTTATTTTCATTCCCATCATCATCTACATCAAAAGGGACATCATTTTCGTCATCTTCATCTTCAACACCATCTTTGTCATCATCAATCACCATCGTCATAAAAATGTACAATCGTCATCATCAATGGTACGGACATTCTAGATGGCCGTCTCCACTATAGCGACACACCTCATATTTTCTCACATTTACACGCCTTACATTTACTCAGACCAAAAAAAGCTGCCATGTTCAGGGACTAGGTAAGGTTAGGTC
This sequence comes from Salmo trutta, assembly GCF_901001165.1. NCBI lineage: Eukaryota > Metazoa > Chordata > Actinopteri > Salmoniformes > Salmonidae > Salmo > Salmo trutta. The sequence continues at coordinate 23,409,922 of NC_042995.1, read as the reverse complement.
TTTCACTGCAAGGTCCTGCCCACCTAAGTCAGACTAAGACCCCTCATCATTGTTTTCCGCACATTAGTTCCCGTCCTCACACACACATATTGAACCGGTGAACCAGCCAAACAAGCATGAACAGGAAGCCGTCGCTACTTGCGGCAAGCCTCCACAAGATCAGGAGGTGTCCTACACTCTGGTCATAGAGCCTATGAAAGGGAGGGAGAGAGGGAGGGAGGGAGGGAGGGGTAGAGGGAGGGTGGGGCAGATAACCAGCAGGTCTGAAAAGCAACTGTCTTTCTCTTTCCCTTTCCACTCTGGCTCCATGACTCCAAATTGATTTTGGAGGCACTCAAGGGAGTGTGTGTGTGTGATGTGGTGGGCTTCAAAAAAAGAGCACCTCAGAAGGACGAATTCTCAGACGATAAGCAGGTCTGACAAACTTGAAGGGCTTATCGCTAATATCCCTCATTTTGGAGTCAATTACAATAGTGAGCTGGAACGCGGAGAATGCTGAGCAGCATGGAAGCATTGAGGGATAGAGAGAGAACAAAGTGATATATACAGGCAGTGAGAACAGAAATAAAGACATAGGGAGTTAAAGAGGATAGAATGAAAGAGAAAATGTGAGGAAGATGGAGAGAAAATAATAAAAATTTAGATTTTAGAGAGAAAGGGAGAGATTTGGGAGAGGGAGATATTCGAAAGAGATGTACAGTGAGAAAGAAATCAAGGTTGTGAAGTATATTGTATGAATTCTTAATTTGTGTTAGTTCTTGTGTTCCACCCCCACCTGTTTAACCAACTACCTTGTCTCGAGGTGGCACGTTAACGGAGATAGCCAAATCAACTAATTACCAGTTGCAAATTGACATTTAATATTCGGAGCCTCTTCAGGGCCTTAATAGTAATGATGCACATTTGCACTATAAAACAGCTCTGTGTATAATGAGTTGGCACAATTTGTACATCTGAATGCCAGTGGCGCTCACTAAAGGTCTCGTCAAACCCCTGGTAGAGCCAAAATGTTAGCAAATAGCTCGTTTTGTATTTAGATCCCCCATTATACAATTGCAAAGCAACCATTACCCTTAGCGCACAAGTTGCAAAACAACAACCTTCACCCAAGTTCAGCGAATGCCTAACTCGGCATGAACGTTCTTTTGTGATTTCTACGTGACAAACTATGAAAGCTATGTAAATTACTTTATTGTGGAATTTACATAGAAATCTATGATTTTGGGCTGACTGCTGAGAAAATGTTATTTAAGCTCTACTGATTAATGTATTGCTATTTTAGGAGTGGTTGTATGATCTAATGTGTTTGTTAGAGAACGACTGATATGGATTTTGTAAGGTTTTTTGGGTGTCAAGTAGGCTGATGGCCAATATTTTAGGCCGATATTCAATATCATTAAAGTTGAACATTTTCTAGATGTTATTGACAGATGCTTATCATTTCACTGCACACTGTGAAGTTGTCACATAGTATAACGGTAGTCCTTTGTTCCATGTGTATTCCGGTAGAGTTTCAGAGTTCCAAAGAGGTTACAGTGACATGTTGTCCTACTCCGAATATTAATGCTGAGGCTTTACTATCTACTGATCCCTGGGAATCAACAATGGAGTACTGCTGCTATCATGCTGTTTCCACACAAACAGCACTCCCACATATTGGTTTAGAGCCCTTACAGCGTTACCTTCTGTACTATCTCTCTGGCCATGGATGGAAGGAGGTAGGGAGGAGGTATGCTAGCTAGCTCAGCTGCAGTGGATTACTCACCCAACACAGCTAGGCACACAGATCCCCCTGTGGCACTCCACAATGGTACGTCCCACCCCCTGTATTGACAAGAGAGTGGTCCTGATAGGAACAGGGGATTTGTGGCACTAGCATTAGTTTTACCGTATGCTGAGGTCCCCCCTTTGACGCATAGTGGTGTTAGCGGCTCTGTTAGTGATTAGCTTTAGCGTCGCTGGCGACCCCGCCCCCTCCCATTCACTGATAGTGGTGTTTGTGGCACTGTTAGCGATGCTGTTAGCGCACTAAGCCAGCTTGTTTTCCAGGTGTAACAAAGAGGCGCTGGGGTGGATTAGTGGGATTCAACAGTGACGAGTGGGAGGTGGTAGGCGTCTCTCTCATACACACACCCACAGCGTGAGAGGTTTCACTCTTGCAGCTGTCACTGTCACTCCACTTGTCAAAATATCTGTGTCTGTCTGTATCCCTCTCTGACTTTCTATGTATTTCTATGTATTTCTCTCTTTTTCTATTTGTATCTAACTCTTATACTGTCTGTCTTTTTCCCTTGTCTCTACCTCTGTCTGTCTGACTGTACAGTTGAAGTCGGAAGTTTACATACACCTTAGCCAAATACATTTAAACTCAGTTTTTCACAACTCCTGACACTTAATCTGAGTAAAACTTCCCTGTCTTAGGTCAGTTAGGATCACCACTTTATTTTAAGAATGCGAAATGTTGGAATAATAGTAGAGAGAATTATTTATTTCAGCTTTTATTTCTTTCATCACATTCCAAGTGGGTCAGAAGTTTACATACACTCAATTAGTAGTTGGTAGTATTGCCTTTAAATTGTTTAACTTGGGTCAATAATTTTGTGTAGCCTTCCACAAGCTTCCCACAGTAAGTTGGGTGAACTTTGGCCCATTCCTCCTGACAGAGCTGGTGTAACTGAGTCAGGTTTGTAGGCCTCCTTGCTCGCACACGCTTTTTCAGTTCTGCCCACAAATTTTCTATAGGATTGAGGTCAGGGCTTTGTGATGGCCACCCCAATACCTTTACTCTGTTGACCTTAAGCCATTTTGCCACAATGTTGGAAGTATGCTTAGGCTCATTGTTCATTTGGAAGACCCATTTGCGACCAAGCTTTAACTTCCTGACTGATGTCTTGAGATGTTGCTTCAATATATCCACATAACTTTCCTACCTCATGATGTCATCTATTTTGTGAAGTGCACTAGTCCCTCCTGCAGCAAAGCCCCCCCACAACATGATGCTGCCACCCTCGTGCTTCACTGTTTGGATGGTGTTCTTCAGCTTGCATCCCCCTTTTTCCTCCAAACATAACGATGGTCATTATGGCCAAACAGTTCTATTCTTGTTCCATCAGACCAGAGGACATTTCTCTAAAAAGTACGATCTTTGTCCTCATGTGTAGTTGCAAACCGTTTTCTGGCTTTTTTCTGGCGGTTTTGGAGCAGTGGCTTCTTCCTTGCTGAGCGGCCTTTCAGGTTATGTTGAAATAGAACTTGTTTTACTATGGATATAGATACTTTTGTACCTGTTTCCTCCAGCATCTTCACAAGGTCCTTTGCTGTTGTCTGGGATTGATTTGCACTTTTCGCACCAAAGTACGTTCATATCTAGGAGACAGAATGCGTCTCCTTCCTGAGCAGTATGACGGCTGTGTGGTCCCATGGTGTTTATACTTGCGTACTATTGTTTGTACAGATGAACGTGGTACCTTCAGGCATTCGGAAATTGCTCCCAAGAATGAACCAGACTTGTGGAGGTCTACAATTTTTTTTCTGAGGTCTTGGCTGATTTCTTTTGATTTTCCCATGATGTCAAGCAAAGTAGCACTGAGTTTGAAGGTAGGCCTTGAAATACATCCACAGGTAGACCTCCAATTGACTCAAATGATGTCAATTAACCTATCAGAAACTTCTTAAGCCATGGCATAATCTTCAGGAATTTTTCAAGCTATTTAAAGTCACAGTCAACTTAGTGCATGTAAACTTCTGACCCACTGGAATTGTGATACAGTGAATTATTAAATAATCTGTGTAAACAATTGTAGGAAACATTACTTGTGTCATGCACAAAGTAGATGTCCTAACCGACTTGCCAAAACTATAGTTTGTTAACAAGAAGTTTGTGGAGTGGTTGAAAAACGAGTTTTAATGACTCCAACCTAGGTGTATATAAACTCCGACTTCAACTGTATTTCTGTCTCTCCGTCTGTCTGTCTTTCTCAATCTCTCTCGCTCTACCTCTCTGTCTGTCTGAAAACAAGCTAACAAATGCTCTCCCTGGTTCTCCCCCTACAGCGATAGTACTGCTGACAGGCCTAGAGCCCAACACCACCTACGAAGTGCGAGTGGCTGCAGTCAATGGGAAGGGCCAGGGAGAGTTCAGCCACACGGAGTCCTTCCAGACTCTACCCATACGTGAGCCCAGCCCCCCGGCAGTGCATGGCCAGAGAGGGATGGGGAAGGCCTACCGGCTGGGCCTTGTCAAGCAAGACGACGGGGGCATGCCCATCGTGGAGTACATTGTCAAGTACAAGACAGTGAGTAGCTGGATGTCAGGATTGCCAATAAATACTACCATACACTCTTAGAAAAAAGGTGTTTAGTAGAACCATAAGGTTTTTCAATTTGTCCCCATTGGGGAAACCTTTTTGGTGCTAGGTAGAACCCTTTGCAGAAGGTTCTACCTAGAACCTTTTATGAAGCGTTCACCTGGAACCCTCTATGAAGGGTTCTACCTAGAACCCTCTATGAAGGGTACTTCCTAAAACTGTTTTATCTTTGAAGGGTTCTTCCTAGAATCCTCCATGAACGGTTCAACTAGCTTTATTTGCATATGTTTATGACGATACATTACATGCACTTAGTGTACAAAACATTAAGAACACCTGCTCTTTTCATGACAGACTGACCAGGTGAATCCAGGTGAAAGCAAGAACTCTTTTATCTTCTTAAGCAGGGGAGTCAAACTCAGTCCATGGATTGCCTAGGGTCATTCCGTGGAATGAGTTTGACACGTACTCTAAAGGTTCTACCGAGAACCCTTTTATTTTTGAATGGTTCTTCCTAGATCCCTCTATGAACACTTATACCAAGAACCTTTTTATAATTAGAAGGGTTCTTCTTAGAACCCTCCATGAACTGTTCAGCTAGCTTTCTTTGCATATGTTTTATTATATGCACATTATATGCACTGCTCTTTCCATGACATAGACTGACCAGGTGAATCCAAGTGAAAGCTATGATCCCGTATAATACCACTTGTTAAATCCATTTCAATCAGTGTTGATGAAGACGAGGAGACAGTTTAAAGACATAGTTTTAAGACCAGACAATTGAGACATGGATTGTGTATGTGTGCCATTCAGAGGACGAATGGGCAAGACACAACATTTAAGTGCCTTTGAACAGGGTATGGTTTGCGTCAAAAACTGCAATGCTGCTGGGTTTTTCACGCTCAACAGTTTCCCGTGTGTATCAAGAATGGTCCACCACCAAAAGAACCTCCAGCCACTGTGGAAAGCATTGGAGTCAACATGGGCCGGTATCCCTGTGGAAAGCTTTCGACACCTTGTAGTCCATGCGGACATGGCCAAGAACCACACTATTTACGGGCTGCCAGTGCCCCTGAACAATTTGGTCCACACATTTTCAACCACACGATTACCACCGAGTCAAGATGGCCACTTCTACTCGAAAGCACGCTTGTAAAACACAATCACTGGACCACTTTTTTTTCCTAGTCAAATGATAAAAGATAATGCTGCATACCTCCACTAGCAGTGTCAATCGCATTACTTTGACAGGGTGTGCGCGCACGCGTATGCTCTATTTTTCAATGCCTAAAAATAATAAGTACACTAGCTTTGTTTATGTCTGCTTAGAAGTGTTTGATCCCAGGCTGTGTCACAACCGGCCGTGACCAGGAGTCCCATAGGGCTGCGCACAATTGGCCCAGCGTCATCCGGGTTAGGGGATTGTTTGGCCTGGGGGCCTACTTGGCTCATCGAGCTCTAGCGACTCCTTGTGGTGGGCCGGGCGCCTGCAGGCTCACTTCGGTCGTCAGTTGAGCGGTGTTTCCTCCGACACGTTGGTGCGGGTGGGTGTTAAGAAGCGTGGTTTGGCCGGTCATGTTTTGGAGGACGCATGAATCGACCTTTGCATCTCCCAAGCTTGTTGGGGCGTTGCTTCGATGAGACAAGATCATAATTGGATAGCAATTGGATATCACAAAAATGGGGTAAAAAAACATTACATTTTTATTGCACTGTTTAGTTAAAAAATGTATCTAGTAGGCGCAAATATCAACATAATAGGCTCATCCATATTGCGAAGGCGTTGTGTTGAATCTAGCCATTCGTTCATTTTGGTAGAGTGCGTCCCCTTATTTGGTTATCAGATGTTCTCAAAAACACGTGGCTCTCGAAAGATAATTCTCTACCTCAATAGTGTGAATTTTACTTGAAGCCACAATGAGTATGACATCCTGGCATTTAAAGCATACTAAATTTTCTGTCACATACTATAAAATTTGCATACCCAAAATACCTACTATTTATAATGCTAGTACAGCTATTCGGACACAGCCATTCACTGTGTCTCAGATACTACATACTGATAGGCATGCTTGCAGATACACTATACATACAAATGTACATACTCACCCACAAACACATTCATATTAACCTAGTCTCTCCTTTTCCCTATCTCTCTCACACTCACACGCACATACAGTGGGGGGAAAAAGTATTTGATCCCCTGCTGATTTTGTACGTTTGCCCACTGACAAAGAAAGGATCAGTCTATAATTTTAATGGTAGGTTTATTTGAACTGTGAGAGACAGAATAACAACAAAAATATCCAGAAAAACGCATGTCAAAAATGTTATAAATTGATTTGCATTTTAATGAGGGAAATAAGTATTTGACCCCCTCTCAATCAGAAAGATTTCTGGCTCCCAGGTGTCTTTTATACAGGTAACGAGCTGAGATTAGGAGCACACTCTTAAAGGGAGTGCTCCTAACCGCAGCTTGTTACCTGTAAAAAAGACACCTGTCCACAGAAGCAATCAATCAATCAGATTCCAAACTCTCCACCATGGCCAAGACCAAAGAGCTCTCCAAGGATGTCAGGGACAAGATTGTAGACCTACACAAGGCTGGAATGGGCTACAAGACCATCGCCAAGCAGCTTCGTGAGAAGGTGACAACATTTGGTGTGATTATTCGCAAATGGAAGAAACACAAAAGAACTGTCAATATCCCTCGGCCTGGGGCGCCATGCAAGATCTCACCTCGTGGAGTTACAATGATCATGAGAACGGTGAGGAATCAGCCCAGAACTACACGGGAGGATCTTGTCAATGATCTCAAGGCAGCTGGGACCATAGTCACCAAGAAAACAATTGGTAACACACTACGCCGTGAAGGACTGAAATCCTGCAGTGCCCGCTTGGTCCCCCTGCTCAAGAATATATATACAGGCCCGTCTGAAGTCTGCCAATGAACATCTGAATGACTCAGAGGACAACTGGTGAAAGTGTTGTGGACAGATGAGACCAAAATGGAGCTCTTTGACATCAACTCAACTCGCCGTGTTTGGAGGAGGAGGAATGCTGCCCATGACCCCAAGAACACCATCTCCACCGTCAAACATGGAGGTGGAAACATTATCCTTTGGGGGTGTTTTTCTGCTAAGGGGACAGGACAACTTCACCGCATCAAAGGGACGATGGACAGGGCCATGTACCATCAAATCTTGGGTGAGAACCTCCTTCCCTCAGCCAGGGCATTGAAAATGGGTCGTGGATGGGTATTCCAGCATGACAATGACCCGAAACAGACGGCCAAGGCAACAAAGGAGTGGCTCAAGAAGAAGCACATTAAGGTCCTGGAGTGGCCTAGCCAGTCTCCAGACCTTAATCCCATAGAAGATCTGTGGAGGGAGCTGAAGGTTCGAGTTGCCAAACGTCAGCCTCGAAGCCTTAATGACTTGGAGAAGATCTGCAAAGAGGAGTGGGACAAAATCCCTACTGAGATGTGTGCAAACCTGGTGGCCAACTACAAGAAACATCTGACCTCTGTGATTGCCAACAAGGGTTTTGCCACCACGTACTAAGTCATGTTTTGCAGAGGGGTCAAATACTTATTTCCCTCATTAAAATGCAAATCATTTTATAACATTTTTGACATGCGTTTTTCTAAATTTTTTTGTTGTTATTCTGTCTCTCACTGTTCAAATAAACCTACTATTACAATTATAGACTGATCATTTCTTTGTAAGTGGGCAAACGTACAAAATCAGCAGGGGATCAAATACTTTTCCCCCCACTGTACACAAGTTGATCTATGGGATTTGATGTAACCAATGCTAATATGTCCATGCAGGTGTGTCTCTGTCTCATTGGGAGGCTGACAACTATGTGTAGTTATACTATAGCAGATGAAAGTGTGTGTGTGGAGAGAAGGTCAGGGATTCTCCAGCAGGCCCTTTGAAGGCCAAATGCAGGGGAACGAGGGGAAGAATAGGACAATCCTCCACACCCCAGTAATCCCACCATTCATCCTCCTCTCTCTCACACTGTGACCCTGACTCAGACGAGCACGCACAGGCAGGAGGGCATACACAGATGCACATATATGCACTCTCTTACACAAACACATACACACATACAGTATGCATACAAATGTTCATGCGCGCGCACACACACACCCACACACACCCACACACACACACACACACACACACACACACACACACACATATTTGTATTAACACACACAGTCACCCGTATCTAACTGCTTTCCAATGCTGGGCTGGCCTTAGCTTTATTCCACATTATTTCAACTACCATGACTCTGAAAAATGAAACCATGGCCCATTTCCTAAAGCCTATTCCACACTATTATCTCTCGCTCTTCTATTTTGACATTTTATGGAAGAATCCTAGGACGCTAAATGGTTGAATATGCATTTGGCACGCTGTCAAGGCACAGGCCTCACACTGTGACACTTCACTCTGTTCTCCTATGATGAGATAAGAAGCTGATTTAAGAAAGGTAAAGAAAGTAAAGGAGGAGAGGGAAGGAGAGGAAAGGGAAAAAAAGTAAATAACTGGGTGGGGTACGGAGAGGAAAGAAAAGCGAAAGGAAAGGAAATAAAGGATAAGAAAGACAGGAAGAAAGAAAGGATGAAAGAAAAGAAAGAAGCTAGGTGGCAATGGTGACCTGATTCGTCATTTGTAACACACGAGAAGTGAATTTCTCTGTTGTTGTGGAAATGTAAAATAAACTGTGGAAATGTGTGTAGGTATGTAGCCTATTTAACCCTTTGAGGCAAAGGAGCACAGGGCTGTAATCATTCTACAGTGGGATCATTCTACAGCGGTCCCTGCAGCGTACACTCAAACCAGTGTGATTAGAACACTTCATTATAACATCTAGTTACGATTCACACTCAGCATTTGAGCTGGCCACTGTTTTTTCACAGAAACATTTTGTACAAACAGTCTTTACAACTTTATGTCCCCAATGTGAGCAGTTTATTTTCAGATGCAATGTTCAGACATTCACAGAAATAGGAAAAGCATAACACAATTCTCATCCAAATTAGAAAATGTAGGCTACATTAGTCCTAGCGCTAACTAAGGAAAAGAGTGAGCTAACACAATCGGTCATAATTAGCTAACTTTCGGCTGACAGAAACCATAATATAAATGAGCTAATAGCAATTACTATTTACAATTTACATGACAAGTGAGCTCACCCCAATTGCTATGGCGGTCATGAAATTCGGCCACTGGATAATTGTCATGCAAATGACTGCCGGTCTCACGGTAGACCGTCATTGTAAATAACAATTTGCTCTTAACTGTCTTCCCTAGTTAAATAAAATAAAATGTACCGTTAATTAACATAAACACATTTAGCATGTCCAGTCCTCCACACATACTAACCACTGAGGAAACATTTACATTTTTAAAAAGTGTAATAAATTCATTTAATATACACCATCACATTAAATCATTTATTTTAGGCGGGTCTAAAGGAACATTATGATATGAAGAAAATGTATTTCAGTATGTTATCTGGTTATGCGTCATGCCATAGGTTAGCTCATTTAGCAGACAAGATATGCTTAGAAATCCAATGCCATTATTTTATATTATATGATTGAACTTATTCCAGAGTGAGTGCACATATGAAGTGGCTATGTTGAGCATAAAAGTCATAATTTAAAACAGGTCTTATAAACTAGATTGAAAATTATTTGGCAACTTTAGTTGTGAATGATACAAACATTACGATGTCTTAGATGATGGCTTGTATGATGCGACTATAGGCTATTAATGATTTGAAAAAGTTGCAAAAAAGCTTGCGCTCTGTTCCTTGCCTCAGGCTGCACATACTGTTCTCTCATCAAGTGATCATATTTTCACCCATCAGACTATTCTCAATTTAATCTTTACTAATATCTAAACATTTTTTTATTTTTTTTATTTTTTAGAATGGTCCATTATCAAAGGGGCAGGGGAAAAAGACATGTCATCAATATGCACTCAAATAGCAAATGAAGGCCGCTTTCCCTCGGTTCATTTTTCAATCATAGCGGTTAAGCTATTCTGGTTTTATAGCAGAACAATGCTTAATATTAGCAGCTGAGAAATAAATATAGCAGCAGTAGAAGTCTGGGATCCTCCTCTTTTTAGTGGCAACCATCAAAACTCTGCTTTCTCAAGGAATTGCATATAGAAATGTCTGGGCTTATAAAAACACTTGTTTCACTCCACCCATCAACCAATGTTTGAGGACCATGGAGCCTCTCCAGCACGACAGGTGATATTCCACCCAAACTCTGGATGCCATTGGCTCTCCAACCCTGTTCCTGCAGCTATCCAGTGCTTAATTTGGGAAACCAAGTGAAATCTGTTCGGGAACATCGATAGTAACATGTTTTCACTTCGAAAAGTATTTAATTAAACTGTCGACAGCCCCTCTCTCTGTGAGCTCAAGAGAGGAATGGAGGAGAGAGGAGATGGAAACACACGGTAGTGTGACATTCTGTAGCTAAGAGAAATGTCAGACAATTAATTATGAACATATAAAAAATGCCCTACTACTAGGCTATTCAAAATCCAATACAAAATCACTATAATTGTAGGCTAACTATTTAAGCCACCCTGCACAATCAATGAACCAACAGCATTGCCTAGTGTCATATTCGTGTATGTAGGTGGCAGGAAAGTCAGGCGCAGGAGAAACCAAATTGGTTAATCTGGAGTATTTAATGAAAAAACAAACTCCAAAACCAAAGTACAAAATAACATGGGTAAAATATACCCGTCGCACACCGATACAAAAACACACATAATATCACAAACAATCACCGACAAGGACATGAGGGGAAACAGAGGGTTAAATACACAACATGATTAATGGGATTGGAAACAGGTGTGTAGGAAGACAAGACAAAACCAATGGAAAATGAAAAACTGATCAATGATGGCTAGAAGACCGGTGACGTCGACCGCCGAGCACCACCCGAGCAAGGAGGGGCATCAACTTCGGCAGAAGTCGTGAAGTCGCCTATATGTTCTCTCCCAGACTCATGGATAAAAGGTTTGGAGCGTAGAATAAGGTAACCAGTCCATCCAGTATGCATAATAATACTTTTGGATGTTTACTCGAAAGACGAGTGAATCATCCCTTCACTTCGTTTTGCTATAACATTATTGGTCTGACAAACGTTTACGTGACACCCAGAATGCATTGAATGGTGTCAACAAAAAATAGCATAGCATTAGCTCATCATAATCAGTACAAAATTCTAATAAAGTATTTTACACACATCATACAGTGCATTTCACATTTTGTTATGTTGTAGCCTTATTCTAAAATGTATTAAATTGTATTTTTTTCTCATCAATCTACACAAAATACCCCATAATGACAAAGCAAAAAACATTTTTTTGCTGCACAGGTATTTTCATTTGTCTCCAGAGATGTTTGATCAGGTTCAAGTCTGAGCTCTGGCTGGGCCACTCAAGGACATTCAGAGACTTGTCCCGAAGCCACTCCTGCATTGTCTTGGCTGTGTGCTTAGTGTCATTGTCCTGTTGGAAGGTGAACCTTTGCCCCAGTCTGAGGTCCTGAGTGCTCTGGAGCAGGTTTTAATCAAAGATCTCTCTGTACTTTGCTTTGTTCATCTTTCCCTCGAACTAGTCTCCCAGTACCTGCCGCTGAAAAACATCCCCGCAGCATGATGCTGCTACCTCTATGCTTCACCGTAGGAATGGTGGCAGGTTTTTTCCAGATGTGACACTTGGCATTCATGCCAAAGAATCCAATCTTAGTTACATCAGACCAAAGAATCTTGTTTCTCATGCTCTGAGAGTCCTTTAGGTGCCGTTTGGCAAACTCCAAGCAGGCTGTCTTGTGCCTTTTACTGAGGAGCGGCTTCTGTCTGGCCACTCTACCATAAAGGCCAGATTGGTGGAGTGCTGCAGAAATGGTTGTCCTTCTGGAAAGTTCTCCAATCTCCACAGAGGAACTCTGGAGCTCTGTCAGAGTGACCATTGGGTCACCATTCTGACCAAGTTCCTTCTCTCCCGATTGCTCAGTTTGGCCAGGCGTCCAGCTCTAGAAAGAGCTTAGTGGTTCCAAACTTCTTTCATTTAAGAATGATGGAGGCCGATGTGGTCTTGGGGACCTTAAATGCTGCAGAAATGTTTTGGTACCCTTCTCCGTATCTGTGCCCTGACACTATTCTGTCTCGGAGCTCAACCTCCTGGCTTTGTTTCTGCTCTGACATGCATTGTCAACTGTGGGACCTTATATAGACAGGTGTGTGCCTTTCCAAATCATGTCCAATCAATTGAATTTACCACAAGTGGTAAATTGCAGAAACATCTCAAGGATAATCAATGGACACAGGATGCACCTGAGATCAAATGTGTGTGCCATAGTAAAAGGTCTGAATACTTATGTAAATAACGTATTTCTGGTTTTTATTTTTATACATTTGCAAAAAAAAAAATGTTTTCACTTTGTCATTATGGGGCATTGTGTTGTTTTTTTAATTTAATACATTTTAGAATAAGGCTGTAATGTAACAAAATGTGGGAAAAGTGAAGGTCTGAATACTTTCTGAATGCACTGTATGTGTCTATTACAATCTATGCAAGAATCGGAATGCATGATTTGTCACCAGTACTTGAAAATATGTGAATACAAAATTACCGAATTATTACCAAACAGCCCATTTTCCACAAAGAAGTTGCGTGTGCCGGTGATGATTTGTCATCACATATGATTTGTGTCTACCATTGTGGCTAGATGGAGTAGCTATACCTACAACAGCTCAATCTAGTGGTCGCATTGGGGACAACAGTTGTTGACAATTGTATCATTGTAGCTAAGCCTAACCCTAACCTTTTTCCTTAACCTTATTCTCTTAACCTTCTACGTTAACTCACCTAACCTGATGCGTTAGTTCCCTAACCTGCCACAATAATTCACCTAACCAGCTATGTAAACAAACTATCTGTGGAGACAAATCATCAGTATCACCACATCGACAGCCAATCCACGTCACCCCTGACACGCACTTGGAGACATTCGGTGTTGTTGTTTATGTATGTAGCAAGTGGGCTAAGCTGTGGCATTAGCAATGTCTTTCAAAAGGAGGCAACTCACAAATGCAGAAATTCTGGAGATTTCTGAATTCTGACAATGAGTCTGAGTATGAAAGTGAGGAATCATACTCTGACAGTGACAGTGAGGAGCTGCCCCCCAACCTTGTGGCTATTGAGAACCCTGAATCTGAGGACTTCTTGCCTACTGACGATGTCCAAGATCCCTCTCAAGATGCTGGTGGTGATGGAGGCAGACCATCAGTTGGTGAAGTACAGGAATTCTGTTGCAGCTGGAAGGCCGCCAGCCATTTCACCTCTCCTGGCCCTGCTGTTGGCATTGAGTCCCAGTCTGGAGTGCAAAGCCCCTTGCCATCTCCCTCTGAGGCAGAGTGCTTCAAGTTGTTTCTGACAGAGGAGCTGGTGGGAAACATAGTGGAGGAGACCAATCGCTATGCCTTAGAGCTACAGGAGAAGAGAGATCCACATGACTGGTATAACACCTCATGGGACAGAGATAGGTCAAACCAGACTGTGTGCTTGACTATAATCACAAAATGTGGGCAGTGGATAAGGCGGACATGATAAACAGCTTTGTGGCATGAGCTCGGAAAATCATCAGGTGGTTTAAAAATATATGTTTCCTTCTGATCGGCAGCTGGCGCCACATAGGTCACTGCCAGCTAACAAGTGAGATGATTATTGAACAAGGTTTTTTGTAATTGGGCATAGGTTTACATACAAATCAAATACAGTTCCATTATGCAATTATATTGACTATCTCACCCACCTCTCAACTCCCTCATCTTCTTCACTCCCTCATCCTCATCACTCCCTCTCCAAACAGTATGTTGCTAGCATACAAAATCTGGGCTCAATCTTCAGCAATAAATATGTCCAGTTCCAGTTATGATGTTGGCAAATGATTTTCAATACTGTTTGTGTGTGTGTGGTTTCTCGAAGTACAGAAAAAATAGGAATTATTAGTAATTATAATGCAATATCAGGATATAGCAATAAAACAATATTACAATGAAGTAACATAACACTTCTATAAAATAATAAGTTGCATTGACAACATGACAATTTGAATTATATAAGAAACAGTAACTGAAGAGCTCCACAAGGGAGCAGGGCAGGGCAGAGCTATGCTGAACAGGCCAATGCAATGGTCATGATAAGGCCAGTGCAGCTTCAAAGGATACAACACAAGCTAATACTTCTCTGATGCTATTAGCATTGTTTTACAGAGCTAATAGAAGAATGTAGCTACATAAGCACAATTGAGTATAACACCATAAAGGTTATGAAATGAATTAACCTCACGTGTCTGCGGCTATAAAGGAATACACACAGAATACATTATACTCCATACAAATACTCAGCAAAAAAAAAGAGACATCGTTTCTTCAGGATGCTGTCTTTCAAAGATAATTCATAAAAATCCAAATAACGTCACAGATCTTCATTGTAAAAGGGTTTAAACACTGTTTCCCATGCTTGTTCAATGAACCATAAACAATTAATGAACATGTACCTGTGGAACGGTCGTGAAGACACTAACAGCTTACAGACGGTGGGCAATTAAGGTAACAGTTATGGAAACTTAGGACACTAAAGAAGCCTTTCTGCTGACTCTGAGAACCCCCAAAAGAAAGATGCCCAGGGTCCCTGCTCATCTGCGTGAACGTGCCTTAGGCATGCTGCAAGGAGGCATGAGGACTGCAGATGTGGCCAGGGCAATAAATTGCAATGTCCGTACTGCTGTAAGACGCCTATGACAGCGCTACAGGGAGACAGGACGTACAGCTGGATAGTACTCGCAGTGGCAGACCACGTGTAACAACACCTGCACAGGATCGGTACATCCAAACATCACACCTATGGGAGAGGTACAGGATGGCAACAACAAGTGCCCAAGTTACACCAGGAAAGCACAATCCCTCCATCAGTGCTCAGACTGCCCGCAATAAGCTGAGAGAGGCTGGACTGAGGGCTTGTAGGCCTGTTGTAAGGCAGGTCCTCACCAGACATCTCCAGCAACAACGTCGCCTATGGGCAGAAACCCACCGTCGCTGGACCAGACAGGGCTGGCAAAAACTGCTCTTCACTGACGAGTCGCGGTTTTGTCTCACCAGTGGGGATGGTCGGATTTGCGTTTATCGTTGAAGGAATGAGCGTTACTCCGAGGCCTGTACTCTGGAGCGGGATCGATTTGGAGGTGGAGGTTCCATCATGGTCTGGGGCGGTGTGTCACAGCATCATCGGACTGAGCTTGTTGTCATTGCAGGCAATCTCAACGCTGTGCGTTACAGGGAAGACATCCTCCTCCCTCATGTGGTACCCTTCTTGCAGGCTCATCCTGACATGACCCTCTAGCATGACAATGCCACCAGCCATACTGCTCGTTCTGTAAGTGATTTCCTGCAAGACAGGAATGTCAGTGTTCTGCCATGGCCAGCGAAGAGCCCAGATCTCAATCCCATTGAGCACGTCTGGGACCTGTTGAATCGGAGGGTGAGGGCTAGAGACATTCCCCCCAGAAATGTCCGTGAACTTGCAGGTGTCTTGATGGAAGAGTGGGGTAACATCTCACAGCAAGAACTGGCAAATCTAGTGCAGTCCATGAGGAGATGCACTGCAATACTTAATGCCGCTGGTGGCCACACCAGATACTGACTGTTACTTTTGATTTTGACCCTTTGTTCATGGACACATTATTCCATTTCTGTTAGTCACATGTTTGTGGAACTTCAGTTTGTCTCAGATGTTGAATCTTGTTATGTTCATACAAATATTTACACATGTTAAGTTTGCTGAAAATAAACGCAGTTGACAGTGAGAGGACATTTCTTTTTTTGCTGAGTTTACATACGGTGTGCTACAGTATAAATGACAGAACACGATATACAGAAATGTTATTATCATAAGGTAATAAGGCACTTTGATAGGAAGGCACACATGGACAAAGTTATTATTAGCAAGGAAAACAACAATGAAGAGAATGCAGGAGCCAGGGGGAAAAGTATGTGCAGGTTCTGTTCTGACTGGAGATGTGCAAATGTCTGCATACTTGACCTGGGGAAACACTGAGGGAGTGCTTGGGCTCTCACTGAAGAGAGAAGTTTGTCTGGCTCACCTTACATTAGCATAGCATGCCGCAAACGTAAATTGTCTGTCACAGTGAAATGGGCTACTGTGAATTAATGAGGAGGCAGTACGCTCCTAATTTCAAACTGTTTGTTGTTGCTCCTAGATGTTTCCACTTTACAATAACAGCACTTACAGTTGACTGGGGCAGCTCTAGCAGGGCAGAAATTTGACAAACTGACTTATTTGATGGTGGCATCCTTTGACAGTGCCACGTTGAAAGTCACTGAGCTCTTCAGTAAGGCTATTCTACTGCAAGTGTTTGTCTATGGAGATTGCATGTCTGTGTGCTCGATGGTATACATCTGTCAGCAACGGTTGTAGCTGAAATAGCCTAATCCACTATTTTTAAGGGGTGTCCACCTACTGTTGGCCATGTAGTGTACTTTGATCTATATTTGATTTGAATTTGATCAGATAAAGATGAAGTGTATACAAAGGCTGTAACTTACTGAGCGTATTTGTTCTCGTACTGTCATTAACACTCTCTCTCTCTCTCTCTCTCCCCCTCTCTCTTTTATCCTTTCCCCTCCCTCCCTCCCTCCCTCCATACCCTGTTCCCCATCTAACCCTCTGTCTCTCTCCCTCTCTTACCCTCCCCTTTCTCTCTCTTTGCTTCTCTCCCTCTGCTCTCTCCACCCTCCTTCCCCTCTTCGTAGGACAAGGAGGAGCAGTGGATGACGAAGCTGGTTTCGGGGCAGCAAGACTTTGCCCTGCTGCAGCCGCTGCAGTGGAACACGCGCTACGAGGTGGAGATCACGGCTCGCAACATCAAGGGCCTCTCGGAGCCCACCTTTTACCAGTTCTTCATGCCCCAGAAACCAGACATCATAGGTACAGACAGTTGTAGGACCTGCATGTTCAAGCATGCACACACAGACAGTCGTGTGCACACACTGACAAAAATCCTAAGACAGTTCTGTACAGACACACACAATTGGGTTTATATCCACTGACACTCACAGATTCACGCACACACACACACACACACACACACACACACACACACACACACACACACACACACACACACACACACACACACACACACACACACACACACACTAGTGGTGGCTGGTGACACTTGAATTGGGGAGGACGGGCTCATAGTAAATTCTGGAATGGAATTAATCTCAAACGCATCACACAGCTGGTTTCCATGTGTTTGATACCATTCCATTCATTATTATGAGCTGTCCTCCCCCTACCAGCGTCCAGTGACACACACTGCTGGAAGCAAACATATGCAGTGCCTTCAGAATGTATTCTGACCCCTTGTTTTTCTTCAGCAAACTACACACAATACCTCATAATGAGAAAGCGAAAACAGGTTTTTAGAAATGTTTGCAAATTTAATAAAAATAAAAAACAGATACCTTATTTACATAAGTATTCAGCTCCTTTGCTATGTGACTCGATATTGGGCTCAGGTGCATTCTGTTTCCATTGATCATCCTTGACATGTTTCTACAACTCGATTGGAGTCCACCTGTGGTAAGTTCAATTGATTGGACATGATTTGGAAAGGCACAGACCTGCCTATCTAAGGTCCCGCAGTTGACAGTGCATGTCAGAGCAAAAACCAAGCTATGAGGTCGAAGGAATTGTCCGTAGAGCTCCGAGACAGGACTGTGTCGAGGCACAGATCAGGGCAAGAGTACCAAAACAATTCTGCAGCATTGAAGGTCCCCAAGAACACAGTGGCCTCCATCATTTTTAAATGGAAGATGTTTGGGACCACCAAAACTGAGCACTCTTGGGAGAAGGGCCTTGGTCATGTAGGTGACCAAGAACCTGATGGTCACTCTGTCAGAGCTCTCGAGTTCCTCTGTGGAGATGGGAGAACCTTCCAAAAGGACAACCATCTCTGCAGCACTCCACCAATCAGGCCTTTATGGTAGAGTGGCCAGACGGAAGCCACTCCTCAGTAAAAGGCATAGGACAGCCTGCTTGGTGTTTGCCAAACGGCACCTAAAGACTCTCAGACCATGAGAATGCATCATGTCTGGAGGAAACCTGGCACCATCCCTATGGTGAAGCATGGTGGTGGCAGCATCATGCTGTGGGGATGTTTTTCAGCTGCAGGGACTCTGAGACTAGTTAGGATTGAGGCAAAGATTAACAGAGCAAAGTACAGAGAGGTCCTTGATGGAAACCTGCTCTAGAGAGCTCAGGATCTCAGACTGGGGCGACGGTTCACCTTCCAACAGGACAACGACCCTAAGGACACAGCCAATGCAACGCAGGAGTGGTTTCGGGACAAGTCTCTAAATGCCCTTGAGTGGCCCTTTCAGATCCCGTACTTGAACCCGATCGAACATCTCTGGAGAGACCTGAAAATAGCTGTGCAGCAACTCTCCCCATCAAACCCTCCAACAGGACAACGGCCCTAAGCACACAGCCAAGACAACGCAGGAGTGACTTCGGGACAATCTCTGAATGTCCCAGAGCCTATACTTGAACCCAGTCAAACATCTCTGGAGAGACCTGAAAATAGCTGTGCAGCGACGCTCCCCGTCCAACCCGACAGAGAAGAAAGTTGTGTCCAGCTTGTCGCATCATACCCAAGAAGGCTCAATGCTGTATTCGCTGCCAAAGGTGCTTCAACAAAGTATTGAGTAAAGGGTCTGAATACTTATGTAAATGTGATGTTTAATTATTATTATTTTATTTTTTGCAAAAAAAGGTAAACCTGTTTTTGCTTTGTCATTATGGGGTATTGTGTGTAGATTGATGAGAGGGAAAAAACAATTGAATACATTTTAGAATAAGTCTGTAACGTAATAAATCTGGAAAAAGTCAAGGGGTCTGAATACTTTCTGAAGGCACTGTACACACTGTACTGTACCTACTCACCCAGGTAAACCCACTGTAGAGTTATGAGCACACACTCCAATCACCTTGTATTGGGGTTATGTGTGGGCAAAGGGAGCAGGATCAAATGAAGAGAGCGTTGGGGTTTGATTAGGCCATGCTGTTCGTAGAGAGTATCTGTCTGGGCCTTTGAAAAGTCCAACTCTTAATGTTCCTGGGAGAGAAAATTTCTAAAGCCCACTGTAGGATGCTTATCATTTTTTTCAAACAGCCCCCAGAGTTTTATATAAGACCATACACAAACCATCACAAAGGGAACAGTTTACAGTGAGTCACCACTTCCATATGTAGGCCCCCCTGTAGAGTCTGGTTAAAATAACAGGGAGGGCATGTTTTCTTTGGTGTTTACTCTTTCTGTTGCTTAGGTCGTTTCTCCTGCTGCTCATGAAGGAGTGACTGTTTGCCTCTCTCATTACTGGAGTGGCTAAACTGCCTTTGAGTTTGTGTGTGTTCACGTGTGCGTGTTGGTGTGTGTGTGTGTGTGTGTGTGTGTGTGTGTGCGCTGCTCCTTAAATGGAAAACAAGGCTGAGAACACAGTGCTTAAGCCGAGTCATTTCGAATGGCTGTCCCCTCTCGTTAGTGAACAGAGGGTTAGGGAGACCGGGGGCAAAAAAAATCCCAGATTATTTCCTGTTGAAGAGAGAGAGAAAGGAGTGGCCAAAATGGACCAATGACAATGGAGTCCTGTCACCTGTCAGTATTTGTCATTAATTGCCACCCGTGGGGTCTATTCAGAAGGGTGAAATGTTAAAGAAAATAAGATAAATGTATTTTCTAGAATAGATATTATTGTCTGTCGAATAGGGACTCGTGACAGCTCTATTCATTATATTTATTACTGCAACCTTCTGGATAGTTCCCCTCACTGAACACACCCAAATTGTTTGACTTTTGATATTGTAGTGACACCATTAAATGCCTTCCTGCAGTGTAGCTGATATGCTGTATAACCTCCAAGGATCTACTTTATGCCTCTCTCTGTGGTTCTTTACTGAACAATCTCTCTATTTAATTCCCCCTCTTTATGCATTATGCATTCCCTGGTTCTGAAATTGTCGCTTTTCTTTTTTCCACCGCTTTTCTTTCTCTCTCCTAGTTTGTCTTGCAGTGAACTGCCACTACACCTCCGCTCTCTCTGCCTCCTTACTTTTTTCCATCCACGAACTCCCCTTTGTCATTGATTGCCACTATGCCCTTGGTTCCTTTTGAATTTACTCTCCTTCCCTCTATCCTTCTTAAATCATGGCATTCCTCCACTCACTTTAGACCTCCTGAATCACTAGAGAGTCTTCCCTCTTTCCCTCCGAAATCCTCTCTCATCCCGGTTGTTTCTTTTTGAATGATCTCCTTTCTGTGGGATTTTTGGCATCCATCTTGGTTTTATGTCCCCTGTGTGTTTACGATATGGCCTGATGGATATCAATGAAACGGAACGTTTTGTATGTTGAATGATATGGCGAGTGTTTGTCTCTGTTTAAAGCTACCATCGAGGTAATCATTCTCCTGTACAATATCATAGACTACACACTTACAATACACACCAGTGGTGCTGGTTTAAATCAATTGAAAAGAACAGAACAGAAAGGCCCGCAAACTATGCACTCCTTATAACATCTTTAAAGCATCATTAAAGCTGTAAGTTGTACCACTCTTCACTGGTATTGTAAACTTGTAAAATATTCCCATTGATTTTGGAAGAATACAACATATGCATGCTTAAACTATTTTAGTACAATGCCGTTGTTGCTATCAAAATAATAATAATAATGATGTAACAGCAGCTCTCATGAATAAAAAAAAAAAAGACGGTTATGTACAGCCAATTATCTTGAACACTCCCTACTCCCCAAAAAACTCACAAGCATGTACATACAAAACACTCAACACTGTTGCAATACATTTTTTCATCAAGAGTAATTTCAGTTTGGAGATAAACTGTGTTGGGGAAGCAGCCTAGAAATGCTGTGAAAATGTTTACTCTCTTACCGAGCCAGTTAGGGATCATGGTGGAGACAAAAAGAGTTGCAGGCTAATCCGTTCCCTAGTTTTTTTTATCCATTCCCTCAGATGTTTTATTTGTTCCCTGTTTTCCTTATGTAGGCTACCATGTTGTTTCCACTTGCCGATAACATATTGCAGCCTAAATATAATTATATTTAGTAAATTACATGCTTCAAATGGTGATGGTTACTTAACATTTAATAGCTTATTTCCAGTTTGTCTTTTCATATGCCTTCAAATCATAAGGGCAGATAATAGCTAACGGGTGTGAAAAACCCCTCAATTCGCCTAAGCAATTTCTATAGCCTGAAAAGCCAGGAGCCTCACTGGCAGTCATAACTGAATGATGTACAGTACCAGTCAAAAGTTTAGACACCTACTTTTCAAGGGTTTTTCTTTATTTGTACTATTTTCTACATTGTTGAATAATAGTAAAGACATCAAAACAATGAAATAACACATATTGTCACGTTCGTCGTATGGAGTGGAACAAAACGCAGCGGGAATGTAAGTGCTCATCTTCTTCTTTATTTATAAAGAAACGTGATACAAAAACACTTAAACAAAACAACAACGAGAAACAGTCCTGTAAGGCATACAGCTAAACACGGAACAACTACCCACAAATCCCAATGAAAACACACCCCTCTTAAATAGGACCTTCAATTAGAGGCAACGAGGAACAGCTGCCTCCAATTGAAGGTCAACCCAATAAACTACATAGAAATAGATAAACTAGAACAAACAGAAATAGACTAACAGAACATTGCCCAACAAACCCCGAAACACACTAAACAAACACCCCCTGCCACGCCCTGACCAAACTATAATAACAAACAACCCCTTTTACTGGTCAGGACGTGACACGTATGGAATCTTGTGTTAAACAAATCACAATATATTTTATATTTGAGGTTCTTCAAAGTAGCAACCCTTTGCCTTGATGACAGCTTTGCACACTCTTGGTATTCTCTCAACTGTCATAGTCATGTGTGTAGGTGGCAGGGAAGTCAGGCGCAGGAGAAACCAACTTGGTTAAACTGGAGTTGTTTTTTTGTTAATTAAACTATCTCCAAAACCAAAGTACAAAAATAACATGGGTAAAAATAACCCATCGCACTCCAATACAAAATACACGAGTACATAACTCACAAACAATCACTGACAAGGACATGAGGGGAAACAGAGGGTTAAATACACAACATGTAATGAATGGGATTGGAACCAGGTGTGTAGGAAGACAAGACAAAACCAATGGAAAATGAAAAACTGATCAATGATGGCTAGAAGACCGGTGACGTCGACGGCCGAGCACCACCTGAACAAGGAGGGGCATCGACTTCGGCAGAAGTCATGACATCAACAAGCTTCATGAGGTAGTCACCTGGAATGCATTTCAATTAACAGGTGTGCCTTAAGTTAATTGGTGGAATTTATTTCCTTAATGCATTTGAGCCAATCAGCTGTGTTGTAACAAGGTATGGGGTGGTATACAGAAGATAGCCCTATTTGGTAAAAGACCAAGTCCATATTATGACAAGAACAGCTCAAATAAGCAAAGAAAAAAGACAGTCCATCAATACTTTAAATAAGACATGAAGGTCATGAAGAACTTTGAACATTTCTTCAAGTGCAGTCGCAAAAACCATCAACCGCTATGATGAAACTGGCTCTCATGAGGACCGGCACAGGAAAGGAAGACCCAGAGTTACCTCTGCTGCAGAGGATAAGTTCATTAGAGTTACCAGCCTCAGAAATTGCAGCCCAAATAAATGCTTCCCAGAATTCAAGTAACATACATTTCAATATCAGGTGTTCAGGAGACTGCGTGAGTCAGGCCTTTATGGTCGAATTGCTGCAAAGAAACCACTACTAAAGGAAACCAATAAGAAGAAGAGACTAGCTTGGGCCAAGAAACACAAGCAATGAACATTAGACCCATGTAAATTTGTCCTTTGGTCTGATGAGTCCAACTTTTAGATTTTTGATTCCAACCGTTGTGTTTTTGTGAGACGCAGAGTCGGTGAACGGATCATCTCTGCATGTGTGATTCCCACTGTGAAGCATGGAAGAGGAGGTGTGATGGTGTGGGGGTGCTTTGCTGGTGACTCTATCTGTGATTTATTTTGAATTCAAGGCACACTTAATCAGCATGGCTACCACAGCATTCTGCACTGATACGCCATCCCATCTGGTTTGCGCTCAGTGGGACTATCATTTGTTTTTCAACAGGGCAATGACCCAACACACCTCTAGGCTGTGTAAGGGCTATTTGACCAACATGTAGGGTGATGGAGTGCTGCATCAGATGACCTGGCCTCCACAATCGCCTGACCTCAAACCAATTGAGATGGTTTGAGATGAGTTGGACTGCAAAGTGAAGGAAAAGCAGCTAACAAGTGCTCAGCATATGTGAGAACTCCTTCAAGACTGTTGGGAAAGCATTCCAGTTGAAACTGGTTGAGAGAATGCCAAGAGTGTGCAAAGCTGTCATCAAGGCAAGGGGTGGGTACTTTGAAGAATCTGAAATATAAAACATGTTTTGATTTGTTTACCACTTTTTTTGGTTACAACATGATTAATCAAATCAAAATCAAATTTTATTTGTCACATGTGCCGAATACAACAAGTGTAGACCTTACAGTTACAAGCCCTTAACCAACAATGCAGCTTGCACCTGTTCCAGGACATTTCTGGGGGGAATGGCTCTAGCCCTCACCCTCCGATCCAACATGTCCCAGACGTGCTCAATGGGATTGAGATCCGGGCTCTTCGCTGGCCATGGCAGAACACTGACAGTCCTGTCTTGCAGGAAATCACTCTCAGAATGAGCAGTATGGCTGGTGGCATTGTCATGCTGGAGGGTCATGTTAGGATGTGCCGACATGGATGGGTACCACATGATGGAGGAGGATGTCTTCAACGCACAGCGTTGAGATTGCCTGCAATAACAACAAGCTCAGTCCGATGATGCTGTGACAACACCGCCCCAGACCATGACGAAGAGCAGTTTTTGCCAGTTCTGTCTGGTCCAGCGACGGTGGGTTTGTGCCCATAGGCGACGTTGTTGCCGGAGATGTCTGGTGAGGACCTGCCTTACAATAGGCGTACAAGCCCTCAGTCCAGCCTCTCTCCGCCTATTGCGGACAGTCTGAGCACTGACAGAGGGATTGTGCGTTCCTGGTGTGACTCGGGCAGTTGTTGTTGCCATCCTGGACCTGTCCCACAGGGGTGATGTTCGGATGTACCGATCCTGTACATGTGTTGTTACACGTGGTCTGCCACTGCAAAGACGATCAGCTGTACGTCCTTTCTCTCTGTAGTGCTGTCTTAGGCGTCTCACAGCAGTACGGACATTGCAATTTTTTGCCCTGGCAACATCTGCAGTCCTCATGCCTCCTTGCAGCATGCCTAAGGCACGTTCACACAGATGAGCAGGGACCCTGGGCATCTTTCTTTTGGTGTTTTTCAGAGTCAGTAGAAAGGCCTCTTTAGTGTCTTAAGTTTTCATAACTGTGCCCTTAATTGCCTACTGTCTGTAAGCTGTTAGTGACTTCACGACCGTTCTACAGGTGCATGTTCATTAATTGTTTGTTGTTCATTGAACAAGCATGGGATACAGTGTTTAAACCCTTTACAATGAAGTTCTGGTGGATTTTTATGAATTAACTTTGAAAGACAGGGTCCTGAAAAAGGGACGTTTCTTTTTTTTGCTGAGTTTATCTACACGTGGGTAGAGTTATTAAAGTGACTTATGCATTGATAATAACAGAGAGTAGCAGTAGCGTATAAGAGGTGGGGTGGGGGGAGGGGCAATGCAAGTAGTCTGGGTGGCCATTTAATTAAATGTTCAGTAGTCTTATGGCTTGGGGGTAGAAGCTGTTTAGAAGCCTCTTGGACCTAGACTTGGCGCTTCGGTACCGCTTGCCATTTGGTAGCAGAGAGAACAGTCTATGACTAGGGTGGCTGGAGTCTTTGAAAAATTGTTGGGGCCTTCCTCTGAAACCACCTGGTAGAGAGGTCCTGAATGGCAGGAAGCTTGGCCCCAGTGATGTACTGGGCCATTCGCACTACCCTCTCTAGTGCCTTGCGGTCGGAGGCCGAGCAGTTGCCATACCTGGCAGTGATGCAACCAGTCAGGATGCTCTTGATGGTGCAGCTGTAGAACCTTTGATGATCTGAGGACCCATGCCAAATCTTTTCAGTCTCCTGAGGGGGAATAGTTTTTGTCGTGCCCTCTTCGTGTTGGCTAGGCAGGTTAACATCTTCTGTGACTTAGCCAATTATGTATGTGTTACTTCATCGTTTTTATGCCTTCACTATTATTCTACGATGTAGAAAATAGAAAAATAAAGAAAAATCACCTGAATGAGTGATTGTGTCCAAACTTTTGACTGGTACTCTATGTTTACAATGCAAACCAAATAGGCTACACTTTGTGCAAACTCATATTTATGCAACTTGGACAACTACGAACAGTTGTCAATTTTGGGTGTTTACCCCTTGTGCTTAAAGTTAGGGCCATATAAGTCCAGTAAAACATGCTGCATCCAAGCTCCTGATGTTTGTTTGTTGTTTACAATTGTGCATGTGACTCATCTGAGGCAGAAAGGAAAGGCATGCAAATGTATTGTGCATCATTTCCAAGACTTCGGTGTTAAAAGGTGTGATTATGCGCTCTTATCCCTGCGCTAGGCAGGTGAACATCTTGTGTGACGTACCAGGCACAGATAGAGCAATCTATGTTCATAACTAAAACTGATAGCTATTTGCTTTGTTGCGATGACAATACATTCACCTGGAAATTAGCTAATTGCCAGGCCAGAGTAGATAGCTGAAGAACTCCTTCGGAATATAGATATAAAACAGCTAAGGTCAAGAAAGAGGAATTCCTGCCTAGGGATGAAAATGCATCATTGAACCATATTTGCACCTTGAGTGGTTTTAAACGCCCGTTACTAATATGCCCTTATGATTCGGAGGCATATGAAAATAAGCTATTGAATGGTCATTGATCACCACCATTTGAAGCATTTAGGCTGCATTATGTTATTGGCCAAGTGGGACCGTCATGGTAGCCTACATAAAGACAAGAGGGAACGACTACAAAATCGTAGGGAACGGATAAAAAGAAAGAGGGAACGGATTAGCATAGCTGTTTTTTTTATCTCTGCCATGACCCTTAAGGGGCTCTGTACTTTCTCTAACATTTCTAGGCAATAATCCTTGGTGGAGCCTCTGAATATGACAGAAACTCTCTGAAAGGACAGACCTTGTCAAGTCACTATGATTACAGTCGTTCGGTTGTCAGGTATCCCATTTAGGCGGCCATTTTGACTCGTGTGAGACGTGTGATTTAACAAGTGGCTGATTCTAGGCCCTATCACTCTCCCTTCCCAGGAACACTTTTATCTGTGCTTTACAGCAATCACCACACCGTCGAGCCCAAATGGCCAGCCCCATTTCGTTCCACAACCCTAGCGGCAACGAGGGTACTTTGCTCTTTAAAAGCGTGTTCGGTGGTAACGCTCCGTTTAGGTTCGCCATTTGGAGTTGCGTGCAGGCCAGTTCTCGGGGCCTTTTCGTGAGTCATCATTCTTGACGAATTGTTGGAGAGTGGTTAAGGAGAGAAAGTGCCTGGATGTCTGTCTAATGTGACCTTTGGTCTTGGATATGGAAGAGATGTAGTATACCATAACGAAGCACTGGGATAAAGTGTGAAAGGAGGGCTAAACTTTTGGTCATGGCAATTTTGTCTCATAACTGCAAGGATAATGTTTAAAATTACATTATAGAGTAGATATTATAATACATGCAATTCAAGCATTAAAGTGCAAAGTTCTACACTTCTTAGTTTGCTTGAAATAGCATGATAATAATGATTTGCAGACAACACTAGTTTAAAACAACATTATAATAGTCTTTGTTGGTTCTTCCATTTCCTGATTATTGAAGTGTACTTCAGCTATGTTAAGGCTCTTTAATTCAGCCTTAGTAATGGTGGATACTCATCATTCCTCTTATCTCTTGAATAAGAGGATCTGGTGTGGGTGTGCTGATTCTCTTCTAAGGCTTGGAGTAGCAATACTTCCCCATGGCATAGAGCACAAAGTGTCCCCTCAAGTCTAGCTATGATGGCGTCACACTCACACACCCACTCACAGTAATGTTTATCCCTAAAATCCATTAGCACCCGCAAGTTTTCACCCAATCAATGGCTCCCGTTTAGTCATCGTTAATCGACTGACTACCTCTCAGATCTAATCAAGTGCAACTCAATGAGTTCTCAGGCCTAATGAGTTGATGTCAGAGACGTAGATGTATACGGATGGCTCCCACTCCGAGAGAGATGCAGGATGACTAGCATTAACAGAATATCAAATTGAGCCACTAATGGGCTAATAAATCAAAGGAGGTGCTTTCTAGATGAATCACAAGGAATAAGCAGACAGGGAAATTGATACACATCGACATTGGTTTGATAGGATATACCGTAGAGTAGAAGACTAGGACTACACACAATTAGCGAGTTTTAAGCTAATTAGCTAACAAACGTCGTCATTTCCGGTCATTTCTAAGACTATGAGCTGATTTGACACTACTTGGATTATTTTAAGAGGATAAGATCAAAAGCTATATGGTATAGAGTTCTATTCCCTCACTGTGGCTCTGGAACTGATATGCTCTCTGTTATTCTCAAAGGCCTCAAAGACATAACTCGGCACTGTGAAAGGAAGTAGTAGTTGTGTTCTGAAGCCGAGCCCAGGTAATAGATTTGGTGGAATAGATTGGAATGAATTTCGAAACACACACAAGGTAGGCAGCTAGAGCAACTAACCCCAGAGGCACTTGACAGCAGAACAAGACTTGTCCTTGTTCCCCTTTTCTGTTTTCCCTCCTTTTTTCTTTTTCATTGTTTTCAGTCGAGAGATCTAGCTACCACGAGACCTTGAGACACCCCCGCTCTCATCGTTTGAACATTGCAAGGCACCTAATAGACATTTACAACATGTTTCTGTCAAGATTTGAATTACATTCACTTGGCAAGGATTCTTTTTCATTTCACCTTATTGCTCAGCAAATTGGAAATCGGAGGTGTGAAAACTCAAAAAGCACTATGTATTTCCCCCTGGCTTCCTTCCTTGGTCCCGCTCATTTGAAATGTGTTGCTTCACATCCATTGATTCCCTCCAATAATACAGAGATCAAACCAGGCTCGCAATGGAATGCAAGGCAAATGACTGCTGTGCTACCTGCTCAAGAAAGATTGATACGGTTTAGAAAGTATGTGCCACTGTGACGAAAAGCGACACTCTTAATGGGTTCTTTCCCTTGGAATGCCCCATTTTCAATCACAAACTATTTCTAATTTACTATATTTGCTTTGACAATGTGCTTTCCACTATTTGAACCGAGGTCAGTGAACCATCATACCCAGTTGGCAAATTTTGACATCGGACGTTATAATGACATTGCTTTCTACTTGGAAACTGGTTTATAGTTATAGAGATGTCAAATTACAACCAGGTAAACGTTTCCACAACCCCCAAACTCTACGACAATAAAGTGATGCACTAACACTATGTTTTGTCTCTCTTTTGCTTCCTGTAATTGTCTTGATCCACAAGGATCTGCCCTGTCCTTCAAGATACTATAATTGACCAGTTAAGTTGTATTACTATGATTACAAGGGGATTAAAGCTGTAGAGGGCCAGAGCCACCAGCCCCCAAACCAAAGGAGTGGATTGGACAGGAACCAGGATGTGTGCAGAATATGACTAGCACAAAAGTGTAATACCCTTCTGTGGCTATGACCAAATTCTCATAATGTCCTATTTAGAAGGCAACTAGGCGTAAATAAAAGTAATTTGTGTCTCTTCTATGTCCTTAAATAATAATATTTTGTTCAGAATGGGGTTTGTAGCTCAAGGAAGGTCAATCATCCATTATTGTTTGTGTATTCCGTAGTTTTCTCTTTTCATAACACGATGGCTTTTGTGTGATTATTTTATTCAATTGATTTTAATTGATTTAGCTCAATTCATCCTTTATTTGTTTAACCGTTTTATTACTACCAATGCGGAATTGATTGCATTCATTGACGAGGTCTTCAAGCCTCTAGTCTACCGCCAAAGAAAAACAGATCCACATTAGGCTGTCTATTATTGTCTGGGGAAAAAAATCGAAATCTATTGAATCTTTCACAAAGATTTGCCCTGACCAACCTTCAGATGTGTATTCAGAGCAGTTATTAGTAATCTGAACACATATTGTTTTATACACAAACGATGTCAGTGTTACATTAAAACAGACAATTGAACTGGGTTTCAATGCACTCTGAGAGCAAAATAGTTCAATACAACATTGCGTGGTTTTGATGAGAAAAGGTCAATAAGGTCAAAAAATGTGTATCATTGTTCCGTTTACCCTTGAGGAGTACTTGCAAAGTTATGTATGCATCTCAAATGGCAGCCTATTCTCCATGTACTGCACTACCACTGGGGCGGCAGATAGCCTAGTGGTTAGAGCGTTGGGCCAGTAACTGAAAGGTTGCTGGATCGAATAACCGAGCTGACAAGGTAAAATCTGTCATTCTGCCCCTGAACAAGGCAGTTCCCCAGTAAGCTGTCATTGTAAAAAAAAAATAATAATACTGCTCACTTGGCCAAAAGTAGTGCACGATAAATGGGTGTCATTTGGGATGCAAGCTAACATTCTTCATGGGAGACAGGAAAGTGGTTACTATCTACTAAGCTCTGGCTCATCTACCTTCAAAATAATTCAGATACATTTGCTGACAGAGAGAGCCCTGTGGCGGAGGGGAAATATTGATCCAATCAAAGAGGTTTGTTGCTGCCTCACGTCCCATGATGCAACACTAAAAACACACTACTTTAATTAAAATTCCTAGCCACCAGGCTCTTTCTTTCTCCCTCTCTCTCACTCAATCTTCCATCTCTATTCCCTCTCTTCCTTGCACTAAGCTGCTTGTTAGCTCTGACTGTGCTTGCCACCTATTGCTCCCGCCGCCAGCGTCGTTCGTTCTCATTCGGGGGCGTCTGTAGGTGTCCGGCTCTGACCCCATACCACATGCTCTATTTGATAAACACCAAGGTCACTGGTGCTCACAATCAGAAAACACCAGGGGTGTGTCCTGAATAGCATCCTTAGCCCTATGGAGTGCACTACAGTAGTGGGATGCAGCCCAGATGAGGAGAGGAATCTGAGCTAACTGCTTCAGTGTGTATTCGCATAATATGAGATTAGATATTTTCGCTGGGGTAAAAAAAAAAGTATGTGGAAATTGCTGGGGTAGCTTTCAGTAAGGGGTATTGTATGTGTTTGGTTATGACCACCTTTGTCCAGGTTACCGGCGTAGGTTATGGCTCACAGTGTCTGTCTGTTTGTATGTACAGTTGAAGTCGGAAGTTTACATACACCTTAGCCAACTACATTTAAACTCAGTTTTTCACAATTCCTGACATTTATTCCTAGTAAAATTCCCTGTCTTAGGTCAGTTAGGGTCACCACTTTATTTTAAGAATGTGAAATGCCACAATAATAGCAGAGAGAATTATTTATTTCAGCTTTTATTTTTTTCATGACATTCCCAGTGGGTCAGAAGTTTACATACACTCAATTAGTATTTGGTAGCATTGCCTTTATATTGTTGAACTTGGGTCAAACGTTTCGGGTAGCGTTCCACAATCTTCCCACAAGAAGTTTGGTGAATTTTGGCCCGTTACTCCTGACGGAGCTGGTGTAACTGAGTCAGGTTTCTAGGCCTCCTTGCTCGCACACACTTTTGCAGTTCTGCCCACAAATGTCCTATAGGATTGAGGTCAGGGCTTTGTGATGGCCAATCCAGTACCTTGACTTTGTTGTCCTTAAGCAATTTTGCCACAACTTTGGAGGTATGCTTGGGGTCATTGTCCATTTGGAAGACCCATTTGCGAACAAGCTTTAACTTCCTGACTGATGTCTTGAGATGTTGCTTCAATATATCCACATAATTTTCCTCCTGATTATGCCATCTATTTTGTGAAGTGCACCAGTCACTCCTGCAGCAAAGCACCCCCACAACATGATGCTGCCACCCCCGTTCTTCACAGTTGGGATAGTGTTCTTCGGGCTTGCAAGCCTCCCCCTTTTTCCTCCAAACATAACGATGGTCATTAGGGCGAAACAGTTCTATTTTTGTTACATCAGACCAGAGGACATTTCTCCAAAAAGTACGATCTTTGTCAGTTGCAAACCGTATTCTGGCTTTTTTTTATGCCGGTTTTGGAGCAGTGGCTTCTTCCTTTCTGAGCGGCCTTTCAGTTTATGTGGATATAGATATTTTTGTACCTGTTTCCTCCAGCATCTTCACAAGGTCTTTTGCTGTTATTCTGGCATTGATTTGCACTTTTTGCACCAAAGTACGTTCATCTCTAGGAGACAGAACGTGTCTCCTTCCTGAGCGGTATGACGGCTGTGTGGTCCCATGGTGTTTATACTTGCATACTATTGTTTGTACAGATGAACGTGGTACCTTCAGGCATTTGGAAATTGGTCCCAAAGATGAACCAGACTTGTGGAGGTCTACAATTTATTTTCTGAGGTCTTGGCTGATTTCTTTTGATTTTCCCATGATGTCAAGCAAAGAGGCACTGAGTTTGAAGGTAAGCCTTGAAATACATCCAAAGGTACACCTCCAATTGACTCAAATGATGTCAATTAGCCTATCAGTAGCTTCTAAAGCCATGACATCATTTTCTTGAATTTTCCAAACTGTTTAAAGGCACAGTCAGCTTAGTGTTTGATAACTTCTGACCCACTGCAATTGTGATACAGTGAATTATAAGTGAAATAATCTGTCTGTGCCTGGAGTATATGACTATGATGTGTGCATCTGTCTGGGTTGGTTACAGGATCCTGGGGTGTGTAGTATCTCAGACTATGCATATCTGGCTTGGTGAGTGACAGTGTTGTCCCTGTCCTTCTTGTTCTGCCTTAACAGTCTCTGTTGTGGAACTGGGGCATTTTACTGTATTATTTGTATTATTTCTGTCTGCGTTATTGGTTCTCTGTTTGCAGGTTACTGTGAGTGACTGTGTTCTTTCTGTCTGGTGTCTGTGTGGGTTACTCAGACAGTATATTTTGTATTTATTATGGATCGCCATTAGCTGCCAAGGCAGCAGCTACTCTTCCTGGGGTCCAAACACATTAACGCACTTACATTACGCAAATCAAAAGATAAAACAATACATCATATAACATTATTACACCACTGTATACAGTATATATATAAAAGAAGATGGTGAAGAGACCTATTTCTTGTGGGGTGTGCATTTGTGTCCGAGCTCTGTGCTAATAGTTTAATGGACTGCTCTGTGCGTTCAGCTTGTCAACACTTCTTAAAAAAACAAGTAGTGATGAAGTCAATTTCTTCTCCACTTTGAGCCATGAGAGATGTAAATGCATAATATTTATGTTTGCTCCCCATGTACATTTAAGGGCCTGCCATGCTGCCTTGTTCTGAGACAATTGTAATTTTCCTAATCCCTCTTTGTGGCACCTGACCACACAACTGAACCGTAGTCCAGGTGCGACAAAACAAGGGCCTGTAGGTCCTGCCTTGTTGATAATGTTAACCTCTATGGGCACCCCTGGTACACCCTATCAACAGCAGGTGAAATATCAAGGGCGCCAAATTTGAAAACAATTAAATGTCATAATTCAAATTTCTCAAACATACAACTATCTTACACCCTTTGAAAGATAAACATCTCCTTAATCTAACCACGTTGTCCGATTTCAAAAAGGCTTTACGGCGAAAGCATAAAGTTAGATTATGTTAGGACAGTACATTGAAAATAGCTGTGTGTAATGTTTTGTCAATGCAAAGACAGGCGCACCAAAAGCAAAAAAACAGCTAAAATTATGCACTAACCTTTGACAATCTTCATCAGATGACACTCCTAGGACATTATGTTAGACAATACATGCATTTTTTGTTCTATCAAGTTCATATTTATATCCAAAAACAGCGTTTTACTATGGCGTTGATGTTGAGGAAATATTTTCCCTCCAATACCGCCAGTCAATCAGCACAACAAATTAAATAATTACTATTCGAAAACATTGGTAAAATATTATATTGTCATTCAAAGAATTATAGATTAACATCTCGTGAACGCAACCGCATTGCCAGATTTAATAATAACTTTACTGGGAAATTACACTGCAATAATCTGAGTACTGCGCCCAGAAAAATAGGCTTTGCGATACAGACTAGGCGCCATGTTGGAGAGATCTAATATCAAAAATACTATGTAAATAATCCCTTACCTTTGATTATCTTCATCAGAAGGCACTTCCAGAAATCCCAGGTCCATAACAAATGTAGTTTTATTCGAAAAAGCTCATAATTTATGTCCAAAAAGCTCCGTGTTGTTAGCGCGTCCTGTAGGCTACTCAAAAACATGAACGACGCCCCGCTGGACTTGTCTTCACCAAAGAGGGAAAAAATCATATTTACGCTCGTTCAAACATGTCAAACGTTGTATAGCATAAATCATTAGGGCCTTTTTCAATCAGAACTTCAATAATATTCAAGGCGGACGATTGCATTCTCTTTTAAAACGTATTGGAACGAGAGTACCCAAACATGCACTCGCGCGCCAAAGTAGTATCGGCCATCCGCTTATGACCAACGTTCCAAGTCTCTTGTTCGGTCAGTTTTCACAGTAGAAGGCTCAAACCACTTTGTTAAGACGGGTGACATCTAGTGGATGGCGTAAGAAGTGCTCAATGATTAATACATCCCTGTGTGTTTCAATGGCATAGGCTTAAAAGTAATTCAACATATCAGGTATCCACTTCCTATCAGAATTTGTCTCAGGGTTTTGACTGCCATATGAGTTATGTTATACTTACAGACACCATTCAAAGAGTTTTAGAAAATTCTGAGAGTTTTCTATCCAAATCTGTTAATATGCATATCCTAGCTTCTGAGTTGGTGTAGGAGGCAGTTAAAAATGGGCACATATTCTTTTCAAAATTCTCAATACTGCCCCCTAGCCCCAACAGGTTTTAAGAACGCAGAGCAGCGCTTTATGTCAACATGTTTTGACCATGACAATTTACAATCCAGTGTTACTCCAAGCAGTTTAGTCACCTCAACTAGCTCAATTTCCACATTATTCATTACAATATTTAGTTGTGGTTTAGATTTGTCTCAAATGTAATGCTTTTAGTTTTTGAAATGTCTAACTTATTCCTTTCCACCCATTCTGAAACTAACTGCAGCTCTTTGTTAACCTCTCTGGCGCATGTGGGACGAACTCGTCCCACCTACGTAACAGCCACTGAAATCCAGTGGCGCGATTTTTGAATCGTTAGAAATACTATTACTTCAATTTCTCAAACATATGACTATTTTACAGCTATTTAAAGACAAGAAACTCGTTAATCTAACCCCACTGTCCGATTTCAAAAAGGCTTTACAACGAAAGCAAAACATTAGATTATGTCAGCAGAGTGCCCAGCCAGAAATAATCAGACACCCATTTTTCAAGCTAGCATATCATGTCACATAAACCCAAACCACAGCTAAATGCAGCACTAACCTTTTATGATCTTCATCAGATGACACACCTAGGACATTGTGTTATACAATACATGCATGTCTGTTCAATCAAGTTCATATTTATATCAAAAAACAGCTTTTTACATTAGCATGTGACGTTCAGAAAAAGCATAACCCCCGCAAACTTCCGGGGAATTTACTAACAGTTTGCTAAATTACTCACGATAAACGTTCACAAAAAGCATAACAATTATTTTAAGAATTATAGATACATTACTCCTCTATGCACTCGATATGTCCGATTTTAAAATAGCTTTTCGGATGAAGCACATTTTGCAATAATCTAAGTACATAGCCCGGCATCACAGGGCTAGCTATTTAGACACCCACCCAGGTCAGCCTCCACCAAAATCACATTTCCTATAAGAAAAATGTTCTTACCTTGCTTGTTCTTCGTCAGAATACACTGCCAGGACTTCTACTTCAATAACAAATGTTGGTTTGGTCCCAAATAATCCATCGTTATATCCAAACAGCGACGTTTTGTTCGTGAGTTCTAGACACTATCAGAATGCTACGTCACGGTCTCCTGCATGGCGCATTGGCGTGACAAAAAAATTCTAAATATTCCATTACCGTACTTCGAAGCATGTCAACCGCTGTTTAAAACCAATTTTTATGCCATTTATCTCGTAGAAAAGCGATAATATTCCGACCGGGAATATGCATTGAGCCTAAACAGCCGAATTAAATTTCTCCTCAGGAGCGAATCGTGCACGTGCCTCATTCAAAGGTCCTCTGATCCGCCACTTACCAAAGGCGATAATGTGTTTCAGCCTGAGGCTGCCTCGTCAACCTTCAGGTATTTCCCGGGTTCTGAGAGCCTATCGGAGCCCTGGGAATTGTCACGTTACAGCTAAGATCCTTACTTTTCAATAAACAGATGCAAGACGCACGACTCCTTGTCAGACAGGGTACTTCCTGCATGAAACCTTGTCAGGCTTTTGCCTGCCATAGGAGTTCTGTTATACTCACAGACACCATTCAAACAGTTTTAGAAAATTCAGAGTGTTTTCTATCCAAACCTGAACAATAATATGCATATTCTAGCTTCTGAGTTGGTGTAGGAGGCAGTTAAAAATGGGCACATATTTTTTCCAAAATTCTCAATACTGCCCCCTATCCCAAACAGGTTTTAATGTCTTCTGTGTTCTTTTAGACAGGTAACTCTTTATCCACAATATAGCAGGGGGTGTAAAGCCATAACACATACTTTTTCTCAGCAGCAGACTATGATCAATAATGTCAAAAGCCGCACTGAAGTCTTAGAAAACAGCTCCCACAATCAATTTCTCTCAGCCAATCATCTGTCATTTGTGTAAGTGCCATGCTTGTTCGATGTCCTTACCTATAAGCGTGCTGAAAGTCTGTTTACTGTAAAATAGCATTGTATATGGTCAAACAAATTTTTCCAAAAGTTTACTAAAGGGTAGTAACAGGCTGATTGGTCAGCTATTTGAGACAGTAAAGGGGGCTTTACTATTATTTTTCTCCCTTCCAGGCCTGAGGGCACACCCTTTCTAGTAGGCTTAGATTGAAGATATTGCAAATAGGGCTGGCAATATCGTCCGCTATTATCCTCAGTAATTTCCCATGCAAGTTGTCAGACCCCGGTGGCTTGTCATTGTTGATGACAATCAACAATAATTTTTTTACTTCTTCCACACTCACTTTACGTAATTAAAAATTACAATGCTTGCCTTTCATAATTTGATCAGTTATACTTGGATAGTTGGTTAGTATTTGCTGCTGGCATGTCTTGCCTAAGTTCGCTAATATTGGCAATAAAGAAATCATTAAAGTAGTTGGCAATATCAGTGGGCTTTGCGATGAATGAGCCATCTGATTCAATAAATGATGGAGCTGAGTTTTAATTTTTTTCCCAAAATGTCATTTAACGTACTCCAAAGCTTTTATCTATCATTCTTTATATCATGTATTTTTGTTTCTTCTTCTTTTTATTCAGTTTAGTCACATGATTTCTCAATTTGCAGTTTGCAATTTATATTTTATTTCACCTTTATTTAACCAGGTAGGCTAGTTGAGAACAAGTACTCATTTACAATTGCGACTGGGCCAAGATTAAGCAAAGCAGTTCGACGCATACAACAACACAGAGTTACACATGGAATAAACAAACATACAGTCAATAATACAGTAGAAAAAGTCTATATACAGTGTGTGCAAATGAGGTAAGATAAGGGAGGTAAGGCAATAAATACGCCATGGTGGGGAAGTAATTACAATATACCAATTAAACACTGGAGTGATAGATGTGCAGAAGATGAATGTGCAAGTAGAGATACAGTGAGGGGAAAAAAGTATTTGATCCCCTGCTGATTTTGTACATTTGCCCACTGACAAAGAAATGATCAGTCTATAATTTTAATGGTAGGTTTATTTGAAAAGTGAGAGACAGAATAACAACAAAAAAATCCAGAAAAACGCATGTCAAAAATGTTATAAATTGATTTGCATTTTAATGAGGGAAATAAGTATTTGACCCCTCTGCAAAACATGACATAGTACTTGGTGGCAAAACCCTTGTTGGCAATCACAGAGGTCAGAGGTTTCTTGTAGTTGGCCACCAGGTTTGCACACATCTCAGGAGGGATTTTGTCCCACTCCTCTTTGCAGATCTTCTCCAAGTCATTAAGGTTTCGAGGCTGACGTTTGGCAACTCGAACCTTCAGCTCCCTCCACAGATTTTCTATGGGATTAAGGTCTGGAGACTGCCTAGGACACTCCAGGACCTTAATGTGCTTCTTCTTGAGCCACTCCTTTGTTGCCTTGGCTGTGTGTTTTGGGTCATTGTCATGCTGGAATACCCATCCACGACCCATTTTCAATGCCCTGGCTGAGGGAAGGAGGTTCTCACCCAAGATTTGACGGTATATGTCTCCGTCCATCGTCCCTTTGATGCGGTGAAGTTGTCCTGTCCCCTTAGCAGAAAAACACCCCCAAAGCATAATGTTTCCACCTCCATGTTTGACGGTGTGGATGGTGTTCTTGGGGTCATGGGCAGCATTCCTCCTCCTCCAAACACGGCGAGTTGAGTTGATGCCAAAGCGCTCTATTTTGGTCTCATCTGACCACAACACTTTCACCCAGTTGTCCTCTGAATCATTCAGATGTTCATTGGCAAACTTCAGACGGGCATGTATATGTGCTTTCTTGAGCAGGGGGACCTTGCGGGCGCTGCAGGATTTCAGTCCTTCACGGCGTAGTGTGTTACCAATTGTTTTATTGGTGACTATCGTCCCAGCTGCCTTGAGATCATTGACAAGATCCTCCCGTGTAGTTCTGGGCTGATTCCTCACCGTTCTCATGATCATTGCAACTCCACGAGGTGAGATCTTGCATGGAGCCCCAGGCCGAGGGAGATTGACAGTTCTTTTGTGTTTCTTCCATTTGCGAATAATCGCACCAACTGTTGTCACCTTCTCACCAAGCAGCTTGGCGATGGTCTTGTAGCCCATTCCAGCCTTGTGTGGGTCTACAATCTTGTCCCTGACATTCTTGGAGAGCTCTTTGGTCTTGGCCATGGTGGAGAGTTTGGAATCTGATTGATTGATTGCTTCTGTGGACAGGTGTCTTTTATACAGCTAACAAGCTGAGATTCGGAGCACTCCCTTTAAGAGTGTGCTCCTAATCTCAGCTCGTTACCTGTATAAAAGACACCTGGGAGCCAGAAATCTTTCTGACTGAGAGGGGGTCAAATACTTATTTCCCTCATTAAAATGCAAATCAATTTATAACATTTATGACATGCGTTTTTCTCGATTTTTTTTGTTGTTATTCTGTCTCTCACAGTTCAAATAAACCTACCATTAAAATTAAATACTGATCATTTCTTTGTCAGTGGGCAAATGTACAAACCAGCAGGGGATCAAATACTTTTTTCCCTCACTGTATGGGGTGCAAAGGAGCAGATAAATAAAATAAATACAGTATTGGGATGGGGTAGTTGGATGGGCTATTTACAGATGGGCTATGTACAGGTGCAGTGATCTGTGAACTGCTCTGACAGCTGGTGCTTAAAGCTAGTGAGGGAGATATGAGTCGCCAGGTTCAGTGATTTTTGCAGTTCATTTGAGTCATTGGCTTCAGAGAACTGGAAGAAAAAGCGGCCAAAGGAGGAATTGGCTTTGGGGGTGACCAGTAAGATATACCTGCTGGAGCGCGTGCTATGGGTGGGTGCTGCTATGGTGACCAGTGAGCTGAGATAAGGCTGGGATTTACCTAGCAAAGACTTGTAGATGACCTGGAGCCAGTGGGTTTGGCGACAAGTATGAAGCGAGGGCCAGCCAACGAGAGCGTACAGGTTGCAGTGGTGGGTAATATATGGGGCTTTGGTGACAAAACGGATGGCACTGCGATAGACTGCATCCAATTTGCTGAGTAGAGTGTTGGAGGCTATTTTGTAAATGACATCGCCGAAGTCGGTGATCGGTAGGATGGACAGTTTTACAAGGTTATGTTTGTCAGCATGAGTGAACGATGCTTTGTTGCGAAATAGGAAGCCGATTTATAGATTCATTTTTGATTGGAGATGCTTAATGTGAGTCTGGAAGGAGAGTTACAGTCTAGCCAGACACCTAGGTATTTGTAGTTGTCCACATATTTTAAGTCAGAACCGTCCAGAGTAGTGATGCTGGACGGGTGGGCAGGTGCAGGCAGCGATCGGTTGAAGAGCATGCATTTAGTTTTACTTGCATTTAAGAGCAGTTGGAGGCCACAGAAAGAGAGTTGTATGGCATTGAAGCTCATCTGGAGGTTAGTTAAGACAGTGCCCAAAGAGGGGCCAGAAGTATACAGAATGGTGTCGTCTACATTGATGTATACAGAGAAGAGAGTCGGCCCAATAATTGAACACTGTGGCACCCCCATAGAGACTGCCAGAGGTCTGGACAACAGGCCCTCCGATTTGACACACTGAACTCTATCAGAGAAGTAGTTGGTGAACCAGGCGAGGCAGTCATTTGAGAAGCCAAGGCTGTTGAGTCTGCCAATAAGAATGTGGTGATTGACAGAGTCGAAAGCCTTGGCCAGGTCGATGAATACGGCTGCACAGTAATGTCTCTTATCAATGGCGGTTATGATATCGTTTAGGACCTTGAGCGTGGCTGACGTGCACCCATGACCAGCTCTGAAACCAGATTGCATAGCGGAGAAGGTACGGTGGGATTCGAAATGGTCGGTAATCTGTTTGTTAACTTGGCTTTCTTAAAAAGGCAGTGTAGGATCGATATAGGTCTGTAGCAGTTTGGGTCTAGAGTGTATCCCACTTTGAAGAGGGGGATGACCGCGGCAGCTTTCCAATCTTTGGGAATCTCAGACGATACGAAAGAGGTTGAACAGGCTAGTAATAGTGGTTGCAACAATTTCGGCAGATAATTTTAGAAAGAAAGGGTCCAGATTGTCTAGCCCAGCTGATTTGTAGGGGTCCAGATTTTGCAGCTCTTTCAGAACATCAGCTATCTGGATTTGGGTGAAGGAGAAATGAGGGAGGCTTGGGCGAGTTGCTGTGGGGGATGCAGGGCAGTTGACCGGGGTAGGGGTAGCCAGGTGGAAAGCATGGCCAGCCGTAGAGAAATGCTTATTGAAATTCTCAATTATTTTGGATTATTCGGTGGTGACAATGTTTCCTAGCCTCAGTGAAGTGGGCAGCTGGGAGGATGTGCCCTTGTTCTTCATGTACTTTACAGTGTCCCAGAACTTTTTTGAGTTTGTGCTACAGGATGCAAATTTCTGTTTGAAAAATCTAGCCTTAGCTTTCCTAACTGCCTGTGTATATTGGTTCCTGACTTCCCTGAAAAGTTGCATATCGCGGGGGCTATTCGATGCTAATGCAGTGCTGGTCAAGGGCAGTCAGGTCTGGAGTGAACCAAGGGCTGTATCTGTTCCTGGTTCTATATTTTTTGAATGGGGCATGCTTATTTAAAATGGTGAGGAAGGCACTTTTAACGAATAACCAGGCATCCTCTAGTGACGGGATGAGGTCAATAGCCTTCCAGGATGGCCGGGTCGATTAACCTCTCTAGGGTAGGTGGCACCAAATCGTCCCACCTACGTAACAGCCAGTGGAATCCTGTGGCGCGTTATTCAAATACCTTAGAAATGCTATTACTTCAATTTCTCAAACATATCACTATTTTACAGCATTTTAAATACAAGACTCTCGTTAATCTAACCACACTGTCCGATTTCAAAAAGGCTTTACAACGAAAGCAAAACATTAGATTATGTCAGCAGAGTA
Organism: Salmo trutta; assembly: GCF_901001165.1. Lineage (NCBI taxonomy): Eukaryota > Metazoa > Chordata > Actinopteri > Salmoniformes > Salmonidae > Salmo > Salmo trutta. Next base: position 23,368,619 of record NC_042995.1, on the reverse strand, counting down.
CCCAGCCAGAAATAATCAGACACCCATTTTTCAAGCTAGCATATAATGTCACATAAACCCAGAAGACAGCTAAATGCAGCACTAACCTTTGATGATCTTCATCAGATGACAACCCTAGGACATTATGTTATACAATACATGCATGTTTTGTTCAATCAAGTTCATATTTATATCAAAAAACAGCTTTTTACATTAGCATGTGACGTTCAGAACTAGCATACCCCCCGCAAACTTCCGGCGAATTTACTAACAATTTACTAAATTACTCACGATAAACGTTCACAAAAAGCATAACAATTATTTTAAGAATTATAGATACAGAACTCCTCTATGCACTCGATATGTCCGATTTTAAAATAGCTTTTTGGTGAAATCACATTTTGCAATATTCTAAGTAGATAGCCCGGCATCACAGGGCTAGCTATTTAGACACCCAGCAAGTTTAGCCTTCACCAAACTCCGATTTACTATTAGAAAAGTTTGATTACCTTTGGTGTTCTTCATCAGAATGCACTCCCAGGACTTCTACTTCAATAGCAAATGTTGGTTTGGTCCCAAATAATCCATAGTTATGTTCAAACAGTGGCGTTTTGTTCGTGCATTCAAGACACTATCCGAATGGTAAATAAGGGTTACGAGCACGGCGCATTTCGTGACAAAAAAATTCGAAATATTCCATTACTGTACTTCGAAGCATGTCAACCGCTGTTTAAAATCAATTTTTATGCCATTTTTCTCGTTTTTGGATTGCAAGTTGGTTAGGATGATATCTATGAGGGTGCCTGTGTTTACGGATTTGGGGTTGTACCTGGTAGGTTCATTGATAATTTGTGTGAGATTGAGGGCATCAAGCTTAGATTGTAGGATGGCTGGGGTGTTAAGCATGTCCCAGTTTAGGTCACCTAGCAGCACGAGCTCTGAAGATAGATGGGGCAATCAATTCACAAATGGTGTCCAGGGCACAGCTGGGGGTGGATGGTGGTCTATAGCAAGCGGCAACGGTGAGAGACTTGTTTCTGGAAAGGTGGACTTTTAAAAGTAGAAGCTCAAATTATTTGGATACAGACCTGGATAGTGAGACAGAACTCCGCAGGCTATCTCTGCAGTAGATTGCAACTCTGCCCCCTTTGGCAGTTCTATCTTGTCGGAAAATGTTCTAGTTAGGAATGGAAATTTCAGGGGTTTTGGTGGTCTTCCTAAGCCAGGATTCAGACACGGCTAGGACATCCGGGTTGGCAGAGTGTGCTAAGGCAGTGAATAAAACAAATTTAGGAGTAGGCTTCTAATATTAACATGCATGAAACCAAGGTTTTTACGGTTAAAGAAGTCAACAAATTATAGCACCTGGGGAATAGGAGTGGAGCTAGGCACTGCAGGGCTTGGATTAACCTCTACATCACCGGAAGAACAGAGGAGGAGTAGGATAAGGGTACGTCTAAAGGCTATAAGAACCGGTCATCTAGTACGTTTGGAACAGAGAGTAAATGGAGCAGGTTTCTGGGCGCGATAAAATAGATTCAAGGCATAATGTACAGACAGAGGTATGGTAGGATGTTAATACATTGAAGGTAAACCCTGGCATTGTGTGTTGATGGGAAAGAGATATTGTCTCTAGAAACATTTAAACCAACTGATGTCACCGCATGTGTGGGAGATGGAACTAAAGGATTGGCTAAGCCATATTGAGCAGGGCTAGAGACTCTACAGTGAAATAAGACAATAATCACTAACCAGAACATCAATGGACAAGGCATTTTGACATTAGGGAGAGGCATGCGTAGCCAAGAGATCATAGGAGTCCAGTGAGTAGTTAGGCTGGCTGGAGACACGGCGATTCAGACAGTTAGCAGGCCCGGGGCTAGCAAGCTAGCAGAAGGGCCTTAGAGGGACGTCGCAACGGAGGAAGTCTGTTATAGCCTCCTCTTGCAGTTACGTCGAATAGACCAGTCGTGATGGAGTAGTAGGGTTCCGTGTAGCAAAGGGGTTCAGTCCAATTGGCAAAATAGGTATAGTGGCCCAAGCAATTGGCCGATGGATCTCTTCAGCTAACAGTCCAATATGCTCTAGACAGCTAGCAGGCTGCGGTTAGCAGGCTAGCAGATGGGCATTCAGGGGAAGTTGCGACGGAGGGGCCTGTTGGGAAATAAACACTTGGGCAGATTATGTCAGTAGTCTAGTCGTGATGGATAAGCAGGGCTTCGTGTAGTGAAAGGGGTCCGAGCCAATTGGCAAACAGGTATAGTGGCCCAAGAAATTGGCTGATGGACCTATTCAGCAAACAGTCCAATATGCTCTAGACAGCTAGCGGGCCGTGGCTAGCAGATGGGCATTCAGGGGACGTCGCGTCGTAGGACCCAGTTGAATAAGCCCCTCGGGCAGATTACGTCGGTAGTCCAGTCGTGAAGGAGCTCTGTACTGGCAGTAAAAGGGGTCTGGGCCAATTGGCAAAATAGGTTGATGGACCTCTTCAGCTAGCCGGGAGATGGGCCTAGCATGGGCTAGCTTCAGGGTTATTGGTGCTTGCTTCAGGACAGAGGTGTTAGCCGGGAGTAGCCACTCGGATAGCAGCTAGCTAGCTGCGATGATCCAGGTGAAAAGGTTCAGAGCTTGCGATAGGAATCTGGGGATATGGAGAGAAAATAGGTCCGGTATGCTCTGGTTTGAATCGCATTGTGCAAATTGGCGAGAGATTTCCGAGCTAAAGGTTAGCTGATGACCTCTAGCAGTGGTTAGCTGACTACTAGCTAGTAGCAAGTTAGCTGGCTAGCTTCTGTTGGAGGATTCCGGTTCCGAAGTAAAGAAAAATACTTTCGAAAAAAGCAGATCCACACAACATTGGGTGAGGCGGGTTGCAGGAGAGTATTTTGAAGTTGAGGTTTAGAAAAATATATAAAAGGATATGCGAAGAAAAATATATAAAAAGATGTATACATGACAGGATGAGGACAAGGACAAATTCCTCATCAAACCACAGGGATTTAACAATTTTTGCAGTGATTTTCTTAATGGCTGCATGCTTATTAGTAATTGGTATAAGCATTTTCATAAAGGTGTCAGGTGAGGCGTCTGGTTGCTCCTCATTACACACCAAAGACCAACAAATCTTTTTTACATCAACAACATAGGAATCACTACAAAACATATTGTATTACCTCTTACACACTATTAGGCCCAGCTATTGGAACTTCGGTTTTCCTAGATGTGGCTACTATATTGTGATCACCACATCTGATGGATTTGTATACTGCTTTAAAGCACATTTTTGTATCGTGACGTGACTATCATTAATGTGATGACTGCTATTTATTGAATAATTACCTACTACATTGAATTAATTTAATCAAGTAATAATCATGTGACATCTATCTCATTAGGGATTTGGGGCACCACGGTTAAAGTATGTTTAATGAGTTACCATTTCCTAAATTAATTAATTAATTAGATATCATACCGGTCACTAATTAAGAATTTCCTCATATCAATCTCATTCTGAACATCGTAGACTCCGTAAATCTGCAAAAACCTGGGTCTCACTGATCATTCCATACCGCACAAATTGATTTCATTATTTATTTACTAACAAGCTAAATGATAACATAAGATACACACACACACACACACACACACACACATGGTGTAGGTTATTGATTAGAAACTTAATACGATGACAACAGGTCCCTCGCGGACCAACACAATATGACACGTGTTACACAAGATGGAGATTTAACGAGAGAGAGAGAGCAAGAGAGAAAGAGAAGCAACACTTGGATACATTTGTAAACTACGCTTAATTTAGCTTGAATACCTTGCGCTGAACTGCCGCTCTTATGGGTAAGAAGTAATGCATGTATTTACATGTTGAAGGTCTTTGTTGGGTATCTCTGTTGGGCCCAGGCCTTCGGGGGCAAAGTTCCGCTTGGTGAGAAGGGGCCTGTTCCTCGGTGTAAGTCTGATTGTCCACAAGATGTCACAATGTTACTTGTACTCATTCTGGAAGAGGGGTCTTTTGAGGACGGCTAATCAGCCGTGTAGATGATCCCAGAGTGGCATTGATTGTTGAGAGGTTCCTTTTGTCTTCAACCTCGTGTTGCGTTTCGGGATCGTGACTAATCTTAGACCTCAGCTGCAGCTCGTGGTCATTCTAGTCTGCCACATATTTCCTCAGGATTCTGACAATTGTCTGGTTGCTCATTTCTACCCTGCCGGAGCTCCTAGGGTGGTGCTCAATGTGGAGTTTAGCTTTGACTCCCAGGAGCCACCACAGTTCAGTTATTAGAGCTGCCCAAAAATGGGTTCCTCTGTCACTGTCCACGGTTTCTCCTAACAGGCCAAAATGACTGAAAACGTGGTTGAGCAAAAGAACAGTCATGGTTTCCGCTGTGTCATTGGTTACGGGCAGGCACTCCACCCACTTTGTGAATGCGCAAGTCACTGTGAGGAGATACTTGTTGCCTCTTGCTAACCTGGCAACTGGGCCTACCCAGTCGTTCTGGATCGAGCTCTGTGAAGTGTTGCAAGGGTGCTCTATGAAGTGGCTTGGAGGGTTGAAACTGGCAGCAAACTAGACACCCCCTCACGTATTGTGGCATGTCTTGTTCCATGTGAGGCCAGTGGGCCACCTGTCGCAATGTTTCACATGTAGCCTTGACCCCCCTATGGCCTCCACATGGCTCGTCGTGGGCATGAGCTATCATTATCCCCCTCTGTGTTTTAGGAACCACCTACCTTCGTGTGGCATCGGTTTCTGAAACATACACTTGTAGATGACCTACTGGTTTGAGGTGCTGTTTACTTGCGTACAGTGAACGCAAGTCGTGTGAGCCTGCCAAAGCCAGTTCGGACACTGGGTGATAAACAGGATCAGACCGGAAAGCCATCAAAGTGGCAAGGGACTCATCTTAGTGTTGCTTTGCTACCAGGTCACCATTCTGGAATGAATGAGTTAGCAACACATTATTATGTTCTGCGGTGCTACATGGCTGGTTGTTTCCATGGGCGCCTCAGTGATCATTGCTTCCGGAGTATCGAACACCCAAGGGGTGCCGTGAATTGCACCGGATTTCGCCATGATGTCGGCATGGTCGTTGCCAAGTTTGTCACAACCAGGTGATTAGGAGTGTCCTTTGACTTTCTTCCAATGCACCTGTATGTCGTGTTTGGTTATGAGGTCGTTGCAAGTTAAAATGAGCTCTTTGTTTTTCACTTCTTTGGCCACTCGAAGTAGTCTTTTGTTTCCAAAACGACAAGTGGCATAAGAAGTTGAGTCTGGCGTAGTTTGAGTTGGTGCAGATTGCCAGTTCCGACAAGTCGTGTTTCACCGCTGTTTGCTGGCTGGTCTTGTTGCCTAGCTGAAATTGAACAGGTTTGCGCGGAATGTCATTGTGCCATACCAATCCCACCCCAGTTTGCAAGTGATCTAGATGACGGTAAGAAGAGTCATCCATAAATGCCATCGGCATGCCAAGAGTGAGACTTGACAATCCATCAGCGGTACCAAACGATCAATTAAATCTATCCCAGTCAGCATCTGTTCAGTGTCAATGCACAGGGTGGATAAGTGACATGCTTTTGAAGTTCAGTTTTAGTAGGAGACCCTTGGTTAGAGGCAAGATAGCTTGAGTGAATACTCAAAGTACCGCGTTGCAATGTTCCGTTTTCAATGTTTTGCTGGGTCCACTGCTCTTTTGAGATATGAGGGAAATAGTCAAACCCGAATCTATCAGCCCATCACAGGTCAAACAGTCCTCTAAGACTGCTTTAAGGTATGGCTTATTCGAGGAGGTTTTTCTCGTCATATCCCCAACAAAGTGGATTGGGTTGGAAGAATGGAGCGGTTGGTTATCCGTGTCGATTTTCAAGATGGATAAGCCACCTTCATGACCCAGTGGGTCCTCTTTTGGAATGGGAGAGGAATCAGCTGTTGCAACGCTGCTTACCTTGTGCATCTCCACATCTGTATCAGAGTCTGTAGACAAAACCTGTGGGCTTGTGTTTACATCAAGCGGGCCCTGGACATGGATTTGAGTGAAAGGAGTGAATTTGACGTCCTCGCGAAAGGAGTGAATTTCTGCGGACTCGTTCTCCGGCAATTTTACGCCTAGTCATGGTGACTTATCCTTGTTCTCTTTCGCAAATTTCTTCCGCTGCAGTACATCTCTAATCAGAGCTTCTAGAGAACTTCGGTTGACGTATTGATTAGTTGGACCCTTTGTTGCTCTTGTTACCCTTGTGCCCTGACCCTTTGTTATTGTTAGGTGCAGGAACGTGGCAGCCAAGTCGATCTCTACGGGACCTGTTTGGTTGTGGACATTTTTTATTGATATCATTACCGGTGTGGTGGTTGTTTGGTAGCCACCCACCTTGTGCGTCATCTTTTGCCGCTTCTGTCCCTGATGCCGCACCTTCCAATTGTAGTGATTGTTCCCCCCAAGCTTGAAATTCGAGTTGTTCAGGCTCTTAGCCCGGCTTGCTTTCAATGCTTCAAAAGCTGTGCTCACAAGCTCTGAGTGCCGAGATTGGCAAACCAACGTGGGCAGTAGGGCCCAAGTAGTTAATGAAGTTGGGATGCATGTTTGACAGAAACATTTGTTTGAATGGCAATAGCTCTTCCATTCCTGTTTCAGTGAGCATGCCAAAGTAAGTTGGACGAAACCTATGATACTAGGCTTGTGGGTGTTCATTCCGAGCTTGTTTGCCATTGTTAGCCAATGAGCTGTCATGTTTGCAAGTCGCAGCACCACGGAATTCTATTTTCAAAGCTGTGGCAAGTTTAGTGTAGTTGTTTTGCACGTGTTGCTGTTGTAGACGGATGAACCTTGTCACGTGTCTTTTGGACGTTCCCTTCAACAGGTAAAGCCTGTCAGTATTTGTAATGTTAGGGTAGCCATCCAAGGCGTTCCCTGAGCTCCAGTTGCGAGCTAGGTTGCTCGGTTGGGTCCCGCGATAGTCCCGCGATACAGCGTGACTGTTCTGGAGTTCCTCCAGATGGTACCTAAGGGTGGTACTCTGCTGCATTGCAGAGTCCACTTGGGAGCTTAGGGTATTTATTTTTGACTCCGTTCGGCCTCATACGTATCTGTCATGGTTTGCAGGGAGAGCTCTCGAGTGCGGAGCAAGAGATTCAGTGATGAGATGTCCTCTGCTTGCTTAGAGGTCACTCGCTTCGGTCAAGTTAATATCTCCTCAAATTTCTAAAATCGGCTGGCCCTATGTCCTCGCTCATGAAATTAATAATGACTGAAGTCTACTCACTTCTGAAACGTGAGAGACAGAAATAGTACTATGTTTGGCCCAACTAGTCTATTTCTCAGAAAACCTAAACATCGGCCGGCTCATATGCCCTGGTTCGTAGTATTTAGTAATTCTCCCTTACACACTAACTTTCGTCAGATATACAACACCATAGTCAATCTCTCCACACACACACACTCTCAACAATAATCCTGCCAACAGCTCCATTTTTGTATAACGTATCTTGCTACACAATTCCTATAGACTGAATTCAACACTAAGGCCTAGTTTTATCTTAGATTCCTCGCACGGGGCTCCAATATGTTGTGACGTGACTATCATTAATGTGATGACCTCTATTTAGTGAATAATTACCTACTACGTTGAATTGTTACTTGATGAAATTAATAATGTAACAATTAACTCATTGGGGATTTGGGGCACCACGAGAAAAGTTTGTTTAATGAGTTACCATCTCCCTTATTAACTCAAGAATACTTAGATATCATATCAGTCACTAATTATTAATTTCCTTATATCAGTCTCATTCTGAACGTCTTACACTCCATAAATCTGCACAAACCCGGGTCTCATGGATCATTCCGTACCACACAAATTGATTTGATTATTTATTTACTAACAAGCTAAAAGATAAAATAAGACACACTCACACACACGGTATAGGTTATTGATTAGAAACTTAATACAGTGACAACAGGTCCCTAGTGGACCAACACAATATGACACGTTACACAAGATGGAGATTTAAAGAGAGAGAGGAAGAGAGAAAGACAAGCAACATTTGGATACATTTGTAAACTACGCTTAGTTTAGCCCTAATACCTTGCACCGAACTGCCACTAAGAAGTAATGCATGTATTTACGTGTTGAAGTTCTTCGTTGGGTATCTCTGTTGGGTATCTCTGTTGGGCCCAGGCCTTCGTGGGCAAAGTTCCGCTTGGTGAGAAGGTGCCTGTTCCTCGGGGTAAGTCTCTGATTGTCCACAAGATGTCACAATGTTACTTGTACTCATTCTGGAAGGGGGGTCTTTTGAGGACGGCTAATCAACCGTGTAGATGATTCCAGAGTGGCATTGATTGTTGAGAGGTTCCTTTTGTCTTCAACCTCATGTTGCGTTTCGGGATCATGACTAATTGTAGACCTCAGCTGCAGTTCGTGGTCATTCTAGTCTGATATGTTAACTTCTTTGGGATGGGGGTGGTATTTTGACGTCCGGATGAAAAGCGGGCCCAAAGTAAACTGCCTGCTACTCAGGCCCAGAAGCTAGGATATGCATATAATTGGTAGATTTGGATAGAAAACACTCTAAAGTTTCGAAAAATGTTAAAATAATGTCTGTGAGTATAACAGAACTGAAACCCCGAGGACAAACCATCCCAAAAAAAAAAAATTTCATCCTTCCACTGATTTCAATGGCTGGCACTTTTATAATAGGGTGAAATCGTTCCCGATTGCAGTTCCTAGGTCTTCCACTAGATATCAACAGTCTTTAGAAAGAGTTTCATGCTGTTTTTTGTAAAAATGAGGCAGAAATTGTAGTTTTTCTAGGTGGCTCCCATTTTGGCTGTAGTGTTTCCAAGCACGTGAATGAGAGCGCGTTCTTTGGTATTTTTCTCCAGTAAAGACTAACGATTCTCCGTCTTAAATTTGATTGTTTATTTGCGTATTAGGGAACCTAAGGTTTGATTATAAACGTTGATTGACTTGTTTGTATAAGTTTATTGGTAACGTTTGGGATTCATTTTGTATGCATTTTGGAGGGAAACAGAGTGGATTATTGACTGAAGCGCGCCAGCAAAACTGAGTTTTTATGGATATAAAGAAGGTCTTTATCGAACAAAAGAACCATTTGTAATGTAACTGGGACCTTTTGGAGTGCCAACAGAAGAAGATCTTCAAAGGTAAGGCATATATTATATCCCTATTTCTGACTTTCGTGTCGCAACTCCCTGGCTGAAAATGATTTGTTATGCATTTGTGTGCTGGGTGCTGTCCTCAGATAATCGCATGGTTTGCTTTTGCCGTAAAGCCTTTTTGATATCTGACATGGTGGCTGGATTAACAACAAGTTAAGCTTTATTTTGATGTATTGCACATGAACGTTTAATATTTATAGTAATTTAATTTGAATTTGGCGCCATGCAATTTCACTGGAAGGTGTCAAAATGGGACGCTAGCATCCCACAGATCCACAAGAAGTTAATTCTTAACACAAATGCTTTATACCCTCGGTTAAAAGGGGGCTTTTACGTCATGCTGATACGCTCTCTGGGTTCCCTGGGCCGTGGCTAATTACAAGGCAAGGTATCACAATTGACTATAATCTTGTTAGAGAACTAAAAATCACAATCTTATCGTCACAAAACCATTGTCTTTATCCTGCATATTTTCTCCTCAACGTGAAGTATGTTAACCTCTCGTCCCACCTACTCAACAGCCAGTGGAATCCCGTGGCGCGATATTCAAATACCTTAGAAATGCTATTACTTCAATTTCTCAAACATATGACTATTTTACACCATTTTAAAGACAAGACTCTCGTTAATCTAACCACACTGTCCGGTTTCAAAAAGGCTTTACAACGAAAGCAAAACATTAGATTATGTCAGCAGAGTACCCAGCCAGAAATAATCAGACACCCATTTTTCAAGCTAGCATATAATGTCACAAAAACCAAAACCACAGCTAAATGCAGCACTAACCTTTGATGATCTTCATCAGATGACACTCCTAGGAAATTATGTTATACAATACATGCATGTTTTGTTCAATCAAGTTCATATTTATATCAAAAAACAGCTTTTTACATTAGCATGTGACTAGCATGTGACTAGCATTCCCACCGAACACTTCCGGTGAATTTACTAAATGACTCATGATAAACGTTCACAAAAAACATAACAATTATTTAAAGAATTATAGATACAGAACTCCTTTATGCAATCGCTATGTCCGATTTTAAAATAGCTTTTCGGTGAAAGCACATTTTGCAATATTCTGAGTAGATAGCCCGTCCATCACAGGCTAGCTATTTTGACACCCACCAAGTTTGGTACTCACCAACGTCAGATTTACTATAAGAAAATTGGATTACCTTTGCTGTTCTTCGTCAGAATGCACTCCCAGGACTTCTACTTCAATAACAAATGTTGGTTTGGTTCCAAATAATCCATAGTTATATCCAAATAGCGGCGTTTTGTTCGTGCGTTCAAGACACTATCCGAAGGGTAAAGAAGGGTGACGCACCCGGCGCGTTTCCTGACAAACAATTTCTAAATATTCCATTACCGTACTTCGAAGCATGTCAAACGCTGTTTAAAATCAATTTTTATGCGATTTTTCTCGTAAAAAAGCGATAATATTCCGACCGGGAAACTCTGTACGGAGAAAAAATTGATGATATGTATGCATTCACTGTAAGTCTGTAAGTCGCTCTGGATAAGAGCATCTGCTAAATGACTAAAATGTAAATGTAAAATGTTCAAAGACTGAAAATGTAAACATGGTGAAGTCTCGTGCACGCGCGCCCCTTGTCTCATTGTTCTCAGATCAGCCACTTACCAAATGCGCTACTGTTTTTCAGCCATGGCCTGCAAAGTCATCATTCAACGTTCTGGCGCCTTCTGAGAGCCTATGGGAGCGTTAGAAAATGTCACGTTATGCCAGAGATCCCCTGTTTTGGATAGAGATGATCAAGAAGGCCAAGAAATGGTCAGAGAGGGCGCTTCCTGTTTGGAATCTTCTCAGGTTTTGGCCTGCCAAATGAGTTCTGTTATACTCACAGACACCATTCAAACAGTTTTAGAAACTTTAGGGTGTTTTCTATCCAAATCAAACAATTATATGCATATTCTAGTTACTGGGCAGGAGTAGTAACCAGATTAAATCGGGTACGTTTTTTATCCGGCCGTGCAAATACTGCCCCCTATCCCCAACAGGTTAACATGATATGATAGGACAGTATGAAAATTCTTCAAGTTCCAATGTTTTCATTGTAAAGTCTTCATGCAACTTTTAATGACATAACAAAATAGACCTTCATATTCCAAATTCCAACTGTCATCAGTCGGTTGTGGAAATATATTGTCCCAGTGTCTATTGTTTGATGTTGTAGTTTTTGGCCGGCAAACTCTTCATAAGGCACACAGACATTCCAATCGCCCAAACTAGACCCCAAAAGGAATCATCTGCTGCCTATGGTTTATGATCAACGTGAGGTGTCATAAAACCCCCACATCAATCCCTCTGCGGGAGAGACGGGGCTCTGTAGAGCTGATCCACTGTAACCTGATCCTTGGATCCTCACAGGAGAGTCATGACACCGGGTAGGTTGATTGATAACCTGAACCAGGTTGCAGGCATTGGTTACGGTTTGAAGCTTTTTCTTGAGTTGGCAGCTTGATGAAAGACAGTTAATATTTAAATCACCCAGAAAATGTACCTCTGTTGATATCACATACATTATCAAGCACATACTGACTTAGGACTTGGTGGTCTATAGCAGCTTCCCACAGGGCTTTCTCTTTGTTTCTCCCATCTTAGCAGACTACCTGTTCAGCAGCTTTGGCCTGGGGGCGGTTGTGATGTGGCTCAGCCCGGGTTATATCACCTTGATGTGTGTCTGATGCCTGTATAACTTGTTGAGTGACAATACTCTCTCTCCATCCAGGATAATCCCTGTTCAGTGGCCTTAGGCTCGGGCCTGTGGATGGCCTGGGTTATATTAATGTTGTGTGTCACTTACTCTTTCTCTGTAACTCGTTGAGTGACAGTACTCTCTCTCTGTCTGGCCTCCATCCAGCAGACTCCCTGTTCAGCGGCCTGGGGCTGGGGCCTGTCGTGGGCCTGGGCCTGGTCGGCCTCCTCCTGGTCCTCGTGGTGGTTGACGTCAGCTGCTACTTCCTGCGCCAGTGCGGCCTGCTCATGTGTATCACGCGCAAGCTCTGCAGCAAGAAGATGGCCACCAGCGGCAAGAGCAAGGAGATGGAGGAGGGCAAGGCCGCCTACCTGTGAGTGGACCTTTGACCTTTGAACTGCGAAGACTGACCTTGTGTTATAGAATGTGTGATGTGACATTGTCAGTCAGGCAGGCAGTTAGTCGCAAGCTATTGTTCACTCGCTCACTCACTCACTTGCTTACTCACTCACTCCCTCACTCACTGACTCCCTTACTCACTCACTCACTCACTCACTCACTCACTCAGAGTGCGTCTCAATTCTTTCTACTCCCTTTTCCCTCATACGTTCTGATCTGGAAGAATTGGAAAGGTGAAAGTTAATCCTCCATTTGGTTTCAGACATTATTATTTTCACCTGTCCAAACTTTACATATAATTGCAGATGATGGAAAGTAAGCCAATTGAGACGCACGCAACGGCAGTTTATATCTCACCCGGTCACTCCCCACTGTCAAAATATGTTAATCACTCATTCAATCATTTAATGCTCACTATGCAGAAATATACTCGGTACAGTTTGTTTTTTCATGTGAACTTGTATGTTGTATGTTTGGTGTGTATGCACGCACTTGTGTGTTTGTACGTGCGTGCATGTGTGTCCATATGTTCGTTTGTGGCGTGTGTGCACATGCATGTGTATGTGTGATAGAAAGGAATAATACAAGACTATGTGTCTAAATCTAGGTAACAGTGTGTGCGTATCTGTGTTCAGGTTTCACTGAGCATGCCATTGCAAAACCACAGCTATTACTGTTTACCTCCACTTTCCTTCCCATGAAACTGGAGTTTCATTTGAAACAGCATGAATAATTAATAAATGCAAGATAGGACTGATGACTCTAGCACAGCAGAATGGATGTAGAGTGAGAGTGAAAGAGCAATAAAGATTGGGAAAGATGGAAAGAGAGAGAGAGGGGTTGGGGAGAACGAGAGATAAAGAGAGTGAAAGAGGAATAAAGTGGAGAGAGGGATATAGGGAGAAAGATGGATAGAGTGGGAGAGTTGTCAGTGTGTCTCTCCAAGCCAAGGGAAGGGAAGAGCCTAACAAGACAGCGTGTAGCTAGACTGAACATTGTGCTGAGTCACAGGGAGGTGTAATGGAGTCTGCGCGTGTGTATGCGTGCTTGCGACTGTCTGGTCGGTGGGTGGGTGCGTGCGACTGTCTGGTCAGTGGGTGGGTGGGTGATATCTTCCTGCTGAGACTGCAGACTGCCTCTGACTCAGGCCTTTCTACACATCTGAGGGATTTGGATTAATGGAAAGTAGGAGATGCTTTAAGTTTCAGATGCTAATTCAAGTCCACCACGGTGCTTAAGTGGTGCTAAGATGGGATTCTGAGTCTTAGAGATGTGTTGAATGTTCTGTAGGATTGTATAAGTTATGTAAGACACATGTAAACGGTACACCTTCTCATGACAGTAAGTGGTAAATTGGAAAGAGTTGATTAGTAAAATTTGGATAGTAAAATTTGATTCTGATTGAGCTGACTTGTGTAGGGTTGTGCTACGTAATTCGTGTATGGTTGTGCTGGTCATGTCTATAACGCGAAGAATACAGCGTGTTTTACCAGTTTGCTTTGGGCAGCATCTCATTCCAAAAAGTTGTTCCCTTCCTTGCAGCCTTGCTAGATCTGATTTTAAAATGGGTGTAAGCAAAATAGAAGAAACTAGCTGGAGCTACTGCTTACACCAACTCAATTGTCTCAGATCTGCAGGGGGGTTGAACAAGGGCAGAGGGAAAGGGACAACAACCAGCCCGTATTTGTTCCCACACAATAGCGGCCCACTTTATATTTCCAAAAGAATCACATTATAATTAAATAATTTGATTAAATTAAAATAACTTTAATTCACTGGCTAATTAACTATTCATTGATTTCAGGAATGCATGCTTTCAGCATTTTTAGGTGACGAAGCATACAAATGTGCATTAGCAATGTATAATTATTTAATTGCATATTTGATGTGTTTTTGCCTGCCATAATTCATTTTGTATTGAGCAAGGACGTGCTTATGTGGAAAAGGTTTTAATCAACGGTTTGTGTCCTTTTTAATAGATTTACATTGTGTTTCTATACAAACAAAATACATTCCTAATCATAATATTTTATTTAGCTTATATAGTGCTTTTCAGTACAAAAAATAATCTCAAAGTGCTAAAAAAAGCTAAATTAACAAGCACAGCATTGTAAAAACAAATGAACACACGTCCAAATAGAGAGAAATCTATTTGGGGACATAATATTACTATGAATAACATTAGGATGGAATAAATTAAACGAACACCCAACATGATTGATTAACCCATTTATGTCTTCTACCGAGATAAATGTACAAGTCATCTCCTATACTTAATTATTGTTTAGCATTTTAAGCACTGTACACTTTTCACTAAGTGGCAAATATAGTGGCAAAGTAACTGACCATGTTTTTTTTATGTTTGTAAGATTAGTTCTGCATCTTGGAGGAAATAGTAATTGAGTTATCTTTGGCTTAGGAGTGTTGTCTTATGTTATAGGTTATAATAGGATATGTAAGGTCTGGCGGGACTTGAGGACTGCACTTTTGCTTCGTAAAAGGTATGCTTTATATGTGTTTCCTACATGCTGTTTGGACTCGTTTCTCCCTTGTGTTTAAAGCAGGGTTCTCAAACTACAAGCCCGTAGGCCAAATGCGGCCCGCAAGCTGCTTTAATGTGGATGGTACTTGTCAATTGTCTCTACACGTTTATGTTCGGCATTCTCAGACTGTTTGAGGACTGAACCTTACGCTGGGAATACACTACACAATTCTAAAATCTTAACAACTTGGACGTGCGCCGATTTCCTTGTCCCAAATATTTTATTCTGTCCATCCTCAACCCCAGGTTGCTCACATTACACAATGATTCCCTATTTCATCTTGCCCTGAGTTTCTCGGTTGTCATAGGAAAAAAATGCTGACACGCAAACTGAACTGGTTTATTAGTGTGCACATTATTGTGTGCAGAAACTTTTTTTTTTAAAGAGACCAAGGAGCAGAATATGGACTTAATTCTATATTATCATCATTATTTCATATTGTCTTTTTGGTTTTGATCATGGTAGGATGCAGATGTAATATTGGTGCCCCAGCTGGGTGGAGATTTCACTTAAGGACCAATGGAATGGTCTAAAATAAGCAAACTCCGCTCATCCGGGCCATATAAAACGAACTTGCCCATTGAAAAGGCATTGTGCTCTCTCCACAGCTCCACCAATCTATCTTCCATCACCTCAGTCCACACGGTGTGTGTTGCTGTTGCTTTCTTCTTCGCCATCATTGTTGGTCTCACATGCTGAGCCCTCATTGGCCATTGTCAGCAGTCCTTGTCCAATCGCGTCGTAGCACTGCACATACTACAAGATGTATGACCAAAAAGTCTGAAAATTATCGGACAACCGACAGGGATCTGGAGAACTGAACAGCCATCATCGGTGTGTCCTTGACTCGCTCAAACTTCGTGAGTCCCAACGTAATAATCCTAGCCCTAGTTCATAGAATTTCACCCCGATCATGGAAATTTGTCTGCGACGGCAAAAATGTGGCGAATTTGTGGCAAAAAAAAATGAGTAGTGTATGCCCGGCATTATGGACTTTTCAGGCTTATTATAGGACATCGGCCCCCTCAGTCACTACTGACATACTGTGGAGCTTAACACCCAAACCCCCTGAGATAGGAAGTGGTTGAACCCAGGGCCAGTCAGGTTCCCCCGACTCAGCCCAATCCAATCCCTTTGGATTGTCGGCAAGCCCCAAAGCACTGGTGTGGATAGCCTTATTGGCGAGATTAACATTGTCGGAGGAAGGAGCAAGCGAGGGAACGAGAGAGACTTCCCCACTGTGCTTTGGTGTCACTTGGAGGCTCTGTAGATTACAGACAGGCACACTGAGATATCTCCTCCGCCTTCTGTGTGAGGGTTAAGTATACAGGGTTGCATGGAGACATGGCCGCTGGAGATATCATAGAAGTAAAGGAGAGACGAGAACAGGAAAGCGCTGCTTCTGTCTGCTTTGTGTCACAAATGGATTTGCTGATGTGTGTGTGTGTGTGTGTGTGTGTGTGTGTGTGTGTGTGTGTGTGTGTGTGTGTGTGTGTGTGTGTGTGTGTGTGTGTGTGTGTGTGTGTGTGTGTGTGTGTGTGTGTGTGTGAATCTGTGTGTGTGAATCTGTGTGTGTGCACGCACGTGCATGCTCATGCCTGTGTGTGTTTGTGCGTAGGGGCGATGGGTCCAAGGATCCTATCGTTGAGATGAGAACGGAAGAGGAGAGAATAACTAACCACGATGGGAGCCCAGTGCACGAACCCAACGAGACTACACCTCTCACAGAGCCTGAGTAAGGAACCAGAACCACTAGGGTTCTAAGGCCCTGTCCACCCTAATGCTGCGTTTAGATGGTACGAGGTAGACGGCAAATCGGATGTCATTGTTTTCAATGACAGCACAACGGTAAATGCCGTTGAGCCAGGTGGTGAATGCCGTCAGTAGCCACGGTAGAAGGGACTTGCCCCGCATAGTTCAAATATTTTGACCTTTGCCGTAGTGTTGTTTTCTACCGGATGTTAATTTGCACTTATTGTTTACTGAAATTACCATAGCAACGCATACTGTCGTGTTGGCTTGCTTTTGACGTCACCCTTTTTCTTGCGTTCTTGTCCAGCTATGCTCACTGGTATGACGTTATTTTGTGTCCCTCGTCTAAACGTAGCATAATGTAACCCCAACCTAACCCAAATATGCAGCCCTATTAGTAGAAAATGGCACTTTAGCTGAAGTTGACAGGAAGCATAAGGAGTTGGTGTTTTAGTGTGTTTTCTAGGTCTTGGTTTATGGTGTTGCCCTTGCACTCACTTAACTGATATCATTTATGGACATGGTTATAGGTTGTATGGTGGACTGGACATATAGTCGTGGAAATGTGCTTTGGTATGAAAGAGTATGGTGAATTCAGGCCACATCCGTGTCCAGTCAGTCAAGAGCCTTCTACAGTACATGGTTCAACAGCCAGGGGCCAAAGCTCAAAGTTTAGTTCATCTTACAGCAGGCCTCTTCAACCAAAGGGTGTCCCTTGCCAATGGGATCGTTGAACGCTACTGGATTTGATAGTTGTAGTGTTGTCTTTAATCGACTGAGCTTGCATGAGTACTTTAAATGAATCAGGTGTAGATTGTTCGTTGTTGTATTTCCGGCGTTATAGATGAGGGATTGTTTTTGTTACATAATTTTTTGTTTGTGTATTTTTTTATGTATGTTCAGTAAGTGAATTGAGTGCTGTTGAAACTGTTGATATTATAAACCACTATATTAATATATTGATCAAGTAAATGTATTAATTAGACAGTCAGTCAGGTAGTGTTAACTTTGAATGTATTACCTGCATTGAGTAGCAGTAGAGGACCGCTACTTATGTTATGGATGCATCATTCTCCATCGTATTCACTCTATGCTACCATGGAAACTACCACTCATCCCACCTCTTATAGTTCACCAATAAGGATGCATGCTCTGTATGCGTGTATGTAAATGCATTATCTAAATGTCATATCAAAATGTATACGTTTCACAGGGTGATTAAGTCCTTTCACATTCCACATTTCTATGTATTGATTGTTTATGAGCGTGTTCTCTGTACTGTTACCGTAATTAACAATGAACAGCCATGGTCATGAGTGAGACGTGGGTTGAGTGAAATGTGTAGTTATAATTAACCCTTTCATCTGAGGTCTCTCACTCAGACGTGTCTGTCTCCTTTGTCTCTCTCCCACAGGAAGCTACCGCTGAAGGAGGAGAACGGGAAGGAGACGCTGAAGCCCGACATGATCGAGATCAAAGTGCACAGTGACAACAGCATCCACACAAAGCAAGACGACAGTAAAGCATAAAATGTGTGTGCCCTCTCGCCCCTCGCCGCAAACGAGAACATTTCGGAGCATCCTACCCTGAGACCAAAACACAGAATAAACACGACACAAAAAAAATATGATGATATCTCTTATATGTCCATTAGGGCCCAGAGAAAAACGAAAAGTGTAAATACAAATAATAGAGAGGAAGACCCCAACAACAAGCGTTTTTATGTGACTAATCAATGATGTTGTTTCTATCCAAGATGGCTCCAGTCGAAGACACTTCGTGTTGATCAGTGATTGTAATATTGTTTCGTTTTTTTCCTCTGACTTTGGTTTTGTTGTTTTTTATGCCTTGGCTGTTGCTTATCCATTGCTTTTATTTATTTTCCTTCCCCCTCTTATTCAATCCCCATTTGCAAAAACACACCCGATCCTACACACATACATACACACACGAACACATAGACACCAAAGCTCTCTGTATTAAGGATAAGTACCGCCACTATCGACTCCCACTCAAGTCTACTGTGCCTGGTAAAAAGATCTCCTACAGTAGCATTTACAGAGTAAGCTTCCCTGTCCTCACTGCAGCAGTCTCGTCTGTATTCTATTGCGGCTCTGGTCTAAGATGTGATGTCTGGGCTGTCCTGTCTAATGCTTGTGTACTACGTTACATCCGCCCCTTTATGCCCACTCCTCTTTGAGCTTCCGGCTCAGAGAATGTCGAGCTAACTCATCGGGTATGCCACCCTTTTGATTTGTTTTTCTTTTAAAGAAGATAAAAAAATTAACAGGTACTGTAAAGGTGCCTTTGCACATTGTAGTGATACTCGTCTTGGTGTGTCTGAATGTGTCTGCTGTTATGAGTGTGAGAGCTATTTTTGTGTAAATATATTTAGCATATTTGATCAAAATCGTTTGCGTTAACTATGCAGACTGTCTGTCTCCATTATTTTACTAATGTACCATGTATTTCCATAAGGTGACAGCATGACAGGAAAAAAATCTCTGATAACAGCTATTTGTTAGCCAGTCGGAAATAATCCCCCAAGATCCAGTATGGTTCTAGGTGGTTACATCTGGGAGAACCACATGGTCTGTGTGGTCAGGAAGTTAGCCAGGAAATGTAAAATATTTTGAACAGAATATGAGCATAGTTACACCTGCCACTGTTGACCAATGAGCTGGCTTCATTGTAGGGATTGTGCAAGGTTGTGTTTTAGCACGGGTTTTGATGGTGATGCCATGAGTACTGCTGTTTTTTGGCAGAAAATGAATCTGTACCGGGCCCTTGGAGTTATAGGTAATGTTTCCTGTGTATTTGTTAACCGTCTTCATGGTGTATCTGTAACCAGGCTACAGCTCTTGTTATCTTGCACCTCAAAACACAACAATAAACAACAGAGACAATTTTGTGTTATTTTATGTTTACTCTGCTTTATATTGAATGTTTATTTACATTTTTGCTGTTCAATTTTTTTTAAATACATTTTTTCTCAAAGACAGGAAAAAAAACTATTGATGTTGACATGAAATTGAAATGTGAAAATAATGTGGGTGTCATACAGTTCTGTGAGTAGTTATTGGGGGGACAAAAAGTAGTCTATAAAAAGAAAAAGACGGTCATGTCCAATATTGTTTGTTTAATTTGAAAGTTGTGCCATCATTCTATTGACTAAAGGCGAAAACCAATGAATGTTGAATTGTTCTGTTCTCAACTGTTAAAGACTAGACTTCAACACACGGGCACACACATGAAGTATTTCAGTCATGTTTTTTAGATACACTTAATTTATAGTTGATTTTAGTTTAATGCCAATATTAATGATCGAAAACCAATAACTTTTTTCTGTTCATTTTCTTTCTCTGATGTTGTCATGTAAATAGGTAAAGAAAAAAAAGATATTTTACAAAGCTCTTATGTAAATAGACCCGGAAAAGATGAGTCTTTTTTCAAAAGCAAAAACAGGCTTTCTTGTGTGAACGCTCTCCAGCTGAAGAAACGCTTATTTTAGTTCTGGTCCGACAGTTCAGTGACGACGTGACAGTGGTCTTTACTATTCATCACTTTACCCTCAAGAAAACACACACACAGTGGGACCTTAGGTCACTTCACAGCATTTCAATGGAGGCTGTAATTAAGATAATAGCATGCCTTGGTTTTCCCACGGCCCATTGTCCCCCTGGACCCTTGCTGCAATGGCAACAGTGTAAACCATTAAATTAAAATGTAATAGGAGGCTTGTTTGCCATTAGCCGAGGGAGCGGTGCACATGATCTTTGGTGACTGGACTGTTCCTTGCAGAGTCGACTTGACGGACACCGTCGTGCTGCCCATTAGTTTGTAATGACCCTGTCGTTAATTATAGAGTGGCGCTGTGAATGCTGGGAAATGTAGTATTTGCCACTGCTTGAGAGCTAGGTGGACTCTGACAGTTAGCTCTGCTAGGGTAACGAGGGTTTTAGCACAGGCAGCATACAGTATTTGAGCACTGAAATGTGCGTGATACTGCGTGTGTATGCGTGCCTGTATATGTAAGTATAAGTCCATGTGTGCTGCGTGCGTGTGCTGTGTGTGTCTTAAGAATTTAAAAATGGATTATCATGTATATCGCTGTCATCAATTCTCTGGCTGGAGCGCTCTGCATGTGTGTCTGAGAATCCCCTCTACCCCTCTTTGCTCCATAGGTTTTACCCCATAAAACTGCCTTTGTTTTCTCTCCCAAAGCACGATTGGTAAACTGTACCTGCAGTCCTGGAGTTGCTCTGTAGCCTGTTAAGACAACTGTAAATAGGGAGCACATTGCCTGATGGCCATGAGATTTGTACATGTTATTTTATATCTGAATATGAGTCTATTCCCCCGTTCCCTCCTCCCACATCTCTCCCCCTCGGACTCCGTCTCAGTCTGTCTCCAAAGAGAGTACTGGTGTGTTTCTAGCTCTGTGTATTGTGTCCCCGCCTCTTGTCCCCCCCAGACTGAGTGTGCTTACGCAGGGGGTGGAAACTGTCGATGTGGCAGTAACCAATGGAACACCCTGTAACAAACCTCCTGTCATTTTATCAGCTGTAAATAAACATGTCCTGGTGAAAGATGATGCATGTGGGAGTCGGTCATTCAGTAGGTTTCATCTCATTGTTTTTTATCTTGGTTGTGGTTTTACTACATTTGGTGACCCGTGTGAGGAGAATTAAAGAATAATTGTTTGTGTCCCAAATGGTACCCTGAAGTGCACTATATAAGGAATAGGGTGTCATTTAGGACATCGACATCCTCATACAGGGCACAGAGTGTAGTGGTGCAACACAACACTTGAATGGGAATTGATTCAATGTCAGACCTGGGTTCAAATACATTCATATTTAAGCATTTGTATTTCAAACACTTATTTTCTTTGTATTGGTATATTTCCAAATACATTCCAATATTCAACTACTTGCATTTTCAAGGACAAAATATTCAAATACTCACTTCGAAATGTAGGCGAAAGTAATTGAAATACAATAAATAGTATTTTAACTGAGAATACTCCAAAGACACCGTTATTCAGCATGCTTTTGCACTTTATGCAAAGTCAGTAAGTGCAGATTTGTAGATAAACCTCAATCGCATCGAGGTCGCTTCCAAACCATATCAGCCTGCCTCGGATGACAGGGACCGAGCAAAACATAATCAACTCGATTCTATTTCAAGAGACAAAGTGTTTTATTAACGATAATTTACCAAAACAAACTTAGAACTCTGCTCAAAGGGCTCCAAATGGTTCAAAATAAGAGACAACGAGAACTGAAGTGTTTTCTAACCAAGCTGCCCCCACTTCAAACCTCATTTGAAGTTTATATAGAACATGTACTCACACTACTTGCCTCTCTCCTCGCTGCTCTGTTTTCCCTACAAGACGGCTCTGTTCACTGATGGTTTGATGTGACTTTGAGGGCTTCTCTCTGTTCTCTTGCGATGTTAATGGCCTTTTCACCAAATTGGCTGAAACCAGTTCAAGGTAGGGTGACCCAAATATGAAAAATGAATAACTGGTACATTGATCAAGTTTGATCATACATTTATTGGTCCCCTCCCCCCATGTCAAAAAATTTGAATCAGGAGGCAGGAGTTACCATGGTTTTACTTCTGGCTTTATGCAATAAAGACAGAAAATGACTATGGTCACGCATGTGCAGTGCACATTAAGAGTGAAATTGCTTTATCAGTTGGGGAGAACATTCGATATGTCTTGCCAGGAAGCTAATCCTGAAGACGGATGCTGTTGCATTATTGACAGTGGATCTTGCAAGCGCTGACCATAATGTAAGTATCAGTGTTTGATGAGCCTGACATGTTAGCCAACATTTTAGGGGGATCGGGGGCTAACGTTAGATAATGCAACTGTGGATGCTTTGACTTGTGAACTGTGTATTTTCTGTAACACACCTGATAGTCACTATATGGTTTTTGTTCTTCCATCCCTAAGCCCCCAACATTGAGTCTTAGAACTACCAGCACACAGCTGGCATGAAGGAATGTTGTCCACAAAAGGAGTTGCGGTGTGTATAGTATTTGTAAATTACCTCAAGTCATATTTTGCCATCTCCTTTTGACTTTCCACTATCACCAAGCTGTAATGATAGACATTTTAGAAAATTCAACATCTACTCTGTCTGCACAGCTTCCCAGGCAACCACCGCAGCTTGAATGCTGTGATATAAAATCAGCTTTCCCAAGGCAAAGAAGGGGGGATATGCTGTGAAGCGTGTGAAGACAGACCCAACATACTGTATGTCATTGTTATTCATTCATAGAATGAGTAGATCACTCCATCAACAAATTGATAGCATCATAACTCTGAATGGTAAATAAAAGGAAATCAAATTCATCAACCATTTTACAAAATATTACAGGCTCTTGGCTTTCCTCTTCAATGAGGTTACCCTTGATCCAGCACCGTATATGAGGAAGCTGTGCGAGATGTCCATCCCAGGGCCCCTGTCTGCCCAGTGTGAGAGGCCTGACAAGGAGGAGGCCATAGATGGATTTGTCTACCTCTTCAATCTTGGGGGTGACTGAAGCCAAATGCTTGACTGAAGCCTACTTGACTGAAGTGGGATACATGGGTCCCCCTCCTGTCCCCCTCCCCTCCCCGTCAATCTCTATAGTTGGTTGCATTTCCTAAAGCCTAAGTTATTCATTTTTACTTGAAAAACCCATAAAAAAATAAACATCCTCGCACTGTCAACTGAGTTTATTTTCAGCAAACTTAACATGTGTAAATATTTGTATGAACATAACAAGATTCAACAACTGAGACATAAACTGAACAAGTTCCACAGACATGTGACTAACAGAAATTGAATAATGTGTCCCTGAACAAAGGGGGGGTCAAAATCAAAAGTAACAATCAGTATCTGATGTGGCCACCAGCTGCATTAAGTACCGAAGTCCATCTCATCATGGACTGCACCAGATTTGCCAGTTCTTGCTGTGAGATGTTACCCCACTCTTCCACTAAGGCACCTGCAAGGTCCCAGACATTTCTGGGGGGAATGGCCCTAGCCCTCACCCTCCAATCCAACATGTCCCGGACGTGCTCAATGGGTTTGAGATCTGGGCTCTTCGCTGGCCATGGCAGAACACTGACATTCCTGTCTTGCATTGTCATGCTGGAGGGTCATGTCACACTGCCCCAGACCATGACGGACCCTCGACCTCCGAATCGATCCCGCTCCAGAGTACAGGCCTCGGTGTAACGCACATTCCTTCTACGATAAACGCAAATCCGACCCCCACCCCTGGTGAGCCAGAACCGCGACTCGTCAGGGAAGAGCACTTTTTGCCAGTCCTGTCTGCCCATAGGAGACGTTGTTGCCGGTGATGTCTGGTGAGGACCTGCCTTACAACAGGCCTACAAGCCCTCAGTCCAGCCTCTCTCAGCCTATTGCGGGCAGTCTGAGTGCTGATGGAGGGATTGTGCGTTCCTGGTGTAACTCAGGCAGTTTTTGTTGCCATCCTGTACCTGTTCCGTAGATGTGATGTTCGGATGTACCGATCCTATGCAGGTGTTGTTACACGTGGTCTGCCACTGCGAGGACGATCAGCTGTCTATCGTGTCTCCCTATTGCACTGTCTTAAGCATCTCACAGCAGTACGGACATTGCAATTTATTGCACTGGCCACATCTGCAGTCCTCATGCCTCCTTGCAGCATGCCTAAGGCACGTTCATGCAGATGAGCAGGGACCCTGGGCATCTTTCTTTTGGTGTTTTTCAGAGTAAGTTGAAAGGCCTCTTTAGTTTCTTAATATTTCATAACTGAGACCTTAATTGCCTACCGTCTATAAGCTGTTAGTGTCTTAACGACCATTCTACAGGTGCGTGTTCATTACTTGTTTATGAGTCATTGAACAAGCATGGGAAACAGTGTTTAAACCATTTACAATGAAGATCTGTGAAGTTATTTGGATTTTTACAAATTAACTTTGAAAGACAGGGTCCTGAAAAAGGGACGTTTGTTTTTTTGCTGACTTTATATCACATTTTGTTTCTTCGTATTATTTTTTTTCAAGCTTTCGGACGGGAGATGAATGTTAGAAATTGTACGATTCAATGAGTTGCACACTGTAGGCCGTCCGGGTGCCTATATTAGGCTTGTGGCTCTACTTCTTTTTTTTATGTCAAATGATGTCTCACCATTATTTTGCACCTTTATTTCTCATGAGTGTTCATGTTGATCAATATTTTGTCTATGCTGGCCTATTGTAAATCAAATCAAACTTTATTTGTCACATGCGCCAAATACAACAAGTGTATACCTTACCGTGAAATGCTTACTTACAAGCCCGTAACCAACAGTGCAGTTCCAAAAAGAGTTAAGATAATATTTACCAAATAAACTAAAGTAAAAAATTATAAAGTAACGCAATAAAATAACAATAACGAGGCTATGTACAGGGGGTAAAAAGCAAGTAGCAGCAGTGTACAAAACAAATGGAGGGGGGCGGAGGTGTCATTGTAAAATAGTCCGGTGGCAATTTGATACATTTTTCAGCAGGTTTATGGCTTGGGGTAGAAGCTGTTAAGGAGCCTTTTGGTCCTAGACTTCGCACTCCGGTACCGTTTGCTGTGAGGTAGCATAGAAAACAGTCTATGACTCGGGTGATTGGAGTCTCTGACAATTGGTTGGGCTGTCCTCTGACACCACCTAGTATATAGGTCCTGGATGGCCACAGTAATGTTCTGGGCCGTACGCACTACCCTCTGTAGCGCCTTACGGTCAGATGCCAAGCAGTTGCCATACCTGGCGGTGATCCAACTGGTCAGGATGCTCTCGATGGTGCAGATGTAGAGCTTTTTGAGGATCTGAGGACTCGTACCAAATCTTTTCAGTCTCCTGAGGGGGAAAAGGTGTTGTCGTGCCCTCTTCACAAGTGTCTTGGTGTGTTTGGACCATGATAGTTTGTTGGTGACGTGGACACCAAGGAACTTGAAACTCTCAACCCGCTCCACTACAGCTCCATCGATGTTAATGGGGGCCTGTTCGGCCCGCCTTTTCCTGTAGTCCACGATCAGTTCCTCACATTGAGGGAGAGGTTGTTGTTCTGGCACCACACTGCCAGGTCTCTGACCTCCTCCCTATAGGCCCTCCCTATAGTCTCATTGTTGTCGGTGATTAGGCCTACCACTGTTGTGTCGTCAGCAAGCTTAATAATGGTGTTTGGTCACGCAGTCATGGGTGAACAGGGAGTACAGGCGGGGACTAAGTACATACTCCTGATGGGCCCTAGTGTTGAGGATCAGCGTGGCAGACATGTTGTTGCCTACCCTTACCACCTGGGGGCTGCCCGTCAGAGAGTCCAGGACCCAGTTGCAGAGGGAGGCGTTTAGTCCCAGGGTGCTTAGCTTAGTGATGAGCTTCGTGGGCACTATGGTGTTGAGCAATGAGCTGTAGTCAATGAACAGCATTTTCACATAAGTGTTCCTTTTGTCCAGGTAGGAAAGGGCAGTGTGGAGTCCGATTGAGATTGCATTCACTTCCTTGGGCACAGGGACTATGGTGGTCTGCTTGAAACATGTAGGTATTACAGACTTGGTCAGGGAGAGGTTGAAAATGTCAGTGATGACACTTGCCAGTTGGTCCACGCTTGCTTTGAGTACATGTCCTGGTTATCCATCTGGCCCTGCAGTTTTGTGAATGTTGACCTGTTTAAAGGTCTTGCTCATATCGGCTACCGATAGAGTTATCACACAGTCGTCCAGAACAGCTGATGCTCTCGTGCAAGCTTCAGTATTGCTTGCCTCGAAGCATGCATAAAATGCATTTAGCTCGTCTGGTAGGTTTGTGTCACTGGGCAGCTTGCGTCTGGGTTTCCCTTTGTAGTCGGTAATAGTTTTCAAGCCCTGCCAAATCCGACGAGTGTCAGAGCCGATGTAGTAGGATTCAATCTTAATCTTGTATTGACGCTTTGCTTGTTTGATGGTTCGTCTGATGGATAGCGGGATTTCTTATAAGCGTTTGGATTAGTGTCCCGCTCCTTCAAAGCGGCAGCTCTAGCCTTTAGCTCAATGCGGATGTTGCCTGTAATCCATGACTTCTAACGGTCACTGTGGGGATGACATCGTCAATGCACTTATTGATGAAGCCGATGACTGATGTAGTATACTCCTCAATGCCATTGGATGAATCCCGGAACATATTCCAGTCTGTGTTAGCAAAACATTCCTGTAGCTTAGCATTCACATCATCTGACTACTTCTGTATTGAGCGAGTCACTGGTACTTCCTGTTTTAGTTTTTGCTTGTAAGCAGGAATCAGGAGGATAGAATTATGTTCAGATTTGCCAAATGTAGGGCAGGGAGCTTTGTATGCATCTCTGTGTGTGGATTAGAAGTAGTCTAGAGTTTTTTTTCCCTCTGGTTGCACATGTGGGGTGGCAGGGTGGAGTTTTTTTTCTTCTGGTTCCACATGTGGGGCGGCAGGGTAGCCTAGTGGTTAGAGCGTTGGACTAGTAACCGAAAGGTTGCAAGATCAAACTCCCGAGCTGACAAGGTAAAAATCGGTCGTTCTGCCCCTGAACGAGGCAGTTCCTACTGTTCCCACTGTTCCTAGGCCGTCAATGAAAATAAGAATTTGTTCTTAACTGACTTGCCTAGTTAAATAAAGGTAAAATAAATAATAAAATGTGACATGCTGGTAGAAATTAGGTAAAATGGATTTAAGTTTGCCTGCATTAAAGTCCCCGGCCACTAGGAGCACCGCTTCTGGATGAGCATTTTCCTGTTTGTTTATGGCCTTATAGAGTTGGTTAAGTGCGGTCTTAGCATCAGTTTGTGGTGGTAAATAGACAACAACAAATAATATAGAAGAGAACTCTCTTGGTAGATAGTGTGGTCTACAGCATAAGGTCAAATCAATTCAAATGTTATTAGTCACATACACATGGTTAGCAGATGATATTGCGAGTGTAGCGAAATGCTTGTTTTCCGACAGTGCAGCAATATCTAATAAGTAATCTAACAATTCCACAACAACTACCTAATACACACAAATCTAAGTTAAGGGATGGAATAAGAATATATACACATAAATATAAGGATGAGCAATGATTGAGCGGCACAGGCCAGATGCAATAGAAGGTATAAACTACAGTATATACATATGGGATGAGTAATGCAAGATATGTAAACATTATTAAAGTGGCATTATTAAAGTGACTAGTGATCCATTTATTAAAGTGGCCAATGATTTCAAGTCTGTATGTATGCAGCAGCCTCTCTGTGTAAGTGATGGCTGTTTAACAGTCTGATGGCCTTGAGATAGAAGCTATTGTCAGTCTCTCGGTCCCAGTTTTGATGCAACTGTACTGACCTCACCTTCTGGATGGTAGCGGGGTGAATAGGCAGTGGCTCGGATGATTGTTGTCCTTGATGATCTTTTTGGCCATCCTGTGACATCGGATGCTGTAGGTGTCCTGGAGGGCAGGTAGTTTGCCCCCGGTGATGCGTTGTGCAGACTGCACCACCCTCTGGAGAGCCCTGCGGTTGTGGGCGGTGCATGCCGTACCAGGCGGTGATACAGCCCGACAGGATGCTCTCAATTGTGCATCTGTAAAAGTTTGAGGGTTTAAGGTGACAAGCCAAATTTCCTCAGCCTCCTGAGGTTGAAGAGGAGCTGTTGTGCCTTCTTCACCACACTGTCTGTGTGGGTGGACCATTTCAGTTTGTCCGTGATGTGTACGCTGAGGAACTTAAAACTTTCCACCTTCTCCACTGCTGTCCCATCGATGTCGATAGGGGGGTGCTCCCTTTGCTGTTTCCTGAAGTCCACGATCATCTCCTTTGTTTTGTTGATGTTGAGTGAACTTCTGAACACCAGAACAGCGATTAGCGAGCAGTAGGTACTCTACCTCAAGCGAGCAATACCTTGAGACTTCTTTAATATTAGACATCGCGCACCAGCTGTTATTGACAAATAGACACACCCCCACCCCTTGTCTTACCAGACATAGCTTCTCTGTCCATCCGGTGCATGGAAAATTGGGCCTGTTCCCAAGAAAGCAGTATAGCCTTCGCGTCGGACTCGTTAAAGGAAAAAGCTTCTTCCAGTTCGATGTGAGTAATCGCTGTTCTGATGTCCAGAACTTATTTTCGGTCATAAGAGTCGGTAGCAGCAACATTATGTACAAA
The DNA here is from genome assembly GCF_901001165.1 of Salmo trutta. NCBI lineage: Eukaryota > Metazoa > Chordata > Actinopteri > Salmoniformes > Salmonidae > Salmo > Salmo trutta. The sequence goes on along the minus strand of NC_042995.1, from coordinate 23,339,868 downwards.
ATAAGTTAAAACTAAGTTACAAACAACGCAAAAAAATGAACAAAATAGCACAGTTGGTTAGGAGCACGTAAAACGTCAGCCATCCTCTCCGTAAATGTCTGATCATTATATACAATTATGAACGTAGTGTCATTTATAATGGTAATGCAGAGCATCCAATAAAGTGTCCAGTACACTTATTGAATGCAGTTTTCATGTACATTCCCTTATGTCTAAGCTTCTAAGGTGACTCAGGCTTTACTAATTATTGTGAAGAAGTGTATCAGTGAACTGTATCCTGTACATACTATTTAGGCTCGCAATGAAATGTAGCCCAATGTTTATCTTGTTACCTTGAAACAACCACAAGGGTGTTTTAAAGAGCTGTCAGACAAGGTGAGCTCATGAATACAGTGCATTCGTAAAGTATTCGGACCCCTTGACTTTTTTCAAATTTTGTTACGTTACAGCCTTATTCTAAAATAGTTTAAATAGTTTTTTCCCCTTCTCAATCTTCACACAATACCCAATATTGACAAAGCAAAAACAGGTTTTTAGAAATGTTTGCATGTTTATAAAATAAAAAAAAGCAGAAATCAAACCTTTACATAAGTACTCAGATCCTTTACGCAGTACTTTGTTGAGGAAGCTTTGGCAGCGGTTACAGCCTCAAGTCTTCTTGGGTATGACGCTACAAAACTGGGCACACCTGTATTTTGCATTTCTCCCATTCTTCTCTGCAGATCCTCTCAAGCTCTGTCAAGTTGGATGGGGTGCGTCACTGAACAGCTATTTTCAGGTCTCTCCAGAGATGTTCAAGTCCGGGCTCTGGCTGGGCCACTCAAGGACATTCAGACACTAGTCCCGAAGCCACTCCTGCATTGTCTTGGCTATGTGCTTAGGGTTGTTGTCCTGTTGGAAGGTGAACCTTCGCTCCAGTCTGAGGTCCTGAGTGGTCTGGAGAAAGTTTTCATCAAGGATCTCGCTGTACTTTGCTCTGTTCAACTTTCCCTCGATCCTGAGGAGTCTCCAGTCCTTGCTGCTGAAAAACATCCTCACAGCATGATACTGCCACCATGCTTCACCGTAGGGATGGTGCCAGGTTTCTTCCAGATGTGACACTTGGCATTCAGGCCAAAGAGTTCAATCTTGGTTTCATTAGACCAGAAAATCTTGTTTTTCATGGTCTCAGAGTCGTGAGGTACCTTTTGGCAAACTCCAAGCAGGCTGTCATGTGACTTTTACGGAGGAGTGGCTACCGTTTGGACACTCTACCGTAAACGCCTGATTGGTGGAGTGCTGCAGAGATGGTTGTCCTTCTGTAAGGTTCTTCCAACTCCACAGAGAAACTCTGGAGCTCTGTCAGAGTGACCATCGGGTTCTTGGTGACCTCCCTGACCAAGGCCCTTCTCCCCTGATTGCTCAGTTTGGCCGGGCTGCCAGCTCTAGGAAGAGTCTTGGTGGTTCCGAACTTCTTCCATTTAAGAATGATGGAGGCCACTATGTTCGTGGGGACCTTCAATGCTGCAGACATTTTTTGGTACCCTTCCCCAGATCTGTACCCCGACACAATCCTCTCGGAGCTCTACGGACAATTCCTTCGACCTCATGGCTTGGTTTTTGCTCTGACATGCACTGTCAAATGTGGGACCTTATATAGACAGGTGTGTGCCTTTCCAAATCATGTCCAATCAATTGAATTTACCACAGTGGACTCCACTTGGGCTCCTGAGTGGCGCAGAGGTCTAAAGCACTGCATCTCAGTGCTAGTGGTGTCACTACAGACCCTGGTTTGATTCCATGCTGTATCACAACCGGCTGTGATTCGGAGTCCCATAGGGTGGCGCACAATTGGCCCAGAGTCGTCCGGGTTAGGGTTTGGCTGGGGTAGGCCGTCATTGTAAACAAGAATTTGTTCTTAACTAACTTGCCTGGTTAAATAAAGGTTAAATAAAAATAAAATAGCTGTGCAGCAACGCTCCCCATCCAACTTGACAGAGCTTGAGAGGATCTGCAGAGAAGAATAGGAGAAACTCCCCAAATACAGGTGTGCAAAGCTTGTAGCGTCAAACCCAAGAAGGCTCAAGGCTGTAATCGCTTCCAAACAAAGTCCAATCAATTGAATTTACCACAGGTGGACTCCAATCAAGTTCTAGAAACATCTCAAGGATGATCAACAGAAACAGGATGCACCTGAGCTCAATTTTGAGTCTCATAGCAAAGGGTCGGAATACTTGTGTAAATAAGGTATTTGTTTTTTATTTTTAATAAATATGCAAACATTTCTAAAAAACAGGTTTTTTCGCTTTGTCATTGTGGGGTATTGTGTGAAGATTTATGTGGAATAGATTTTTTTAATACATTTTGGAATACAGTTGTAATGTAACAAAATTTGGAAAAGTCAAGGGGTCTGAATACTTTCCGAGTGTACTGTATAAACTCCCTGCCCACTCAGCCTGTTATTTCAGGCTTCATGATAGTTAGAGGTAAATTTCATTCAATTCTGAGAATTTTAATCCTTTGACACGTACTGTACCAACAAACAGATGTGATCATTCTACAGTGGTTCCTGCAGCGTACGCCCAAACCGGTGTGATTAGAATGCTTATTTAGAATGCTCATTTCCGATTGACGCAACAGTCAGCGTTTGAGCTGGCCACTGTTTTTTCACAGAATATTTTTTCACAAACGCAGTCCTCACAATGTTAGGTACTTAATGTGACCAGCTCATTTTTGGATGCGGTGTTCAGACATTTACAGAAGTAGCAACAGCATAACAAAATCATCTAAATCGTAAAATGTAGGCTACATTAGTCCTAGCGCTAACTGAGGAAATATTTACAATCAGTCAAATTTAGCCAGCTCTTGGGTGACAGAAACCACAGTATGAATTAGCTAATAGCACTTAGCTACTATTTACAATTGATCAAAATAGTTGAGTGAAGCACTTTATAAAAATCTAAAGTAATCTGACGATGGCTAGTTTGTGCGCGCCACCATGTTAGTTCTTTCGTGTCAACCAAAGATAAGAAGAGGAGACAAGACTCATCTTTCGAGTAAACTTCCAGAAGTGAATGAAGGGAAGTGAATGATCGTAGACGACACACCCCCTTCAGCATGCATACTGCAAACAGACATGCAGCATGCATGTTGAAGGGGGTGTGTCGTCTACGATCAATCAATCAAATGTATTTATAAGGCCCTTTTTACATCAGCTGATGTCACAAAGTGCTATACAGAAACCCAGCCTAAAACCCCAAACAGCAAGCAATGCAGATGTAGAAGCACGGTGGCTAAGAAAAACTCCCTAAAAAGGCAGGAACCCAGGAAGAAACCTAGAGAGGAATCAGGCTCTGAGGGGTGGCCAGTCCTCTTCTGGCTGTGCCGGGTGGAGATTATAACAGTACATGACCAAGATGTTCAAGCATAGATGACCAGCAGGGTCAAATAATAATAATCACGTGGTTGTAGAGGGTGCAACAGGTCAGCACCTCAGGAGTAAATGTCAACTGGCTTTTCATAGCCGATCATTCAGAGTTAGAGACAGCATGTACGGTAGAGAGAGAGAGTCGAAAACAGCAGGTCCGGGACAAGGTAGCATGTCCAGTGAACAGGTCAGGGTTCCATAGCCGCAGGCAGAAAGTTGAAACTGGAGCAGCAGCATGGCCAGGTGGACTTGGGATAGCAAGGAGTCATCAGGTCAGGTAGTCCTGAGGCATGGTCCTAGGGCTCAGGTCCTCCGAGAGAAGAGAAAGAGAGAGAGAGAATTATAGGGAGCATACTTAAATTCACACAGGACACCGGATAACACAGGAGAAATACTCCAGATATAACAGACTGACCTTAGCCCCATGACACAAACTACTGCAGTATAATTACTTGAGGGTGAGACAGGAGGGGTCGGGAGACACTGTGGCCCTCTCCGACTACACCCCCGAACAGGACCAACCAGGCAGGATGTAACCCCACCCACTTTGCCAAAGCACAGCCCCCACATCACTAGAGGGATATCTTCAACCACCAACTTACTACCCTGAGACATGGCCGAGTACAGCCCACGAAGATCTCCCCCACGTTACGAACCCGAGCGGGGCGCCAACCCAGACAGGAAGATCACATCAGTGGCTCAACACACTCAAGTGACGCACCCCTCCTAGGGAAGACATAGAAGAGCACCAGTAAGCCAGTGACTCAGCCCCGGTAATAGGGTAATAGCTCAGGAAGGAGACGTGTTCTGTCTCCTAGAGATGAACGCACTTTGGTGCGAAAAAGTGCAAATCAATCCCAGAACAACAGCAAAGGACCTTGTGAAGACACTAGAGGAAACAGGTACAACCGTATCTATATCCACAGTAAAACAAGTCCTATATCGACATAACCTGAAAGGTCGCTCAGCAAGGAAGAAGCCGCTGCTCCAAAGCCGCCATAAAAAGCCAGACTACGGTTTGCAACAGCACATGGGGACAAAGATCGTACTTTTTGGATAATTGTCCTCTGGTCTGATGAAAAAAAAATAGAACTGTTTGGCCATAATGACCATCGTTATGTTTGGAGGAAAAAGGGGGAGGCTTGCAAGACGAGGAACACCATCCCAACAGTGAAGCACGGGGGTGGCAGCATCCTGTTGTGGGGGGCCTGTGCTGCAGGAGGGACTGGTGCACTTCACAAAATAGATGACATCATGATGTAGGAAAATTATGTGGATATATTGAAGCAACATCTCAAGACATCTGTCAGGAAGTTAAAGCTTGGTCGCAAATGGGTCTCCCAAATGGACAATGACCCCAAGCATACTTCCAAAGTTGTGGCAAAATGGCTTAAGGACAACAAAGTCAAGGTATTGGAGTGGCCATCACAAAGCCCTGACCTCAATCTTATAGAAAATGTGTCGGCAGAACTGAAAAGCATGTGCGAGCAAGGATGCCTACAAATCTGACTCAGTTACACCAGCTCTGTCAGGAGGAATGGGCCAAAATTCACCCAATTTATTGTGGGAAGCTTGTGGAAGGCTACCTGAAACGTTTGACCCAAGTTAAACAATTTAAAGGCAATGCTACCAAATACTAATTGAGTGTATGTAAACTTCTGACCCACTGGGATTGTGATGAAAGAAATAAAAGCTGAAATAAGTTGTTCTCTCTACTATTTTTCTGACATTTCACATTCTTAAAATAAAGTGGTGATCTTACCTGGCCTAAGACAGGCAATTTTTACTTGGATTAAATGTCAGGAATTGTAAAAACTGAGTATAAATGGATTTGGCTAAGGTGTATGTAAACTTCCGACTTCAGCTGTATGTAAAATTATTAAAGTGGCATTATTTAAAGTTGCGTTGTTTAAAGTGACTATTGATCCATTTATTAGTGTTCAGTGATTTTGGCTCAATGTAGATAGCAGCCTCTCTGAGTTAGTGATTGCTGTTTAGCAGTCTGATGGCCTTGAGCTTCTATCTAGAAGCTGTTTTTCAATCTCTCGGTCCCAGCTTTGATGCACATGTACTGACCTCGCCTTCTGGATGTTAGCGGTATGAACAAGCAATGGCTTGGGTGGTTATTGTCCTTGATGATCTTTTTGGCCTTCCTGTGACATTCCAACAACTTATCCTGAGAGAGCATGTTTCCATGAAACAGAGTATGTTACAATCTCTGATGTCTCTCTGGAAGTCAACCCTTGCTCGTATTTCGTCTAATGGCTAAGCCATTGGGAAGCAGTGAACGACAGCAGATGTACTTGGGGCTGCAGGGAGGTGTGCACTATGACCATATGTTAATTACTGGGTGTGTTCAGTTGGGCCAATGACAGCGAGGAAGGTCTTTGTGTTCCGAGTGCATGACAAGGTACCTATGGCTGGGCTATAAAGGATAAACTGTTGTTTTATGCGTTTCATAAGTGAACACGATGATATACACAGACTCTCTCTTTTCTCGCTCTCCACCCCCCCTCTCTCTATCTTTCACACACGCACACACCCGCTTCCTCTGTCTAACGTCCTCCGCATGAACAGATGTCTCAGCGAGCCTTCAGTCAGGTACATTTCCCCCTAATCTCCCTGTTTTCAGAATCTCCCATGATGCTATGGGCTGACAGCACTTTAATCCGCACAATGAGAGAACGCTGGGAAGTTTGCAAGGGAATAGTTAATGTCACTGTTGCCTCAACTTACCACACACGCACACAGGCAGGCATACACAGTTATACATACACACAACCAAGCATATACACATAGACACACACTTACACACACAGGCTTACAAACGCACACACACACACACACACACAGGCACACACACACCAAAGTCAGACTTTTCTTAAAGTGTGGAGAGGCCCCCCCAAACTCTATGCCACATGAGCAAATCCTCCGGTAAGCCTGTTGGCAGGTGCTGCCTCCCATCCTTAATCTTCACACTTTCAGAATCTCCCACGATGCTGCAGGGGTTATCCTGAGGCTCGCCATACCTCTGATAACGGGAGAGGAGGGGGAGGTCAGTGGCCCTGGAGGGACACGTGCAGATAACCACTTCCTAATTAAAGAGGGGGAGGGTTGTTCCGTTCCTCTGGCTGCAGCTTGCAGCTTGCAGCTCACGCTCGGCTGCAGGCGTGCCCGGCTGCAGGAGTGGAGCACCAGGGAGACCATCTTGACTGCAACCGAAGCCCTGCCTTTATTTGGGTCCTCAGTCTCCCACAGCAGGTACTATCATGATGGGGATAGTGAGACACAAGCACTTTTAATTTAAGAGCATGGTAATCCTACGAGGGAAAATAAAATACAAAAAATGACAAATGAAAGCAGATTTGTTTATCTGTCAAAGACCTATTAGTGGTACTTGGAGCCAGAGTTCCTATGTTTGTGAGCGTACAGTATTATTCCCTAACTCTATAAGAAGAGGTGTTAACGTCGCACTGTTTGAATACATTGTTTTTAATGTCATAACATCATTTGAAGCATGTACAAAGGTAATACATGTATGAGCCTGTGAGTTTTCCGATGTGGCATGCATGCATGCATCGCACACTGGGCTTGCCAAGCACCCCGAGTCAATTATTTGTGTAGGAAGTGAACACACTATGGAAACATCAATTGTACAGCACCAGCAAAGTATGTGAAAGCTTTCACTTGTCCCATTATTTATTTAGACTTTCTCACAGCCGAGGCATTACATCTGAGAAGTGTGCCATATTCAACATGATACAGTATCTCAGAGGAAGGGACAGCTTCAGTACTGAATGTGCTCAGTTTCTTTCCCATTTCTCCCTCCCTCTCTCTCTTTTAGATTTGTTTTAGCTCAGAACAGGGTCAGGCCACCCACTCACAGCATTTCAATTGGTTATTGTCAGTGCCTGCGGAAATGAGTGTTGCCTTGCATAAAGTATTCAACATCAGTATCCAAAAACTTGCTGACGATTTGTTCAGACTTTAAATATTTTGTCAGTCACAGAAGCAAGGAATCTAGACTGACATTCGAGCTGAGAGTATTCCAGTCCTCTATATTTTACATTTACATTTACATTTTAGTCATTTAGCAGACGCTCTTATCCAGAGCAACTTGCAGTATTGAATGCATACATTTCATACATTTTTTTTTCTTTTTTTTTCCGTACTGGCCCCCCGTGGGAAGCATATTTTAGAAATTGCCTGTTGATTATGTTATTTTTTTTTTTACATTTCATTGACATACTTTACAAACAGAAATCATATTGTTAGATACCTTATTGCTTTTACATTTCAATAGTTTAATTTATAGGATAGTTTTAACTTGCTTATCCTATACCACAAGATTGGGATGGGACTGGATATAAAGTGAACAAACCATTAAAAAGCTATGAAATATTTAGCATACTTTTTGTAAGTGGAACTGTATCCAATGATTCAAGTGGCAATCTGGGATTCAAACAACAACAATGTGAATCAATGGTTATATATCATACATTTCAAAAGTAAAAAAATGGAGGTAGCAACTATAGATTCCCCCTTTAAATTCTATAACAATTGTTATAGCAGTGAGTCCCTTGAATCACCTGTAACTGAATATATTCACTACCGTTCAAAAGTTTGGTGTCACTTAGAAAAGTCCTTGTTTTTGAAAGAAAAGTACATTTTTTTGTCTATTAAAATAACATCAAATTGATCAGAAATACAGTGTAGATATTGTTAATGTTGTAAATGACTATTGTAGCTGGAAATGGCATATTTTTTTATGGAATATCTACATAGGCGTGGATTAGCTAACACTACGTGCCATTGGAACACAGGAGTGACGGTTGCTGATAATGGTATCAGCAACCGTCACTCCTGTGTTCCAATGGCACGTAGTGTTAGCTAATCCAAGTTTATCATTTTAAAAGGCTAATTGATCATTAGAAAACCCTTTTGCAATTATGTTAGCGCAGCTGAAAACTGTTGTGCTAATTAAAGAAACAATAAAACGGGCCTTCTTTAGACTAGTTGAGAATCTGGAGCATCAGCATTTGTTGGTTCGATTACAGGCTCAAAGTGGCCAGAAACAAAGAACTTTCTTCTGAAACTTGTCAGTCTATTCTTGTTCTTAGAGGTGAAGGCTATTCAGGGTGAGAAATTTCCAAGAAACTGAAGATCTCGTACAACGCTGTGTACTACTACCTTCACAGAACAGCGCGAACTGGCTCTAACCAGAATAGAAAGAGGAGTGGGAGGCCCAGGTGCACAACTGAGCAAGAGGACAAGTACATTAGAGTAGTGTCTAGTTTGAGAAACAGACGCCTCACAAGTCCTCAACTGGCAACTTCATTAAATAGTACCCGCAAAACACCAGTCTCAACGTCAACAGTGAAGAGGCGACTCCGGGATGCTGGCCTATTAGGCAGAGTTGCAAAAAACATATCTCTGTCAGCTCATCAGCAATTCTCCTACCCCGATGCACTCACGCAACATGCAAAAGAAATCTAGTCCAATTATTCCTCCGAATTTTTTATAAAACTCCACTGGGAGTCCATTGACCCCCGGTGCACGGCCGGGGGACATCTGGGTTATGGCTTCTGCCAGTTCATGGGACAACAGGGGAATGTCTATTTCATCCCTCTGTGCCATAGAGAGCTTAGGGAGTTCTGCAAACAAAACCTGAGCACATATAGGATCACACAGTTCTGCCCTATACAACTCAGTATAAAACTATATGCATATTCTAGTTACTGGGCAGGAGTCGTAACCAGATTAAATCGGGTACGTTTTTTATCCGGATGTGAAAATACTGCCCCCTAGCCCAAAGAAGTTAAATAGCTGTAAAATAGTCATATGTTTGAGAAATTGAAGTAATAGCATTTCAAAGGTTTTGAAAATCGCGCCACAGGATTCAACTGGCTGTTACGTAGGTGGGACGAATTCATCCCGCCGGTCCTAGAGAGGTTAATGTTGTCCCTTAACATACCCACTGATCCTGAATGAGGCTCCTCCCCATTTCTATCTTTCTTAAAATCCATTGTGCAGGTCTAGTCCCCGCTGACCACCAGTGTCTCCTCAGGTGCTACCTAAAAGAGTTCCTGTCTAAGACACCCAAATAGAAGTCCCCTCTCTCTCCCTGTGTTAGGCGCAAACACATTTATAAAGACACAACCCCTGTTGTTAATTTCTGCTTTTACTACAAGCAGTTGTCATGACGTTGCCCTCTTTGGGTTTTCTATGCACCATCCCCCTACCTCTGTCTCCCACACCCAGGCTCTGTGAGAGCAGTCGTAAATTCTTAAAGAGAATGTCCTGCCTCATGGCCACAGTATGGAGACAGAGTGGGTTTCATAGAAAGAACCAAGGGATTCTTCCACCTCACAGACCTGGAGAACCGAACAACATTTATTTTCTGGAGAAGTTATAAAAGATCGGGGAAGAATCCAGCTATGAACTGGTCCGTTTGGTACAATTTTGTGAAACTCATGAGAGACAATACGGCCACATTACCATGGCGCTGTTTATATAATAGCCTCAGTTGTGAGACTTACATCTAATGGTTGTATAAAATGAACGAATAAGGATAAAGCTATTTGGAATATATTGGGATGCTTGTAAGATGTTAATGTGAGAGAATTGTATTTCTGTTTAAAGTTTCACCAAGTCATCGGCACGCCCCCATGAACAGACGGGACCTGGCGTCATGAGACAGCCCTTTTCTGTTATTCCGAATATAACCCCCACACAGGGTTTCTATCACCAGACCAGCTTACCTCGATAATGAGAGGGCCAAGGTTTGACCATGCATTCCTCTTTCTGAACTTTAATCATACCACGTGGTTAAACTCTTAGACTATTGATACCGACAGAATAACAACAAGTCTTTGATATGAATTACTAGCCTGCAGCTAGGAATTTGGTATCATTGTACGCGAAGACCGACGAAACATCTGTCCTATAACGACATTAATGAATGTCACTTTGAAATATCCATTCTAACCGAGAGAGAGAGAGAACGCGAGGACAAACTCTCCAACAGAACAAACTTTTCAACAAAGATCCCGACGACACACTGAGCGTAAATATATATATTGATTGCAATTGTTCCCGAATGAGTGAGCGTTCATGTGCAAAGGATTAGTATTTCAATTGTTTTGATTATCAACTCTTATCAACCCTTTTGCCTAACAAGCCACCATGCCGGTTTAGCCCACTAGGGCACATTCTTCTATTATTTCTTGTAACGATATCTACTGTTTGTTATACATTTCTGTGAATTACTTAGTTAGTAAATAAATGATTTTAAGACAATTGATGTATAGATGACTCATAGTGAAGACTGGGTTCGTGCAGATAACCAACAATTTACGACGTTTGGAATGAGACTGACGAGGTAAACGAATACATCATTTGTTCTCATAGATCAGATATTATTATATCTGAAAGTTATATTAGGAAAATTATAACTTTGTAATCTGAATATTTTCCTTGGTGCCCTGACTTCCTCTGCTGTAACGTGACACTTCCTACGGCTCCCATGGGCTCTCAGAAGACGGCAAAAAGCTGAATCGTGGCTTTGCAGGCCCTGGCTGAAAAACATTAGCGCATTTTGATAGTGGTCGATCAGAGAACAGAGACTGGCGCGTGCGTGCACGAGGCGACCCCATGTTTTTATTCTTTCGTCTTTGAACGTAAACAACGACTCCCGGTCGGAATATTATCGCTTTTTTACGAGAAAAGAGGTTTTAAGAGGTTTTAAGCGAGCCTACCCAAAGAGTCTCCATAAGAAGTGGGAGAAAAGCCAGCAAAGAAAGACAGCAATGGCAAAGCTCAAAAAGCCCCAGTGCCAGAAATAAACCATTCATCTAAACAGCATCTGAAGGTAGACCTTTACCCACTTCCACAACATAAACCGTTTCCTGGGAGAGAGGACACCATGCCCCTCATACAAACTTTACCAGATCGCAAAAAAAAGCCTCAAGATTAACTTTTTTCCCCTTAGTCTCATTCAGGAACCTTGACAGTTCCCTCACCGTATACTTTGACCCCTATTCCTGACTGGCTGTCAGCTCTGGACCCATTGAGGAGGAGTCTTAAAATAAATCCTCCTCATCGTCCTCTTCCTCAGATTCACCTTCCTCCTCCTCATCTTCCTCTCCCATCCTGAAGATCTGCCCTTTCTCTCTAGTCTCTCACACCAGCCTCTCTCCTCCCTTTTCCTATCTTCTGCCCTTTTTCCTCTTCCGCATGACACCGTCCTCCACCCCCCCCCAGTTGCTTCTCCTTCCCCCCTATACTCTCCTCATCCACTAGCTTAAACAATTCTCAGCAATCTAAGTCAGAGTACATTTTTCATCAGTATGAAACAAATCATCATGTTAATACTGAGCACACCCCCATGGGTCAGCATGGTAGAAACAGACGCCTCACAAGTCCTCAAATGGCAGCTTCATTAAATAGTACCCGCAAAACACCAGTCTCAATGTCAACAGCGAAGAGGCAACTCCGGGATGCTGGCCTTCTAGGCAGAGTTCCTCTGTCCACTGTCTGTGTTCTTTTGCAAATCTTAATCTTTTATTTTTATTGGCCAGTCTGAGATATGGCTTTTCTTTGCAACTCTGCCGAAAAGGCCAGCATCCCAAGAATAGACTGACGAGTTTCAGAAGAAAGTTCTTTGTTTCTGGCCACTTTGAGCCTGTAATCGAACCCACAAATGCTGATGCTCCAGAGACTCAACTAGTCTAAAGAAGGCCAGTTTTATTGCTTATTTAATCAGAACAACAGTTTTCAGCTGTGCTAACATAATTGCAAAAGGGTTTTCTAATGATCAATTAGCTTTTTAAAATGATACATTTGGATTAACTAACACAACGTGCCATTGGAATACAGCAGTGACGGTTGCTGGTAATGGGCCTCTGTACGCCTATGTACATATTCCATAAAAAATGTGCCGTTTCTAGCTACAATAGTCATTTACAACATTAACAATGTCTAAACTGTATTTCTGACCAATTTTATGTTATTTTAATTGACAATTTTTTAAATGTTCTTTCAAAAACAAGGACATTTCTAAGTGACCCCAATCTTTTGAACGGTTGTGTATCTCAATGAACAGCCATCTGAGTGAGAGTGGGATAACATTAAACCATTGGACTTCATTGTTATGGACAGTGGAATTCACTTCCATTAGTAGGATGTGCCAAAGCTTCTCCACTCTCGGCTTGTGCAAATTCATATTGGATTTTTATTAAAATGCAAACCAACAGTGATAGAAGTGCCTCTGGGGTAGCTTTAAAAAAATCAATTTCCTAAACACCACACAATTACCCGCCTAATTGTCTTATTGGATTGTATTACCGTTGAAGGTGATTCCAGTTCGACTGAGAGTCAACTTGACTGCCTATCTATGAATGCATTTGTTTGACTCTGCGAGGACTCGGGGACGATGAGCACAGCGCTTGTGTCTTTTCATTACCGCCAACAACGCCACTACGGCACCACCATGGGGTAGCGGTTTGGGGGTCGGGGCTGCGTTTTAAACCCAAAACCACAAGACACTGCGTGAGTGCCGAGCGAGCTGGTGCAAGTCAGCTCTGGCCATCAATTGGCCCTCCGGCGACTCAGTACCAAACTATTAATGAAGTCAGGTGAAGTCTGCCAAGGGAGCCAAAATACATCCATAATATTTGGAATTGGAACGTGAAGACAATAAGCCGGGCTCAGCTTTTCTAATGAGCCAGGGAGAGCGAGCAGACAGACAGGATTAATTAATAACAGGCTGACATTTATGGATAATAACCTTATGGTGGATAATGCATTTGCATATTCATACCAAATTAATATGCATGAGCTCATCAAACATAAAAGAAAACAGAGAAGATGAACATATTTGATTACTGTCCACTACACACTGTAGTTCTTACTCTAGCTTTAACGTTGCTGTACCATGTGTTAGGGAGAGGGGGTGGGGAGGCGGGTGGTTGGATGAAGACATGTTGGCTGAGTGGGGTTGGGGAAATGGGATGGGATGGGAGGTTAGGGGTGGAGGCCCACTTCTTTTTTGTTTTCTTGTTTGAATATTGTACGAATATTTGCTACCATTGTGTCTGTCCGTCCCCCCCCATAAAAAAGTCAAAAATAAAATAAACATTTGTCCCATCCAGAAAATAGATGTTAAAAAACATGTCCTTTTTTTACTGCTTGTAGCTGTCCATACTGTAACTGAAATGGGTAGTGAATATACAGTGGTGTAAAGCACTTAAGTAAAAATACTTTAAAGTACTACTTAAGTAGTTTGTTGGGGTATCTGTACTTTACTTTACTATTTATATTTTTGACAACTTTCACTTTTACTTCACTACATTCTAAAAAAAAAAAGTACTTTTTGCTCCATACATTTTTTCTGACACCCAAAAGTACTTTTTACATTTTGAATGCTTAGCAGGACAGGAAAATGGTCTAATTCACACACATATCAAGAGAACATCCCTGGTCATCCCTACTGCCTCTGATCTGGCAGACTCCCTAAAAGCAAATGCTACGTTTGTAAATGATGTCTGAGTGTTGGAGTGTGTCCCTGGCTGTCCATACATTTTTAAAACATGAAAATGGTGCCGTCTGGTTTGCTTAATATAAGGAGTTTGAAATGATTAATACTTTTACTTTTACTTTTGATACTTAAGTATATTTTAGCAATTACATTTACTGTTGCTATATTTAAAACCAAATACTTTTTAACTTTTACTCAAGCAGTATTTTACTGAGGCACTTTTACTTGAGTAATTTTCAATTAAGGTATCATTACTTTTACTCAAGTATGGTAATTGGATACTTTTTCCACCACTGTGAATATATCAGCACAGGGAGTTGAACACACAGGCTGCATCCCAAATGGCAGCATATTCCCTATATATGCGCTATGGGCCCAGGTCAAAGGTAGTGCACTATAAAGAGAATAGACACCTTCAGTCAGGATAGATCCAAAGATGTTATGTTGAGTGTCTGATTGTAGTGTTGGCCTGTAGGAATTCATTTGTACATGCATGTATCAAGGCACAGGTACAATTTCAATCACGTTGATAAAATAATGTGTGCTCATGTAGGTTTATAGGTCAAACTAATTAAACATTGTGATTATTAATTGGTTCCACTACAAAGAGCATGCGACTACATTAGATCTCCCTCATATTAATTGTCACAGTGGTAAAGGTCACACTAATTGGATATTGGATTAAAAAATGACCAACAGGTTTTCTACCAATTGGCTAAGGGTACAGCCACAGAGGGATATTGAGTCAGAAAGTTATGGTTTGAGATAATGATGTTTCAATGGAATTCATCACTTGATGGATAATGGACACCAGAGAGGATTGTCCTTCAATTTCTCTGTGTGTCCGTAGCCTGAATGGTTTAGCTCCCATCAAATAGGGGACATTGATGCAATGTCCACAATTGACATTCCCTAAATTATGTTTGATATTGAATAGATCTTTATTTATCCTATATTTTGGGATATTGTGTCCCTTTCTCATTGGTTTTCGTCTAGTCTACAGCATCAATCACCATCTTGGTATGGATAATTAATAATTTTGAGGCTAAACATGGGAATATGTATCAATTTATCTTAGAACTACAAGAAATGCTATGATATTTCTTAATGTATGGGGTTGGTGGAAACTAACGAGGAAGACATCATCATGCCCACCATGCAGAGTCACCCCAATTTACCAATCACTGGAGTTCTTTCTGAAGCCAAAACCAATGAGATCATGGCATGCTGGTTCAACATCCAAAACCTCCAATCCAACCAAAGCCCTGGGTCTCCTGTCGAAAATTAAAACATGTGTCCGTTTCATCCCAATAGAGTCCCAGTAAGTGGATTAGTACCCGGCATCTCCACAGTGTTAAACCCACATGCCCCCTTGATAAGGACTTAACACAGAGTGAGGGGAGTGGCAATCCTGTTAGGCTAGGGTTGCGTCTCCACTGGAACCCTATTTCCTAGGTAGTGCACTTCTTTTGACCCTGGGCCCAATGGGTTCTGGTCAAAAATAGTGCACTATGTAGAGAATACGGTGCCACTTAGGATGCACACCTGGCCTATGGGACCACAGGGAGGAGGCCTGCGTCTGGGATGGGATGGGGAAATGGACATAGTGATGATGGGCCTGAGGGGTATCACCGGAGGCTCTTGGCTAATCCTTACCACAGGGTCTCCCATGGGTCAATCGCTTCTGATACCAACGTCCGTCCACTTTCCTCTCAGGACCACCAAGAGGTTAGAAGAACAGCAGCAGAAGAACCAATGCCATGTTAGCCTGGTCCCATATCAGTTTGTGCTGTCTAGCCAACTATAGTAGTTTGGCATGGCAATGACCATAGGAGTTGGCAAGAGCACAAACAAATCTGGGACCAGGCTAACCAACTGTAGCTGAAGAACAAAGCTATGACGAGGTTAGCTAGGGTTGTGGTTGCATTTAACAATATAGTAGTAGTAAAAATGGAAACCGATACCTATAGCAGTATAGGGCTTTTAGCAAGTTAAAACATTTATCAACATCTTATGTACCTAACACAACATCATGACAAGAACACAAAACTTACACCAGTAAAACACCAGATCACCTTAGTTGACTTGAATCGGTCACAAGCTTCCTTTTGGATTGCCTCATCTGTTTAGAAATGCTTGTGTCCTCTACACTTTCCACTGCCTTTGCCTCTTCTATTCCCTCTACAGCCTTCGCCAGCACAGCATGTGTTCTGTGGCCAGCGGCCATCCTGTCCCTCACCAAAGAGATGCTTTATGTCACCTTTAGCGGGCACCGAAGGTGAAATGACATTTGAGTGCAGTGCCAAATGAGAGTGCAGTCTCCACTCAAACGCTCCTGTCAGAATTGATCACTGTTATTTCGGCATGGCGCAACAACGGGGTCCCGGGCGGCTCACCCCAATACTGCATTAAGTTAGTCCAGATAGGAGCCCTCAGCTTGGCCCCTACTGGATAAATATGATAGAGGGGCCTAATAGCACATTGTGGGGAGAGCACTATAGTGTATGAAGGGAAGACCGAGAAGACACAGTCAGGACTTACCCTCTGTATCATCCCCCTCTCCTCTACCTCATCTCCTTCCCCCACTCTCTCAGTTCACTCTTTATTCATTGTCCCTCTCTCTCTCTTTTTATCTCTCCACATCAGAGTGTATTATGGCGTTACGGTCACCTTGGGGTGTGATGGGAACAGAATAGACTACTCAACAGACAGCAAAATCAAGTTAGCTGTTATTGGTTTTAGGCCCCACTGAATGATCAGGATTCTGTGAATGCACACACACCTACAGTACACACACACACACACACACACACACACACCACATGCAGCATATACTTGAGAACTGCTCGCAACACAGAAAAAAGTTGACTTATGGAGAAATGTGCAAATACCCATGGCCATGACTGTGTTGTACAAAGAAGCAATAGATTTGCAACCAGAATAATAAGACAATGAATGGAGTGTGCAGCTCTTACCACGTTTTGAGAAATTGCAGGTAGGCTACGGGGCTTCTTGAGATAATAGCCATGCCATCATCTTTGCTTTGATTGGTTAAGAAACATACTCTTAATTGTTCCAGGAAGTTTATTGAATAGATGTGAAATAGCAGAAATCAAGTGCCATTTGTTGGAGAGTCCCTTTTATGTCCTTGTGACATTATGCGTGTACATTTTTTAATCAATAAATTACTCGGAGGCTATACATATGGAGTGTGCTACTCTCTTTGTTTTCATAGCTTACCGTTTATTTTCCGTTAGTCAGCACCTCTACACTAAATAATATTCTCTGGGTGTGCGCCAGCTCATGCCTTTTATTAGACGTTTTGATAAAACACAACATTTAACAGTTGGATCACTTACATCTACACTCTAACATTCCAATTGTACTGTATTTTCATTCAAATTAATTAGTTGTTTTCTCTGAAAATCCCAATTGTGGCATGTCCCACATCATGTTTGTTTGACTTCTAGGAACATTTTAACTCACTTAACCTCATAATTTCCCCAAGTTTTCACCCTCATCGTAAAGCCCTAGTTATGTTGTTGCTTTGACAAAGTAATTTATGAAGATACTTATTTTTTTCATGTCATTAGTAATTCATTTACATTTGTCCGTCAGGTTTAAGGTCAACCCTGTTACATGAACTGCACTCTTGCTTTAATATGGTAAAACAAAAAATATGATATTAAAAAGGAATATTTCACATCTAATAGTGAAATCATGTGTAAAAGCAGGTGAACTGGTGGAAAACAGTTTTTTATACATTCGGAGGATGAAAGCTAACAAAGATAATGAAAGCTGAATGTTCTGGGAACTTGATTTTAAAGTAGGTGGTGTCATGTAAAAATCTTCCCATTCTGAAATAGTTCCCAATCGTTCTGATTGTGCTGGGATTGTGATGTCATGTTGTAAAATGTTTCACAGTGTGAAAATGTTCCCAGTCAATAATTGTGCACGGGTCTGTGTGGATGGCTGAGCTCGTGCAGATGTTTCTCTCACACCCCCTATTTAGCTAGCTAACTAGCATAACTAGTTATAAATTGGTCGAGATGGCTTGTTCTCAGAGGTGTGTAGTTTCAACTTGTTTTTATAGCTAGCTAGCTAACTAATATATGCACTGTCAATCAAAAATGTAGCGCCCAAGTCTCTCCTCACATCAACTCTCAGCATTTTGACGCGCAAGTCCGGGTATTAATATGCTGACCACACGCTTCAAGCTTCTGATTGGTCAGAGTCAATACTCCTGGCCACCATTGATTGGCAGATGGTGTGAAGCAAATGAACGTGCCCACAGAACAGTTTTTTGAGGTCAAGGGAGAGTGTGAGAGAAGCATCCGCACGAGCTCAGCCAACCACAAAGAGCTGCACGTGCAATTATTGAACTGGGAACATTTTCACGCTCAAATACATTTTACAGCATGACTTCACAATCACAGCACAATCAGAACGATCAGGAAGTATTTTACGCTGGGAAGATCTTTACATGACAGGTGGCAGGTAGTTTCTGTGAAGGTTCCCTTAGGTTCCTTACGTTCTAGGAATGAAATTGATCGATTATTTAAGGCATTAAATAACATATTTAGAATATTCTCTGCTGCAAAGTTTTGTTTTCTTAACCTCTTCAGTCTAAAAGGTTGTTTAGAGGTTTCTGAATAACATTCTTAAAACTGTCACTGGGATTTTTAAAAACACTGCTAGCTTACTTTCAATTAACTTTTTTGAACTCCAAGCACAGATACAGATGTTGGATCTTAATTTGACCCCTTCATCGCAGTAGGAAAATAATCCTGCAGCAGGAGATTTTGAATGACTGATATTTAGAATCGCTGTGTCATTACGCACACCTGGACCCCATTCCGACAGATTGTAATTGTTTAAATGTGCCCTTTGGTTTCCGTTGGGCTGTTGATTATTGTTCCCGTGTCCGTTGGTTGTGTGAGTACCTGTGCTGTGTTGGCTTTCGTACCACGTGTATTGCGCAGATGATTACGGGTCTCATCCCGTGTGGTATCATTGCGCGCTTGTGTATTTATTCGAGGTACTCCTCGCTCTTTTATTTGGATTTCAAACCTGTGTTTTGTATACGTGTTTGTATGGTCTTCGTCCCCGTGCCTTTACATGGCACGCTGTAAATTGGGTAAAATAAAAAAAACTATTACGCATCCTACGCCTGTCTCCCGATCCCTTTATACCAACATGACAGAATAATCGACCATTAAGGGAGACAACGGGAATGGCCTGTCCGACGACGCTGTGACTGGTCTGTCCGGCGCCGCTGCAACTGCAGCAGCTGCAACTGTGCCCTCCAACATCGCCACAACTGGTCCGTTCAACGACGCAACTTCAGATTACGGGTCCCGTGTCGTATCATTGTGCACTTGTGTATTTATTCGAGGTACTCCTCGCTCTTTGTATACGTATTTGTATGGTCTTTGTCTCCGTGCCTTTACATGGCACGCTGTAATTTGGGTGGAATAAAAAAAAAAATGCTGGATGCGGTGTTTGTATGCTTTACAACAACTTAGACTGCAGGTCCACTGGACGTTAGTTAAAGTAGGCTATGTGAAGGCTGCACCGCCTCTCATGTGACTTATTATGTGGATTATAATAAATTTACATTTGTACGGGGTATATTTATTTTTACTTAGGGAAAATCTATTTGTTCATCAACTGTTTTATTATTGTCACGCCTACTCCTGTTCCCTCTCTCCGGCGCTCAACGTCGCTGGTCTACTTACCACTGGTCCTGGCAACCCACATTACGCTCACCTAGCAACCATCATTATGCACACCTGGACTTCATCATTACCTTGATTACTTCCCCTTTATTTAGCTTTCAATTGCCTCAGTCTTCAGGCAGAATTGTTTTTTGTCCACATTCAGTACGCGTCTCCTGTTTTGTTTATCTGCTTATTCTCATTATTAAACTCACAAACTCACATCTTTCATACAAATCTTAACCTTGTGACCCATTCCATACATCTGTTGTTTGTCATTTGGAATAAAAGGGATGGACTGCTATAAAATGCTGTGGGTTCGTCCTGCTGGTTGGGCTCTCAATGAATCACCTACGGGGGCTCTTTGACAAGCTCCATTACTGCAGTAATTAAATAATAAAGTTTACTTTTTTCGAAGAAATGTAAAAGTCTCTCCTATTGATTACAATAATTCCACAACAAATTAGGCGATGAGGATGGGATGATGAACTTAATTTTTCTTTTTGTTCACAGTGAAAATTTTTCTTTTTGTTCACAGTGAAATTCAGGTTAACCGTGCACGGGGAGTTGCATTAGGTGCAGCTGGGGAAAGCCACACTCCACTATTTTGAGCATATGGCTGGGAGTGTCAGCTGAATGGATACATCATTTCGAACAGAATTGGATTAAGGGTTTCTTTCAATAATTGAATTTGAAAGTGCACAGAATTTATAGTAGTAATTATACATTAATTGAACATTGATGTCGGAGTGGACAATCTATCAATAAGTGAAGATAAGAAAAAAACAACATAAAAGCCTCTGTTGAGGGTACGCTCAGACCGAGGTCTTCCTCAAGAGGGCCACAGCTGGAGTAACTAGCAGGACTGAGTTGAGTTGATAAGAGTGTTCTTAAGTAAGGTATCCTTGGACATGATTCTTACTTAGCCAGTTGCGGGCTACCAAAAGTCTAGATCCGTGGTACTGGCTTGATCACAGTAGGACTGGTGAGGTTAAGGTATTGAACGAGGAACTAGAGTGCGGGTAAAGCCTAGCGAGGGCATTTGGCTTAGTGAAGGTCAAATTATAACGTGTAATGTTTTGATAAATGAGGTAAACAGGTATGACCTGGGTTACTATTGTTAGAGGCTATTGTGAGTGTTTTGTTTTGGGACCACTAATTAGGTAATACTTTGATAATATAGAAATCATGTGTGAGTAACCTTTGTAGAAGCGTTCTGTATAGGCACGGTAGGTTGACTCTGTGTGAGTAACCTTTCAACAATGTTCTATGTGGACATCTGACCAATTCTGTGTGGATGGTTATTTAGCAATGTTCTGTGTGAGCATTTGATCAATCCTGTGTGGGTGATCATTAAGGTTCTGTGAGCCTGAGAGAAATAACAATTAGTAGATATGTTAATGATATGCAATGGTTTAAAATAGTTAAGTACATATGTGAAAGCTATAAACCAAATCCACCTATAGAAGTAAGAAAATATTCCTGTAGGTGATAAAGATATTGTTTGGGAACAGTACTGTGTGAATGTGATATGAGAGTTGTGTGAGTATGGAAATAAGATGTAGAAATGTGCATAATAATATTATTGAAATTTGTTTAATAAATGTTGATATAATGTTAATTATGGGTTCCGTCCATCACTGCCCATCATAGAATATCACTGGGTGGTATTGAGAGCGGGATGTTATTTTATATCTGAAGAGAATTATTCCTACGACCCGCTGGGCAGTGTCCGGGAAACATCAGTTTTTGTGCTGAGCCACTGGATTTGGTTCATGTGAGTACCTAAGAATTTCTAACGTTCTGTATGGATTCTGTAAAGATATAAAAATATGATGAATTGTATGTGTGCATAATCATTACTAGAGATTTGATAAAGTAATACTGGGAAGCAGCTTAAACAACCCATACATAGACTTACGTAGGTTTTGAGTTGGTTCCTTTAAATGGATCATTTGATGAAGATGAGGTTTATGTCACACCCTGATCCGTTTCACCTGTCTTTGTGATTTTCTCCAACCGCCTCCAGGTGTCGCCCATCTCCTGTATATTTAGACCTGTGTTCTCTATTTCTCTGTTGCCAGTTCTTGTTTGTTCAAGCCAACCAGCGTTTTGTGTCTCAGCTCCTGCTTTTTTCAGTTTCTCTTTTCTCGCCCTCCTGGTTTTTACCCTTGCCTGTCCTGACTCCGAGCCCGCCTGCCTGACCACTCTGCCTGCCCCTGACCCTAAGCCTGCCTGCCGAACTGTACCTTTGCCCCCCTCTGGATTACCGACCTCTGCCTTACCCTGACCCTGAGCCTGCCTGCTGCCCGGTACTGTTGCCCCACCTCTGGTGTACTGACCCCTGCCTGCCTTGACCTGTCTATTGCCTGCCCCTGTTCTGATATTAAAATATTGTTTATTTGATGCGGTCTGCATCTGGGACTTATGCATCTGCTACCACTCGTACTTGATAGTACGACCTGTCCGTGACTGACCCAGCAGACACGGATCAGCTGTGCAACGCCTTCTCCTCCCAAGGAGCCTCCATTGATAGGCACGAGGAATTGCTTCGTGGGCTGATGGAGGGGATCCAAATGTTGGCTGAGCGCCATGACTGGGCATTGGACATGCTGCTGGAGCAATTCCTCAGGTCATCTCGCGGGCAGCCTGCCACGGTGGTAACCCCACCGCCCCTCAGCAACTGGGCGGTTAGCAGCGCCGCCCCACTGGCTACTCCACCTTCCTGGGAGCCCCGGGTCCCTCCTCCGGAACGCTTTAATGGAGAGCCTGTCGGGCATTTTTAGCTCAGTGTGCCCTCATTTTAGAGCTTCAGCCCTCCTCCTTCCCATTGGATCTCTCCAAAATAACCTACCTCATCACGCTGATGTCTGGAAGGGCTCTCACCTGGGCTACCACCATATGGGAGCAGCAGCCGGACATAAGCGCGAGCCTGGAGGGGTTCATGGGAGAGGTGAGGAAAGTCTTTGATGCCTCGTTCTCCGGGAGAGAAGCTGCCCGGAAGCTAATCCAGCTCTGGCAGGATGCCCCCACTGTGGCTGACTATGCGGTGGATTTCTGTACGTTGGCAGCGGAGAGTGTGTGGAACCCGGAAGCACTGTTCGACATGTTCTTGCACGGGTTCTCGGAGGAGGTTAAGGACGAGCTTGCGGCTCGGGAGTTACCCACAGATTTTCAGTCATTCATCGCTTTGACCATCCGCATCGATGGGCGATTGTGGGAACGATGGCTGGAGAGGAAATTCGATTTCACTCGCATGTCCAGGGATTCCACCTCGCCTCCGAGTCATCCCGGAATTCCCCGATGGTCCCGTGGCCGAGAGCACCTGAGATTTTCTAACCTTCCTCGAGAGTCATAGAGGAGGGCCCAGGCACTGTTTCCCAAGCCCTTGCAACTAGGCAGGGCTGAGCTATCGCCAGCGGAACGGCCACTATGTATAAGCACAAGGAGCTGTCTGTATTGTGGGACTTTTGGTCATTTTGTGTCCTCCTGCGCCGTAAAAGACCAGGCTCACCGGTAGAGGCGAGTATTCTGGTGGGCCAGAATATGGGGAACTTTTCTGCTTCCCTTACTCGCACCCCTTTTCATGTCATTCTGCTGTGGGGAAACCAGTCCAAATCTCTCGAGGTCCTCATTGGCTCTGGGGCCGATGAGAGCTTTTTGGACGTCACTCTGGCTTCCCAGCTGAACATCCCCACTCAGCCCATCTCCATTCCTGTGGATGTTAGAGCATTGGACGGGCGCTCTATAGGGTGGGTTACCCATTAACACCACTCCCATCAACCTACGGGTGTCAGGGAATCACAGCAAGACCATTCAGTTCCTGCTCATCAAGTCCCCCCAGATCCCCATGGTTTAGGGATTCTCCTGGCTCCAGCGACACAACCCACTCATCAACTGGTCTATGGGTGCCATCATGGGCTGGAGTTTATGCTGCCATGCCCATTGTCTGAAGTCGGCGCAACCTGCCCCGGGATGTCTTCCTGGGTCCTCGGAGGTGGTTCCGGATCTTTCCGCCATTCCCGCGGAGTACCAGATCTCCGGGAGTGTTCAGCAAGTACCGGGTCACTTCCCTTCTGCCGCACCGGCCCTATGACTGCGGGATTGACCTTCTTCCTAGCACCACGCCGCCCAGGGGGAATCTGTACTCACTGTCGGGACCTGAAACCAAAGCCATGGAGGACTACATTGGGGACTCCCTAGCTACTGGATTTATCCGTCCCTCTTCCTCTCCCACTGGCGCAGGAATCTTCTTTGTGGAGAAGAAGGACAAGACGGGATCAGGTCAATATACTTCCAGGATACCCGGGCCAGGTTGATTAGAAAGGCCTGCTCACTGAAGTGTTTTAGGGAGTGTTTGACAGTGATGAGGGGTGGTCAGTTGACCGCGGACCCTTTACACACGCAGGGCATGAGGCAGTGATCGCTGAGATCCTGGTTGAAGACAGCAGAGGTGTATTACGAGGGAAAGTTGGTCAGGATGATATCTAAGAGGGTGCCCATGGTTACAGATTTATGGTTGTACCTGATAGGTTCCTTTATAATTTGTGTGAGATTGAGGTCATCTAGCTTAGATTGTAGGATGGCCGGGATGTTAAGCATGTCCCAGTTTAAGTCACCTAATAGTACGAACTCTGAAGATGGATGGGGGGCGATCAACTCACATATAGTGTCCAGGGCACAGCTGGGGGCTGAGGGGGGTCTATAGCAAGCGGCAATGGTGAGAGACTTGTTTCTGGAAAGGTGGGTTTTTAAAAGAAGAAGCTCAAAATTGTTTGGGCACAGACCTGATAGGTCTGGGAGGAGATCCCCCAGGAGACCATCCGCCACCTCATCAGGAGCATGCCCAGGCGTTGTAGGGAGGTCATACAGGCACGTGGAGGCTACACACACTACTGAGCCTCATTTTGACTTGTTTTAAGGACATTACATCAAAGTTGGATCAGCCTGTAGTGTGGTTTTCCACTTTAATTTTGAGTGTGACTCCAAATCCAGACCTCCATGGGTTGATAATTTGGATTTCCATTGATTATTTTTGTGTGATTTTGTTGTCAGCACATTCAACTATGTAAAGAAAAAAGTATTTAATAAGAATATTTCATTCATTCAGATCTAGGATGTGTTATTTTAGTGTTCCCTTTATTTTTTGGAGCAGTGTATAATTTTCCAAACACCATTTACCTTTTTATGAAATTGAGGGCATTGATAGATATTAAATCAATTGTAATAAGACTGTAATTGAAACTGTAAAGCCTACGGACTTTGTTTGATGTCTGTCTTCATTGGAGGCTACCTGTGCTGGAAGACATCTTGAAGATGGTGCTGGCAGGCTTAAATAATACATGAATATCAAATCAATTGCACTAAGTTGTCCTTTTTGATTGTTGTCAGAATTTACAATAAGGTTTTAAAAATTACCAAACTAAATTTGTAACTAGTACTTAAGTAGTTTTCTGACAGAATAATATTTTACTCTTATTTGAGTAGTTTCTTAAGCATAGATTTTCAGTACTCTACCCACCTCAAATTACACATAACCTAACTATAAAACATGGGTGAATATCCACACTGGAGAAAGCTTATCGTTCTACAGTAGGCCTACATCTGTCAATCAACTGATGGCCAAAATCAGCTCATCAACTCAGCCAGGGAAACACAAACAGTAGCCTTTTATTGGTTTTCATACCTTTCAATATATGACAATGGATAGGCTAACGGGTAGCCTACAAAATGTAGCTTGTGTTATTTCTTACATTATTAGCCTAGAATTGTTTTTGTGTTATTGCATACAACCGGGAATAACCTTTGGATATCAGTGGCGGTAACTCACCAGCATTACCAGCACTATGACCAGGAATACGACTTTACCAAATTGGATCCTTTGTTCGTACCCCCCAGGGCAATTGAACTGATGCCAGAGGCTGATCCAAAACACTGCCGGCGGAGGAGATGTATTCGGAGTGCACTCATTGTCTGACTCAGGAGGCACACACCACCCACTGCTTCCAAGTATATTACTCGGTAAAATTACTCTGTAATGTTCAGTCTCTGGATTTCCTTCCTGGATTTCCTTCCAGAGAGACATCAGGGATTGTAACATACTCTGTCTCACGGAAACAAGGCTCTCTCGGGATATACTGAGTCCGTACAGCCAGTTGGGTTCTCAGTTCATCACGCTGAAAGGAATAAAGATCTCTCCGGGAAGAAGAAGGGTGGGGGTATATTTTTCATGATTAACTACTCATGGTGTGATTGTGATAACATACAGAAACTAAAGTCCTTTTGTTCACCCGACCTAGACTACCTCACAATCAAATGCCGTCCATATTACCTCCCAAGATAATTATCTTCGGTTATAGTCACAGCCGCGTATATTCCTCCTCAAGCCGATACCATGACGGCCCTCAAAATACTACACTGGACTCTATGAAAACTGGAAACCACATATCCTGAGGCCGCATTTATTGTAGCCGGGAATTTTAACAAAGCTAATCTAAGGAAAAAGCTACCGAAGTACTACCAACACATTGACTGTAGCACTCGCTCTGAGAAAACATTGGACCACTGTTACGAAGCTTTTTGAAATGCATCCTGAGGTTGAAGAGGCACTGTTGTGCCTTCTTCACCACACTGTCATTGTGGGTGGACCATTTCAGATTGTGAGTGATGTGTACAACGAGGAACTTGAAGATTTTCCCCTTTTCCACTGCGGTCTCATCGATGTGGATAAGGGGGTGCTCCCTCTGCTGTTTCCTGAAGTCCACGATCAGCTCCTTTGTTTTGTTGATGTTGGGTGAGAGGTTATTTTCCTGGTACCACTCCGCCAGGGCCCTCACCTTCTCCCTGTACGCTGTCTAATCGTCGCCAAACACATTGGCTCCAGGTCATCTACAAGACCCTGCTAGGTAAAGTCCCCCCTTATCTCCGCTCACTGGTCACCATAGCATCACCCACCTGTAGCACGCGCTCCAGCAGGTATATCTCTCTGGTCACCCCTAAAGCCAACTCCTCCTTTGGTCGTCTCTCCTTCCAGTTCTCAGCTGCCAATGACTGGAACGAACTACAAAAATCTCTAAAACTGGAAACACTTATCTCCCTCACTAGCTTTAAGCACCAGCTGTCAGAGCAGCTCACAGATCTCTGCACCTGTACATAGCCCATCTTTAATTTAGCCCAAACTACTACCTCTTCCCCTACTGTATTTATTTATTTTATTTATTTTGCTCCTTTGCACCATATTATTTATATTTTAACTTTTAACTTTCTTCAAACTACAAATCTACCATTCCAGTGTTTTTCTTGCCATACTTTATTTACTTTGCCACCATGGCATTTTTTTGCCTTTACCTCCCTTATCTCACATCATTTGCTCACATTGTATATAGTCTTATTTTTTTCTACTGCATCATTGATTGTATGTTGTTTTACTCCATGTGTAACTCTGTGTTTTTGTATGTTGTCGAACTGCTTTGCTTTATCTTGACCAGGTCGCAATTGTAAATGAGAACTTGTTCTCAACTTGCCTACCTGGTTAAATAAAGGTGAAATAAAAATAAAATAAATAAAGTCTCGTCAATCAATCAAATGTATTCATAAAGCCCTTCTTACATCAGCTGATGTGACAAGTGCTGTACAGAAACCCAGCCTAAAACCCCAAACAGCAAGCAATGCAGGTGTAGAAGCACGGTGGTTAGGAAAAACTCCCTAGAAAGGCCAGAACCTAGGAAGAAACCTAGAGAGGAACCAGGCTATGAGGGGTGGCCAGTCCTCTTCTGTCTGTACTAGAGAGTTGAAAACAGCAGGTCTGGGACAGGTAGCACGTCCAGTGAACAGGTCAGGGTTCCATAGCCACAGGCAGAACAGTTGAAACTGGAGCAGCAGCATGGCCAGGTGGACTGGGGACAGCAAGGAGTCATCAGGCCATCAGGCCAAGTCAAGTCATCAGGCCAAGTAGTCCTGAGGCATGGTCCTAGGGCTCAGGTCCTGAGAGAGAGAGAGAGAAAGAGAGAGAGAGAGAGCGAGAGCGAGAGAGAATAATTAAATTCACACAGGACACCGAATAAGACAGGAGAAATACTCCAGATATAACAGACTGACCCTAGCCCCCCGACACATAAACTACTACAGCATAAATACTGGAGGCTGAGACAGGAGGGGTCGGGAGACACTGTGGCCCTGTCCGACAATACCCTCGGACAGGGCCAAACAGGCAGGATGTAACCCCTCCCACTTTGCCAAAGCACAGCCCCCACACCACTAGAGGGATACCTTCAACCACCAACTTACCATCCTGAGACAAGGCCGAGTACAGCCCACAAAGTTCTCCGCCACGGCACAGAGATCGCGTCAGTAACTCAACCCACTCAAGCGACGCACCCTTCCTAGGGACGGCATGGAAGAGCACCAGTAAGCCAGTGACTCAGCCCCTGTAATAGGGTTAGAGGCAGAGAATCCCAGTGGAGAGAGGGGTTGTTGGTCAATGTTGGTAATCAGGCCTACTACTGTTGTGTTGTCTGCAAACTTGATGATTGAGGTGGTGTGCATGGCCACATAGTCATGTTTGAACAGGGAGTACAGGAGGGGGCTGAGCATGCACCCTTGTGGGGCCCTTGTGTTGATGATCAGCGTAGTGGAGGTATTGTTTCCAATGTTCACCACCTGGGTGCGGCCCATCAGGAAGTCCAGGCCCC
Source organism: Salmo trutta (assembly GCF_901001165.1). NCBI lineage: Eukaryota > Metazoa > Chordata > Actinopteri > Salmoniformes > Salmonidae > Salmo > Salmo trutta. The sequence continues at coordinate 23,311,518 of NC_042995.1, read as the reverse complement.
AGTTGCAGAGGGCGGGGTTCAGACCCAGGGCCCCGAGTTTAAACATGAGCTTGGAGGGTACTATGGTGTTGAAGGCTGAGCTATAGTCAATGAACAGCATTCTTACATAGGTATTCCTCTTGTCCAAATGGGATGGGGCAGTGTGCAGTGCGATGGCGTTTGCATCGTTTGTGGATCTATTGGGGCGGTATGTAAATTGAAGTGGGTCTAGGGTGTAAGGTAAGATGGAGGTGATATGATCCTTAACCTCACCGCTCCAATATCCATTGATAGGGCGTGGCTCGAATGACAAATTCCTAGAAAATCCGAAAACTTCCATTTTTCAAACATATGACTATTTTACACCATTTTAAAGACAAGACTCTCCTTTATCTAACCACACTGTCCGATTTCAAAAAGGCTTTACAACGAAAGCAAAACATTAGATTATGTCAGGAGAGTATCTAGCCAGAAATAATCAGACACCCATTTTTCAAGCTAGCATATAATGTCACAAAAACCAAAACCACAGCTAAATGCAGCACTAACCTTTGATGATCTTCATCAGATGACACTCCTAGGACATTATGTTATACAATACATGCATGTTTTGTTCAATCAAGTTCATATTTATATCAAAAACCAGCTTTTTACATTAGCATGTGACTAGCATATGACTAGCATTGCCACCGAACACTTCCGGTGAATTTACTAAATTACTCACGATAAACATTGACAAAAAACATAACAATTATTTTAAGAATTATAGATACAGAACTCCTTTATGCAATCGCGGTGTCCGATTTTAAAATAGCTTTTCGGTGAAAGCACATTTTGCAATATTCTGAGTAGATAGCCCGGCCATCACAGGCTAGCTATTTTGACAGCCACCAAGTTTGGTACTCACCAAACTCAGATTTACTAAGAAAAATTGGATTACCTTTGCTGTTCTTCGTCAGAATGCACTCCCAGGACTTCTACTTCAACAACAAATGTTGGTTTGGTTCCAAATAATCCATAGTTATATTCAAATAGCGGCGTTTTGTTTGTGCGTTCAAGACACTATCCGAAGGGTAACGAAGGGTGATGCGCCGGCGCATATCGTGACAAAAAAATTCTAAATATTCCATTACCGTACTTCGAAGCATGTCAAACGCTGTTTAAAATCAATTTTTATGCGATTTTTCTCGTAAAATAGCGATAATAAGACGTCGTTTTCGTTCAAAGACTGAAAATGTAAAATGGACTCTTCATGTGCATGCGCGCACCCGTCTCATTCTTCTCAGATCGACCACTATCCAAATGCGCTACTGTTTTTCAGCCAGGGACTGCAGAGTCATCATTCAACGTTCTGGCGCCTTCTGAGAGCCTATGGGAGACTTAGAAAGTGTCACGTTACAGCAGAGATCCTCTGTTTTCAATAAAGAGGCTAAAGAAGGCCAAGAAATGGTCAGAGAGGGCACTTCCTGTTTGGAATCTTCTCAGGTTTTGGCCTGCCAAATGAGTTCTGTTATACTCACAGACACCATTCAAACAGTTTTAGAAACTTTAGGGTGTTTTCTATCCACATCAAACAATTATATGCATATTCTAGTTTCTGGGCAGGAGTAATAAAGAGATTAAATCGGGTACGTTTTTTAATCCGGCCGTGAAAATACTGCCCCCTATCCATAACAGGTTAACTAGCCTCTCGAGGCACTTCATGATGGCAGAAGTGAGTGCCACGGGGTGATAGTCATTTAGTTCCGTTACCTTTGCTTTCTTGGGTATAGGAACAATGGTGGACATCTTGAAGCAAGTGGGGACAGCAGATAGGGAGAGATTGAATACGTTCGTAAACACTCCAGCCAGCTAGTCTGAGCATGCTCTGAAAATGCGGCTAGGGATACCGTCTGGGCTGGCAGCCTTGCGAGGGTTAACACGCTTAAATGTCTTACTCACCTCGGCCACGAAGAATGGGAGCCCACAGTCCTTGGGAGCAGGCCAGGTCAGTGGCACTTTGTTATACTCAAAGCGGGCTAAAGAAGGTGTTTAGCTTGTCTGGGGGCAAGACGTCAGTGTCTGCTGCATGGCTGATTTCCCCTTTGTAATCCGTGATTGTCTGTAGACCCTGCCACATACGTCTCGTGTCTGAGCCGTTGACTTGCTACTCCACTTTGTCTCTGTACTGGTGGTTTGCCTGATTGATTGCCTTACAGAGGTAATAACTACACTGTTTGCAATCAACCATATTCCCAGTCACATTGTTGTGGTTAAATCAAACCAAATCAAATGTTACGTTACATTCGCCGACTACAACAGCTGTAGTAGACCTTACTATGAAATGTTTACTTACAAGCCCTTAATCAACAATGCAGTTAATAAAATAGAGTTATGAAAATATCGTGACAAAAAAATTCTAAATATTCCATTACCGTACTTCGAAGCATGTCAACCGCTGTTTAAAATCAATTTTTATGCCATTTTTCTCGTAAAAAAGCGATAATATTCCGACCGGGAAATCGGTTTTAATTAAAGAGAGTGAAAGTAAAAGCATGCTATCCCCTCATGCACGAGCCTCAGTCTGATGGCCCTCTGATAGAGCACTTGCCAAACGCGCTAGTGTGTTTCAGCCTGGGCCTTGAATTACGTCATTCAGCTTTTTCCCGGGTTCTGAGAGCCCATGGGAGCCGTAGGAAGTGTCACTTCATGCCAGAGATCCCCTGTTTTTGTTAGAGGTGATCAAGGAGGGCAAGAAATGGTCAGACAGATTCCTGTAAGGAATCTTCTCAGGTTTTGGCCTGCCAAATGAGTTCTGTTATACTCACAGACACCATTCAAACAGTTTTAGAAACTTTAGGGTGTTTTCTATCCAAAGCCAATACTTATATGCATATTCTAGTTACTGGGCAGGAGTAGTAACCAGATTAAATCGGGTACATTTTTTATCCGGCCGTGTAAATACTGCCCCCTAGCCCCAACAGGTTAAGGAGACTTTTGGACCTAGACTTGACGCTCCAGTACCGCTTGCCGTGCGGTAGCGGAGAGTACAGTCTATGACTTGGGTGACTGGAGTCTTTGACAATATTTTGGGCCTTTCTCTAACACTGCCTAGTGTATAGGTCCTGGATGGACTACCCTCTGTAGCATCTAACGGTCAGATGCTGAGCAGTTGCAATACCAGGCAGTGATGCAACCGGTCAGGATGGTGCAGCTGAATAACTTTTTGAGGATCTGGGGACCCATGCCAAATCTTTTCAGTCTTCTGAAGGGGAAAGGGTGTTGTCGTGCCCTCTTCATGACTGTCTTGATGTGTTTGGACCATAATAGTTTGTTGGTGATGTGGACACTAAGGAACTTGAAACTCTCGACCCGCTCCACTACAGCTCCGTTGATGTGAATGGGGGCACGTTCGGCCCTTCTTTCCTGTAGTCAATGATCAGCCCCTTTGTAAGCTCACATTGAGGGAGAGGTTGTTGTCCTGACATCACACTTCCAGGTCTCTGACCTCCTCCCTATAGACCATCTCATCGTTGTCAGTGATCAGGCCTATAACCATTGTGTCGTCAGCAAACTTAATGATGGGGTTGGAGTCGTGCTTGGCCACACAGTCATGGGTGAACAGGGAGTACAGGAGGGACTAAGCACACACTTGTCAGGAAGCACTCCCCATCAGGAAGTCCAAGATCCAGTTGCAGAGGGAGGTGTTTAGTCCCAGGGTCCTTAGCTTAGTGATAGCTTCTCACATAGGAGTTCCTTTTGTCCAGGTGGGAAAGGGCAGTGTGGAGTGTGACTGCATCATATGTGGATCTGTTGGTGTGGTATGCGAATTGGAGAGGGTCTAGAGTTTGAGATGATGGTGTTGATGTGTTCCATGACCAGCCTTTCAAAGCACTTCATGGCTACGACATGAGTGCCACGGGGCGTTAGTCATTTAGGCAGGTTACCTTCACTTTCTTGGGCACAGGGACTATGGTGGTCTGCTTGAAACATGTAGATATTACAGACTCGGTCATGGAGAGGTTGAAAATATCAGTGAAGACACTTGCCAGTTGGTCTGTGCATTCTCTGAGTACACAGCCGTAATCCGTAACCCGCGGCTTGTGAATGTTGACCTGTTTAAAGGTCTTGGGCAGCTCATAGCTGGGTTTCCCTTTGTAGTCCCTAATAGTTTGAAAGCCCTGCCACATCCGACGAGCATCAAAGATGGTGTAGTAGGATTCAATCTGAGTCCTGTATTGACGCTTTGCCTGTTTGATGGTTCGTCTGAGGGCATAGCGGGATTTCTTATAAATGTCTGGATTAGTGTCCTTATCCTTGAAAGCAGCAGCTCTAGCCTTTAGCTCGGTGCGGATGTTGCCTGTAATCCATGGCTTCTGGTTGGGATATGTGCGTACGGTCACTGTGGGAGCGACGTCGTTGATGCTCTTATTGATGAAGCCGGTGACTGAGGTGGTATACTCCTCAATGCCAAAGGATAAATCCCGGAACATATTCCAGTCTGTGCTAGCAAAACAGTCCTATAGCGTAGCATCTGCATCATCTGACCGCTTAAGTATTGAGTGAGTCACTGGTACTTCCTGCTTTAGTCAGGATGATAGAATTATGGTCAGATTTGCCAAATGAGGGTTTGATTTACAAATAGACACACACCACCACCCCTCGTCTTACCGTACGTAGCTGTTCTGTCCTGCCAATGAACGTAAAACCCAGCCAACTGTATATTATCCGTGTCGTTGTTCAGCCACGATTTGGTGAAACATAAGCTATTAATCTTTAATGTCCCGTTGGTAGGATAGTCTTGAACAGAGTTCATCCAGTTTATTCTCCATTGGTTGCACGTTGGCCAATAGAACGGATGGTAGAGGCGGGTTACCCACTCGCCAACGAATTCTCACAAGGCACCTGGATCTGTGCCCCCTGTATCTCCGTCTTTTCTTCATGCGAATGAAGGGATTTGGGCCTGGTCTGGGAGCAACAGTATATCCTTTGTGTCAGAGTCATTAAAGAAACAAATATTCTTCCAGTCTGAGGTGAATAATCACTATTCTGATATCCAGAAGCTGTTTTCGGTCATAAGAAACTGTAGCAGCAACATTATGTACAAAATAAGTTACAAACAATGTGAAAAATAACACACAAAATAGCACAATTGGTTCGAAGCCCGCAAAACGGCAGATTTTTTGTTTGGGAAGGTTTTAATAGCCACAGTGGGAACAACATCCCCTATACACTTCCTTATGAACTCAGTCACCGTGTCTGTGTATACGTCAATGCTATTGTCAGAGGCAACCCAGAACAAATCCCAGTCCATGTGATCAAAACAATCTTGATGCATGGATTCCGATTGGTCAGACCAGTGTTGAATAGACCTTAGCACTGGTACTTCCTGTTTGAGTTTCTGCCTATAGGAAGGGATGAGATTTGATTTGATTTGATTTGGCGAATGGGGGGTGGGGGAGGGTCTTGTAGCCATCCCGGAAAGGGGCTAACAATGGTCAAGAGTTTTTTGATGTGCGAGTACTACAGGCAATGTGTTGATAGATCTTCGGTAGTGTTTTCCTCAAAATCCCCAGCAAAAATAAATACGACCTCAAGATATATGATTTCAAATTTGTCCAGTGTAGTTCTTTGAGGGCCGTCGTAGTATTGGCTTGAGGAGGAGTATACACGGCTGTGACTATAACCAATGATAATTCTCTTGGGAGGTAATACGGTTGGCATTTGATTTGTGAGGTATTCTAGGTGGGGTGAACAAAAGGACTTGAGCTCCTGTACGTTATCACAATCACACTATGAGTAGTTAATCATGAAACACACACCAACGCCTTTCTTCTTCCTGGATAGTTCTTTATTCCTTTCTGCGTGATGTACTGAGAACCTAACTGGCTGTATGGATGGGGACAGTATATCCAGAGAGAGCCCTGATTCCGTGAAACAGAATATGTTACAGTCCCTGATGTCTCTCTGGAAGGAGATCCTCACCCTGAGCTTGTCTTCTTTATTGTCCAGGTACTGAACATTAGCGAGTAATATACCCGGAAGCGGTGGAGGGTGTGCATGCCTCTTGAGTCGGACTTGAAGTCCACTCCGAATGCCTCTTCTCCTCAAGTGGCGTCTTGGAGCAGCCTCTGGGATAAGTTCAATTGCCCTGGATGGTAGGAACAAAGGATCCAATTCGGTTAAGTTGTGTTTCTGGTTGTAATGCTGGTAAGTTACCATCGCTCTGATATCCAAAAGTTCTTTCCGGCTGTATGTAATAACACAAAAAACATTCTGGGCTAATAATGTAAGAAATAACACACAAAAAAACAAAATACTGCAAAGTTGCTTAGGAGCTAGAAGTAGAATGCCATGTCTGTCGGCGCCATCTTCAGGTTGCAGTAATACGACCTAGGCCTAGAGTTTGATCGAGCAAGAGAGAAGATTATTGATAGCATGACCTGATCCCAATGACTTGACTGCCCCTCATGGAGAGAAAGAGAACTGCTAATTTTAAGTGTATCACAAGGCTCACAATGCTGCATCACATGGAAATACATTTGATTAGGCATTAATCCTTAAAAGTCTATTGAGTAACATAATGAAAAAAAACATAACATTTGTCAGTTTAAGCTAGAGATATCTTCTTGTATGGGATGCGTATCAATCCACAACATCCGCCTATGTCAGACTTCCACATCTGCGGTGGGAAGTAGCCGAGCTACAGCAGTGCTTGTCAGACCACGAGACATCCCGAAAATCGGTCTTATCACGAAAATATCGGTATCGTCCGAACGTTTGAACTGACTACACACACACTATGGAAAGATGAGATTCTTTAACACAATTGGTGTTTTCCGTTTTACTCTATGACCCCCACAAATGTCACAGGACTCGTCTGAAGGTACAGTGCATTCGGAAAGTTCAGACCCCTTGAATTTTTCCACATTTTGTTACGTTACATCCTTATTTGAAAATTGATTCAATTGTTTTTGTTCCTCATTCATTTACACAAATACTTGCAAATGTGTAAAAACGTATTCAGACCCTTTACTCAGTACTTTGCTGAAGCACCGTTGGCAACGATTACACCCTAGAGTATTCTTGGGTAGGGTGCTACAAGCTTGGCACACCTGTATTTGGGACGTTCTCCCATTCTTATCTGCAGATCCTCTCAAGCTCTGATAGGTTGGGTGGGGAGCGTTGCTGCACAGCTATTTTCATGTTTCTCCAGAGATGTTCAATCGGGTTCAAGTCCGGGCTCTGGTTCGGACACTCAAGGACATTCAGAGACTCCTGCGTTGTCTTGGCTGTGTGCTTAGGGTTGTTGTCCTGTTGGAAAATGAACCTTCGTCCCAATCGGAGGTCCTGAGTGCTCTGGAGCAGGTTTTCATCAAAGATCTCTCTGTACTTTGCTTCCTTCATCTTTCCCTCGAACCTGACTAGTCTCCCAGTCCCTGCCGCTGAAAAATATCCCTACAACATGATGCTGCCGCCACCATGCTTCACCGTAGTGATGGTGCCAGGTTTCCTCCAGATGTGTTACTTGGCAATCAGGCCAAATATTTGAATCTTGGTTTCATCAGATCAGCAAATCTTGTTTCTCGTGGTCTGAGAGTCTTTAGGTGCCTTTTGGAAAACTCCAAGAGAGCTGTCATGTACCTTTTACTGAGGAATGGCTTCAGCCTGGACACTACCATAAAGGCCTGATTGGTGGAGTGCTGCAGAGATGCTTGTCCTTCTGGAAGGTTCTCCCATCTCCACAGAGGAACTCTGGAGCTCTGTCAGAGTGACCATCTGGTTCTTGGTCAACTCCCTGACCAAGGCCCTTCTCCCCCAATTGCTCAGTTTGTCTGGGTGGCTAGCTCTAGGAAGGGTCAGGGGTGCCAAACCAGTTCCTTGAGCGCTACCTTCCTGTATGTTTTCGCTCCAACCCCAGTTGTAACTAACCTCTCTGGGGTATGTGGGACGATTTCGTCCCACCTACGTAACAGCTACTGAAATTCCAGTGGCGCGATTTTTGAATCGTTAGAAATACTATTACTTCAATTTCTCAAACATATGACTATTTTACAGCTATTTAAAGACAAGAATCTCGTTAATCTAACCCCACTGTCCGATTTCAAAAAGGCTTTACAACGAAAGCAAAACATTAGATTATGTCAGCAGAGTGCCCAGCCAGAAAAAATCAGACAGCCATTTTTCAAGCTAGCATATAATGTCACACAAACCCAAACCACAGCTAAATGCAGCACTAACCTTTGATGATCTTCATCAGATGACACACCTAGGACATTGTGTTATACAATACATGCATGTCTGTTCAATCAAGTTCATATTTATATCAAAAAACAGCTTTTTGCATTAGCATGTGACGTTCAGAAAACGCATAACCCCCGGCAAACTTCCGTTGAATTTACTAACAGTTTGCTAAATTACTCACGATAAACGTTCACAAAAAGCATAACAATTATTTTAAGAATTATAGATACATTACTCCTCTATGCACTCGATATGTCCGATTTTAAAATAGCTTTTCGGATGAAGCACATTTTGCAATAATCTAAGTACATAGCCCGGCATTACAGGGCTAGCTATTTAGATACCCACCCAGGTCAGCCTCCACCAAAATCACATTTCCTATAAGAAAAATTTTCTTACCTTGCTTGTTCTTCATCAGAATACACTGCCAGGACTTCTACTTCAATAACAAATGTTGGTTTGGTCCCAAATAATCCATCGTTATATCCAAACAGCGACGTTTTGTTCGTGAGTTCTAGAATGCTTCTTCACGGTCCCGCGCATGGCGCATTGGCGTGTCAAAAATGTCTAAATATTCCATTACCGTACTTCGAAGCATGTCAACCGCTGTTTAAAACCAATTTTTATGCCATTTATGTCGTAGAGAAGTGATAATATTCCGACCGGGAGTATGCATTGAGCCTAAACAGCCGAATAAAATTTCTCCTCGGGAGCGACTCATGCACGCGCCTCATTCAAAGGTCCTCTGAGCATCCACTTACAAAAGGCGATAATCTGTTTCAACCTGAGGCTCCCTCGTAAACCTTCAGGTTTTTCGCGGGCTCTGAGAGCCTATTGGAGCCCTGGGAATTGTCACGTTACAGCTAAGATCCTTACTTTTCAATAAAAAGATGCAAGACGCACGACTCCTTGTCAGACAGGGTACTTCCTGCTTGAAACCTTGTCAGGTTTTTGCCTGCCATAGGAGTTCTGTTATACTCACAGACACCATTCAAACAGTTTTAGAAAATTCAGAGTGTTTTCTATCCAAACCGGAACAATAATATGCATATTCTAGCTTCTGAGTTGGTGTAGGAGGCAGTTAAAAATGGGAACATATTTTTTCCAAAATTCTCAATACTGCCCCCTAGCCCAGACAGGCTAACCTGATTCAGTTTATCAACCAGCTAATTATTAGAATCAGGTGTGCTAGATTAGGGTTGGAGTGTGAACCTACAGGATGGTAGCTCTCCAGGAACAGGGTTGGAGAGCCCTGGTCTAGGTGGTTCCAAATTTCTTCCATTTAAGAATGATGGAAGCCACTGTGTTCTTGGGGACCTTCAATGCTGTAGAAATGTGTTGGTACCCTTCCCCAGATTTGTGCCTCAACACAATACAGTCTTGGAGCTCTACGGACAATTCCTTTGAGCTCATGGCTGGGTTTTTGCTCTGACATGCACTGTCAAATGTGGGACCTTATATAGGCAGGTGTGTGCCTTTCCAAATCATGTCCAATCAATTGAATTTACCACAGGTGGACTCCAATTAAGATGTAGAAACATCTCAAGTATGATCAATGGAAACAGGATGTACCTGAGCTCAATTTCAAGTCTCATAGCAAAGGGTCTGAAGACTTATGTAAGTTAAGGTACCTGTTTTTCGTTTGTAATACATTTACAAAAATGTCTAAAATCCTGTTTTCGCTTTCTCATTATGGGGTATTGTGTGTAGATTGATGATAAATGTTTTTATTTAATCCATTTTAGAATAAGGCTGTAATGTAACAAAATGTGGAAAAAGTTAAGGGGTCTAAATACTTTTTCGAATGCACTGTAACCTGGTAACAAAAAAAGGGGCGATATATATGCCGAAAACAAAGTATATATTTCCTGAGCTTTCGTATACTGTATCTCCTAGATACAAGACAAACACTTCAAAACCTTTTTCCTTATGATAAATGTGTTTGTTTTGACATACATTTTTGTATATAATGTTTACCTACAGGAATCCTAAAAACAAGAAATCTAACAGCTAAATGATCCATAATATGGCCATCTTAAAAAAATTCTCCCCTCCAATTAATCATGCAAACAGTTTTATATTTTGACCCCCATATAATTAACTACTTTTAGAGAGAGGGAGAGAGAGAAGGTGAGAGGGAAAAGGTGAGAGAGAAAAGGAGATAGAGATGTGTGGACTTTCTGCTATATAATTTGTATTTTGGGGAACATTTTCCTGGAGTGTCAACATTGCAATGGCTCACAAACGGTCGATGGAAATGTCAGCTAATTCCGAGAATTAAGTGCCATTATACATGACTTGCAAATTGCAGTGTTGCATTCTGTCACAGATGTGCCTCTAACTACAATGCACAGTCCCTCATCGGAACACGTTGTATATCAAATATATCAAATAAAGAGATACCAGATGGGTAATTCTTTTTTTTATTTATTAAGGAGACCGGAATTCCAATCCCCCTTTAATTTTATTTACATTTTTTACAGGACAGATGTAAGCAGAGATGGGGAGCTAGATACAGACAAGGGCACAGCCGTCGAACCCCCATCGCTGAGGGGGCATGTGTGGTCCAGAGGGGGAGTTTAGACCACTACAGCAGACTTCAGTACCAGATGGGTTTTCTTAACAAGATTAACAGGAAATATTGGATTAAATTTCTTATTTTAGAAGGATGTATGTTCATGGCAATGTAAACATGTGATTGATATGTCTGAAATAGCTCAAACAAATGTGCAGTATTAGACAAACCAAATGAGAAGTGCAAGGCATTCCCAGTGTGAGAAAAAAATGGCATGTGACATAATAATGATGTCATATTCTGCTGTCATGAAGACGGCAGGGAAAGAGGTCACATTTTTGTTGTTAATTGGTCAGATAACTAGATTACAACCAGTTAAAAATGTATTATTCTGGTTGAAAAAGAGTCTAAAAAAACATCCTTTTATAACCAGTATAACATGATCATGGCGCAACCAAAGACATAATAATGATATCATTGCAACCAGTTTTTCCCTCTGGGTTTTGATGTTCTAGTGTCATGCTTCCATTTAGATTTCCTTCTATTCCTAATGATTCTATGGGGGTTATGCAAATAGATGTTTAATGAGATGAGCTAATGATCCTCAGCTGATTGGTCGTGTGAGAGCGAATAGGAACAGATCTCGATGTGTGAATAACATCCATTATATTGGAGTGTCCTTGAGCACTATGTAAATCTGTTGGGGATGTACTGTTTAAAACAGACTGTTTCCTCCTGTTGCGGAAACCTCTCTCTCTGTCTCTCTCGCTCTCTCACAGTATGGGAGGAACACCTGGAGCTCCGTGTTATGTGTACAAACGCTAACATCTGCTTCTCTTTGCCACACTGTTGCTCGGTGGTGAGGAATCCCCTCTCGTAGTCTTTGGTTGTTTGTGAGTGACACCGCCCTCTCCACATCATTTTCCCTTTATACTCTCTCAGGCCAATCTCCCCCAACCTCCTCTCACTCCCTAGCAACCTCCTCTCAGCCCCCTGGTTAGCCAGCAGACTGCCGGTTCCCCACCTGCCCCCGACCTATCTTACCTGCCCAGGGTCGCAGACGGCCAGGGCTAACGTGACAGACACATCTGCTAATCAACTGCCAAACCAGATACTCACCAGCTGTGTTCAGATGTAAGGGGTTGTTCAGTTTGACCTACAAGAGCCACATGATGCATCTCTGCTGACTGAGACAGACGGGCAGATGCACTCGGCTCCACAGAGGAAGGAGAGATCGTCCTGACTTTAGCAACACCCTGACGGAGGAGAAGAGGGAACTTGGACACAAACTTGAAGCTGGAAGTTACTTTCAGATGTTTCTGGGTTGAAAACTATTTTCAAGGCCGTCAAATATGAAAAGTTGTTATCATTGCGACTACAAAAATGGCCTAATCAATGACAGTATTTCCACCGAGGCCTTTTGACCAGAAAGAGCTGCAGAGAGAAGATCCCAAACAAAACATTGGTTACTTTGAAAGTTTGGAATTGATAATAATATAGGCTTCCCTATTTCAGTGATGACGATCAATGCTAACACAATGGGAAGACAAACTGCTCCAGAGCTGCAGAGGATGCAACTCTCCAAACAATCTGCACAAACAAAAGCTAACCAAGCCCTCTCCGGCACTAATTGTTAATAAGAGGGTTCAGCGTAATTTATTTTTCCTTTGTTCGTCGCTCCAATTTACCCTCATGATTGTGTGTGTGTGTGTGTGTGTGTGTGTGTGTGTGTGTGTGAGTGTCCTTGGGGTCCAATCCAATCTAACACTTCTGTTTCCACTGGAAGAGCTTTTCAGCAATCATTCCCAACAGGCATTGAGGCAGGCAAGAGATTGAGAGACTCAAACACACAGTGTATTTCCATTTCCCACCTATTCCCTTCACTAACAGATGCGTTTCATATGTAAATGGGAGTGCACCTTTGAGACATTGTGATTGAGCTGTCGGCGAGGCAAAGTTCAACTCAGTTGTTGTAGTAGCTCTTGGTGGCTTTTGATGCAGCAGTGAAGAAGTTATGCAGTAGCATGGACATGGAACCACATGGAGTCACTTCATTTGCATATTGAAATAGACAGCTGCCAAACACAATTTCAGTCTTTATTGGTGTCTCTTTGAGCCTTGAGTGTTACCATTTACCGTGTGTTTTTACCAAGTACTACTGACTAACCAAACTACCAGAAAACAGTAATTTTCAATAGAAGGAGGTACAGTGATGTAAAAAAGTATTTGATCCCCTGCTGGTTTTGTATGTTTGCCCACTGACAAAGAAATGATCAGTCTATAATTTTAATGGTAGGTTTATTTGAACAGTGAGAGACAGAATAACCAAAAAATCCAGAAAAAAGCATGTCAAAAATGTTATAAATTGATTTGCATTTTAATGATTAAAAATAAGTATTTTGCCCCCTCTCAATCAGAAAGATTCCTGGCTCCCAGGTGTCTTCTATACAGGTAACGAGCTGAGATTAGGAGCACACTCTTAAAGGGAGTGGTCCTAATCTCAGTTTGTTACCTGTATAAAAGACACCTGTCCACAGAAGCAATCAATCAATCAGATTCCAAACTCTCCACCATGGCCAAGACCAAAGAGCTCTCCAAGGATGTCAGGGACAAGATTGTAGACCTACACAAGGCTGGAATGGGCTACAAGATCATCGCCAAGCAGCTTGGTGAGAAGGTGACAACAGTTGGTGTGATTATTCGCAAGTGGAAGAAACACAAAATAACTGTCAATCTCCCTCGGCCTGGGGCTCCATGCAAGATCTCACCTCGTGGAGTTGCAATGATCATGAGAACGGTGAGGAATCAGCCCAGAACTACATGGGAGGATCTTGTCAATGATCTCAAAGCAGCTGGGACCATGGTCACCAAGAAAACAATTGGTAACACTACGCCGTGAAGGACTGAAATCCTGCAGCACCCACAAGGTCCCCCTGCTCAAGAAAGCATGCCCGTCTGAAGTTTGCCAATGAACATCTGAATGATTCAGAGGACAACTGGGTGAAAGTGTTGTGGTCAGATGAGACCAAAATGGAGCTCTTTGGCATCAACTCAACTCGCCATGTTTGGAGGAGGAAGAATGCTGCCTATGACCCCAAGAACACCATCCCCACCGTCAAACATGGAGGTGGAAACATTATGCTTTGGGAGTGTTTTTCTGCTAAGCGGACAGGACAACTTCACCGCATCAAAGGGACAATGGACGGGGCCATGTACCGTCAAATCTTGGGTGAGAACCTCCTTCACTCAGCCAGGGCATTGAAAATGGGTCGTGGATGGGTATTCCAGCATGACAATGACCCAAAACACACGGCCAAGGCAACAAAGGAGTGGCTCAAGAAGAAGCACATTAAGGTCCTGGAGTGGCCTAGCCAGTCTCCAGACTATAATCCCAAAGAAAATCTGTGGAGGGAGCTGAAGGTTTGAGTTGCCAAACGTCAGCCTCGAAACCTTAATGACTTGGAGAAGATCTGCAAAGAGGAGTGGGACAAAATCCCTCCTGAGATGTGTGCAAACCTGGTGGCCAACTACAAGAAACGTCTGACCTCTGTGATTGCCAACAAGGGTTTTGCCACCAAGTACTAAGTCATGTTTTGCAGAGGGGTCAAATACTTATTTCCCTCATTAAAATGCAAATAATTTTATAACATTTTTGACATGCGTTTTTCAGGATTTTTTTGTTGTTATTCTGTCTCTCACTGTTCAAATAAACCTACCATTAAAATTATAGACTGATCATTTCTTTGTCAGTGGGCAAACGTACAAAATCAGCAGGGGATCAAATACTTTTTTCCCTCACTGTAGTGTGAGGAGACAATGATATAGCTGTTCGCAACACAACACAAGTTGAGCAAGGTATAATTATGAAAATGTTCGGGCACATGACGGCACGATAACCAATCAGGGAAGGGAAGGTCTTACTTGATAGCTTTGACATTGTTCAGGATAGGCTACCACACAAGTTCTGTTTTGCATGGAGTATGGTGAAGTTTCCCATAGACGCTGATCTTGGGTCAGTTTAGCATTCTCCCCATGAATGGTTAAAGACAAGACTCTCATTAATCTAACCACATTGTCCGATTTCAAAAAGGCTTTACAGCGAAAGCAAAACATTCGACTATGTCAGGAGAGTACCCTGCCAAAAATAGTCACACAGCCATTTTCAAGCAAGCATGTATGTCACAAAAACCAAAACCACAGCTAAATGCAGCACTAACCTTTGAAGATCTTCATCAGATGACACTCTTAGGACATTATGCTATACAATACATGCATGTTTTGTTCAATCAAGTTCAAATTTATATAAAAAAACAGCTTTTTACATTAGCATGTGATGTTCAGAACTAGCATACCCACCGCAAACTTCCGGTGAATTTACTAAATTACTCACGATAAACGTTTACAAAAAACATAACAATTATTTTAAGAATTATAGATACAGAACTCCTTTATGCAATCGCGGTGTCAGATTTTAAAATAGCTTTTCGGCGAAAGCACATTTTGCAATATTCTGAGTAGATAGCTCGGCCATCACAGGCTAGCTAATTTGACACCCACCAAGTTTGGTGCTCACCAAACTCAGATTTACTATAAGAAAAATTGGATTACCTTTGCTGTTCTTCGTCAGAATGCACTCCCAGGACTTCTACTTCAACAACAAATGTTGTTTTGATTTGAAATAATCCATAATTATATCCAAATAGCTTCGTTTTGTTCGTGCGTTCATGTCAGTATCCGAAGGGTCACGTGCGGGCGCATTTCGTGACAAGAAATGTCAAAATATTCCATTACCATACTTCGAAGCATGGCAAATGCTGTTTAAAATAAATTTTTATGTGATTTTTCTCGTAAAATAGCGCTAATTTTCTAACCAGGCGACATTATATTCATTCATAGACTGAAAGAAAAACATGGTGTCGTCTCGTGCACGCGCACTCCATTGTCATTGTTCCCTGCCTGACCACTCACAAAAACTCCTGCTTTTTTTCGCCCAGAGACTGCAGAGACGTCATTCCGCTTTCTGGCGCCTTCTGAGAGCCAATGGAAGCCTTAGAAAATGTCACGTTACAGCAGAGATGCTGTATTTTTGATAGAGATGCCCTAGAAGGAGAACAAATTGTCAGACAGGGCACTTCCTGTATGGAATCTTCTCAGATTTTGGCCTGCCATATGAGTTCTGTTTTACTCACAAACACCATTCAAACAGTTTTAGAAACTTTAGAGTTAATCTACTAATTATATGCATATTCTAGTTTCTGGGCAGGAGTAGTAACCAGATTAATTCGGGTATGTTTTTTATCCGGCCGTGAAAATACTGCCCCCTATCCCAAACAGGTTTTAAGCCTCGAGACAGTTGAGACATGGATTGTGTATGTGTTTCATTCAGAGGGTGAATGTGCAAGACAAAAGATTTAAGTGCCTTTGGATGGGGTATGGTAGTAGGTGCCAGGCTCAACGATTTAAGTGTGTCAAGAACTACAATGCTGCTGGGTTTTTTACTCTCAGCAGTTTCCTGTGTGTATCAAGAATGGTCCACCACCCAAAGAATATCCAGCCCACTTGACACAACTGTGGAAAGCATTAGAGTCAACATGGGCCAGAATCCCTGTTGAATGCTTTCGACACCTTGTAGAGTTCCATGCACCGACTAATTGAGGCTGTTCTGTTCTGTGAAGAACCCTTTTTGGTTCCAGGTAGAACCCTTTTTGGTTCCAGGTAGAACCCTTTTTGGTTCCAGGTAGAACCCTTTTGGTTCCAGGTATAACCCTTTTGGTTCTAGGTAGAATCCTTTCCACAGAGGGTTCTACATGGAACCCAAAATAGTTCTACCTGGAACCAAAAAGGGTTCTCCTATGGGAACAGCCGAAGAACCCTTTTGGAATCCTTTTTTCTAAGAGTGTTTGATAGCACAGCAAATTATATGGACTCACAACTCGCAAAGCTGCCACACACACACTGTACACAAGCACAGCTATACATATACATTGATAGGCATGCTCAGTCTACCACATGCCTAGGCTACTGCTGCTTAGGGTTATCTCTCACATGAGCGGGTTACTTTGGGAAAAGCATTTTTGTAATATTTTTTAATACTTCTTTACTCGTTTATACAGTAACTTGATTGCTGAAAGTCTGTCTCCTTTACGCACACGCACACACACACACACACACACACACACACACACACACACACACACACACACACACACACACACACACACACACACACACACACACACACACACTGGGAGAAAGTACCATAACAAAACTTCTGTTGGCTTCTCTTTACAGGGGGATAATAGTGTCTACCACTTGGCACTGATAGGCCTAAGAGGACATTTTTCACAAGATATCATAAACAACCTCTCCTTTTGTTTGCCAAAATTGGACCCACGGTGCCTTTCTACTTGTATAACCCTGACATTTCTTTTCTCCTTTTGCAGTTATTAATGATTATTTCCTGTAGGTCCATTTGACCTCTGTCCTATTGTAGTACTTACACCATGAAAATTATTGGCTCTATCGCAAATTGTCTTTCCCCGATTCCTTGCTTCCTGTCTCCTCACCTCCTTATTGAAGGAGAAGAAACCAGGACCCTCCCCTCAGGCCGTCTTCTCCAATGTGTTTTTTTTTTGCAAAGGAGGCAAGGAGAGAGGGTGCAAGGAATCGAGGAAGGATGAATTGAGAAGAAGTCCATGTGTTGTTCCACAGCAGGTCAATCAACTGATTGATGGGGTCATGGTGACTGGCCAAAGTTAGCAATGATGTTATAAACTATGTGCACCATTTCTTTGTTAATCATGAGGAAGGCAAAACAATGATTAATTTTCCATTGTGATTACTGAAGTGGCATGAATAAGGGGAAGTTAACAATCTCCACCACAAGGCACACCATTTCCTGATTGCTGGCCACACACTGTTTGCTCTTGATTGACTCTTTGGCTTGATCAAACCATATCAGGAAGACTAAGTTGGATAGTATATCAGACAATGCTGTGGAAAAATGTAATTGCGGATGGAAGTACAACGTTTGACAAATATCTTAGAAGTACACACATGCTTCAGTTTACTAAAATAAGTTGAACATTGCGAAGAAGATGGTTTAATGGTGGCGGAAAGCTATGACGGTGTCACGACTCCTACCGTAGGTAGCTCCACCTCCTGTTCGGGTGGCGCTCGGCGGTCGTCGTCGCCGGCCTACTAGCTGCCACTGATTCCCTTTTCCCCCTTTTCGTTTATTGTGTGCACCTGTTTTTGGTTTGGGCTGATTAGCCGGGCTATTTTAGCCAGGAGGCCCGCCTGCTCTGTGTGCGGGTTTATTTGATCGTTGCATAGCTTGTGAATGCACGCTCATTGTATTTTCAGGTGCGAGTGCATATTTTGCGCCGACCTGTTCTGTCCCATGTGTTTGGGCACTTTGGTTTTTGCGTGCGCTCTAGTTCGCTGTTGGGGCGGCTTGTGTTTTGCCGTTGTGTGTTTAATAAATAACACTACCCTGCATTCTCTGCTTCCTGCTCCTGACTCTGCACCCACTATGCCCAAGCATTACAGACGGGCACACACATCTTGCTCTGCACTCCCCCCACTGCAACACACAAGGTCTGTGTGTATGCACTTAAGGTCTGTGTGTATGTACATTCATGAATGTATCTGTATTCGTAAGCCTGCAAAGAATTTCTGAATCTCCAAGGTCAGTGTGGTGCAGAGTTATTTTCTTTATGTTGAGATGCTCTGTAGCAGAATGTTATTATGGGTGAGAAAAACCACTTAATTCACGCTGTCTGTTCGGATCAATGTCCTTGGGAGGGGGAACACGGTTTTGTACACAACCCAAAGGCCAGTCCATTAAGCTTTTCTGTCTTTCCTATCAATGTATATTTTCTACAAACCAGCCATAATAATGACCTACAATCATTTCTGAGCCATCAGGTCGAGCCCTGCTCTGTCACTATTAGCAACTTGCTAACGTGCTTATTAGTGCCATTACACCACATTCAATACTGTAATCAGACTCTATCACGTCCTGCCTCATGTTGTCACACTGGAGTAATGGAATGATCTTGAGGCGGTGAATACGTTTAAACAACGTCTCAGTAACATTCAAAGAATGTGTCTAAATAGCCAATGGTGATAGGATTAGAGTTGGGTAAGAGTGGGGTCTATCCCCGGGTCAGATATCCCATGATAATTCAGGTTTATGGTCCATTATGGTCCCTTCCTGGTCTCCCCTGTAATTGGAATAAGGTCCGATTTGCACTGACAAGGAGTGGACATAGTAATCATGAAGTAGACCCACAGCGCCGAATCCCAACTTGAGATACTCTCAAGAGTCTGATAGATCTTGCATTTGTGCACAAATGTCCCCTTGATGGCAATGTATGATTTACGCAAATGTTTGAGCTATTGACATTTTTCTCAGTTTAAAGATCAACCCATAGTTGGGAACTTATTTTTATATTTTTCTAGGAAATGTAACCTATAAAGGAGACACTTGTTCCCCTGTTACAAGACATTTAAACAGCATTCTACTCTACAGGACTCAATTTCTGCAACTCTCTATGCTGAACACAGGGGATAGCAATGTTTGGGATAATGAATACGTTTTGGCAAAGAAAAAAAATCTCCCAAAGTGCAAAGTTCAAATGTTTCCTCTCGTGGCTAACCCAATTACACATTAACAATGAACAAAAGTGAGGCGCAGGGAATTCCCTTACATGCTGTTAGATGAAACACAAACATAAAGTGGAGACGTCTTTTCTTCAGGTGGGCTCCTCTCAGGAGCTTGTTATTCCTCGTGACCCCATAAGGAGGGGTCAACCGATAGTTTAGGGCTGTGGAGCACCCTGCGGTGAGCTCGTCCCACCAAAGTACCTAAACAGATTCTCTCTTCCTCCTGCATTTTGTTTATCAGCCATCTTCCCACTACAGGAAACCAAAAGAATAAGAATTATAAGCACTCCTCATCTGTGACTGAGTCTGAAATGTTTCCCATACAAAACCAGGGAGGAGGGTCATTTCAATCATATTTAATAGTTAGGTCAGAACCATAATTTAATAAAAAAGTGTTCAGAAACAAACACAAGCAATTATCTTACCTTCTGACACAGACTTGTTTTAATAATTACAACTAATTATAGATGTGGACTGGAATGAACTTGACACTGTCACGATGAGGTCTACTGTAACTACAGTATATGGTATTAGCTGGGGTTACTTCAGCATAATGTGTTGTGTGTTTTGCATCAGAAAGTGTCACTAGCTTGACACTCAGTCTGTTAAAGCTGCGTTCGTCTCCTGACTGTATAAAAGTCCCCAGGTGACAGTGTCCGACTCCCAAATGGCAACCTATTCCCTATGTAGTGCACTACTTTTGACCAGGACCATAGGGAAAAACACTCTGGGTCAAAACTTGTGAACACGAGAACAAGTTTAAGCATCAGCCAATTAAAATTGTTGACGCAGTTGCACGTGAATAAAGGCCTATGCTAACCTTACCAAGTGGCCTTCCCTGTGGCTCAGTTGGTAGAGCATGGTGTTTGCAACGCCAGCATGGTGTGTGCAACGCCAGGGTTGTGGGTTCGATTCCCACGGGGGGCCAGTACAAAAAAAAAACTAAAAAAAACAATCTGCATGAAATGAAATGTAATGTATGCATTCACTAATGTAAGTTGCTCTGGATAAGAGTGTCTGCTAAATGACTTAAATGTAAATTATATCCAGTTCAAATCTTGTACTAGCCAATTAAAATCATATATGTAGTTGGATGTAATAGAACACTTTTCCATGAGAGCATCCTTAAAAGCAGTCAAACAGCAACATCTGCTAATCAAATGTACTAAAACACTCACCAACTGAACAATTAGCACACAGTGTTGCGAGTCTGGCTCTTGGTGATTTTTGACGGCAAGTTCGTATCCCATTGTTTTTTCTATTTGCCAAGTCCATCAGGCTCTTCCACTTAAAAAAGTACTATAAACTTAAATGTTGTAAAAACCTCCTTTATTTTTTCTGTCTAAAATCACATGAATGTGTGTGAAAGGGATAAGCAAAAACGTGGTAATATGTGAAAACAAGTCTTTTGCATTTTGTCTAACGTAACGTTAGTAAGTAGCCTAGTCAAAGGTACGATTGTCATGCAAAATTAGCACTCAACACTTGAGACATACCAAGTTAAGAGGAGCAACAGAGAACCTTGAATTTGGATGTTAAAATATATCCCTCTGTTGACCAAGTTTACCTAAACTCAGCAAAAAAAGAAACGTCCTCTCACTGTCAACTGCGTTCATTTTCAGCAAATTTAAATATTTTATTTAACAAGATTCAACAACAGAGACATAAACTGAACAAGTTCCACAGACATGTGACTAACAGAAATGGAATAATGTGTCCCTGAACAAAGGGTGGGTCAAAATCAAAAGTAACAGTCAGTATCTGGTGTGGCCACCAGCGGCATTAAGTACTGCGGTGCATCTCCTCCTTATGGACTGCACCAGATTTGCCAATTCTAGCTGTGAGATGTTACCCAACTCTTCCATCAAGGCACTTGCAAGTTCACGGATGTTTCTGGGGGGGAATGGCCCTAGCCCTAGCCCTCACCCTCCAATCCAACAGGTCCCAGATGTGCTCAATCGGATTGAGATCCGGGCTCTTCGCTGGCCATGGCAGAACACTGACAATCCTGTCTTGCAGGAAATCACGCACAGAACGAGCAGTATGGCTGTTGGCATTGTCATGCTGGAGGGTCATGTCAGGATGAGCCTGAAGGAAGGGTACCGTATGAGGGAGGAGGATGTCTTCCCTGTAACGCATAGCGTTGAGATTGCCTGCAATGACAACAAGCTCAGTCCGACGATTCTGTGACACACCGCCCCAGACCATGACGGACCCTCCACCTCCAAATCGATCCCGCTCTAGAGTACAGGCCTCGGTGTAAATCTCATTCCTTCGACAATAAACGGGAATCCGACCATCACCCCTGGTGAGACAAAAACGCGACTTGTCAGTGAAGAGCACTTTTTGCCAGTCCTGTCTGGTCCAGCTACAGTGGGTTTGTGCCCATAGGCGACATTGTTGCCAGTGATGTGTGGTGAGGACCTGCCTTAAAACAGGCCTACAAGCCCTCAGTCCAGCCTCTCTCAGCCTATTGCGGACAGTCTGAGCACTGATGGAGGGATTGTGCGTTCCTGGTGTAACTCGGGCAGTTGTTGTTGCCATCCTTTACCTTTCCCGCAGGTGTGATGTTCAGATGTACCGATCCTGTGCAGGAGTTGTTACACGTGATCTGCCACTGCGAGGATGATCAGCTGTCTGTCCTGTCTCCCTGTAGCGCTGTCTTAAGCTTCTCACAGTACGGACATTGCAATTTATTGCCCTGGCCACATCTGCAGTCCTCATGCCTCCTTGCAGCATGCCTAAGGCACGTTCACACAGATGAGCAGGGACCCTGGGCATCTTTCTTTTGGGGTTTTTCAGTCAGTAGAAAGGCCTCTTTAGTGGGAAACAGTGGGAAAGCATGGGAAACAGTGTTTCAACCCTTTACAATGAAGATCTGTGAAGTTATTTGGATTTTTACGAATTATCTTTTAAAGTCAGGGTCCTGAAAAAGGGAGGTTTTTGATGAGTTTATTTTAAGAAATGCCATTGGTTTATGGCGAAAAGGTTTAAGATCTTTGATAGGATGATGCGGAATTTGTTACTGGAAATAATCACTGCCACCTGGTGAGGTGAGGTTAGCATGGGGATAAATGTGCCAGGTTAAATAATGGGAACAGTTAACATGTCGCCTTTGATCACAAGCAACTACGTCAATGTTTTTAATTGGCTGATGCTTAAACTAAAACAAACTTTTTCTAATATTCACAAGTTTGGACCCACACTGCCTACTCCACTAGTTAGCCAATTAGCAGATTCCACTGAGATCAAACAAATCTGTGGTGTGTCAATTTTGGCACGACTAAAGCCAGAGACGAAAAAATGCATGAATTCTTAGTGTTGTGATTAATGTTTGAGAGATATCCACATACAGGTATGTGTGTGTGATACGATAAACGCACACTCAGTTATCGTTTGAAATGAGACTCCAAAATAATTCTGAGAGACTCCCAGAACATTCTGTTATTTTGTTTTTGTCTCTTTTAGTTTTTGTTGTCGTTTAGGACATGCAAGGCGATTTATTGAAGGCGATTAGGACATCGCAGACTTGAGACTGCGAAGGCAATTGTGGGCTTCTTCAAAGGTGCTGTTGGGTGGCAAACCGGCGCTAGCACACGCTGTTTACCTTGTAGCATGGAGTTCCTTTCCCCGCCAAACAGGGTGCCGTTAATCATTCCTCATCAAAGGTCTCGCCTCACTCGGATAAAAACACGCCAGGGACCCCATCTTCAAAGGCCCCTCCAACTTTTTGAAAAGCCTATATGCATCGTCAATACTTGGAGTTTGCATGAATTACCTCTTCACTACAGACCCCTGGACTTCCTGCTCCTTTTGGAGTATGGCTTCAAATATTTAGGAGGAATTGTGAGGAATCTGGGCACAATAGCGTGAGGATGAGCTGATGCACTCTGTCGCCCAGTGTTGGTTGCTAATGTGGCACTTTAAAGGGCATTGATTCGGTTCTGCCTTGACTTGGTGCCAAGCACAGCGAGCAACCAAGTCAAACAGGGGGGGTCATCTTGAACCCCTAGCTTGAGCTGTTGACGTATTCCGGTTCTTATTTGTGTCTGTTATGCATCTCCCACCCCAGCATTTATCATCCACAAACCTTAGACAGATGACACCCATGTATTCAATTAACCACAACCTCCACAGCGATAAATCACTATGTTGCCGTACTATTTTCTTTGCCCATAATAGCAGTAACACACAAACGCTTGCAGACTTACAAAAACAAACTAAGCAGATGGTTAACCATTCCTCACCTTAGGATATGGGAGAAAAACAATGTTTGGTTTATTATGTAGCATCCTGTTTGCAATTGGCTTTAGATATTCAGCATTCTATACTACATTTTAGCTTTTTTTGCAATTTCATGATATTCTGTTTCAGCTTGCCCTCAAGCCCAGGAGCTGAGAGGTCGACGCCCCCCTCAGAACTTGTTAAAGGGATGAATACCAGTTACCATGGCAACCCAGCAGGTTGGCTGAAGTCAGTTTAACCTTGAATAGCACACCAGAGAGAGGACAAAAGATGTGCACGACTGAAAATAAACTTTTCGTCCTTCTAGTGAGCGATAATTCTCTCCCTTTTGTGCCTCTTTTTTAACTCAATGTCTCAATCAATAAATATTTTGAAATGGAATTGCTACTGTGCAATGACTCCCATCCCAAAACAAAACAACTAATATTGACAATGCTAAATTCAATGCTACTGTGGGTTTGGCTTATGTTTTTCCTAGCTCTCCGGAGAGTAAATGCAGAAAAACAAAATCTGTGTTTTGTGTTCGTCACATGGAAATGTTGGGCCACACAAGAACAAATTAAGGATATTGTTGTATGACAATTATGACTAAGACCTACAAGGCATTAGCCAAGTAATTTAAAAGTCCATTGTAAAATCATGATTGTATATTTTTGTCTGTGTGAAAGTAATGACATATGAGGCTATATTTTAAAACCTGCACTAAATTGTACTGAGAAGCCTGTCAAAAACAATATCTGGTGATTTTAATATCCACTGATGGTCTCAATGTATAGTTAGCTAGTTAATTGTGCATGGATTCACATTGGAGCAAACTGCAAAACACTTTTTACTTTATAAAAGCACAATGATTTGAACAGCTTTTGAAAAACTATCAACGAGATGTTGTTACTCGTGTATTACAATGTAATAACTACAGAGTCTACATCTTCCATCTGCGTTTCTCAATTGAATAATAGGAAACCACTGGAAAATGAGCAACACTGTAAATAAGTCCCAGCAAATAAATCCCCCGTTATTGCGATCCAGTCACTTTTCATTACGGCTTAGTTGGGAGGATTTTTCGCCTTGGAAGCCGAGACTCCATTTTGCGGCGGGTATAAGCAACCCTGTGCATCCTCTCACTCATGTCTAAAGGCAACTAATCTCCCCTTCCTGTGAGCAGAGAGACAAGATTACGGCGACGCTTTGTGTGCCTGTGTGGTGATTGCGGGACGAGAGTGAGACCCGAGCTTGGAGCTAAGCCTCTGTGTTCTATTAGAGAAAATGGCAGATCCTATTACAAGGGTTGGTAATCTGGCTGGGGCCAGGGCTGTGTCCCAAATGACCCCTATTCCCTCCATAATTCACTACTTTTGACCAGGCCTTATTGGGCTCTGGTCAAATCTAGTGCACTATGTAGGGACTAGAGTGCCATTTGGCACGCATCCCTGGGCCATGGCAGTGTCCAGTGACCTTGCTGAATCCAACCAACCTCCTCTGGTAGATCAAAGTCAAAAACTGTTTTAGAGTTGGTGTTGTTGCTCAGAGTTGGAGTCTTTGACTCTTGGAGTTGGTGTTGTTGTTGCTTGAAGTACAGTGCCTTCAGAAAGTATTCATACTCCTTGACTTATTCCACATTTTTGTTGTGTTAGACTGAATTCAAAATAGTTTACAAGTATTTTTTTCTCTCACCCATCTACACACAATACCTCATAATGACAGTGATAACATGTTAAGAAATTTTAGCAAGTTTATTGAAAATGGAGAACAGAAATATCTAATTTACATAAGTATTCATGTTAGAATTAACTTTGGCAGTGATTACAGCTGTGAGTCTTTCTGGGTAATAATCTAAGAGCGTTGCACACCTGGATTCTACAATTTTTGGACATTATTCTTTAAAGAATTCTTCAAGCTTTGTCAAGTTGGTCGTTGATCATTGCTAGACAGCCATTTTTAAGACGATATAATTAAAAACTGCAACTAGGCCACTCAGGAACATTCAATGTTGTCTTGGTAAGCAAACTCCATTGTATATTTGGCCTTGTGTTTTTGTCCTGCTGAAAGGTGAATTTGTCTCCCAGTGTCTGTTGGAAAGCAGACAACCAGGTTTTCATCTAGGATTTTGCCTGTGATTAGATCTATTCCATTTCTTTTTAGCTGAAAAAAACTCTGAGGTCCTTGTCGATGACAAGCTTACCCATAACATGATGCAGCCAGAACTATGCTTGAAAATATTTAGAATTGTATTCCGTGTGTCACGGGTGTCGTAGGGATTAGATCAAAACGCAGAGGGAACGTGTAAACTCATCTTATTTTATTAAAGGAGGAAAACAAAAGAAACACGTATACAAAAACAACAAACGACACTAAACAGTCCCGTCAGGTGCACGAACACAACAGGAATTAACTACCCACAAAATCCCATAGGAAAAACACCCCTCTTAAATAGGACCTTCAATTAGAAGCAACGAGGAGCAGCTGCTTCCAATTGAAGGTCAACCCAAATAACACCACATAGAAATAGACACACTAGAACTAACAGAAATAGACTAACAAGAACTAACATAGAAATAGACTAACAAGAACATTGCCCAACAAACCCCGAAACATTCTAAACAAACACCCCCTACCACGCCCTGACCAAACAACCTCTTTTACTGGTCAGGACGTGACACCGTGATGAGTTGTGTTTGCATAACACTTTGCATTCACAACAAAGTTAATTTCATTGCCACATAATTTGCAGATTTACTTTAGTGCCTTATTGCAAACAGAATGCATGCTTTTAATATTTTTATTCTGTCCAGGTGTCCTTTCCACTCTGTCATTTTGTGACATGGTGAGGTTGGACCCAGGTGCAGAGAAGAGACCAGACAAGGAATCAGTGGTTTAGTATAAACATAATACTTTACTGTGAAACGGAAGGATCACGGTGACACTGGGAAAACACTAAGTCTCAAAAACTCACTCAGGAGACAAACGCACACAGCCCACAATTCAAGCTTCAGCAAAGGACAGCAGAAAACACACCTCTTTTAATTAACAGGGAAATCGTAATGAGTAAATAGGACACACCTGAGTGTCATTAATGTCTCTAGGGCAGTCTCTGCCGCCCTCTGGTAGATTTTGAAAGAAGTGCACCCATCTACCAATAGGTGCACTTCTTTGAGGCATTGGACAACCTCCCTGGTCTTTGTGGTTGAATCTGTGTTTGCAGAGGTGGAAAAAGTATCAAATTGTCATACTTGAGTAAAAGTGAAGATACCTTAATAGAAAATGACTCAAGTAAAAGTGAAAGTCACCCAGTAAAATACTACTTGATGCTAAGTCTATTGGTTTGTTTCACGTCCTGACCAGCAGGTGGAGTAGGTGTATAGTTTTGGTCAGGGCGTGGCAGAAGAAGTTGTTTTTCTATGGTCTGTCTAGGTTGAGTGTTTCTATGTAGAGTATAGCCTGCAAAATTGTTGGTGTCGTGAGTAGCGTTTATTGGTTTGGTTTTTTCTGTGCATGCTTTACTCTTGTTTCTGTGAATTAAAAGAATGAGTATCCACAACTCTGCTGCATTTTGGTCCTCCTTTCCTCAACACAACGAAGAACGTGACAGAATTCCCCACCACAAGACCAAGCAGCAGAGGAACGAGGAGGAAGGATGGACATGGACAGAAATAAGGTTGAGCGTTTCCAGAGCTATGGGGGAGTTTAGGAAACTCGAGAGGCAGCCCCAATTATTTTTTTTGGGGGGGGGCACAAGGGCAGTTTTACGGGGCAAGAATGGAGCCCCAGGCCAGCTCCCCGCACTAGCCCGAAGGTGCGTGTCTCCAGGCTGGCACGTCCAGTACCAGCCCCACGCACAAGACTTCTAGTGCGTCAGTCCAGCCCCGCCAGTCATGAGTCGCCAGAGCCACCCGCCAGTCATGAGTCGCCAGAGCCGCCCGCCAGTCATGAGTCGCCAGAGCCGCCCGCCAGTCATGAGTCGCCAGAGCTGCCCGCTGGGTCTGCCGGAGCGGCCCGACTGTCCTCCGGGTCTGCCGGAGCGGCCCGACTGTCCTCCGGGGCTGCCGGGGTGGCCCGTCTGCCCGGAACTGCCAGAACCGGAGCCACCTCCAGATATAGGTGGGTTGGGGAGGGGGGGTGTAGCGCAGTGCCGTCGTTGACGGCAGCCACCCTCCCTTCCCTCCCTGTAGTTAGGGGGATTTTTTTTCGGGTTGTTTTGGGTGTTCTGTGTTTTCTTTTGAAGGTGCATTTGGGGTCTGCACCTTTAGGGGGGGGTGATGTCACGTCCTGACCAGCAGGTGGAGTAGGTGTATAGTTTTGGTCAGGGTGTGGCAGAAGAAGTTGTTTTCTATGTTCTGTCTAGGTTGGGTGTTTCTATGTAGAGTTAATTGGGGTGGACTTCCAATTGAAGGCAGCTGTGTGGTGTTGCCTTTGATTGGAAGTCCTATATTAATTGGATGGGTTTGTCTGTGTGTTTGTGGGGAATTGTTTTTGCACTGCGTTAGTATAGCCTGCAAAACTGTTGGTGTCGTGAGTATCGTTTATTGTTTTTTTTTTCTGTGGATGCTTTACTCTTGTTTTTGTGAATTAAAAGAATGAGTATCCACAACTCTGCTGCATTTTGGTCTTCCCTGCAACACCACGACATAATCTGTGACAGTTTGAAATATACTTAAGCATCAAATGTAAATGTAATTGCTAAAATAAAGAAGTTTAAATCATTTCAAATTCCTTATATTAAGCATACCAGACGGCACCATCTGGTTGTTTTTTTTTATTTACAGATAGCTAAGGGCACACTCCAACACTCAGCCATCATTTACAAATGAAGCATGTGTGTTTAGTGAACCCGCCAGATCAGAGGCTGTAAGGACGATCAGAGATGTTCTCTTTATGTGACTTGTTAAGCAAAGGTTTCCTCCTGAACTTATTCAGGCTTGCCATAACAAAGGGGTTAAATAATTCAATATTTTTTTATTAATATAATTACACTTTGACATTATGGGGTATAGTGTGTAGGCCATCTCAATTCAACCCATTTTAAATTCAGGCTGTAACACAACAAAATGTGGATAAAGTAAATGGGTGTGAATACTTTCTGAAGGCACTGTAAGTGACTGGAAGAAGTCAATAATTTCCTCGATGTGTGACTGTCCTAATATGGACACCGTACTCTTAATCAATTATCTCAACAGATGGAACCCAAAAGACACATGAAAGAGAAACAGGGAATGTAAATGCAAATGAGATCTGATATGGCTGCCTCGACAGATCAATCTCATCATCAGATCAGATATACTGTATAGTGGATGAGCAAGACACATACAGTTGCTTGCGAAAGTATTCACCCCCTTGGCATTTTTCCTATTTTGTTGCCTTACAACCTGGAATTAAAATAGATTTTTGGGGGGTTTGTATCATTTGATTTACACAACATCCCTACCACTTTGAAGATGCAAAATACGTTTTATTGTGGGAAAAAAACAAGAAATAAGACAAAAAAACAGAACCTGAGCGTACATAAAGATTCACCCCCCCCCCCCCCCCCAAAAAGTCAATACTTTGTACAGACACCGTTTGCAGAAATTACAGCTGCAAGTCTCTTGGGGTATGTCTCTATTAGCTTGGCATATCTAGCCACTGGGATTTTTGCCCATTCAAGGTAAAACTGCTCCAGCTCCTTGTACAGCAATCTTTAAGTCATAGCACAGATTCTCAATTGGATTGAGGTCTGGGCTTTGACTAGGCCATTCCAAGACATTTAAATGTTTCACCTTAAACCATTCAAGTGTTGCTTTAGCAGTATGCTTAGGGTCATTGTCCTGCTGGAAGGTGAACCTCTGTCCCAGTCTCAAATCTCTGGAAGACTGAAACAGGTTTCCCTCAATAATTTCCATGTATTTAGTGCCATCATTCCTTCAATTCTGACCAGTTTCCCAGTCCCTGCAGATGAAAAACATCCCCACAGCATGATGCTGCCACCACCATCATGCTTCACTGTGGGGATGGTGTTCTCAAGGTTATGAGAGGTGTTGGGTTTGCGCCACACATAGCCAAAAAGCTACATTTTATTCTCATCTGACCCGAGTACCTTCTTCCATATGTTTGGGGAGTCTCCCACATGCCTTTTGGCGAACACCAAACATGTTTGCTTATTTTTTTCTGGCCACTTCCATAAAGCCCAGCTCTGTGGAGTGTAGGCTTAAAGTGGTCCTATGGACAGATACTCCAATCTCCGCTGTGGAGCTTTGCAGCCCCATTCAGGGTTATCTTTGGTCTCTTTGTTGCCTCTGTGATTAATGCCCTCTTTGCCTGGTCTGTGAGTTTTGGTGGGCGGCCCTCTCTTGGCAGGTTTGTTGTGGTGCCATATTTGTTCAATTTTTTAATAATGGATTTAATGGTGCTCTGTGGGATGTTCAAAGTTTCTGATATCTTTTTATAACCCAACCCTGATCTGTACTTCTCCAACAACTTTGTCCCTGACCTGTTTGGAGAGCTCCTTGGTCTTCATAGTGCCGCTTGCTTGGTGGTGCCCCTTGCTTAGTGGTGTTGCAGAGTCTAGGGCCTTTCAGAACAGGTGTGTATGTATACTGAGATCATGTGACAGATCTTGTGACACTTAAATAAAGTCAACATGTGTGCAATCTAACTAATTATGTGACTTCTGAAGGTAATTGGTTGCACCAGATCTTATTTAGGGGCTTCATAGAAAAGGGGGTGAATACATATATACACACCCGTTTTCTTTTTTGTTTTTAAATAATTCAATTTTTTGAAACAAGTAATTTTTTTCATTTCACTTCACCAATTTGGACTATTTTGTGTATGTCCATTACATGAAATCCAAATAAAAATGAATTTAAATTATAGGGTGTTTAGCAACAAAATAGGAAAAACTCCAAGGGGAGTGAATACTTTTGCAAGGCACTGAACAGTACCGTGCAAAAGTTTGAGGTCACTTAGAAATGTCCTTGTTTTTTTGTCCATTAAAATAACATCAAATTGATCAGAAATACAGTGTAGACACTGTAATGTAAACGGAAGATTTTTTATGGAATATCTACATAGGCGTACAGAGGCCCATTATCAGCAACCATCTCTCCTGTGTTCCAATGGCACGTTGTATTAGCTAATCCAAGTTTATCATTTTAAAAGGCTAATTGATCATTAGAAAACCCTTTTGCAATTATGTTAGCACAGCTGAAAACTGTTGGTCTGATTAAAGAAGCAATAAAACTGGCCTTCTTTAGACTAGTTGAGTGTCTGGAGCATCAGCATTTGTGGGTTCGATTACAGGCTCAAAATGGCTAGAAACAAATAACTTTCTTCTGAAACTCATCAGTCTATTCTTGTCCTGAGAAATGAAGGCTATTCCATGCGAGAAACTGCCAAGAAAGTTAAGTTCTGGTACAACACTGTGTACTACTACCTTAACAGATCAGCGTAAACTGGCTCTAACCAGAATAGAAAGAGCAGTGGGAGGCCCCGGTGCACACCTGCGCAAGAGGACAAGTACATTAGAGTGTCTAGTTTGAGAAACAGATGCCTCACAAATCCTCAACTGGCAGCTTAATTTAATAGTGCCTGCAAAACACCAGTCTCAATGTCAACAGCGAAGAGGCGACTCCGGGATGCTGGCCTTCTAGGCAGAGTTCCTCTGTCTAGTGTCTGTGTTCTTTTGCCAATCTTAATCTTTTCTTTTTATTGGCCAGTCTGAGATATGGCTTTTTCTTTCCCACTGCCTAGAAGCCCAGCATCCCGGAGTCGACTCTTCACTGTTGACGTTGAGACTGGTGTTTTGCAGGTACTATTTAGTGAAGCTGCCTGTTGAGGACTTGTATTTTTGATCAATTTGATGTTATTTTAATGGATTTAATGCACACACACTCATCATCATCACATACATCACATCATCACATACAATCATCATATATGCTGCTGCTACTCTGTTTGTCAGATATCCTGAACCCTAGTCACCTTACCGCATACATATCTACCCCTACCACTCCAGTATCCCTACACATTGTAAATATGGTATTGGCACTGACCCTGGAAATGTGTCACGCCCTAACCATAGAGAGCCCTCTGTGATGTATAGGTCAGAGTGTGACTAGGGGGGTTTCTAGCGTTTGTATTTCTATGTTGGTGGTTTGTATGGTTCCCAATTAGAGGCAACTGGTAATCGTTACCTCTAATTGGGGATCATATTTAGGTAGCCCTTTTTCCCAGCTGCGTTTGTGAGATATTGTTTTGTGTGAGTGCATTCAGCACCACGCAGTTCACGGTCGTTGTATGTTTATTGTTTTTGTTTAAGTTTCACTGT
This sequence comes from Salmo trutta, assembly GCF_901001165.1. NCBI lineage: Eukaryota > Metazoa > Chordata > Actinopteri > Salmoniformes > Salmonidae > Salmo > Salmo trutta. Next base: position 23,279,584 of record NC_042995.1, on the reverse strand, counting down.
AAATAAACATATGGAACCCAACTCACGCTGCGCCTTGGTCCGCTCATTACCACAAACGTGACAGAATATTCCACCACACAAGGACCAAGCAGTGTGCCTGGGAGATAAAGGAGAGTTGGACATGGGAGGAAATCCTAGGAGGATGCGAGACCCTTCCTTGGAGGGAGTCGCCAAGGAAAATTGAAGGACAGCGACGACGCCGTGGACTGCGGCCACAGAAACCCCAAGATCTTTTGGGGGGGCACATGGGGTGGTCGGCTGAGCAGAGGAGAGAGCCAGAGACCGTCTGGCAGTCGATGGAGGAGTTTAATGAGGGATACCGGAGAGAGGTGTTGGCAAGGAGTATGCTGCAGCGCAGGCGTGCTGAAGAGCGTGTCTTCAGTCCGGTGCCACCTGTGTCGGCTCCACGCACTTGCCCTGAAGAGCGTGTCTTCAGTCCGCTGCCACAGAATCCCCAAGAATCTTTTTGGGGGGGGGTCACAAGGGGCTGTCGGTCGAGCCGAGGAAAGAGCCAGAGACCGTTGGGGAGGCGATGGAGCTGTTGGAGGAGAGAGAAATGTTCGTTAGGTGTGTTCTGCACCGCATTCGCCCTGAAGAGCATGTTATCAGTCCGGTGCCATCTATGCCGGCTCCACGCACCAGGCTTCCAGTGCGCCTCCCCAGCCCGGTACATCCTGTGCCAGCTCCCCGCACTCGCCCTGAGGTGCGTGTCATCAGTCCGGTGCCACCTGTGCCGACTCCACGCACCAGGCCTCCAGCGCGCCTTCCCAGCCCAGTACGTTCTGTGCCGGCTCCCCGCACTCGCCCTGAAGAGCGTGTCATTAGTCCGGTGCCTCCTGTGCCAGCTCCATGCACCAGGCCTCCAGTGCACCTCCCCAGCCCGGTACATCCTGTGCCGGCTCCCCGCACTCGTCCACCAGTGCATGTGTACGGCCTGGAGACTCCAGCGACGGTCTACAGCCCGGATCCTCCAGCGACGGTTCCCCGTCCCGGAGCTTCCAGCGACGGTTCACGGTCCGGCGCTTCCAGCGAAGGTTCACTGTCCGGAGCTTCCAGCGACGGTTCACGGTCCGGAGCTTCCATTGACGGTTCACGGTCCGGAGCTTCCAGCGAAGGTCCACGGCCCGGAGCTTCCAGCGTCGGTCATCGGTCCGGAGCTTCCAGCGTCGGTCATCGGTCCGGAGCCTCCAGCGTCGGTCATCGGTCCGGAGCCTCCTTGCGTCGGTCATTGGCCCGGAGCCTCCTTGCGTCGGTCATCGGCCCGGAGCCTCCAGCGACGGTCATCGGCCCGGAGCCTCCAGCGACGGTCATCGGCCCGGAGCCTCCAGCGATGGTCATCGGCTCGGAGCCTCCTGCGACGGTGCCTCTGCGCCGGTGCCCAGCCCAGGCACGGCGTCCAGTCCTGCTCCATGGCCGGAGCCTTCCTCTGCTCCGGTGTTTAGTCCAGGCACGGCGTTCAGCCCGGCTTCAGGGCCAGATCCGCGGTCTGAGCAGGGGCTACGTCCCACACCGGAGCCGCTACTGATGCGCGTTGCCCACCCTAACCCTCCCCATCTAAGGTTCAGGTTTTTGCGGTCGGAGTTCGCACCTTTGGGGGGGGGGGGGGGTACTGTCACGCCCTAACCATAGAGAGCCCTCTGGGTTCTCTATGGTGTATAGGTCAGAGCGTGACCAGGGGGGTTTCTAGCATTTGTATTTCTATGTTGGTGGTTTGTATGGTTCCCAATTAGAGGCAACTGGTAATCGTTACCTCTAATTGGGGATCATATTTAGGTAGCCCTTTTTCCCAGCTGCGTTTGTGGGATATTGTTTTGTGTGAGTGCATTCAGCACCACGTAGTTCACGGTCGTTGTATGTTTATTGTTTTTGTTTAAGTTTCACTGTAAATAAATACGTGGAACCCAACTACCTATGAACGTGTCAAAATGACCCTGTATATTGCTTACATTCTTTCTCGTGTTATTCTCATTTCTATTTTTCGGGAGTTTTTGTTCTACTTAACTTTTTTTATACCGTACTACTGACATTGATTGTTGGGAAAGAGCAAAAAAGGCATTTCACTGTACTTGTGCACATGACAATAAAAAACGTGAAACTTGAACCAAAATATGATTGAAAGAAGCAAAAGCACCTCACCAGACCCAGGTACTTTAGCTTTAGCCTCCTATAACTTGTATTAGTCAGCTCACCGGACCGATTAATGAAATACAGGTCCAATTCACACATATTGGTAAACAGACAGAGCCACATGTGACTGGTGCCAGAAATCTCCCCACATGTGTAATAGTCACTGTGGTGACTTCCTTTTCCTGGGAGGAGTAATAGGTGTGATGTAGATTTAGGGATTTAGGATTATTTGAAACTTTGTTGGCTTTTTTTGGTGAGTAAGTGGAAACAATGGTGCATAAGACACAGTCGGAAGTTATTCTAATGTAAATACTGCATTCATTGAAAAAAGTATCATGTTGACCACATACCCTAAACCAACATAGTGCTTGTATCAAAGCCGGGGTGAGAAATCTGGATAGTCATTTGTTGGGGGCATGCGAAGGCTAATGTTTTGCAGTACGGTGGTCTTATTGTGGGTTGCAATATGATCAGAGACTTAGCGTTGGGGTCACCCACCCACTCTAAGCCGTCACCTATTCAGGGATCCTTGTCATAGAAAGTAATGCACCGTAATGCTTTTTTCACAGCAAACATGTTTAGCCAACGAGTCAATTTATCCCGGATGAATGCTACTCACAAATACAAAAAGACTCCCTTAACTCCCTTTCTCCCTTCCTCATTCCCACTGCTATGGATGCGTCCCAAATGGTACCCTTTTTCCAATACAGTTCATTACTTTTGACTTGGGCCCAGATGGCTCTATAAAGGGGATAACGTACCATTTGGGATGCAGTTCTTGTTTTATTTTGGATACACTGCTGTACTGTATACAGTGTGTGTTTGAAATAGTACTCCAAGCACATATACCATTTATCTACTGTACAGTATATGTGGTTGCTGTTATTGGGGTTTAGAGGGAATTTAATTACGGTTTGGCCTGACATCCGCCTTTCGAGCCGCACTCTCCTACAGCTATTCCACACAATGTAAAATTAAGATAATTTATAAGCCCTTTGACTGACACATCGGTCAGATTGACTGAACGTCGAAGGGGAAAGAGAGTAAATGGAAACAGATAGGGAGGAGAAAAAAAGAAAGATGACTATCCCGCAACAGGACTATCTCAGCGAGATATGAGTATCACGCATCGACAGGCATCTGGGTCGTTTGGGTGAGAGATGGGCCATGCGTGTGTGTATTTCACGTGTGTGTTTTGGTGAGAGGCATGAAACAACAGGAGCTCACTGTGTAAACTCATACCGCCCCGCTGAAAGATGTGTTGTACACCACAGAACTCCTTAGGTATGCCCCGATTCCTGAAAGATGACCGACACACAACGGGACCCTGTGAAGCTCGTCGTGTAGTGAGAAATGGGGGTTTCCAGGGGGTATAACTTTACATTTGGTGTGTGTGTGTGTGTGTGTGTGTGTGTGTGTGTGTGTGTGTGTGTGTGTGTGTGTGTGTGTGTGTGTGTGTGTGCGTGTGCGTGTGCGTGTGTGTGTGCATGATCACAGTAACACTAGGGAACCTAGCTGACTCACTAGATATTGTATTTTTACAATGATTCATGATTGTCTGAAGTGGACGGTTAGCAATAACTTGTGTAGGCTATTGTGCAACGTACAACAGGGTGGTATTCATTAGTTTACACTGTCACAAAACTCTTTGCAATAGAAAACAAAATCAAGCATTCCTCATTAAACAAGTTTAGGTAGTGCCTCCCTGTTTGTCAATTTCCATTCCGTTTTGTGCCAAATGAATAAAACTCTGATTTACGGTATGTTCTACCTACCTGAATTGTAGTTTCGTTTGATGATCTCCCTGGCACAATTGAGTTGCAGTCTAAAACTAGCCTAACTGGTCGTCTATACTTCCCTCCCACGTCAAACACTGGTCAGCATAACTCATAAAACTAATTTAATATAACTCAAACCACATGGTGTAAATATACAGTTGAAGTCGGGAGATTACATACACTTAAGGTTGGAGTGTATGTTTTTCAACCACTCCACAAATTTCTTGTTAACCAAATATAGTTCTGGCAAGTCGGTTAGGACATCTACTTTGTGCATGACACAAGTAATTTTTCCAACAATTTTTTTAGACAGATTATTTCACTTATGATTCATTGTATCACAATTCCAGTGGGTCAGAAGTTTACATACACTAAGTTGACTGTGCCTATAAACAGCTTGGAAAATTCTAGTAAATGATGTCATGGCTTTAGAAACTTCTGATAGGCTAATTGACATATTTGAGTCAATTGGAGGTGTACCTGTGGATGTATTTCAAGGCCTACCTTCAAACTCAGTGCCTCTTTACTCAGTGCCTCTTTAGAAATCAGCCAAGACCTCTGAAAATAAATTGTAGACCTCCACAAGTCTGGTTTATCCTTGGGAGCAATTTCCAAACACCTGAAGTTACCACGTTCATCTGTACAAACAATAGTACGCAAGTTTAAACACCATGGGACCACAAATCCGTCATACCGCTCAGGAAGGAGACGCGTTCTGTCTCCTAGAGATGAACGTACTTTGGTGAGAAAAGTGCAAATCAATCCCAGAACAACAGCAAAGGTCCTTGTGAAGATGCTGGAGGAAACAGGTACAAAAGTATCTATATCCACAGTAAAACGAGTCCTATATCGATATAACCTGAAAGGCCGCTCAGCAAGGAAGAAACCACTGCTTCAAAACCGCCATAAAAAAGACTACGGTTTGCAACTGCTCATGGGGACAAAGATCGTACTTTTTGGAGAAATGTCCTCTAGTCTAATCAAACAAAAATAGAACTATTTGGCCATACTGACCATCATTATGACGAAAATGGGGATGCTTGCAAGCCGAAGAACACCATCCCAACCGTGAAGCATGGGGGTTGCAGCATCATGTTGTGGGGGTGCTTTGCTGCAGGAGGGACTGGTGCACTTCACAAAGTAGATAGCATCATGAGAAGGGAAATTATGTGGATATATTGAAGCAACATCTCAAGACATCAGTCAGGAAGTTAAAGCTTGGTCGCCAATGGGTCTTCCAAATGGACAATGACCCCAGGCATACTTCCAAAGTTGAGGCAAAATTGCTTAAGGACAACAAAGTCAAGGTATTGGAGTGGCCATCACAAAGCCCTGACCTCAATCCCATAGAACATCTTTGGGCAGAACTGAAAAAGCATGTGCGAGCAAGGAGGCCTACAATCCTGACTCAATTACACCACCAGGAGGAATGGGCCAATATTCACCCAACTTATTGTGGGAAGCTTGTGGAAGGCTACCCGAGACATTTGACCCAAGTTAAACAATTATAAAGACAATGCTACCAAATACTAATTGAGTGTATGTAAACATCTGACCCACTGGGAATGTGATGAAAGAAATAAAAGCTGAAATAAATCATTCTCTTCTTTTATTCTGACATTTCACATTCTTAAAATAAAGTGGTGATCCTAACTGACCTAAAACAGGCAATTTTTACTAGGATTAAATGTCAGGAATTGTGAAAATCTGAGTTTAAATGTGTTTGGCTAAGGTGTATGTAAACTTCTGACTTCAACTGTACATTTTTTTTAAAAGTCTTTCAGGGTTTGTCGGCTGCCTCTACACCCAGTGGGCTGGGAACATTCTATTGTGGATTAATTAATCATTATTTTACATGCTCACACACAAACAAACATCGGTGCGCACATACAAACACTTTTTTTTTTCAA